>NC_057862.1:689588824-690188824 GCF_019393635.1 Dromiciops gliroides
GAAACAATTGAGGAGAGAAGACCTTGCAACTTGCAGCCTATGCTTCGGGACAGGCTTGCCAATCGCCCTCTCCCCACTTAGCTAGTAGGGACAAGGGACCGAGATTGCAGTACCCTCACAGAAGGAGCTTCCTGTGGGAAACTTAGAGAGAGAATCCTGAAACCATCAGAGTGACAAAGGTGGTCATGCTTTGCAAACAATTTTATTGAAATGTTCGTGTTCTCCAGCACCAGAATTTGCAGCAGCAGCCCTCCCTCCCCCATGCCCCATTGAAACAGACAGATAGCTCAGGGAAAACACGGACTTCGTCAACAGGCTGAACGGGAAGAGGAAAGTCGGTCCAACAGATGAGCCTCTCAGGCCGATCCGCCAAAGGAAATGAACAAGCACCTGCCACCTGGGCAAAGGAATGGGGCCGCGATGTCTTGTCTTGTCTTGTCTTCTCTTCAGTGGGCGTGTGCTTGGCTCTCTTGCTGGTACCTGGTCACATTCGCTGTTCAAGTCGGCGTGGGCTTCTTGTCTTTGACCAGAAGGTCTCCTGGCTTTCCAAGCTGCCTCTAGGAGTTAGAGGGCAGGGGGGCAGGCAGCTAGGTGGCACAGGGGATCGAGCACGGGCCCTGCCTTCAGGAGGACCTGAGTTCACAACCGGCCTGAGACACTTGACACTCAGGAGGCGTCTTGGTGTCCCTGGTCGGCTCTAGCAACTGAGTCCACTTTGGCTGCTTGGGATTGCCTGCTGGAATGAGAAAGTGGCTCCTGGAATGCCCCGCGACCCGCGAGCCCCGAGCCCCCCCCGCCCGCCAACCCTCACCCCCTCCAACCCGCTGAACGCCGAAGCAACAAGGTCAGGTAAGCGACTGCAGCCAGATCAAAGGAGCCGTGGCTCCATGCTTCCTGCCCAGGCTGAAGCCCTCCTGTTCCCTATCTGGTCCTCAGCTGGGAGCTAGGCACGCTCAAGCGCATCATCCAAATACCCCAGTCTTTCTGGGACAAACTGCAGTGACAAAGGAGGCTGGTCTTCAGCCGGGAGCTTGGCGCATCGAAGGGCGTCTTCCAAATGCTCCAGTCTTCCTGGTACAAACGGGAGTGACAAGGAAGGCTGGAAGTCGGCTGGCAGCTTGTCACACCCGAGGGCATCTTCCAACTCTTCCAGTCTTACGGGTACAAACTGAGGCGACAAACGGGGCCGGTCTTGAGCGGGCATCTTGGCACACCCGAGGGCATCTTCCAAATAGTCCAGTCTCAAGGGCACAAACTGAGGCGACAGTGGGGGCCGGTCTTCAGCGGGCTGCTTGGCACGCCCGAGGGCATCTTCCACATAGTCCAGTCTCAATGGCACAAACTGAGGCGACAGTGGAGGCTGGTCTTCAGCGGACAGCTTGGCACAGCGCAGGGCATCTTCCACATAGTCAATTTTCAATGGCCACAAACTGAGGCGACAGTGGAGGCCGGTCTTCAGCGGGCAGCTTGGCACAGCGCAAGGCATCTTCCACATAGTCTAGTCTCAATGGCACAAACTGAGGCGACAGTGGAGGCCGGTCTTCAGCGGGCTGCTTGGCACACCGGAGGGCATCTTCCAAATAGTCCACTCTCAATGGCACAAACTGAGGCGACAGTGGAGGCCGGTCTTCAGCGGACAGCTTGGCACACCCGAGGGCATCTTCCAAATAGTCCATTTTCAATGGCACAAACTGAGGCGACAGTGGAGGCCGGTCTTCAGCGGGCTGCTTGGCACACCCGAGGGCATCTTCCAAATAGTCCAGTCTCAATGGCACAAACTGAGGCGACAGTGGAGGCCGCTCTTCAGCGGGCAGCTTGGCACAGCGCAGGGCATCTTCCAAATAGTCCCGTCTCAATGGCACGAACTGGGCTTTCAAAGGACGCGTGAGGAATTCTCTGGCTGCACTCTGTGTACTGGCGCTGTTCAGGGGATCTGTTCTGGAAGCTGGCATGCTGGCCCCTTTGGGCAACGTGAGGAGCCAGAAGAGGTGCAAGCTTCCTGAACCTCAGGCTTTTATCCTGTGTCCTTTTCCCTCGGAAGTTCTCCTTCCCTCTCAAGCCCGTTAGCCCTTTCCCCCGTCTCTCTATTGTTTGTCTGTGGGTGACCTGCAAAAGAGGTTCCCCGAGGAGAAAGGGCAGGTCGGCACTCTTGGCTGCCTTTTCCTGGAAGTTGGCCTAGGAAAAGAGCCTCTGGGTCTGGCTAGAAGTCCAAGAGAAAGGCGTTTCCCGGCGAGGAAACCTCCCTTGGAAGCTTGTCAGTGGGGCCGAGAGCTCGACTTGGAATGTCTCTCCTGAGCAGGAAGCTCTGCCCAGGAGCTGGTGCTGGCCTTTTATAGGCGTTCCCCGCCAGCGCTCTCCTGCCGGCTCCCAGGGCTATGGAGAAGGTGTGAATTCCCCAGCTCAGCCTGAGGGCCAGAGGAGCGAAATCCTTGCGCCCCTCCCCCTCTCGCTCAAGCTGCGGACCTCAGTGCTTGCTGCCCTTCCAGCCTTGCCAGCCGCACTCCTTATCTGCGGAGTGCCATCTAGTGACCTTGAGCCCTGAGGCCCTGTCCGCCGCGCCTCCCACTATTTCCTCGCAGGAACAATTCCTGTGAAGGAGTTCATCTCCCTAGTCTTCCAAGCACCTGCCCAGCATTGGCCCCAATTCCGGCAGCGTGGACGGCAGCAGGCCAGTTTTTGTGGGGAAGCCAGGCGGGCCTCCTGCTTGGCCTTTTCTGATATCTGGCGGGGACGCTGATCAGCAGCCCCATGGCCTGAGACCAACCCTAGGGGCTCTGACCCCGTAGGTGCCCAATCGAGCCGAGTAACGAAGTCGCCTTGCGAGGAGCCTGAGGGGAACCCCAAAGAAGCGGTTTCTCTTCGAGGGAAAGGAGGACGGAGAGGATGGAAGGGGAAAGCGACAAGTGACCTTGCCTTGGATTGCTGCGCCAAGGCTACGGGCTGAATGGAATCGCCACTTCCTTGCCCGCATGGTCACCGGCAATCCTTCAGCGAGGCGGCCTGCCCGCTCTTCCTCAAGAGCCAACTCCTCTACCGACTTGGTACTTTGTCTTGAGCGGGTCCCTAGAGAGTGGCGTCAAGGGAACTCAGTAGAATCGCCTGACCTGGGGTGGTTTGTTTCTTTGATTGTCTGTTTGATTGTTTGTTTGTTTTGGCCAGCACTCAACATCGTTTGTCATGTTGGTTTTGTGGACAAGCCCAAGAGAAGAGGCCATCCGTGTCCCCGCCCTTGTAAGCGATGGAAGGATCAAGGGCCCGAAGCAGTTCTGCAAGGGTCGAGGTCCAGTGGCGAGACCGTCTTTTCTCGAGTGCCCTGGGGCTTGCTCCACGTTCTAGGATCCTGACGACTGGATGGAAAAGTGCAGGTGGTCAAGAAAAGCCAGTGAGGTGGAAGCTGCAATGGTGCTGCTGTTCCGGGCAGTCTACCCCTAGAATGTTGATTCTCCACCGAAGTGATGTGACTTTTTCCCTAGGGCCCCAAGTCGAAACCTCTTGGATGTCACGTGGCATGGGTAGCCAGGTCCTCCTCAACCCAAATCCAATAGCTCACCCAATTACACGTCTCAGCCTTCCGTTTTGATGCTGCTGGAATCCCCTTCGCCTGGCTGAACAGCTTTCCCACTTCCCTAGAGCTCCCACAGCCCTCCACCTGCCACCCACCCCCTTACACACACACACACACACACACACACACACACACACACACACACAGAGGGTCCTTCCCTTCTCCTTGCCTTGTTGCTTTCTCACCAAACCTCCTTAAGCTGAATTCCAGTCCCCCTCCCAACCGAAACAATTGAGGAGAGAAGACCTTGCAACTTGCTGCCTCTGCTTCGGGACAGGCTTGCCAATCGCCCTCTCCCCACTTAGCTAGTAGGGACAACGGACCGAGATTGCAGTACCCTCACAGAAGGAGCTTCCTGTGGGAAACTTAGAGAGAGAATCCTGAAACCATCAGAGTGACAAAGGTGGTCATGCTTTGCAAACAATTTTATTGAAATGTTCGTGTTCTCCAGAACCAGAATTTGCAGCAGCAGCCCTCCCTCCCCCATGCCCCATTGAAACAGACAGATAGCTCAGGGAAAACACGGACTTCGTCAACAGGCTGAACGGGAAGAGGAAAGTCGGTCCAACAGATGAGCCTCTCAGGCCGATCCGCCAAAGGAAATGAACAAGCACCTGCCACCTGGGCAAAGGAATGGGGCCGCGATGTCTTGTCTTGTCTTGTCTTCTCGTCAGTGGGCGTGTGCTTGGATCTCTTGCTGGTACCTGGTCACATTCGCTGTTCAAGTCGGCGTGGGCTTCTTGTCTTTGACCAGAAGGTCTCCTGGCTTTCCAAGCTGCCTCTAGGAGTTAGAGGGCAGGGGGGCAGGCAGCTAGGTGGCACAGGGGATCGAGCACGGGCCCTGCCTTCAGGAGGACCTGAGTTCACAACCGGCCTGAGACACTTGACACTCAGGAGGCGTCTTGGTGTCCCTGGTCGGCTCTAGCAACTGAGTCCACTTTGGCTGCTTGGGATTGCCTGCTGGAATGAGAAAGTGGCTCCTGGAATGCCCCGCGCCCTGAGCCCCGCGCCCCGAGCCCCGAGCCCCGAGCCCCGAGCCCTGATCCCCGAGCCCCGCCCGCCAACCCCCACCCCCTCCAACCCGCTGAACGCCGAAGCAACAAGGTCAGGTAAGCGACTGCAGCCAGAGCAAAGGAGCCGTGGCTCCATGCTTCCTGCCCAGGCTGAAGCCCTCCTCTTCCCTATCTGGTCCTCAGCTGGGAGCTAGGCACGCTCAATCGCATCATGCAAATACCCCAGTCTTTCTGGGACAAACTGCAGTGACAAAGGAGGCTGGTCTTCAGCCGGGAGCTTGGCGCATCGAAGGGCGTCTTCCAAATGCTCCAGTCTTCCTGGTACAAACGGGAGTGACAAGGAAGGCTGGAAGTCGGCTGGCAGCTTGTCACACCCGAGGGCATCTTCCAACTCTTCCAGTCTTACGGGTACAAACTGAGGCGACAAAGGGGGCCGGCCTTGAGCGGGCATCTTGGCACACCCGAGGGCATCTTCCAAATAGTCCAGTCTCAATGGCACAAACTGAGGCGACAGTGGAGGCCGGTCTTCAGTGGACAGCTTGGCACACCCGAGGGCATCTTCCAAATAGTCCATTTTCAATGGCACAAACTGAGGCGACAGTGGAGGCCGGTCTTCAGCGGGCTGCTTGGCACAGCGCAGGGCACCTTCCAAATAGTCCCGTCTCAATGGCACGAACTGGGCTTTCAAAGGACGCGTGAGGAATTCTCTGGCTGCACTCTGTGTACTGGCGCTGTTCAGGGGATCTGTTCTGGAAGCTGGCATGCTGGCCCCTTTGGGCAACGTGAGGAGCCAGAAGAGGTGCAAGCTTCCTGAACCTCAGGCTTTTATCCTGTGTCCTTTTCCCTCGGAAGTTCTCCTTCCCTCTCAAGCCCGTTAGCCCTTTCCCCCGTCTCTCTATTGTTTGTCTGTGGGTGACCTGCAAAAGAGGTTCCCCGAGGAGAAAGGGCAGGTCGGCACTCTTGGCTGCCTTTTCCTGGAAGTTGGCCTAGGAAAAGAGCCTCTGGGTCTGGCTAGAAGTCCAAGAGAAAGGCGTTTCCCGGCGAGGAAACCTCCCTTGGAAGCTTGTCAGTGGGGCCGAGAGCTCGACTTGGAATGTCTCTCCTGAGCAGGAAGCTCTGCCCAGGAGCTGGTGCTGGCCTTTTATAGGCGTTCCCCGCCAGCGCTCTCCTGCCGGCTCCCAGGGCTATGGAGAAGGTGTGAATTCCCCAGCTCAGCCTGAGGGCCAGAGGAGCGAAATCCTTGCGCCCCTCCCCCTCTCGCTCAAGCTGCGGACCTCAGTGCTTGCTGCCCTTCCAGCCTTGCCAGCCGCACTCCTTATCTGCGGAGTGCCATCTAGTGACCTTGAGCCCTGAGGCCCTGTCCGCCGCGCCTCCCACTATTTCCTCGCAGGAACAATTCCTGTGAAGGAGTTCATCTCCCTAGTCTTCCATGCACCTGCCCAGCATTGGCCCCAATTCCGGCAGCGTGGACGGCAGCAGGCCAGTTTTTGTGGGGAAGCCAGGCGGGCCTCCTGCTTGGCCTTTTCTGATATCTGGCGGGGACGCTGATCAGCAGCCCCATGGCCTGAGACCAACCCTAGGGGCTCTGACCCCGTAGGTGCCCAATCGAGCCGAGTAACGAAGTCGCCTTGCGAGGAGCCTGAGGGGAACCCCAAAGAAGCGGTTTCTCTTCGAGGGAAAGGAGGACGGAGAGGATGGAAGGGGAAAGCGACAAGTGACCTTGCCTTGGATTGCTGCGCCAAGGCTACGGGCTGATTGGAATCGCCACTTCCTTGCCCGCATGGTCACCGGCAATCCTTCAGCGAGGCGGCCTGCCCGCTCTTCCTCAAGAGCCAACTCCTCTACCGACTTGGTACTTTGTCTTGAGCGGGTCCCTAGAGAGTGGCGTCAAGGGAACTCAGTAGAATCGCCTGACCTGGGGTGGTTTGTTTCTTTGATTGTTTGTTTGATTGTTTGTTTGTTTTGGCCAGCACTCAACATCGTTTGTCATGTTGGTTTTGTGGACAAGCCCAAGAGAAGAGGCCATCCGTGTCCCCGCCCTTGGAAGCGATGGAAGGATCAAGGGCCCGAAGCAGTTCTGCAAGGGTCGAGGTCCAGTGGCGAGACCGTCTTTCCTCGAGTGCCCTGGGGCTTGCTCCACGTTCTAGGATCCTGACGACTGGATGGAAAATTGCAGGTGGTCAAGAAAAGCCAGTGAGGTGGAAGCTGCAATGGTGCTGCTGTTCCGGGCAGTCTACCCCTAGAATGTTGATTCTCCACCGAAGTGATGTGACTTTTTCCCTAGGGCCCCAAGTCGAAACCTCTTGGGTGTCAGGTGGCATGGGTAGCCAGGTCCTGCTCAACCCAAATCCAATAGCTCACCCAATTACACGTCTCAGCCTTCCGTTTTGATGCTGCTGGAATCCCCTTCGCCTGGCTGAACAACTTTCCCACTTCCCTAGAGCTCCCACAGCCCTCCACCTGCCACCCACCCCCTTCCACACACACACACACACACACACACACACACACACACAGGCACACACACGCAAACGGTCGTTCCCTTCTCCTTCCTTTGTTGCTTTCTCAACAAACCTCCTTAAGCTGAATTCCAGTCCCCCTCCCAACCGAAACAATTGAGGAGAGAAGACCTTGCAACTTGCAGCCTATGCTTCGGGACAGGCTTGCCAATCGCCCTCTCCCCACTTAGCTAGTCGGGATAACGGACCGAGATTGCAGTACCCTCACAGAAGGAGCTTCCTGTGGGAAACTTAGAGAGAGAATCCTGAAACCATCAGAGTGACAAAGGTGGTCATGCTTTGCAAACAATTTTATTGAAATGTTCGTGTTCTCCAGCACCAGAATTTGCTGCAGCAGCCCTCCCTCCCCCATGCCCCATTGAAACAGACAGATAGCTCAGGGAAAACACGGACTTCGTCAACAGGCTGAACGGGAAGAGGAAAGTCGGTCCAACAGATGAGTCTCTCAGGCCGATCCGCCAAAGGAAATGAACAAGCACCTGCCACCTGGGCAAAGGAATGGGGCCGCGATGTCTTGTCTTGTCTTGTCTTCTCTTCAGTGGGCGTGTGCTTGCCTCTCTTGCTGGTACCTGGTCACATTCGCTGTTCAAGTCGGCGTGGGCTTCTTGTCTTTGACCAGAAGGTCTCCTGGCTTTCCAAGCTGCCTCTAGGAGTTAGAGGGCAGGGGGGCAGGCAGCTAGGTGGCACAGGGGATCGAGCACGGGCCCTGCCTTCAGGAGGACCTGAGTTCACAACCGGCCTGAGACACTTGACACTCAGGAGGCGTCTTGGTGTCCCTGGTCGGCTCTAGCAACTGAGTCCCCTTTGGCTGCTTGGGATTGCCTGCTGGAATGAGAAAGTGGCTCCTGGAGTCCCCCTCGCCCCTCGCCCCGCGCCCTCGCCCCGCGCCCTCGCCCCGCGCCCTCGCCCCGCGCCCTCGCCCCGCGCCCCGCCCCGCGCCCCGCGCCCCGCGCCCTCGCCCCGCCCCCTCGCCCCGCGCCCCGCGCCCCGCGCCCCGAGCCCCGAGCCCCGAGCCCCGAGCCCCGAGCCCCGAGCCCCGAGCCCCGAGCCCCGAGCCCCGAGCCCCGAGCCCCGAGCCCCGAGCCCCGAGCCCCGAGCCCCACCCCCTCCAACCCGCTGAACGCCGAAGCAACAAGGTCAGGTAAGCGACTGCAGCCAGAGCAAAGGAGCCGTGGCTCCATGCTTCCTGCCCAGGCTGAAGCCCTCCTCTTCCCTATCTGGTCCTCAGCTGGGAGCTAGGCACGCTCAAGCGCATCATCCAAATACCCCAGTCTTTCTGGGACAAACTGCAGTGACAAAGGAGGCTGGTCTTCAGCCGGGAGCTTGGCGCATCGAAGGGCGTCTTCCAAATGCTCCAGTCTTCCTGGTACAAACGGGAGTGACAAGGAAGGCTGGAAGTCGGCTGGCAGCTTGTCACACCCGAGGGCATCTTCCAACTCTTCCAGTCTTACGGGTACAAACTGAGGCGACAAAGGGGGCCGGTCTTGAGCGGGCATCTTGGCACACCCGAGGGCATCTTCCAAATAGTCCAGTCTCAATGGCACAAACTGAGGCGACAGTGGGGGCCGGTCTTCAGCGGGCTGCTTGGCACACCCGAGGGCATCTTCCAAATAGTCCAGTCTCAATGGCACAAACTGAGGCGACAGTGGAGGCCGGTCTTCAGCGGGCTGCTTGGCACACCGGAGGGCATCTTCCAAATAGTCCACTCTCAATGGCACAAACTGAGGCGACAGTGGAAGCCGGTCTTCAGCGGACAGCTTGGCACACCCGAGGGCATCTTCCAAATAGTCCATTTTCAATGGCACAAACTGAGGCGACAGTGGAGGCCGGTCTTCAGCGGGCAGCTTGGCACAGCGCAGGGCATCTTCCAAATAGTCCCGTCTCAATGGCACGAACTGGGCTTTCAAAGGACGCGTGAGGAATTCTCTGGCTGCACTCTGTGTACTGGCGCTGTTCAGGGGATCTGTTCTGGAAGCTGGCATGCTGGCCCCTTTGGGCAACGTGAGGAGCCAGAAGAGGTGCAAGCTTCCTGAACCTCAGGCTTTTATCCTGTGTCCTTTTCCCTCGGAAGTTCTCCTTCCCTCTCAAGCCCGTTAGCCCTTCCCCCGTCTCTCTATTGTTTGTCTGTGGGTGACCTGCAAAAGAGGTTCCCCGAGGAGAAAGGGCAGGTCGGCACTCTTGGCTGCCTTTTCCTGGAAGTTGGCCTAGGAAAAGAGCCTCTGGGTCTGGCTAGAAGTCCAAGAGAAAGGCGTTTCCCGGCGAGGAAACCTCCCTTGGAAGCTTGTCAGTGGGGCCGAGAGCTCGACTTGGAATGTCTCTCCTGAGCAGGAAGCTCTGCCCAGGAGCTGGTGCTGGCCTTTTATAGGCGTTCCCCGCCAGCGCTCTCCTGCCGGCTCCCAGGGCTATGGAGAAGGTGTGAATTCCCCAGCTCAGCCTGAGGGCCAGAGGAGCGAAATCCTTGCGCCCCTCCCCCTCTCGCTCAAGCTGCGGACCTCAGTGCTTGCTGCCCTTCCAGCCTTGCCAGCCGCACTCCTTATCTGCGGAGTGCCATCTAGTGACCTTGAGCCCTGAGGCCCTGTCCGCCGCGCCTCCCACTATTTCCTCGCAGGAACAATTCCTGTGAAGGAGTTCATCTCCCTAGTCTTCCAAGCACCTGCCCAGCATTGGCCCCAATTCCGGCAGCGTGGACGGCAGCAGGCCAGTTTTTGTGGGGAAGCCAGGCGGGCCTCCTGCTTGGCCTTTTCTGATATCTGGCGGGGACGCTGATCAGCAGCCCCATGGCCTGAGACCAACCCTAGGGGCTCTGACCCCGTAGGTGCCCAATCGAGCCGAGTAACGAAGTCGCCTTGCGAGGAGCCTGAGGGGAACCCCAAAGAAGCGGTTTCTCTTCGAGGGAAAGGAGGACGGAGAGGATGGAAGGGGAAAGCGACAAGTGACCTTGCCTTGGATTGCTGCGCCAAGGCTACGGGCTGATTGGAATCGCCACTTCCTTGCCCGCATGGTCACCGGCAATCCTTCAGCGAGGCGGCCTGCCCGCTCTTCCTCAAGAGCCAACTCCTCTACCGACTTGGTACTTTGTCTTGAGCGGGTCCCTAGAGAGTGGCGTCAAGGGAACTCAGTAGAATCGCCTGACCTGGGGTGGTTTGTTTCTTTGATTGTTTGTTTGATTGTTTGTTTGTTTTGGCCAGCACTCAACATCGTTTGTCATGTTGGTTTTGTGGACAAGCCCAAGAGAAGAGGCCATCCGTGTCCCCGCCCTTGGAAGCGATGGAAGGATCAAGGGCCCGAAGCACTTCTGCAAGGGTCGAGGTCCAGTGGCGAGACCGTCTTTTCTCGAGTGCCCTGGGGCTTGCTCCACGTTCTAGGATCCTGACGACTGGATGGAAAAGTGCAGGTGGTCAAGAAAAGCCAGTGAGGTGGAAGCTGCAATGGTGCTGCTGTTCCGGGCAGTCTACCCCTAGAATGTTGATTCTCCACCGAAGTGATGTGACTTTTTCCCTAGGGCCCCAAGTCGAAACCTCTTGGATGTCAGGTGCATGGGTAGCCAGGTCCTCCTCAACCCAAATCCAATAGCTCACCCAATTACACGTCTCAGCCTTCCGTTCTGATGCTGCTGGAATCCCCTTCGCCTGGCTCAACAGCTTTCCCACTTCCCTAGAGCTCCCAAACCCCTCCACCTGCCACCACCCCCTACAAACACACACACACACACACACACACACACACACACGCACACACACGCAAACGGTCGTTCCCTTCTCCTTCCTTTGTTGCTTTCTCACCACACCTCCTTAAGCTGAATTCCAGTCCCCCTCCCAACCGAAACAATTGAGGAGAGAAGACCTTGCAACTTGCTGCCTCTGCTTCGGGACAGGCTTGCCAATCGCCCTCTCCCCACTTAGCTAGTAGGGACAACGGACCGAGATTGCAGTACCCTCACAGAAGGAGCTTCCTGTGGGAAACTTAGAGAGAGAATCCTGAAACCATCAGAGTGACAAAGGTGGTCATGCTTTGCAAACAATTTTATTGAAATGTTCGTGTTCTCCAGCACCAGAATTTGCAGCAGCAGCCCTCCCTCCCCCATGCCCCATTGAAACAGACAGATAGCTCAGGGAAAACACGGACTTCGTCAACAGGCTGAACGGGAAGAGGAAAGTCGGTCCAACAGATGAGCCTCTCAGGCCGATCCGCCAAAGGAAATGAACAAGCACCTGCCACCTGGGCAAAGGAATGGGGCCGCGATGTCTTGTCTTGTCTTCTCTTCTCTTCAGTGGGCGTGTGCTTGGCTCTCTTGCTGGTACCTGGTCACATTCGCTGTTCAAGTCGGCGTGGGCTTCGTGTCTTTGACCAGAAGGTCTCCTGGCTTTCCAAGCTGCCTGTAGGAGTTAGAGGGCAGGGGGGCAGGCAGCTAGGTGGCACAGGGGATCGAGCACGGGCCCTGCTTTAAGGAGGACCTGAGTTCACAACCGGCCTGAGACACTTGACACTCAGGAGGCGTCTTGGTGTCCCTGGTCGGCTCTAGCAACTGAGTCCACTTTGGCTGCTTGGGATTGCCTGCTGGAATGAGAAAGTGGCTCCTGGAGTCCCCCGCGCCCCGCGCCCCGCGCCCCGCGCCCCGAGCCCCGCCCGCCAACCCCACCCCCTCCAACCCGCTGAACGCCGAAGCAACAAGGTCAGGTAAGCGACTGCAGCCAGAGCAAAGGAGCCGTGGCTCCATGCTTCCTGCCCAGGCTGAAGCCCTCCTCTTCCCTATCTGGTCCTCAGCTGGGAGCTAGGCACGCTCAAGCGCATCATCCAAATACCCCAGTCTTTCTGGGACAAACTGCAGTGACAAAGGAGGCTGGTCTTCAGCCGGGAGCTTGGCGCATCGAAGGGCGTCTTCCAAATGCTCCAGTCTTCCTGGTACAAACGGGAGTGACAAGGAAGGCTGGAAGTCGGCTGGCAGCTTGTCACACCCGAGGGCATCTTCCAACTCTTCCAGTCTTACGGGTACAAACTGAGGCGACAAAGGGGGCCGGTCTTGAGCGGGCATCTTGGCACACCCGAGGGCATCTTCCAAATAGTCCAGTCTCAATGGCACAAACTGAGGCGACAGTGGGGGCCGGTCTTCAGCGGGCTGCTTGGCACACCCGAGGGCATCTTCCAAATAGTCCAGTCTCAATGGCACAAACTGAGGCGACAGTGGAGGCCGGTCTTCAGCGGGCTGCTTGGCACACCGGAGGGCATCTTCCAAATAGTCCACTCTCAATGGCACAAACTGAGGCGACAGTGGAAGCCGGTCTTCAGCGGACAGCTTGGCACACCCGAGGGCATCTTCCAAATAGTCCATTTTCAATGGCACAAACTGAGGCGACAGTGGAGGCCGGTCTTCAGCGGGCAGCTTGGCACAGCGCAGGCATCTTCCAAATAGTCCCGTCTCAATGGCACGAACTGGGCTTTCAAAGGACGCGTGAGGAATTCTCTGGCTGCACTCTGTGTACTGGCGCTGTTCAGGGGATCTGTTCTGGAAGCTGGCATGCTGGCCCCTTTGGGCAACGTGAGGAGCCAGAAGAGGTGCAAGCTTCCTGAACCTCAGGCTTTTATCCTGTGTCCTTTTCCCTCGGAAGTTCTCCTTCCCTCTCAAGCCCGTTAGCCCTTCCCCCGTCTCTCTATTGTTTGTCTGTGGGTGACCTGCAAAAGAGGTTCCCCGAGGAGAAAGGGCAGGTCGGCACTCTTGGCTGCCTTTTCCTGGAAGTTGGCCTAGGAAAAGAGCCTCTGGGTCTGGCTAGAAGTCCAAGAGAAAGGCGTTTCCCGGCGAGGAAACCTCCCTTGGAAGCTTGTCAGTGGGGCCGAGAGCTCGACTTGGAATGTCTCTCCTGAGCAGGAAGCTCTGCCCAGGAGCTGGTGCTGGCCTTTTATAGGCGTTCCCCGCCAGCGCTCTCCTGCCGGCTCCCAGGGCTATGGAGAAGGTGTGAATTCCCCAGCTCAGCCTGAGGGCCAGAGGAGCGAAATCCTTGCGCCCCTCCCCCTCTCGCTCAAGCTGCGGACCTCAGTGCTTGCTGCCCTTCCAGCCTTGCCAGCCGCACTCCTTATCTGCGGAGTGCCATCTAGTGACCTTGAGCCCTGAGGCCCTGTCCGCCGCGCCTCCCACTATTTCCTCGCAGGAACAATTCCTGTGAAGGAGTTCATCTCCCTAGTCTTCCAAGCACCTGCCCAGCATTGGCCCCAATTCCGGCAGCGTGGACGGCAGCAGGCCAGTTTTTGTGGGGAAGCCAGGCGGGCCTCCTGCTTGGCCTTTTCTGATATCTGGCGGGGACGCTGATCAGCAGCCCCATGGCCTGAGACCAACCCTAGGGGCTCTGACCCAGTAGGTGCCCAATCGAGCCGAGTAACGAAGTCGCCTTGCGAGGAGCCTGAGGGGAACCCCAAAGAAGCGGTTTCTCTTCGAGGGAAAGGAGGACGGAGAGGATGGAAGGGGAAAGCGACAAGTGACCTTGCCTTGGATTGCTGCGCCAAGGCTACGGGCTGATTGGAATCGCCACTTCCTTGCCCGCATGGTCACCAGCAATCCTTCAGCGAGGCGGCCTGCCCGCTCTTCCTCAAGAGCCAACTCCTCTACCGACTTGGTACTTTGTCTTGAGCGGGTCCCTAGAGAGTGGCGTCAAGGGAACTCAGTAGAATCGCCTGACCTGGGGTGGTTTGTTTCTTTGATTGTTTGTTTGATTGTTTGTTTGTTTTGGCCAGCACTCAACATCGTTTGTCATGTTGGTTTTGTGGACAAGCCCAAGAGAAGAGGCCATCCGTGTCCCCGCCCTTGTAAGCGATGGAAGGATCAAGGGCCCGAAGCACTTCTGCAAGGGTCGAGGTCCAGTGGCGAGACCGTCTTTTCTCGAGTGCCCTGGGGCTTGCTCCACGTTCTAGGATCCTGACGACTGGATGGAAAAGTGCAGGTGGTCAAGAAAAGCCAGTGAGGTGGAAGCTGCAATGGTGCTGCTGTTCCGGGCAGTCTACCCCTAGAATGTTGATTCTCCACCGAAGTGATGTGACTTTTTCCCTAGGGCCCCAAGTCGAAACCTCTTGGATGTCAGGTGCATGGGTAGCCAGGTCCTCCTCAACCCAAATCCAATAGCTCACCCAATTACACGTCTCAGCCTTCCGTTCTGATGCTGCTGGAATCCCCTTCGCCTGGCTCAACAGCTTTCCCACTTCCCTAGAGCTCCCAAACCCCTCCACCTGCCACCACCCCCTACAAACACACACACACACACACACACACACACACACACACGCACACACACGCAAACGGTCGTTCCCTTCTCCTTCCTTTGTTGCTTTCTCACCACACCTCCTTAAGCTGAATTCCAGTCCCCCTCCCAACCGAAACAATTGAGGAGAGAAGACCTTGCAACTTGCAGCCTATGCTTCGGGACAGGCTTGCCAATCGCCCTCTCCCCACTTAGCTAGTCGGGATAACGGACCGAGATTGCAGTACCCTCACAGAAGGAGCTTCCTGTGGGAAACTTAGAGAGAGAATCCTGAAACCATCAGAGTGACAAAGGTGGTCATGCTTTGCAAACAATTTTATTGAAATGTTCGTGTTCTCCAGCACCAGAATTTGCAGCAGCAGCCCTCCCTCCCCCATGCCCCATTGAAACAGACAGATAGCTCAGGTAAAACACGGACTTCGTCAACAGGCTGAACGGGAAGAGGAAAGTCGGTCCAACAGATGAGCCTCTCAGGCCGATCCGCCAAAGGAAATGAACAAGCACCTGCCACCTGGGCAAAGGAATGGGGCCGCGATGTCTTGTCTTGTCTTCTCTTCTCTTCAGTGGGCGTGTGCTTGGCTCTCTTGCTGGTACCTGGTCACATTCGCTGTTCAAGTCGGCGTGGGCTTCGTGTCTTTGACCAGAAGGTCTCCTGGCTTTCCAAGCTGCCTGTAGGAGTTAGAGGGCAGGGGGGCAGGCAGCTAGGTGGCACAGGGGATCGAGCACGGGCCCTGCTTTAAGGAGGACCTGAGTTCACAACCGGCCTGAGACACTTGACACTCAGGAGGCGTCTTGGTGTCCCTGGTCGGCTCTAGCAACTGAGTCCCCTTTGGCTGCTTGGGATTGCCTGCTGGAATGAGAAAGTGGCTCCTGGAGTCCCCCTCGCCCCTCGCCCCGCGCCCTCGCCCCGCGCCCTCGCCCCGCGCCCCGCGCCCTCGCCCCGCCCCCTCGCCCCGCGCCCCGCGCCCCGCCCACCGCGCCCCGCCCACCGCCCACCGCGCCCCGAGCCCCGAGCCCCGAGCCCCGAGCCCCGAGCCCCGAGCCCCGAGCCCCGAGCCCCGAGCCCCGAGCCCCGAGCCCCGAGCCCCGAGCCCCACCCCCTCCAACCCGCTGAACGCCGAAGCAACAAGGTCAGGTAAGCGACTGCAGCCAGAGCAAAGGAGCCGTGGCTCCATGCTTCCTGCCCAGGCTGAAGCCCTCCTCTTCCCTATCTGGTCCTCAGCTGGGAGCTAGGCACGCTCAAGCGCATCATCCAAATACCCCAGTCTTTCTGGGACAAACTGCAGTGACAAAGGAGGCTGGTCTTCAGCCGGGAGCTTGGCGCATCGAAGGGCGTCTTCCAAATGCTCCAGTCTTCCTGGTACAAACGGGAGTGACAAGGAAGGCTGGAAGTCGGCTGGCAGCTTGTCACACCCGAGGGCATCTTCCAACTCTTCCAGTCTTACGGGTACAAACTGAGGCGACAAAGGGGGCCGGTCTTGAGCGGGCATCTTGGCACACCCGAGGGCATCTTCCAAATAGTCCAGTCTCAATGGCACAAACTGAGGCGACAGTGGGGGCCGGTCTTCAGCGGGCTGCTTGGCACAGCGCAGGGCATCTTCCAAATTGTCCAGAAAACTGAGGCGACAGTGGAGGCCGGTCTTCAGCGGGCTGCTTGGCACACCGGAGGGCATCTTCCAAATAGTCCACTCTCAATGGCACAAACTGAGGCGACAGTGGAAGCCGGTCTTCAGCGGACAGCTTGGCACACCCGAGGGCATCTTCCAAATAGTCCATTTTCAATGGCACAAACTGAGGCGACAGTGGAGGCCGGTCTTCAGCGGGCAGCTTGGCACAGCGCAGGCCATCTTCCAAATAGTCCCGTCTCAATGGCACGAACTGGGCTTTCAAAGGACGCGTGAGGAATTCTCTGGCTGCACTCTGTGTACTGGCGCTGTTCAGGGGATCTGTTCTGGAAGCTGGCATGCTGGCCCCTTTGGGCAACGTGAGGAGCCAGAAGAGGTGCAAGCTTCCTGAACCTCAGGCTTTTATCCTGTGTCCTTTTCCCTCGGAAGTTCTCCTTCCCTCTCAAGCCCGTTAGCCCTTCCCCCGTCTCTCTATTGTTTGTCTGTGGGTGACCTGCAAAAGAGGTTCCCCGAGGAGAAAGGGCAGGTCGGCACTCTTGGCTGCCTTTTCCTGGAAGTTGGCCTAGGAAAAGAGCCTCTGGGTCTGGCTAGAAGTCCAAGAGAAAGGCGTTTCCCGGCGAGGAAACCTCCCTTGGAAGCTTGTCAGTGGGGCCGAGAGCTCGACTTGGAATGTCTCTCCTGAGCAGGAAGCTCTGCCCAGGAGCTGGTGCTGGCCTTTTATAGGCGTTCCCCGCCAGCGCTCTCCTGCCGGCTCCCAGGGCTATGGAGAAGGTGTGAATTCCCCAGCTCAGCCTGAGGGCCAGAGGAGCGAAATCCTTGCGCCCCTCCCCCTCTCGCTCAAGCTGCGGACCTCAGTGCTTGCTGCCCTTCCAGCCTTGCCAGCCGCACTCCTTATCTGCGGAGTGCCATCTAGTGACCTTGAGCCCTGAGGCCCTGTCCGCCGCGCCTCCCACTATTTCCTCGCAGGAACAATTCCTGTGAAGGAGTTCATCTCCCTAGTCTTCCAAGCACCTGCCCAGCATTGGCCCCAATTCCGGCAGCGTGGACGGCAGCAGGCCAGTTTTTGTGGGGAAGCCAGGCGGGCCTCCTGCTTGGCCTTTTCTGATATCTGGCGGGGACGCTCATCAGCAGCCCCATGGCCTGAGACCAACCCTAGGGGCTCTGACCCAGTAGGTGCCCAATCGAGCCGAGTAACGAAGTCGCCTTGCGAGGAGCCTGAGGGGAACCCCAAAGAAGCGGTTTCTCTTCGAGGGAAAGGAGGACGGAGAGGATGGAAGGGGAAAGCGACAAGTGACCTTGCCTTGGATTGCTGCGCCAAGGCTACGGGCTGAATGGAATCGCCACTTCCTTGCCCGCATGGTCACCGGCAATCCTTCAGCGAGGCGGCCTGCCCGCTCTTCCTCAAGAGCCAACTCCTCTACCGACTTGGTACTTTGTCTTGAGCGGGTCCCTAGAGAGTGGCGTCAAGGGAACTCAGTAGAATCGCCTGACCTGGGGTGGTTTGTTTCTTTGATTGTCTGTTTGATTGTTTGTTTGTTGTGGCCAGCACTCAACATCGTTTGTCATGGTGGTTTTGTGGACAAGCCCAAGAGAAGAGGCCATCCGTGTCTCCATAATAGTTATATACCAAATTACAGTAGGTACCTACGTTGCATGCCTTCTTGAAGTGTGTCTCTATTCCAGGCGTATTCCATTCCCTCTCACAGATCCACACCTTTCTACTAACCCCGATAATTCGAGGACCATAAGTCTACTACTTCTAACTGCCAGGATCTGGCTGATAGCCACTTGTTATGTTGACCTCGTGAAGAAGGTCTGCGACTAAGGGAGAAGTTGACAAGTTGAACGGGAGCCTGCGTGAAGAAGCCAAATCAAGTGAGCTGGCTTTTGCGCTGCTCAAACAGGAACCCAGGACAAAGTCCCAGGCAGATGGCAGTGTCGCCACCGATTTTTTGCAATGTGGGCTCCGCGAAACCTGGGCAACTGGAACATGGAGCTATGGGCAGTTCAGGACGCTGCTGGGAAATGGACTTGCTAGGTTCCCGGGAATCATTTGAAAGACCCGTGAGATTGGCTCCCCATGTCGCTCCGAAACAAACTCCTTCGGTGGTCTTCTTTCCCGTGGCATACATTCTCTGACCCTGGTCACTCTGCTCAATCAGAACTCGATGCAAATCAAATCTCATTGGCTCTTTAGCATTCCATCAAAGTGACGGACCAAACTTCGATCTGGGAGACGCCTGGACAGGTCCAGGCTCCCCAATGTCTGACCATTCTGACCTGAAACTATTTACTTGACTTCCTTTTGCCTTCCTATCCTGACCTGTAAAGGCAATCATCATTGGAACAGGTAACTCTATCTCCCGCACTGTTTATTTGTCTATCTCTCTATGTCTATCCTTCTGTTCTGGCTAACTCTCTAATTATCTATCTGTCTTTATCTGCTAAAAGGATATGTTTTGGTGTCAATTTCATCTTTTTCTTCTTGGATAAGGTTTCACTCACTTGATTTCCGGACAGTATATATTTTAGCTCTTTATCCCTGCAGAACGTCCAATTGGCGAACCGCATCATTGGAATGAATTCCAATTCATGTACCTGATCCAATTCTCTCCGGAGGATAATCAGAGACAGAGAAGGCTCTCACTCCCTCTCCAAAGCATAGGTCACAGAATGTTTTTATACAATGAGGACCTAGGATAAACAAACGAATTTCGCTAAATGTTACTAAGCTCACTTATAAATGTAGCTAGATTTAGGATGTCACTGAAGGAATCAGGACAGTGCATACCACATTAGTTGGTTATGTGAGAACAGAATCCTTAATAATGAATTTCGAGGACAAACCCAGAAGTCTTAGTGGTAGCTACTCCCTCCTCCTCCCTGGAAACCAACGTGGGATGAGCCTTCTGCTTAAACAAAGGAATTCAGATTGACCTTTCTAAATAGCTGGAGGTAGAAGCACACCTAGATGATTGGGACTTGTTCTCTATACCACCCCCAAGTCCTCTCAAATAATGGAGCCAAATGATAGTAACCAGTTATCTTAGATCAAAGTGTGCTGGCCTGCCTCTACCAAAACCAGGACAGAAATCGCAGGGGACAGGAGGAAGGCTCTCGCTCTCTCATTTTGTCTCTCTGAATTCTCCCCCCCCCCCCCCCCCCGTCTGCCTCTGTTTCTGTCTTTCTCTCCGACCCCCTTCCAGGCCCTCTTCAAGTCCAGTATGTAATGGTTTAGGCTGACACGTTGCCAACACTGTGGCTGAAATAGGTTTCACACAATTGTCCTTGGACATGCTAGGTCAGATGGCTCCTTATCCTGAGGAGGAGGAAAGGGGAGCCGTGGGGAGGGCAGTGGAGGGGAGAGGAAGGAGCTAAGGAGAACAGAATGGACGTCAACCTGGGAGCAGAACGAATGTTGAAAACTCTCTCTCGATATATAACGGCGGCTATAAGTGTGGGGAAGTTGAGAGAGAGACACACAGAAGATCAGAAAGAGACTGAGAGGGAGAGAGAGAGCTAGAGACAGAGAAAGCTAGGGAGAGAGAGAGAGAGAGAGAGAGGGGGGGGGAGAGTGAGTTAGTTCAAGACCCTGTCTACAAGAAATTGATGAACCGAAAAGAATGGCGGATGGGAGATGTTGAAAAGGGTCGTAGTCACGGTTGGGGGGAGGAATTTGTCAACTGTCCTGCGGGGACGATGCTGGAGAAGAAGGCTTTGGGTGTGGCGTGGTTACGGAAATTCTTGGCAAGTTAGTGGAGGATGAGCAAAATCAGGACACTGCAGCTAAGGGATGGAGAGCCTTTGGGAGTGCCGACAGGCGTCGCCTGTGGTATGTGTGCCTGTGTACCTGTGTGCCTCTGTACGTGGGTACAAGTGAGTTTGCGTGTGTGCGTGCGTGCGTGCGTATACTTTTGTCTCTGTGTGTGTATGTGTGCGTGAGTGAGCGCATGCCCACGGTCGTGGTGCCAGAAAAGATCCTTTGGGGTCTAGGGCGTGGGGATTGCCGCGGGGGTGAGCGCGGGGTAGGGTGGCTGGGTTCGGGGAAGGCGCAATCGTGAGTTTGGAAAGATGCGCCCCTGGTGATGCAGAGCAGTGTGAGGCAATTGCGTTTCCCCGTAGTTTTGTTGTGTGTGGCGAGCTGGGGCTTGCGGTTCAGTGAAATGGGAGCTGGGCAGAAGGGCGTTTGGCAGGAAGCCTCTGGGCGTTAAGCAGGGCATGAGGGTGGGGAAAGCAAGGCAGAGGTGGTGGAGGGTTTGCATGTGGGACTGTGGAGGGAGCCCTGGGGGCATGCTGGGGCTAGTGGAAGGGGAGCACTTGGCTGTGTACAATGGCCCAGCACTGGGAGTTCTGGAGCGCGTCCAAAATGCCTTGCAGGCAGTACAAAGGCTGGAAGATGTTTGGCTGGGCCATGAGCTGGAGGAGCTGGTGGAGAGGTCGGCCAGGCTGTGATAGGCGAGCCTGTGGCTGGTCGGCGAGGACGGCAGCGCAGCATCCAGGGCGGCCAGAACGTCGTCTTCGCACGGGGGAGCCTGGAACAGGGTGTCTTGGTGGTCAAGCTCCCGCAGCCGACCGAAGAGGAGCCCCGGCTGGGCCTGGGCCAGCCAGCTGCGAGCCTGGTCCAGCAGGCAGAGCGCCGAGTCTGCGCTGGCTCCCGGCAGCTCGTGGCCCAGGCTGTCGCCCAGGCTGAGCAGAGAGCTGTGCATCAGCTCAAAGTCCAGCTAGAGGACAGAGGCCTAGGCATGGTGCAGCAGCTGAGTGGCTGACCCAGGGTCGCTTGCTATCGTGACTCAGCTCGACCCTCTGACGGCTGCTTCCCCGCACATGGGTTGCCCTGTCTCTGCAGCCCCTTGCCCCTTTCGAGGCCGCTGCCCCGGATGGGGGGGAGCCCCTCGCTCAAGGGAGAAAGGAGAGGGCGAAGGCGCATGTCTGCCAGTACTGCTTCCAAGGCCTCTGCTGGCGCTTGCAAAGGCTCTCGGATCCGCGGCTTTGGCTGGGGGGCTGGCGCGGGCACCGCCCTCTCCTGCTTCTGCTGGCCCAGGGCGGGAACACCTGCACTGCCTCCAGCATGTGCCTGCCCAGGGAGCTGCGGGGCTTCCTGCTGACTCCTTGGCTGCGCTCAGCACGGTTCCCGAACTTCCTTCCATTGCCACTCCAGCGCTTGGCTACTTCCACGGTTTCTGCCAAAGACAATGTCGGGGCAAGAGACTGCAGCCCCGGGGAAGGCTCCATCACGGCAAGGCTGCCACAGGGAAAACCAGGGCGCGGGAAATCGGCAGCAGGGGATAGCGGGGGACTCGGGCTCCATGCCACACGCGCCAGAGACCTTGTCCTCATCACAGCCCCTTCAATAGCCTCGCCAGGCCAGGAAGTACAGCCAACCTGCTCGCCCTCCCTGGCCAAGTGACCCCAAGGTCTGCACTTCCTAGGGCCCTAACCGTTTCAAAGGATGCCCTTGGCAGCGCCCACCCAGGGGCGCTGCAGCACCTGTCCTTTTATGCTCTCTCCTCACCCCCGCCCACTAACCACCACCAGCCGGGCAGCAGCAGTAGCCATTGCCAGCACGAGCCAGCACCAGCAGCAGCAAGTGGCAGTGCCAATACCGGTTCCAAACCCATACTTCATTCCTGAATTAGTTTGATGAGACGACATGGATGGCACAAACTGCCGCCAACAGAGCCTCTGGCCCATCTGAGGCACTTGCCAGCCTATGCCACTTTGGGAACCCATTGCAGGAAAGCAAAAGGCAGCATAGGAATTTGAGTATCAGGTGCTTGAGCAGGAAGCATTTCACTATTATTCCTTTCTCCAGTGTTCTGTCCTGTGCTGCCCCATAAGTTGTAGGTTTTCATTCCTTCATCACTTCTTCAAGCAGTCCATCCCACTTTGGACTGCTCTCCTTGTTAGGAAGTGCTTCCTAACATCTTGTCAAAATCTGTCTCTGTAGCTTCCCCCTCACTGCTACTAGCCCTGCCCTTTAGGGCTAAGCAGTGAGAGAGAGCCTAACTCTTCCATGTCACAGAGAGCCCTTCGAATTCTTTTTGTTTGTTTTTGGTGAGGCAATTGGGGTTAAGTGACTTGCCCAGGGTAACACAGCTAGTAAGTGTTAATTGTCTGAGGCCAGATTTGAACTCAGGTCCTCCTGAATCCAGGGCCAGTGGTCTACCCACTGTGCCACCTAGCTGTCCTGAACCCTTCAAATTCTTAAAACAATTCTATAGTCTTTTCTCCTAGGTTAACTTCTTCAGTTTCTTCAACTGCTGATCTTCACAGGGTATGAACTCAAAGTCTTTCTTCATCCTGGCTCTGCAATCTGGCGCCAAGCAGAATAAATCTAGTGCTCATCCACATCCATCCACATGGAAAAGGCATTTCCATCAGGGAGCCCAGGAACATCTTTAATGCAAACATTCCTGCAATCATCAGGGACTTTCATAGCTAGACACTATTTGTACTCAATGCCCACTTCTTTTTTTTTTTTTTTTAGTGAGGCAATTGGAGTTAAGTGACTTGCCCAGGGTCACACAGCTAGTAAGTGTTAAGTGTCTGAGGCTGGATTTGAAATCAGGTACTCCTGACTCCAGGGCCGGTGCTCTATCCACTGTGTCACCTAGCCACCCCTCAATGCTCACTTCTATACAAAAAGGTATATAATCTGGTTGTTCAAGGGAATGGTACATCACAAACCTTTTCTCATGTCCCACTGCATCTATCCAATGATCCACAAGTCATGAAGAGTAGCCGTGGAAGGAAAAAGAAAATATTTTTCTCCCTGAGAGAGAAAATTATAGGATTTATAATTGGCCTCAGAGTCAAATGATCTAGGTTCAAACTCAGCCTCTAACATATACTGCCTCCATGGCCCTGGAGCAACATCTTTCTTTACCTTTCAACACCCCAATAAGTGGCAGTGAATATGCTGGTCTGCATTGGTAGATGTAATTCACTCATAGGGTGTTTTCTGCACCAAGAAAATAGCAGACCAAGATTAAAAAATCATCTCAGGTGCCCCTCATGGGCCAGAGACCAACATATTGGTGCCAAGCAGCATATTACCAATGAAGTCTTGCATCGGAGAAGTGTTAAAAAAAGACATCATCAAAGACACATATAATCAGCCATGAAGTGGACTAGTTATAGAGCAAAAGTATGTGATAACAGATGGCTAGAGGGTGGGACACTGATGGACCAAGAGGAGGGAGAAGGATACCAACCTTTCCAAGAATTATTTGCCTTTCTCCTTTGCCTGACTATAAAGGAAAGCTTCCTATTATAAATGTCCAAAAGAGAGACAATGCATGGTGGCTAAAGGGCTAGACTTGTAACTATGAACAAGTCTTTTGATCTGAGCCTTAGTTTTTTTCATCTGTAAAATGAGTTGGTTGAACTAGATGGCCTCTGAGATTCCTTCCAACTTTTAAGTCTGTGATCCTTTGGAAGTATTTATTAAGCTTTAACCTGGCACTGTGCTAATTGCTATACACAAAGAAAGGCAAAAGCATGTACTGGGCTTCTCCTCCCTAGAGCTCTTCAATCAAAAGCTGGATGACTACTTTTGGGTCTTTAGCCCAAAGAAATCATGGAAAGGGGAAAGGGACCCACATGTACAAAAATATTTATAGCTGCTCTTTATGTGGTGGCAAGGAATTGGAAGTTGAGGGGATGCCTATCAATTGGGGAATGGCTGGAACAGTTGTGGGATATTAATACAATGCAATACTATTTTGCTGTAAGAAACAATGAGCAGGAGGAGTTCAGAGAAACCTGGAGGGTCTTGCGTGGGCTGATGATGAGTGAGATGAGCAGAACCAGAAGAACATTATACACAGTATCATCAACATTGAGTGTTGATCTACTGTGATGGACTATATTCTTCTCACAAATGCAATGGTACAGAAGAGTTCCAGGGAACTCATGATAGAAGAGGATCTCCAAATCCAGGGGAAAAAAAGAACTGTGGAGTATAGATGCTGAATGAACCATACTATTTATTTTGGTTTTGGTGCTGATGTTTTTTCTATTTTGAGGTTTTTCATCATTGCTGTGATTTTTCTCTTATAACATAACTAATGCAGAAATGTTTAATGTTATTATGTGTGCATACACACACACACACACACACACACACATATATATATATATATATATATATATATATGTGTGTGTGTGTGTGTGTGTGTGTGTGTGTGTGTGTGTGTGTATAAAACCCATATCAGATTACCTGTTGTCTAGGGGAAGTGGGAGGGAGGGGAGGGAGGGAGAAAAATCTGAAAGTGGAAAGCTTGTATAAACAAAAGTTGAGTACTATCTTTACATGTAATGGGAAAAAAATAAAATACTTTATAAATTTTAAAAAAAGCTGGATGACTGCTTGTCAGGTATGCTGTACAGAAAATCCTTATTCAGTTCAAACTAGTTACCTTCAGATGGGATTCTGAGATTCCCACCTTATTAGGAGAGGCTGTAAGGGAAGCAAGTGTTTACCATTCAGGGATTGATGTAGGCTAACCCTCTCCTCCACAGCTAGATATAGCTATAATGACTCATTTGATCCTTAAGTGCAACCCCACCCCACCCATAACCACAAAGGAACTATTTGTGGTATATGAATGTAATGGGACACTATTGCACTGTAAGAAATGATAAGCAGATGCATTTTCAGAAAAACCTGGAAAGACATGTGAATTGATAGAGTGAAATGAACAGTACTAAGATAACATTGTACACATTATCAACATCATTTTGTGATGATCAACTGTCATGGACCTGGTTCTTCTCAGCATTGCAATGATCCTAGACAATGCCAAAAGATTTATAGTGGAAAACACTCTCCACATTCAGAAAAAGAACTATGTCTGAATGCAGACCAAAGCATACTATTTTCACTTTCATTGTTTTTTTGTCATTATTCTTGTTTATTTTTTCTTGAGTTTTTTTCTTTTGTTCTGATTAAGGTGGAAATATATTTAACATGATTGTAATGTATAGCTATCAAATTGCTGTCTTTGGGGGGGGAAGGAAAAGGAGGGTGAGAGAAAAATTCGGAACAAAAAATATCTTTACATGTAATTGAGAAAAATTTAAATAAATTTTAAAAAACAAAGGAACTATGCCATGCCCTATGTTAATCTTTAATAATTTACTCATGGTTGGAAGATAATAGTTCAGGGTAGACACTTGTTTGACAGTCCTTGGTGCATTTGAAGAAAGCTTTCATTTCTTGATAAAGCAAGGTTATTCCTGGATGCCGCCACCATTCATATAAATTCTATAATTCTGTACAGGCTCGAGGATTTCCTGGATCTCCTGCATGAATATGTTTGCCTCTCAAGAACCAGAAAAAATAGCTAAGAATATGGGTAGCAGGCAGAGTCAATTGACACATAATTGACACAACTGACATGTGTCCTCTCTGCAGGTACCATCGATAGTATGCTTATTAGCAACGAAGCCTCTAAAATTAAACTGAAGACATGTATGGTACTATTTCTCATCCTTAAGCTCTGGAACTATTTTAGGAGAGGAGGCATGGTAGTAAAACTATGCCGGGGGGAATGGTAGTATTTGGTGCATCATGAAGTGACCTGGGATCAATGTAGTTGGATTAGTGATAAACACACCAGTCTGAAAATCTTGAGTCAGTAGCAAGAAGTGGGTGCTTATGCTGTATTTATGTGTGAGATTAGGTAATGATAGCACACTTGGAATTGGCAAGAGAACAAGACCCTCCATGTATGCTGCTTTGTGGAGCGTTGAGTTCCAGAAATACATTTGGCATGATAAGTGGTAGTACACTTTGGATAGGGATGGGTTGGAACTTACTGGAGTCCCCTTCTTTCCACCCCCACTTTCCTGTACCCCCCACATATATATAGATCATTGCAAAATGAGCAATGAAATAAGGCTGAAAGATTGTATTCTGTCCCATGCTACCTATTCAAATTGTAAATTTCTAAGCCACTATTGGTGTCTGATTTGAAGGGTTTCACTGGGACCTACAATTTTTTTTTTTTTTAGTGAGGCAATTGGGGTTAAGTGACTTGCCAAGAGTCACACTGCTAGTAAGTGTTAAGTGTCTGAGGCCGGATTTGAACTCAGGTACTCCTGACTCCAGGGCCAGTGCTCTATCCACTGTGCCACCTAGCTGCCCCTATTTTTATTTTTTTAAAAAGCAAAGGCCTCCAGAACTTTAGGTAGAACCTTTGTAGAAGATTTTCAGAAAGCTAAGAATTGTCAAGTATGAGGAGACATGGGAGGGTAGTGAGTTAATAGAGCATTCTCAAAGAAACTCTGAGGGCAGGCATTAGTTCATTTTAGTTTTGTGTCCCCATTGACTAGCACACAGTAGGTGTTTAATGGTTGATCAAATGAGTATCTACCAGTGGAAACAATATCCATGCTGATATAATCATGGATACATTGAAATGTTGATGCCTAGGGGGCAGCTAGGTGGCTCAGTGGATGGAGCACCTGCCCTGGATTCAGGAAGACCTGAGTTCAAATCCAGTCTCAGACATTTGACACTTAGTAGCTGTGTGGCCCTGGGCAAGTCACTTAACCCTCATTGCCCCACAAAAAAGAGAAATTTTGATGCCTAATTATCCCAAGTCCTTCTCACCTTCTACAAACACTATTTGCCTCTTATTCCTTTAATAATATTACAAGTTTAGAGCTTGATTGGACATTAGCTGCTATCATGTCTAACCCACTCATTTTACAGATAAGAAACTGAGACACAGAGAAGTTAAAGTGACTTGTACCTAGGGTCACAAAGCCTTGTGGTTTAGTTGGGGGCTTTTGTACAACTCTTTGTGACTCTTTTGGGGGTCTTCTTGACAAAGATACTGGAGTGAGTGGTTTTCTATTTCCTTCTCCAGCTCTTCCAGATAAGAAAACTGAGGCAGTGTCAAGTGACTTGCCCAGAGTCACAGACTAGTGTCTGAGGCCAGATTTAAACTCAGGTTTTCCTGAGTCTCAGGCCTGGCATTCTAAACAATGTGCCACCTCGGCTGCCCACATAAGTCAGATTTGAGATGGGATTGGAAGCCAGGTCTTCCTGACCACAAATGCAAAGCCTTGCACAACCAGCCCTCTAAGACTTTGCTTCCTATTCTTGCCATTTCCCTTTGTCCTTCTGTAGCCCGTTTCTTTCTCCTAAAATTGTTGTGGACAAGACTCAGAAGTTTCCCTCATCCTTGTAGCTCTCACCTTTCTTTCGAGCTCCTCCCTCCTTTGTTTCTTTCCCACAAATCTTCCCCATCTCTTGATTCCAGCCCCCTCCCCCAAAAAATATAGGTGTATATATATACACACATATATATGGATGTATGGATATTGTGTGCATGGATATATGCATATACATATATATCCATATTTCATAGCATAACACCCAAAACTCAAAGAGCCTGAGGTCAGATATCTGGGAATTCTTTTCATTGCTCATCCATCTTGTCCCTGACCAGAACAGCTCTATTAACGGTTTATTGAAGTATCAGAATAAATAGGGACATGTGTATCTATATATATATACAAACATTTGGTGCCAAGAGGGCCCAAGAGTCCTAACTGCTCTCATCAGATCATGTAGCCATAGCGCCTTGCAATTTCCAGGTCCTTTTCCCGCTCGATGAAAAACTGCAGCTTGCCCAGGGAGGTATACTTGGCAGCGTTCTCTCGTTCTCGCTGAGCCTGCCTCTTCATGGCCTCCCGCTCAGGCCTCTGCTCTTTGGTGATAGGCTTTGACATCACAGGCTCAGGGACATTAGGCTTCCTCCATGGGATTGGCTGAAAGCAGAAATCTTGAGGTTGGAATTGGGCCTGGGGTTGCGGCTGGGTCATAACCACCACAGCCTGTTTGGATGAGCTGGTAGCAGCTGACTCTGGGGAGATGGACAGGACCAGGTGGCTAGGGAGACATGGCTGAAGCTGGGGAGAAGGGCAGGGTGCTGATTTCAGAAGCACGGATCGAGGAGGAGCTGACTGAGGTGGCACAGCTGACACAGGTCGGGCAGGGTTGGAAGGACCAGGCTGAGCTGGATTGCCCAAGCGGGCTGGGTTGGTGGTGGAAAGCCGATGGGGAGCCAATGGCTGTGGCTTTCGAGGAATGGAACGAGTCAAAGGCCTGTCTAAGGTAGGAAAAGGCAAAGGCACCAACTTGACCTTCCCCGGAGGTGGTGGCTTGGTATGGGATGGAGATGGACACTGGTTCTCAGCACTGCCCTCTGGTTTTCGAACTTTGGCTTTGGCAGCTGCAAGTAGGCTAACCTGGGTTTTCATGGGACCTTGACCTTCTGCTGGTGTTTCCAACCACTGTTTGATCCCTGGAGTTGTCTGGGGGACTTGAACAGGGATGGCCATCTTGTCATTCTTCTTACCTAGGGCATGAAACACCTGAACTGACTCCAGCATGTGCATACCCAGGAAGCTCCTGGGCTTCTTAAAGACCTCTTGGCTGAGCTCAGGATGGTTCTTCTTGCGCTTCATCTTGGGGAGGGCTGGCTTCTCCTCTGGCTTAGCTCGGCCCCCAGGTGGCTCATTCCCTTCCACTTTCTCATAGCAAGCATCTCCAATTCCCTCCATTTTCTCCTGGCTGGGGCCTTTGGCCTTGCTGGTCCGGTTGCTGGGGGCTTTTCGGGACTTGCTACTGGTTGACTTTGCCATGTCCAGGGGAGACAACTCATTGGCCACAGAAACAGAGACAGCTGTCGTATCCCCAGCTAGAAGGCAGTCTGGGTTCTTTGGCAAGGCTTTAGCTGGTGGCACAGTAGTCATCATTTCAGGGACTTTACGTTTCGTTTTCTTGGTTGGGTCTGAAGGCTCTTTCCCTGTACATGGTTTTCCCTGCACCCGGACCACTTTGGCTGTTTTGACCACTTTGGGTTTGGTGACCCTGAGTCCTTTTGACTGGTCAACCTCCTTCAAGGGAGAGAGAAGATGGGGAAGGCGGAAGTCTTCCACCAATTTGTTGATGTCAGTAAGACTGGGAATGGGCTCCATCCCATTCTCTAGTGACTCTTGGTCACCAAGACTCAGGCCATTCTTCACCAGATGGCATTCTCTTGGACTGGTGCCTTCTTTTAGAGTATCAGGGCACAGAGGATCAATGCAAGCCAGAAGCTGGTTAATGTCAGGGATTTCCAAGGGAAGGAGTGGAGGATCTTGTACTTCCAAAGGGACATGACAGGCATCCAAGGGCTGGGAGAACTTGGCCTTCACCCCCTCCAATTTCCATTTTTCCTTCTCAAGGCATGCCCCATTCTTCTTATCTTTGTGCTCAATATTTGGGGCAGGAGGCAAGGCAAGTAGGTTGCCTGAATTCTGTGCTGGGGTAGCCAATGAGCTATCCCCAATAACTTCTGCTGGTGGAGTGCCCTCAAGAATCTGGAGGTTGCTTCCATTGCCACCCCAGGTCTTGGACAGTTCCATAGTTTGTGGCAAAGAGAATGTTCGGGCTGTAGGCTGAAGCCCCAGGGAAGTCTCCATCACTGCAAAGGAACCAAAGGGAGGATCAGTGCCCAGTAACTGAGACCCTTCCCTAGGCAACAAGAAATACCAGACACCTTACCCAATCACAAAATAGCTATGTCTACCTTGTCCAGTCACTTTTTGAAGAAACATGAGATCCACATTTTAGTCTCAGCTCAGTCATTGACACACTGTGCTCTGCCTTAGTTTCCTCCTCTATAACATGGGTGTGAAAACACTTATTCTGTTTTCCCCACAGGATCATAGAGAGGATGAAAGAAGGGAGCCTCCATGGTAGTGCTCCATGGACTACATAAATAATATTAGGCAAAGGTAACACTAAGCAATTTTTCAAAGGATTGTTTTCATCCCATCTCCTTCCATGGACCCAAGCTATATCTTGACTTGTTCAGGGTCATACAAGTAGTAAGTGTCAGATATGGGATTCGAACTCAGTTCTTCTCACTCCAAATCCAATGAGCAAAATTACTATAATCTTCACTGCAGCTGCTGCTCTAGCAAAACATTGTTTGGAGCTGGATTCAATTCAGCAGAGGGAAAGAGAGGAAGAGCAGGGCTAGGGCATGCAGTTGATGTTCAAATAACCTGGAGAGCTACCTTACCCACACTGAGAAATGATGACTTACTTTAACTTCCTTACCTCACTCAAGGGACATGATGGGAGTTCTGCATACAACTGATGACTAGGAAGCTTGGAGTACTCTCTCTCTCTCATCACCTCTTTGTTTTAGAATCCCAATCCAGAGTTCAGTTTAGCTACCACCTCCTATAGGAAACCTCTCCTGCTTTCCCCAGTTACTTATGTTTCACCCTCATTTCCTTGTATTTACCTTGCATATATTTTGTACATGTTTATGCATTATAGGAGGGTTCCATACCCCCTACTGTTGTTTTTTTCATGTGGATTAAAAATAGTTTATACTCTGTGATCCCTTTACTAAATATGAACATTTTAATTGGACCAAGAAGTGTAATTGGGTAACAAAATAGGAATACTCCTTTGTGGGGTTTAAATAGTGGAGGGAAAGTCAATAATTTGTCCAGTCAAGCATTAGACCAACCCAATGGTGAAGGTTACCAAGTTCTTATCTCTGAAATAGATACACTATGTGGGAGGATGGAGGGCAAACAAGGGAGTTTCTATTTCACTTTCCTCCCACACTTGACCATGTCCCCATAGAGAAGAAGATAGTAGGAAACAGAGAAACCAGCTGAGAGTAAGTGCAGAGACATACCAATTGCAAAGTCTAGAGCCATCCTAGAGAGGAAATTCAATACCCAGTAGTACAGAGACATACACCAAGGACAAACATGGACACAAAAGTATAGTCGCCTATTGAATTAAGCAGAGTCAGGGAGCATTATCATTTACACTGGAGAAGACTGTTGGCTATGGACTCAAAAAGGGACTTCCATATAGGAGTTATGAATTACCCATAAAACACATATTCCTTACAAATGTAACTCACTTCCACTGTACTTTAAGTTTAATCCCACTCTTCCCCGGATTCTGGATTTGTGAGAGTGTGTGTCCCAGGGTTTGAGGGATAAATGTTTTATTCCAACCGTTTTACTATACCTTTTCTAGAAGCTAATTGTTGCCTATTGACTGATTATAAATACGAACCACACCAATAGGGGCTCATGATCAAAGTCACCATAATCTCTGCAACTCCAGGTAATCTCTAGGATCCCCAAAAGGAGTCATAGCAAGACCCAAAGCCTGGCACAGTAGGGTAATGTAAGAAAAATTAGGGACCAAAAGGATGATCAGACAATAGTGTCCCTTGGCTGAGGACTGGAATTAAAAGTTATTTCCTTCCATGCTCAATTAACAGGACATATTGATCCCAGGGAAATAATCTCCGTGTGAATAACAAAGGACAATAGCTCTCTAATTTTGTAAAAATCATAAGGTTTTTTAACTAGAAGAGTCCTAAGGATCATTTTACAAATGAGAAAACTGAAGCTCTGAGAAATTAGGATATTTTCCCAAAGTCTTGTAGATAGGAAGTAGCAGAGCCAAAAGTTGAGCCCAAATCCTCTCACTCCACATCTAGCTCTCTTCTTTACTCTACCATGTGGTCTGCAAAGATGCTCCAGTTGGACTGAAGGTTAGACTAAAATGTAGCAATATATATTCTCCTATATATAATAATGGCTCACATTTATAGAGTACTTTAAATTTTGTAAAATACTTTAAATACATAAATCAATAAACATTTATTAAGCACCCACTGTACATTATTTAATTTAGCTTTGAGAACCGCCCTGTAATGACTTATCATTTGTCCCCATTTTTTTTTTTTTGGTGAGGCAATTGGGGTTAAGTGACTTGCTCAGGGTCACACAGCTAGTAAGTGTTAAGGGTCGGATTTTAACTCAGGTACTCCTGAATCCATGGCCGGAGCTCTATCCACTACGCCATCTAGCTGCCCCATTTGTCCCCATTTTTAGCCAATGGGGAAATTAAGGCCCTCAGAAGTTAAGTAACTTGCCCTGAGTCATGTCAATGTGTCAGAAGCAAGATTCAAAAACTGGCCTTCCTAATTTAAGATCAAGCACTCCACCTAGTACATACTTCCCCAAACACTTAGTAAATGCTTCGTTAGGGTGGCCTATAGAATCTTGTTAATGCCTTCATTTAACATAGAGACTTCCTTATAATTCTCCTGTATGATTAGAAGTTGAATCCTACTGGGTAAGAAACTGTTTCCTTCCCATCTTCCACTTGGCTCTTCCCCTGGCTGACCCCCTTACCTTTTCTCTCCTTTCTGCACAACACTCACCTTGGAAGCCTGAATCTTTGACTGGCTGGGCACGAACAGGGTAGTAGAGGCCTGAAGTAGAGACAGGTGGTCTGGACCCAGGGGGCTGGACCTCCTTAAGCACCATCACCATCTCTGGCTGAGATGCCACTGGCACAGACGGGGTCCTAGCTCCCTTGTAAGACACAGAGCCGTAGGACTGCATGCAAGGGCTGAGCTCACTTGCCAGGAGGGGCCCCAGGGTGCCTTGATTGTAGTAATAAACCTGGCTTCCATTCTGGTAAGGGACAGACACATTGTTGGGCCCCTGATTTGGCATTTGTGGGGAAGCTCCCTGCTGCATGAGGCTGGCTGATAGCTGTGGGTAGAGAGGCACCATGGTATTGGTGTCTGCAGCTTTATCATACTGGGCTGGTGTAGGGATTGAGGAGGTTGGCGTGTCCTGGCCAATGACTGTCACAGTGAAGTCTCCAAGGGATGGCTTCTCCCCACCGTTCCCAGACATGTCCCACTCATAGATGCCTGGGTAGGAGGAAGTGGCTGGAGTGGAAAGTTGGCCCTGCCCAGGGACACCAGACAGGATGGTGGTGCTAGAGTGCTGGTAGAGGTAAGTGCTGCCCATGAGTGGGGGGAAAGGCACCCCAGAGGTGGAAGGCAGGAGCCATGCAGAGCCGATAGCTGGGGCCGAGACCCTGGAGAAGTTGCAGAGGTTGCCAGTGCTGTTCACCACTGGGAAGGAGAGGTGCAGAGGATTAGGGTTCCCGAGCATGGATGGGTTTTGGAAGTTTTCTGAAGGAAATAAGAGGGGGAGAGGAAGCTGATGAAGCCACAGACACACCTGTCCTAAAGCAGGAGAAATCCCTAACTCAAAGAGTTGGTTTTGGTCATCACTGTGACAGCTGTATGTATGCTGGAGCCAGCTCAGGAGAGACTGTTGTTAAATTTTCAGTATGAGCAATCATACCTCAGAAATCAGCAAATGCTACAAATTAGGGCTCAGTTTATTGCCTTCTTGATTGTCTAGGCTTAAGAAAATGACAGAGAACATGTTAATAATAAAATTGTTTTTTAATATACTTCTCCCCCGCCCAAGAGCTGGTTGTTAAACATTTACCAGCAACTGTAAGGCCCTGTAATCCAACCTTCTCATTTTACAGATAAGAGAGTAATGCCTAGAGAAGTTAATTTACCTGTCTGGAGTCAAACAGGTAGTGTTAGAGGAAGGATTTGAACCATAGTGTTCTGACTCCAAATCAATTCATCAATAAACATTTATTAAGCATCTGCTATGTGCCAATTACTGTACTATGTGCCTAGGATACAAAAAACAGAAATAAAACAGTCACTGCTATCAAAGAATTTATGTTCTACTGGGATCCTAATACCTTAATGAATTAGATGAGACCATAAAGGTTCTGCTCAATGGGTGATGAACTCTTTCCATTCTGTCATTCTATTCCTAGCGCCTAGGACAGGGCCTTTCTTACACCCTGTAGTCACCTAAGAAAGTTTATTAAATTAACTCCAACCCCTTCTACCTTTAAAAAACAAAACAAACATGGGGCAGCTAGTTGGTACAGTGGATAAAAGCACCGGCCCTGGATTCAGGAGGACCTGAGTTCAAATCCGACTTCAGACACTTGACATTTACTAGCTGTGTGACCCTGGGCAAGTCACTTAACCCTTATTAACCCTCCAAAAACAAACAAACACCAACAACAACAAACTAAAGCTGAGAGTGATTTTTGGTCAGTCAGTGGTAAGATTAGGAGTTGAACCCAGTGTCTTCTAGGCTTTCTATATGTCACTTCAACTCTTGAGGAAATCTCACTTTCTGAAGAGCATTGTGCATGTGTACATGTATGTGTATACACATATGGATTTGTTCTTATGTGTATGTATATGTATTTGTATATGTTTTGTGTTTCTGTTGTGTATTGTATATGTGTTGTATATGTATATGTGTGTATGTATATATGTATGTGTTTTGTGTTTGTATGCATGTATTGTATATGTGTATTGTGTGTATAAGTATATGCACTGTGTCTATGTATGTGTGTATATGTATCTATAAGTGTTTTGTGTTTGTGTGTATTATGTATATGTGAATTGTGTATGTGCATCTGTGTCTATTTCATGTATGTGTATATGTATGTGCATTTGTGTTTGTCTATTGTGGTGTATATGTGTTGTATATATGTATAGTGTCTGTGTATATGTGTTTATATTATGGGTATGTATATATGCATATGTGTGTATATGTTTTGTGTTTGTGTGTGTATTGTATATGTGTGTATATAGTGTATATACATATGTGTGTATGTTTTGTGTTTGTGTATGTATTATGTATATGTATTATATATGTATGGATATGCATATGTATGTGTATGTGTATAAATATGTCATGTATTTGTGTATGCATATTGTGTGTGTCCCTTGTGTATATATGTATGTGCATGCACATGTGTATATGTGTATGTGTATATATTGTGTATGTGTGTTGCATTCTGAATATGTATGTGTATGTATGTATTGTGTGGTGTGTTGCATTCCATTTGCATATACATGCATGTTGTGTGCATATATTCATATTGCATATGTGTGTTTGTGCATACATATTGTGTATGTATATATAGATCATATTGTGTGTATGTATGTGCATATTGTGTATATATGTGTTTAGTGTTTATGTATCTGTATATGTTTTGTTTTTGTGAGCATTATATTGTGTAAGTATGTGTATATGTGTATGTATTGAGTCTGTATATATATGTGTGTGTGCATGTATATGCATATTTGTGTATAAGTATGTGCATGCATGCATGTGCATGGGCATATGTGTATATGTGTGCATGCCCATGTATTTGTGTGTATGTGGGTATGTTTATGGGTATTTGTGTATATGTATTGTATGTATGTGTGTGTTTGTGTATTTATATGTATTGTATGCCAGTATATATGTATTATTGCATGTGTATATTCATGTGTATGTATAATGTATTATGTGAATGTGTATTGTATATGCATATGCATGTATATAAGTGTGTATATGTCTTGTGTTTGTGTGTGTGTATTATACACATATGTATGTGTGTGTTTGCATTGCTCTGTATTGTGTACATGTACATTTACATGACATGTGTGTATTGTGTTGTGTGTTGTATGGGTATACATGTGTGTGTATGCATGTGTGTGTGTGTATGCATTCACTCATTTCCCTAGTCTTCATCACCTCAGAACAATACAGAGGCCCAGATTATTGGCCTGGTCCAATTTACACATGGTGGAGAATGCTCTAGGACGCAGTGTGCTTGACAAGTACACAGCTATTCAACTCCAGCCCCCGTGGAAGACGAGCTGCCATATCTCCAAGGCAGCCCTTCCCATTGTCTGATGGCTCTAATTCCTATGACATTATTCTGGACATATTCTCAACATTGATGTCTTTGCCATTTCTACCCATTTCTCTTAGCTAACGGTTACCAGAATTATGTAGGTTCAACACTGATCAAGCACCTACTGTATGCAAAATGCTTACACATTGTCCCTTTTTGTAGTTGAGAAAAGTGAAGTTCCTTGAAGTAACATAACTGACTTCACAGTCACAGAGACAATAAGCATTAGAGCTAGAATCTAAACCCGGTCCCTATTGATGTCTCCCTGACTCTCCTGGAGGAAGAAAAGAAAGCGTTCTGTTCTCAAGGACTCAGAGGAAGAAATATAATCCTTCAGTCCTTTGGAGCTTATTCAGATCACTTGTAATTGGGTTCATACTTTGACCCCTTTTAACCTAAACCTGATCACTCGAGTAGAGCTTCTCCTTTTTTCGTGGGGCAATGAAGGTTAAGTGGCATGCCAAGGGTCACACAGCTATTGTGTTAAGTGTCTGAGGCCAGATTTGAACTAAGGTACTCCTGAATCCAGGGCCGATGCTCTATCCACTGTACCACCTAGCTGCGCCACCCCCCACCCCCCGAGTAGAGCTTCTTAAACTGGGATTCTGGGAACTTCTTTAATTTAGCATTTGGATAACTATTTCATCACAATCAGTTTCCTTTTCAATCCATGATACAGAAAAAGTTAAGAATTTCTGCAATACAGTAGTCAATTTAAAGAGGCATGCACTCTTTGCCTTCTTCAATGAAGTCTTATTTCTAGTCCTAAATCAAAAGCCCAAGAATATAGCTATCTTAAGGGGGAAAATGGGGGGGGGGTGGAAGGGGATGGAGTGATTCTATTGCTTATTTCAAGTATACATACATACATACACCCCTTGTTGCACCCCATATCTTTGTTTGACTCCTTTGTCTAAATAATGAGCAAGAGCTGTTCTTTTGTAAGTGTGAAAAACACTTAATAACGCCCTCAGGATTGTTTTGAGCTGAATCAAAACATTATTCAATGGAAAGAACATTAGATTTGGGGTCAGAGAACCTGTGTTCAAACTCTCCCTCTGATATTTACTATTTGGGCATGTCATTACACCTCTACAGGCCTTAGGTCACTCCAATCTGTAAATCTATGCTCCCATGATTTATTGTGGAGTCAGGAATGTGGAAAGTGAATATGACTAGACAATATTGAGAGTCACAGCTTAGACTGGTATTTTATATAACTATCATTATTTTTTTCTTTTAATTTTCTGGAGTTCAGATAGAATTATTATTAACATCATCACAATCTCCACCACCATTATCATTATTACATTCATCATCTCAGGAAGTAAATCCAAAGGAAATTGCCCCTTTCCCTGATATCTACTTGACATCACCAAGGAATCAGCTTATCTGTCTAGAGTGGAAGTGAGCAGGGACCCCTTCTGAAATATATACTAACCAAACCTTAGCATATTCATTCATTAAAAGATCTCATTGAGTGGTTACTCTTCAGAAGGCCTAGGGCATCCTGTAATAGATTTCGTTTATATATGTATGTTTCAAGGTCCACAGAATTTTTTGCATAATAATCAAAACTTAGATAACACTATTCAAATTTATAAAATATTTTCTCCAGAAAATACAGGTGAGGAAACCAAGGCTCAAAGAGAGGTGAAAGGACTTGCCCAGAGGTCACACAGGTAGTAAGTGTCAAAGGCAGAATCCAAGTCCAAATCTCTTGATTCTAAGTGCTGTTCTCATGCATGCAAGCACGTGTGCATGCATGAACACACACACATGCACATGCACACTTGTTCTGAACTATGCATTAAACATTTCTGCAGAATGCCAATGTAATGAGCTGCCTTTGCCCCGAGGGATGTATCTCACTGAATCTTCCCAATTCATTGACCAAAAAAGGCTTTTTGCTACAAATGGCTTCATCTTTCCTCTTCTAGGAAAAAAGTTCTACATGTTCATTTTTCCTTTTCAGTTTGAAAATGTTTCCATCCCAAATTCCACCTCATCTTCTGGAATCTGCCTGCCCCTTTCATCCCTCCATTCTAATCTATCTCTTTTTTCCATGTCTTTCTTTCTTATTTCCTTTATCTCTTTGAGTCCTTTTTCTCCACCCTAAAGAAGCTAATCAGTGCTGAACCCAAACCCTCCAAGATATTTTCCAAGCATGCCGTCAATTTCCCAGTGTTTTCCCATGGGCTTTTCCCAGCCTGCTTTCTGAGTTTCTCCAACTTTAAATCTAGTTCAAGTTAAAATTCACAATATCTGTGTCGTAACTATTTCTGAACCAGACAAAATGTTGAAACCCTCAAATACTTCAAGAATATAGGATTTCACCAGTAAAGATGGGCAGGTACCCTTCCTTAGTGTGAATCCTGAATTCATGATGCTTTAATGTCCTCATGAACTGAGGTGCACCTCTACATATTTGGCTATGATAATTTAGGGAAAATATACATGTAAGTCTAACACCAGATCCATAGTTCAAAACCCTTCTAGCTGACAGGGGGCCTTACAGAGCTTAAATGCCTTTGGTTAACAATAACCTAAGCGCATCTCAATTCCATGATGAGACAGTAAGGAAGATGGATTAGTGGAAGAAGCTTGAAATAACAAAATGGAAATACTAGTCGTGTCATTCTCAAAAGCATTTTTTTTCTTGGTATGTTCAAAAGCAAACCAAAAAACAAGCAACTCCCTTCCTACAAGACAGTATATTGCTCTACAAAACATCAAAGAAGCCCTGATCTCATTTCTTAAAAATTAATTCTGCTTTTAAAAAGAAAATCTTCAAGATGGTCAAAATAATCTTTTCCCCTACCTGCCATGATTAGACAAGAGAAAACATCAACTAAGGTCAAGTGGTATGAAGAAATGACTCCTGTGGTTGTCCAGGTGACTGAAGTCAAAGAGAGCATGTGTCCAGTATGAATGTGACTGGTCACTTGCGATGGTCCAAGTTTATTTACGGGCAGCTCCATGGAAACCCCAAAGATTCCACCAGGTGGGCAACAGGTTTGGCGGGAGAATGAGGTCACAAAGCCAGTCAGTTTAAAAGGATGGGGGCAGCCAATCCAGAGGTCAGAATCCTGGCAGCAAGCCAGGGAGAGGTAAGGCTTTTTTCTAAGTCTTTTCTAAGGAGAAGCCTGCTAATGTGGTATCTTACCATCAAAAACCTCCTAAGAAGAAAGGAGGGGGCCAAGGCAGCTGATGGAGACAGGCTTTTTCCCAGTCTCCTTCTCCTAGATCTCAAAGCACCTTTCATATAGAGTAGAAATGCCTACATATTGGATCCTTTGAAGGAAGTAATCTATATCTAGCTAAGTCCATATTAAATAAAGTTGTCCTGAAAACCAGACCTGTCACTTAGACCAACTACAAAGTCTTGCAACCTTTTGTACATTCAAAGAAGAGCAAATATCACTTGCTCCTCTTTTCTGCAACAAGAAGGTGCTAAATCACATGCTTGACCCTAATTCTAAGCCCCATTCAGTTTCCAACAACCCATGATCCTATGGATACTGATCTCTGGGGAATGAAGATGTAGCCAAGCTCCCAAGTTTTCTTTCCCTGCTCCCACACTCGATGAATCCTACCTTTGGGCCCACTGCATTTCCCTACTCTCTTTCTGGACTTCCTCATAGATGTCACTCCTCTTGTTAGTCTTAATCCAGCAATCTCTCCCCACCCCACCCCTATGACTGCCCCTTCCTCTCAGCTTCCAGAGCCCCTTCCTTCAGTTCCCTGCTGCCTTAGGGACCATTGTCCCTAAATGGGAATCATTATTCCCAGCTGCAACAGGGCCTGGAGAAATGGCCAGGGTCAGGGGATGCATATCCTCTCTCTTCTGATTTTCCTTCTGCTCTAAAGGACCCCCCCATCTCTTCCTCTGAGTTCTCTAGCTCTTGAGCTTTGGACCATGTAGGCACCCTGCCACCCCTTTTTCTGCATGGGTGAGGCATTTTGGGTGTCTTTCCCCTTTCCTACTGAATTATCCTAGAAGCCAGAAGAGGACCCCAGTGTGGTTGTCCTATTTGCCAGTTAATCACTGGCTAACTGCCACCCTAGAACCTTGGGACTCTAGGGTTCCCAATATGATCCTAGGGAAGAGGTGGAGTCAGTCAACAAACATTAAGTAACTACTCTCCACAAAGCACTGTATACTAAACATTAGGAAGTACAAAGAAAGATTAAAAATTGTTCCTGCCATCAAGGAATTCCCATTCTTATCTTATTGGGAAACCTCAAGCTCATCTTCTCTTTCTCAGGTTGTTACTGAGTCAGAGCAAAGGAGAATGACCTATAGTGTGGGGGGGAGGGGAAAGGATTGTCACCCAACTAGGAACACTGGAGTAGTTTCTCAATCAACCCAGTGCCTGGGCTGTAACCCCTTGGCTGCCATGTAGTTGAACATAACCAACTGCAACATTTTTCCTTCACCTAGAAAGAGAGATATCAACAGCCTAGATTTTTCTATTATTCCTGGAACATGGTACTCGTATGCATTTTTCTAAGGCAGCACAGGATGGTCTAATAGAATGAACATGGGCTGGTAGTCCAGACACTCGGGTTCTAGTTCCTGCCACAAATTAGTTTTGACCCTGGTCAAATTGCAAAACTTCTCTTGGTCCTTATTAACCAAATTAGAGGGAGGGGGAAAGGTGACAATATCTAAAATCTAGTAATCTTTGTGGCATGTGAAAAATGAAGTGACTGAAGAAGCAAAAGTTCAAGCTTCCAAGCATATTGATTTTTTTGGAGGCGATTGGGACTAAATAACTTGCCCAGGGTCACAGAGCTAGTATCCGAGGGCAGATTTGAACTCATGTCTTCCCAATTCCAGGGATGGTTCTCTATCCATTGCACCACCTAGCTTCCCCACATATCCATTTATTAAGTAATGCATGCCAATTTCCCAACAAATAGGGTACCAGAACTCTCAACTTTGGCACTGGAGCCTGAATATAGGAGGAGATAAATTTTTATGCATTAAAAACAATCAAATAAGAGCAATTAGTTAAAACAACTAACTGGGATACAAAATTAGGTAATCTGATTTCAAGTTGGAAGAAAGATTAGGAACTTTTCAAGTTAGGAGGTGGAGAGAGAACAGATGCAATTCCCTGAGATCATAAAAAGTGGTGTCCCACTGCCCCTATGTGTCTGTATTCAATCAAGGGAACATGGAAACAATAATTGATTGACCAGTACAGAGACAGTCTTCAGATAAGCCATATGGATTGCTTGAGTTGCATAAATGTAAGAAAATTTGCATCAATCTGCAGATATGACTGGGTTTCTGGTCAGCATAACCTAGGTCCTGAGCCAAGGGTCTCTAAGTGGTAGGTAGAGGTGGCTCAGATTCACCACCAGGAAGGACTAGATTCAAACAATACAATAATGTTTTCTCACAATACCCACAATTGATTAAAGTTTTCTCACAAGACAGAAATTGAACTAGACCCATAATTGGATAGAAAGGGAATTGAGATAGCTCTGGAATTGAGTCACATAGTGGAGTCAGTGTGCTTCACTCAATTACCACAATTAACCACTTGCTGTTCTAACCCCTTTCAGTTTGACATCTATTCTTATTAAAATCTAGGATGGCTTTATTTTTTTAAAGGGTGGGTCATAAACACATAGAAATGAAGCAATGATGAATACAAACAAGTATAGATTTATTGTTTAAAAATGTCTTGCTATGCTAATTTCTTTTTCATTCTAACGAGTTGAGTGGAAAACCAGGTAATCCTATAGCCATGAATAGGTTTCAGCCCAAAAGTCTCTCACACGTAAAGAAAGAGAGGTAGAGTAAGGGGAGACATCTGTTCAAATTCTCCCATTGTTACTTCCTGACTTCAGGCAAATAACCTCTCTGATCCTCAGTTTTCACCATCTATAAAATGGGTGATGATGGCCCCTGTCATTTTCCCTTCATGGAATTGTGTGATCAAATTTGAGATAATGTATGGTAAATATTTTGTAAGCCTTAAAGTGCTCTATGGATGTCATCTATTATTATTCTACCACGATGTCCTCATGGCCAAGATAAACAGATGTAGACTTGAATAATTGTACTTAGTTTATTGACTGAACCCAAAGGCTTAAGAAATTTCTATCAGGAGAGGAGAGGCCTCTAGTGGAGAGGATTCTGCAAAAATCTTTTATTTGGGTGTAGAGGAATGAAATTTTGAAGGATTCTCCCCAATAAATGTAAAGTCTTTGGGGGTAGAACTAGGTTGCATTCTTGTCTTTGTATTGTCACAGCCTGGGCAGTGCTTGTTGAATTGGCATACTAACGAATTGTCTATAGACACAGATGTAGGAATGTATGCTTATCAAATCTTTAAATAAAAGGAAGTTAGAAAGGATTGATAAGTGAAAGAGATAGCTAACAATGTGGGTGACGGATTGGACTTCAAAATTCTCCAAGGAAGGAAGAAGGCATTTGATCAGCACCTATTACTGCTAAGTGTTTCATATCTCATTTGATCTTCATAACATCCCTGAGAGGTAATTGCTATTATTGTTCCCATTTGACAGTTGGAAAAATTGATACAAGCAGAAGTTAAGGGACTTTCCCAGGGTCATATAGCACTGTCTGAAGTCAGAATTGAACTTAGGGCCTCCTTCCATCAGGCCCAGTACTCTAACCACTGCACTAGCTAACTGCCTCCATTTATTTCTATAGCGTTTTAAGGCATCAAAGTACTTGATGAACATTATCTTATGCTATCCTCACAACAACCCGTAGAGTGCTATTATTGTCCCCATTTTACCTATGAGAAAACTGAGGCAGACCTAGAGGTTAAGTGATCTGTCCAGAATCACACAAAACTAGTGTTTGAGGCCATTTGAATTCAGGATCTCCTGACTCTAAGGGCATGACAAAATATTAGGAGACCTTCTGTTTTCCAGTAAGGCCCAGCAAGCAGGCTGTGCCCTGAGCTTGGCAAAACAACAATCCTTTGCACCCACCATCTGGATGACCTCACCCTCGGGCAAAATCACATAATTCACCAGGCGTCCTCTGAGCTGGTAAAGTACTGGACCAACTTGGAAAGTCCTGCAATGAAGCAAATCAGTCACCCCTCATTATCAGGGCTACCGCTTACTGCACAGCCACTAGTATAAGTATTGAGATCTCCCCACACTGCTTTGGACATCCCCACTAGGGCTGGCCCCAGCATGGGTGTCCTCACTTGCAAACCATTTTCTTCACTTTGAAAATTAAGCTTCTCTTTGATTCCTGACTCTGCTGGTTTGGCTTCAACCATTCACAAGTTAGGGACTGGTTCTCCCTTGGTTTATAGGCAGCTAAGTGGTGCAGTGAATAGAGCACTAGGCTTGGAATCAGGAAGACTCTTCTTCATAAGTTCAAATCTAGCATCAGATACTTATTAGCTGTGTGAGTTAACACTGGTTAACTCAGTTCTTCAACTGTACAAGTAATGGAATAAAGAAGGAAATGACAAACCCCTCCAGTATCTTTTTTTGTGGGGCAATGAGGGTTAACCCAGAGTCACACAGCTAGTAAGTGTCAAGTGTCTGAGGCTGGATTTGAACTCAGGTCCTCCTGAATCCAGGGCTGGTGCTTTCTCCAGTGCAACACCTAGCTGCCCCCTTCCAGTATCATTTTCAATAAAACCTCAAAAAGGCATCACAAATGGTCAGAGATGATTGAAACCACCAAACAGCAACCACAACAAATTCCTGATTCTAGGTCTAGTGTTCAATTCCTCCATGCCACATGAGCAAAGGTCTTGAAAGAAAAGCAACTGGGGCAGCTAGGTGGCACAGTGGATAGAGCACTGGCCCTGGATTCAGGAGTACCCGAGTTCAAATCCAGCCTTAGACACTTAACGCTTACTAGTTGTGTGACCCTGGGCAAGTCACTTAGCCCCAATTGCCCTGCAAAGAAAAAAAAAAGAGAGGAAAAAAAAAGAAAGAAGAGCAACTGAGGCATAGGGGACTGCCATCTTCTGAAAGCTTCCAAAAGGAACAGGAAGAGAGGATAAGCAATTGTTCCAGTATTCTCTTTCAATGACCTACAGAAAAAATGGTGGAGATGAGAGGAATGTCCTTCTAGGGATTCCAGAATGGTTAATGGCCTCAAGTTCATGCCATAGGTGGATCGATTGAAGGAAATAAGGATGGTCAGCTTGGAGAAGAAATGTAAAAGTGACCATAATTATACAAGAGTAGGCAGTGATTTTCTGGAGCCAACTCAAGGGAAATAAAGCTGATTATTAAGTTTTCAGTGTGATCCTTTATACCTTAGAAATCAAGGCTACAAATCATAGCTTGATTTATTTCATTAATTGCCTAGATTTTAGAAAGTGATGGGGGGCAGCTAAATGGTGCAGTGGATAAAGCACCAGCCCTGGAGTCAGGAGGACCTGAGTTCAAATCCAGCCTCAGACACTTGACACTTACTAGCTGTGTGACCCTGGGCAAGTCACTTAACCCTCATTGCCCCACAAAAACAGAAAAGGAAATGGAGAAAGTGATGGAGAAAATGTTAGCAATGCTGATTAAACTTAAAAGTGTGTGTCATTCTTACATTTTCCCCCAGAGAGCTCTTTGTTAAATGTTATACCAGAACACCTGACAATAGCTCTCATTTATATTGCTTTTTAAGGTTTAAAAAAGAGCTTTAAAAACATACCCTATGGGGGCAGCTGGGTGACACAGTGGATAAAGCAGTGGCTCTGGATTCAGGAAGACCTGAGTTCAAATCTGGCCTCAGGCACTCGACACTTACTAGTTGTGTGACCCTGAGCAAGTCACTTAACCCTTATTGTTCCCCCACCCTCTACAATTTCATGGTAGCTATCTTCAGGTACTTGAAGGGCTGTGATGTGGAAGGGAATTGGGTTTTCATAGCTGTCCTTCCAAGTGACTCTCTGGTGATTTCCTGGAACATGGTATAACTGTATGGTTAAGAGCTTAGGTCATCCATGATCAATTCTCTACTGGATTCCCTTCTGACTCTTTCCAGACTTTTTCCTCTTATCCCAATGTTGATGCCAATGCCCCTTGCTTTCAGGTCCCTTTTATATGTTATTTTCCCTCATTAGAAGGTAAACTCCTTGAGGGTAGGGATTACCATTTTTTAAAACTTGTATTTGTACTCATTCCCAGCCCATAGCACAGTATCCAGGATACATAGCAAGAGGCTAAAAATGCTTTATCAGTCTGTCATTAGTATATTATTTTCCATTTGTTCTTCTGTCATGACCTATAAGTCCTGAGGCAAGTCACTTAAACTCTGTGTGCTTCAGTTTCTTCATCTATAAAAGGAAAGTCTTGTACTCTATGGCCTCTAAGATCCCTTTCAGCTCCAAATCTATATGAGCATATGATTCTTCAAAGATTTGACTCTTCTATCTAACCTGAACACTGCAATCAGTGTACAGCAACCAGGGCATACAGGGGCAAGCTTTGACTTCACTGGAACCTGGATGTCCAGACAAAGATAAAATCTCCATGTCTGCCTGCTGCTTAACCTTATGGGAGTCGTGAGTACTGTGTGAATCTTAAAGAAGTAGTGTTGTCTACTTCTTTCATTGTCAAGGAGAGTTCTCCCAAGAGGCAGTGAGCTGGGATTTCCAGAGAAGAGAGACAAGAGGGGAGGAGGGAGAAAGAGAGACAGAGACAGACAGAGAGACACAGAGAGAGACAGAGACAGAGAGAGAAACAGAGAGAGACAGAGAGAGAGATTTGTCTGTTCTTTAAACCTTGTTTATGTGGCAATTCAATTAGTATTTACAATTAGCATAATATAAGATTTTGTGGTTGACCATTGAAATTTAGGGTTAGGGTTACAGTAAAGTTCTCCTGGGAGAGGAAATTTACCCCACAATGTCTCTCTTCCAAAAGTAATAAATGAAGATGAGAGAACAGAAGAACCAGGGATGCATCCATCAGCTTCCAGAGAACTTCCAGTTTCCAAAAGGTCTAAATAAGTGATGGGTGGTTATGGGAAAGCTGAACAAACAGGATCAGCAGGGGGACAAAAAGGCTTAAAATGCTTTATTTTACATCAGGTTTTTAACTTTGGATGGTAAAGTTTTAAATGGTGAACTGTTTCTTGTCACTGTTGGCATCTTAAACAGTTTTTAATCTTTAATAAATGTTCCTACATGCCTCCCTTTTGCTTTTATTTTGGTATTTGTAATATTTGTTGAAATTTTGATACTTTAGCTATTTATTGAAATAGAAAATCATGGTTGCATATGTGGCCCTTTAGAACTAAAAACTAAATGCTTTTGTCCATAACACTTTATTATACTTAACATTTCAAATTTACAATTTGAAGGACAAAAGTATTCCATTTTGCATGACATATATTGCAAATAAGAGCATAATTATACCATGGTAATATTAATTAATCCTGGGATTTCCATACTGTTCAGACCAGAGTGTTTTACATACAATAAAGGTGGGGGGAAGTAAGTATATGATTTGTTGAATTTTGTTTCTATATCCCAAGTTCAATGATGATGGGAGGCTTATAAGGACATTCTTTGTATTCTTTTTTTAAAGTCATAGGAATGTTCTAAACTTATAAAAAATGAAAGTAGGTTCTGGAAAGACTGACATGAACTGATGCAAAGAGAAGTGAGCAGAAGCAGGAGAACATTGTACACAATAACAGAAATATTTAAAGTAACACTGCCTCCCCCTCACATGAAGTCGTGGTCTTTTTTTCTTCCTTTGGTGGTATCATGGGGTGCAGAGCACCCCAGAAGTTCTCTGGGGCACATCAAGGAATCTTCTCCTTGAGAAACTAAACCAGAGGACAGATAAAGCCCAGAGAGATAAGTGGAACCAAATCGGACTGAGCTAGTCAGATTCCCACCCTTCATTCTGGTCTCCCTTACCCTGGGGAGATAAATTTGGGTGTGGCTTCGGCCTTTATGTCCTGAAGAGGGATCCGTAGCTACCCCTCACCCAATTCCTCTAGTCACTACCAGTGGGGGATGGTCCTCCACTCCTCACCCAATTCCCCCAGCTACCACCAGTGGGGGATGGTCCTCCCCCACTAAAGGAACTTTTCACAGGCAGATGGTCCACCCCCATCAGTCCTCTATAAAAGTACCTTCCAGTCTCCTGTTCAAGGAGATTGGTACCTCTGAGCCATGTGCTTTGTGCCTATCTCCCCATGAGAAGTCCAAGGATTTCTTTCATGGTTTCCCTTCCCTCCCCCCTTCCCTTCCCTTGCTCCTAAATAAACTACCACCTTATTCTAACTACTTTTGTGTGCAAGAGGGTGTCATTCTTTTTTTGTTTGTTTGTTTTTGTTTTTGTTTTTTTTTTAGTGAGGCAGTTGGGGTTAAGTGACTTGCCCAGGGTCACACAGCTAGTAAGTGTTAAGTGTCTGAGGCTGGATTTGAACTCAGGTACTCCTGACTCCAGGGCTGGTGCTCTATCCACTGTGCCATCTAGCTGCCCCAAGAGGGTGTCATTCTTTAAAGAGGAATTCCTAAGAACACCAACCCCTAACCCAAACCTGTACCCCATTCCCCCCATTACAGTGGGACAATGAGGGTTAAGTGATTTGCCCAGGGTCACACAGCTAGTGTCATGTGTCTGAGGAAAGGATTTGAATTCAGGTCCTCCTGAATCCAGGGCCAGTGCTTTATCCACTGTGCCACCTATCTGCCCCCTAACAGAAATATTTAACAACGATCAACTATGAAAAAGTTAGCTATTCTTAGCAAAACAGTGATCCAAGACAGTTCCCAAGGATTTATGATGAAAAATGCTATCCACCACCAGAGAACTGAGAGAGTCTGAATGCAGATCAAAGTATAGTATTTTTTACTTTATTTTTTCATGTTTTGGGAAGGTCTGTGCTTTCTTTCACAACACTACTAACATGGAAATATATTTTGCACGACTGCACAAGTATAACCTGTATCAAATTGCTTGCCTTTTCAATGAGGATGAAGGGAAGGGAGGGAGAGAATTTGAAGCTCAAAATTTTTAAAAACAAAAGTTTAAAATTGTTTTTACATATAACTGGAAAAAATAAAATATGTTTTTTTAAATGAAAGTTGGTTTGTATGTTTCAGCGACTTTCCTTGGTAGTTTTATGTAATGAATATAATCCTCCAGAAACAGAAGAGCACCTACTATATCAGCAGCATCCCTGGATTCTGCTGGCTTGTACATCCTCCATTGTGGAGCAGATACATGGTCAGTGCAAGCCAGAAATCATTCTCTATATTAGGAATGAAACTTCTTCAGTAGAGGCAGAAGTCCTAGGACCAGGGAGAGCCAGGTAACTGGGTCTAGGGGTTGTCAACAGACCATTTCCAGGTTTTTGTTGTACTGAAGCTTGAGCAATTGAGCAATTAAAAACAGGAAGTTAACTTCAAAAGAATAGGTAAATGCTCTGTGTGTGAACATGTTTATGTATATGTATTGTAAGGGGCTAAAATTCTAGCTCGTCTGTCTAAATTATCTAATGAGTGGTCACCAATAAATTATAAGCTTTAGCAAGAGTTTAGACTTTTAAGCATTTATTAAGGAGAATAAGAATTTGTGAAGAGAGAAAGAGGCCTAGATTCATCTATCTAACAAAGGGAGAGTGCATTTTAGCTCCACTCTCCAGGAGAGTCCAGATGAAAGAGAGTGAGAGAGCCAGCCTCACCCCTTCTTCCTCCCACAAGCAAACATCACTTCCTGACGCCAAAGAAAAGTCACATGTCTTGCCTTCAGGCGCCTTCTCCTCATGGCGGATCTTTCCTACAGTAAGTCTCCAGCAGGTGGTGCCATTCCAATCATTACAGTATACATATATGTTAAGGGCTAAAATTCTAGCTAGTCTGTCTAAAATATCTAATGAGTGGTCACCAATAAATTATAAGCTTTAGCAAGAGTTAGACTTTTAAGCATTTATTAAGGAGAATAAGAATTTGGTAAAGAGAGAGAGAAAGGCCTAGATTCCTATCTATTAAAGGGAGAGCACATTTCTAGCTCCCTTCTCCACCAGAGTCCAGAGGAAAGAGCCAGACCGAGCGCCAGTCTCTTCCTTCCTCCTCCCACTAGCCCATGTCACTTCCTGACACCAAAGAAAAGACTCCTGGTCTTGCCCTCAAAGACCTTTGCTTCATGGGCGGAACTCTTCTACAGTAAGTCTCCAGCAGGTGGCGTCATTCCAATCGTTACAGTTCCCCGCTTTGTTTCCTTGATGAAACGGTAAGTTTCTTTGATGAAACAGTTAAAAATAACAGAATATAATAACCTATGCTAACTAACAATATGTTAATAACAATATAGAAAAGGGAGAGAGGAAAGTTTTATCCAGAGGGGCAATTTTTTGTCCTCATGAACCGACGCTTTGACATTGGTCTTGCAAAGGGAGGGCCTCTGCAGAGAGTACATGTAACAGATGGTGTATATTATAACAGAAAGAGAAAAAGAAAAAAACAACAACAACAAAACAAAACTGTTCATTTAAAGTCTCTGAAAGTCTTTTCTTAGATGTCCTCTAGGTGTAGTCGTGGAATGGAAGTCTTTTCAGGGGTTGATGTGTGGATGCTGGTAATCAGCCAGGAAAATTTCCTACAAAATTGAGCTTAACACAACTTTAAAATAGCTTTGTCAATAATCAAATCAAACAATGCAAGTTCTCAAAAACATGTCTAAGGGAATTCAGAATCTTAGTTGTTACACATGAAAAACAAAAATTGAAACATTCTTTAAAATTAATATAGTCCCCCCTTATGGAGGGTAATTGAGAAGACAATTGCTACGATATTAATTTTTAAAAATAATTTTTATCTTTGTTTCATCACTTTTTGCATCATCTGCCTAATTATCCTCATGCCATTATGAGAAATTTAAAAATCTAATATAATTGGTAACAGATGTCAAGGCCAAATTCAACACTGTTATTTATCATGACATCTGAGATAATTATGGGGGTTACCATAAAAGAACAGAGAAATGATGGGATATGAGCATTCCCACACTTGAGCAATATATTCTGTCCATGCAGTATGCCAGGCTTAAAATAGGTGGATGGAATACATGTCCATGCTACCGAACATATTGGAGGAAACCGAGTCAGACTTAATCAGATGCATGGGATTGAGGTGTCCATGGCATCAGGCATATAGGAGGGAGCATAGAAGCCAGGTGTAGAAGTGAGATGGGTGGGATCAAAACTTCCAGCCATCTGTACAGTATTGTGAGGAAAAAGAAAAGAAAATATTAAACCAAGAGAATCCAACCTCAACATTTGTCAAAAGCCGTTCCCTCGGCCATACCTTGACTTCATGCATGGCTCCCCTCACGTGACAGTTCAGTGTCTGCTCTTGCATGTATTCCTCTTGTGATTGGATGGCATCTTGGCCAACTGGCATCTGATAACTCAGAATAAAGGCAATTAATGTCTTAAATGATAAGTTCCCATAATCCAAGTCTCATATGGATTTAAAAATTGAGGATAATAAATGATTGCAAAAAATGTGAATACATCTTGACTCAGAACACAATATATAATTATGCAACAATTTCAAATAATACCCTTTTTTTACTTAGTATACAATTACTTTTGTGAAAAATCAGAACATATTTAAATACAAGTTAAAGCACAACAGAATCTCAAAGAAAACTTTTTTTTGAAAAAAGAAAACTTTTACAAATGTTCCCCTCTTTTTTTTTTAATATGCTTATCAAAAATAATACTTCTAGAATCAATTTACACTTGCCATGGCAACCAATTTGCCAGGGAAATGCTTTAAAGAGTTTGATCAAATAATCAGTTGAGAGAAAATAACAAAAACAAACAACTCAGAATATGGGAGCACAATACTCCTAGAATTAACATTGCATTATGAAATCAAAACCATCTTGCAATGTTTCAAAATTAGATAGACAAATGAATATAAGAAAATACACATGGAACAATAAAAGACAATGAAATTCAAACTAAGGAAGTCTAAATGAATGTGAACTTAATATTAATAAGAGTATTATAAAATATAAACTTGATCACATGACCATAAAAAGTTTCTACAAATGTTCTCCTTGTTTTAAAAACTAAGTATAAAACACAATCTCAAAAGCATGAAAATCTCTATGAAAATAAACCCATACCATTAATTTCAAAATGTAGATGTAATAGCATAGAAATCCTATGTAACCTCTGAACTGACATTAATACTCTGAGTGAATTCAGAACACTTTTGATTCCGATATCTAAAATCCCCAATACTCATATCAATACCTTGCTGCTTACTTCTACATTTCTGTACAATATATACCCTTCCATGGCAAAAGAAGCAGAGTCTTGAACTATGGTGATGATTGTCATTCTTATTCAGCTTAAGTTTTTCTTCTTTAACCCCTCTATATTGTCTGTCAGTCTTTTCACCATACAAATGCTTTATAAGATTACTAATTAAAGACAAAAGCAGGTTAGCAAAATTATGAACAAATCGAGCATATCTGGAATTTAAAGGGTTTTCTAAGGTTGTCTCAGAAGCACAGCCAGGCTGGGGAAGAGCTGAGCCTGAAGCTGCAAATGTAGAGAAAGTTGCACATGAGCATTAGATCTCTGGACTTCCCAGGCAGGGGAAGCAATGGGCTTGGCCATGGGAGGAGTAGAGGGTGGGGTCTGGAGAGGAGGGGAGGGACCAGCACAATTTGAATCAGACTTGATTTTGAACTCAGGCCTGGATTCCTCTTCCCCCACTTTGCCTCCAGGTGCTAGGGGATTAAAAGCTTCTAGAGGGTGGGTCATTGCCTCCAGGCATGCAAAATTAGAGCAACAATTAGTGTTAGAACTGGGAAAAGCTGCAGGAATCTCTTCAGGTTTCTCTGAAAAAGCATGGTTGGGAGAGGGAGAGATATTTCCTTGTGTGAGTAAGTTGCTGGCTCTTTTAACAAAAATAAAAAGAAAAATAGAAAATCCACAAAAACAAAGTATTAACATGATCTTATCTCCCATTTGTCTGGTTTAACAGACTAAAATCAAAAATTGGGTAATTAGGGAGTTTAAAAGGTCCACTTGAAAAAACTTAAAGGGAAAACCCAGCCAGTAAGCCAGTACTTAGCAGTTAAAGGGAGAGGGTAGGGGAAATGTCTTACCCAACCAGAAGATCAGAAGACTGAGGTTTAGCTTTCCTCTTCGTGGTCAGCCATCTGTTAAGGCTAAAATTCTAGCTAGTCTGTCTAAAATATCTAATGAGTGGTCACCAATAAATTATAAGCTTTAGCAAGAGTTAGACTTTTAAGCATTTATTAAGGAGAATAAGAATTTGGTAAAGAGAGAGAGAAAGGCCTAGATTCCTATCTATTAAAGGGAGAGCACATTTCTAGCTCCCTTCTCCACCAAAGTCCAGAGGAAAGAGCCAGACCGAGCGCCATTCTCTTCCTTCCTCCTCCCACTAGCCCATGTCACTTCCTGACACCAAAGAAAAGACTCCTGGTCTTGCCCTCAAAGACCTTTGCTTCATGGGCGGAACTCTTCTACAGTAAGTCTCCAGCAGGTGGCATCATTCCAATCATTACATATACATTATGTATGCATATATATATATTTCATTGGATTGTGAATTTCTGCTGTTTCCAGGTATCTGATCAAGGCCTTTGATACTATCAGTCCTGAAGGCTTATGGAAAATTATGTCAAAATTTGTTGCCCAGAGAAGTACATCAGTATTGTATGTCAATTTCACGATGGCATGTTTGCCTGGATTCTGAATAATGGACAATGCTCTTGCACTTTCCCAGTCACCAGTGAAGTGAAACAAGACTGTGTACTTTGTAACGATTGGAATGACGCCACCTGCTGGATACTTACTGTAGAAGAGTTCTGCCCATGAAGCGAAGGTCTTTGAGGGCAAGACCAGGAGTCTTTTCTTTGGCGGGGAGGAAGTGATGCAGACTAGTGGGAGGAGGAAGGAAGAGAATGGCGCTCGGTCTGGCTCTTTCCTCTGGACTTTGGTGGAGAAGGGAGCTAGAAATGTGCTCTCCCTTTAATAGATAGGAATCTAGGCCTTTCTCTCTCTCTTTACCAAATTCTTCTTTTCCTTAATAAATGCTTAAAAGTCTAACTCTTGCTAAAGCTTATAATTTATTGGCGACCACTCATTAGATATTTTAGACAGACTAGCTAGAATTTTAGCCCTTAACAGATGGCTGACCACGAAGAGGAAAGCTAAACCTCAGTCTTCTTCTGATCTTCTGGTTGGGTAAGAAATTTCCCCTCCCTCTCCCTTTAACTGCTAAGTACTGGTGTACTGGCTGTATTTTCCTTTAAATTTTTTCGAATGGACCTTTTAAACTCCCTAATTATCCTATTTTTTATTTTAGTCTGTTTACCCAGGCAAATGGGAGATAAGATCATGTTAATGCTTTGTTTTTGTGGATTTTCTATTTTTCTTTTTATTTTTGTTAAAAGAGCCAGCAACTTACTCACACAAGGAAATATCTCTCCCTCTCCCAACCATGCTTTTTCAGAGAAACCTGAAGAGATTCCTGCAGCTTTTCCCAGTTCTAACACTAATTGTTGCTCTAATTTTGCATGCCTGGAGGCAATGACCCACCCTCTAGAAGCTTTTAATCCCCTAGCACCTGGAGGCAAAGTGGGGGAAGAGGAATCCAGGCCTGAGTTCAAAATCAAGTCTGATTCAAATTGTGCTGGTCCCTCCCCTCCTCTCCAGACCCCACCCTCTACTCCTCCTATGGCCAAGCCCATAGCTTCCCCTGCCTGGGAAGTCCAGAGATCTGATGCGCATGCTCAACTTTTTCTACCTGCATTTGCAGCTTCAGGCTCAGCTCTTCCCCGGCCTGGCTGTGCTTTTGAGACAATCTTAGAAAACTCTTTAAATTCCAGATATGCTCGTTTTGTTCATAATTTTGCTAACCTGCTTTTGTCTTTAATTAGTAATCTTATAAAGCATTTGTATGGTGAAAAGCCCGACAGACAATATAGAGGGGTTAAAGAAGAAAAACTTAAGCTGAATAAGAATGACAATCAACATAGTTCAAGACTCTGCTTCTTTTGCCATGGAAGGGTATATATTTTACAGAAATGTAGAAGTAAGCAGCAAGGTATTGATATGAGTATTGGGGATTTTAGATATCGGAATCAAGAGTGTTCTGAATTCACTCAGATTATTAATGTCAGTTCAGAGGTTACATAGGATTTCTATGTTATTACATATACATTTTGAAATTAATGGTATGGGTTTATTTTCATAGAGATTTTCATGCTTTTGAGATTGTGTTTTATACTTAGTTTTTAAAACAAGGAGAATATTTGTAAAAGCTTTTTATAGTCATGTGATCAAGTTTATATTTTATAAGACTCTTATTAATATTAAATTCATATTCATTTAGATTTCCTTAGTTTGAATTTCACTGTCTTTTATTGTTCCATGTGTATTTTCTTCTATTCATTTATCTAATTTTAAAAAATTGGTTTTGATTTCATAATACAATGTTAATTCTAGTAGTATTGTGCTCCCATATTCTGAGTTGTTTGTTTTTGTTTTTCTCAACTGATTATTTGATCAAACTCTTTAAAGCATTTCCTTGGCAAATTGGTTGCCATGGCAAGTGTAAATTGATTCTAGAAGTATTATTTTTGATAAGCATATTAAAAAAAAAAAGAGGAACATTTGTAAAAGTTGTCTTTGAGATTGTGTTGTGCTTTAACTTGTATTCAAATATGTTCTGATTTTTCACAAAAGTAATTGTATACTAAGTAAAAAAAAGGGGTATTATTTGAAATTGTTGCATAATTATATATTGTGTTCTGAGTCAAGATGTATTCACATTTTTTGCAATCATTTATTATCCTCAATTTTTAAATCCATATGAGACTTGGATTATGGGAACTTATCATTTAAGACATTAATTGCCTTTATTCTGAGTTATCAGATGCCAGTTGGCCAAGGTGCCATCCAATCACAAGAGGAATACATGCAAGAGCAGACACTGAACTGTCACATGAGGGGAGCCATGCATGAAGTCAAGGTATGACCGAGGGAACGGCTTTTGACAAATGTTGAGGTTGGATTCTCTTGGTTTAATATTTTCTTTTCTTTTTCCTCACAATACTGTACAGATGGCTGGAAGTATTCATCCCACCCATCTCACTTCTACACCTGGCTTCTATGCTCCCTCCTATATGCCTGATGCCATGGACACCTCAATCCCATGCATCTGATTAAGTCTGACTCAGTTTCCTCCAATATGTTCGGTAGCATGGACATGTATTCCATCCACCTATTTTAAGCCTGGCATACTGCATGGACAGAATATATTGCTCAAGTGTGGGAATGCTCATATCCCATCATTTCTCTGTTCTTTTATGGTAACCCCCATAATTATCTCAGGTGTCATGATAAATACAGTGTTGAATTTGGCCTTGACACCTGTTACCAATTATATTAGATTTTTTAATTTCTCATAATGGCATGAGGATAATTAGGCAGATGATGCAAAAAGTGATAAAACAAAGATAAAAATTATTTTTATTAATTAATATTGCAGCAATTGTCTTCTCAATTACCCTCCATAAGGGGGGACTATAGTAATATTATAATTTTAAAGAATGTTTCAATTTTTGTTTTATTATATGTTTCATGTGTAACAACTAAGATTCTGAATTCCCTTAGACATGTTTTTGAGAACTTTCATTGTTTGATTTGATTATTGACAAAGCTATTTTAAAGTTGTGTTAAGCTCAATTTTGTAGGAAATTTTCCTGGCTGATTACCAGCATCCACACATCAACCCCTGAAAAGACTACATTCCACGACTACACCTAGAGGACATCTAAGAAAAGACTTTCAGAGACTTTAAATGAACAGTTTTGATTTGTTGTTTTTGGTTTTTTTTTTCTCTTTCTGTTATAATATACACCATCTGTAATATGTATTCTCTGCAGAGGCCCTCCCTTTGCAAGACTAATGTCAAAGCGTCGGTTCATGAGGACAAAAAAAAAAATCGCCCCTCTGGACAAAACTTTCCTCTCTTCCTTTTCTATATTGTTGTTCACATATTATTAGTTAGCAATAGTTATTATATTGTTTTTACTGTTCCGTCAAGGAAACATTTTGTTTCTTGAGGAACAACAGGGGGGACTGTAACGATTGGAATGATGCCACCTGCTGGATACTTACTGTAGAAGAGTTCTGCCCATGAAGCGAAGGTCTTTGAGGGCAAGACCAGGAGTCTTTTCTTTGGCGGGGAGGAAGTGATGCAGACTAGTGGGAGGAGGAAGGAAGAGACTGGCACTGACTCTGGGTCTCTTTCCTTTGGACTCTGGTGGAGAGCGGAGCTAGAAATGTGCTCTCCCTTTAATAGATAGGAATCTAGGCCTTTCTCTCTCTCTTTACCAAATTCTTCTTTTCCTTAATAAATGCTTAAAAGTCTAACTCTTGCTAAAGCTTATAATTTATTGGCGACCACTCATTAGATATTTTAGACAGACTAGCTAGAATTTTAGCCCTTAACAACTTGCTCCCATGCTTTTTAGCATGATGTTTTCAGCAATGCTGTCAGGCACTTTCAATGAGGACAAACATGGCATCAAGGTGAGCTATTGCACTAACTGTAAATTATTTATCTTGAAAAGGCTACAAGTCAGACTAAAGTGGAGGAAGAGTTGATGCATGATTTTTTTGTTTACAAATGATTGTGCATGCAATTCAGCCTCTGAAGCTGTGATGCGACAAAATATGGATCAATTCTTTGCTGTTTGTGCTCATTTTGGCTTGACAATTAACACCAAGAAAACATAGGTGTTCCATCTGCCAGCACCACACCATCCACAAGTGAACCATCAGTTACCACAAATGGAGAAGTTTTGATTACTGTGGATAAGTTTACTTACCTTGGCAGTATATTTTCCAGGGATGTGCACATTGAAAAGGAAGTTGGCACACCCATTGCCACCCATTGTGTTTGGGAGTCTACAAAGGAAAATGTGGGAGAAGAAAGTTATTAGACTGTCTTACACACTGAAGGTTGACAGAGCTGTTGCACTGACCTCATTGTTTTATGCCTGTGAAACCTAGACAGCACACTAGTGCCATGCCAGGAAACTGAATGACTTCCATTTGAATTGTCTTAGGGAGATTCCTAAGATCACCTAGTAGGATAAAGTACCAGACACTGAGGTCCTTTCTCAAGCTGAACTGCCAAGCATTCAAACTCTACTGCAGAGAGCACAACTCCGATGGACTGGCCATGTTGTTCAAATGCCAATTGTACGCTTGCTTAAAAGACTATTTTATGGGGAACTAACCTAAGGTAAGTACTTGCGTGGCAGCCAGAAGAAGCAATACAAGGACACCGAAGGTCTCTATGAAGAACTTTGGAATTGATTGTGTGACATAGGAATCATGGCACATACCACCCAGCACAGCATGGCTACAGCAAAGACACTGTGTTGTATGAGTAAAGCAGAACTGAAGTAGCTCAAAAGAAACACAGGATGTGCAAATTTAGAGAATACACTTTAAATGTTCACATGGCCTATTTGTGCCCGACCTGTGGTAGAGCATTCCAAGTTCATATTGGTCTGATCAGCCATAGTCAAACACATTGTAACTTGAATATAACATAATGATGTCATTTTGTTCCTCTTTGAGAACAACGGACAACAACCGTGAGTGAGAGTGTGTGTGTGTGTGTGTGTGTGTGTGTGTGTGTTTTTCAGTGGACTGTGAATTTCTGCTGCTTCCACGTAGGCTGTAATTTCATCTAACAGTCTTCCATAAGGTAAGGAAGTGAAGGGTCCTTAGAGTGAACTTCAATATCAGCTAAGATAGCCTTATTGAGATTTTCCTAAGTTTCTTCCAGATGTTTAGAATCAAACCTACAGGAATAATTTCTCTTACGGACAATCTGTTCCCTCAAAACCTGCATCTGTCCAACCTTCATGACAGCCTTAAGATATGGTGTCTGAATCTTCTGAGTTTTGGAAAGGGCCTTGCAAAAAAAAAAAAAAAGCACAAGAAGAGAGAAAGATCTAGGGAAAACATGCTGTCAGAAACTGAAGGAACAAACTGGCTGGGGGCTTTGAGCTAAATGAAAAAAAGAATCTTATTGATTTATATTCTATAACTTTTGGAAATAGGGTAAACATGTGGAACTGGTTTTTCATCCTAAACAAAAGCCTGAGTAACAAGAAAAAAGTTTGATGTGTTAGAAGGAAATTAATGGCAAATTTGCCACCCTTTATTGCTCTCCTCTGCACATGCTCATGGGCCCTGCCCACCTCCCACACACATACCCTACTTCTTGAGTGCTTAGACAGATGATTAGAGAGAAATCATGCCCAGGAGGATAAAAGTAACAGCTGGAGGAAAAAGGCTTTGCTCACACAGGGGTAGGAGCATCCAAGAGCATCTGTCCTCTTTAGCTAAATACTGTTAATACAACCACCATTAGACACAAGAATCCCTAGGTAATTAAAGTAGGAGTCAGAATCCCTTTCATGCTATTCTAGAGTAGGGCTTCTTAAACTCTTTCCACTCATGACTCCTTTTTGCCCAAAAAATTTTTATATGACCCCAAGTATATAGGTATCCAAAATAGGTGTACATAACCTTTTGCTGTTGCCAAATTTTTAGTTAGGCAACCCCATATGGGGTTTCGACTTATAGTTTAAAAAGCTTTGTTCTAGAGTATTAGCATAAGACTAAGTATAAATAAACTCTGAATTGATTCAATTAATCAACAAGCATTCCTTAAGCTGTAACAATTGTAGTGATGCCACCTGCTGGAGTTACTGTAGGAAAGCTCTGCTGTGAGGAGAAGGTGTCTGAGGGCAAGCCATGTGGCTTTTCCTTGGCATCAGGAAGTGACGTTTGCTCGTGGGTGCTATGAAAGCTACCAGCCAATTAGCTTGGAGCTGTGTGTGCATGTGGACGGGATGTTCCCAGTTTCACAGGAGACTTGTGGGATGAAGAAGGGGCGAGGCAGACTCTCTCACTCTCTTTTCGCTAGGACCTCAGAGGGGAGCAGAGCAGGAGACGCGGACTCTCCAAGATAGATAGCTGAATCTAGGTCTCTTTCTCTCTCCCTTCACCAAATTCTTATTCTCCTTAATAAATGCTTAAAAGTCTAAACTCTTGCTAAAGCTTATAATTTATTGGCAACCACTCATTAGATAATTTTAGACAGTATAGCTAGAATTTCAGACACTTTACAAAGCTATTACTTTGTGCCAGGCACTGGGCTAAATTCTGGAAATTGCAAAGAAAAAATATAAATAGTCCTTGTCAGAGATTTTCTCCCTACAAGAAAAGCTCCTGCCACAGAAAGTGAAATTTGAGCTGTCTTAAAGAAAACCCAAGATTCTCTAAGAGGTAGATTTGAGGAGGAAGAAAATTCCAGAAATGGGAGACAGTCAGTGAAAAGACTTAGAAGATAGAAGAAGGAGGAGTAGCAAGGACGTCATTATGTGTAAAAGGTTGAGTACATGAGAATAACATATAAGAAGATAAAAAGTAGGAAGAAGACAAGTTGACAAGATATCTAAATGCCAAACAAGGTTTATATTTCAATGTGAGAAAATTGGTCCACTAATGCATTGTTGGTGGAGTTGTGAACTGATCCAACCATTTTGGAGAACAATTTGGAACTATGCTCAAAGAGTAATCAAACTGTGCATACTCTAATCCAGCAATACCACTACTAGGTCTATATCCCAAAGAGATCATAAAAAAGGGGAAAGGATCTACATGTACACAAGTATTTATAGCAGCTCTTTTTATAGTGGCAAAGAATTCAAAATTGAGGGAATGTCAATCAATTGGAGAAATGGATGAACAAGTTGTGGTATATGAATGTAATGTAAGACTATTGTGCTGTAAGAAATGATGAGCAGGTGGATTTCGAAAAAACCTGGAAAGACTTACATGAACTGATGGTGTTTGAAGTGAGCAAAACCAAGAAAACATTGTACACAGTAACAGCAACATTATGAAATGATCAACTGTGATAGACTTAGCTTTTCAGCAATACAATGATCTAAGACAATTCCAAAAGACTCATGATAGAAAATGCTATCCATATCCAGAGAAAGATCTATGGAATCTGAATGTAGATTGAAGCATATTATTTTCATTTTTGTGGTTCTTTTTTTTTTTTGTGGTTTTTTTCCCCTATTGTACTGTTTCTTCTTTCACAACACAACTAATGTAGAAATATGTTTAACATGATTGTACATGTATAATCTATATCAGATTGTTTGCCATTTTGAGGAGGGAGAAGGGGAGTGAGAGAAAAAAATTTGGAATTAAAAATCTTATAAAAATGATTTTTGAAAACTATCTTTACAGGTAATAGGAAAAAATTAAATACTATTTACCATATAAATAAATAAAATTTAAAAGTTTATATTTTGGGGGCAGCTAGGTGGTGCAGTGGATAGAACACTGGCCCTGGAGTCAGGAGGACCTGAGTTCAAATCTGACCTCAGACACTTGACACTAGCTGTGTGACCCTGGGCAAGTCACTTAAGCCTCATTGCTCGGCAAAAAAAAAAAAAAAAAAAAAATATATATATATATATATATTTTATCCTAGCAGTAATAGGGAACAACTCAAATGTAGCCAGTGAGGTGTATGGAATAAGACATGGTCAGACCAACACTTTAGGAAATTATTTTGGCAAATGTGTGGATTGGGAATAGACTCGAAGCAGAAAACCATTTAGAAGCCCATTGTAATGAAAGTGCCTTAACCAAAATCTGAAGCAGTCACTGGGAGAAGCCATGAGGTCAGTATCAAATAAATACAGAATTTCAGAGAGGTTTTCTTTATCTAGAAGTTCCATACACTAATGACATCCCCATTCCTATGTACGGCCTATAAAAACGTTCCAATAGAGTTCTGCACACCTCCCTTCCAGGATTGCTGTAAGGATAAAATAAGATAATTGTAAAGCACTTTGCTCACTGTAATATACAATAAACGCTAGCTATAAATGAATAGCTTTCTCTCTGTCTGTGTGTCTCTGTCTCCGTCTCTGTCTCTCGGCTTGGTCCCGAATTCTTTCTCTAGCCATAGATGGGACAGGTCATTTCTTCCTTGCTCCTCTGTGGGTCTGACATCTTGGTAATGGATCCCTAGCTTTCTCCTTTTGCTGAGAGCAAGGGCACAGTCCCTGCACAGGCAGCGAGGCTCCACCAGAGAGCGCTGTAGGCTTTTCCGGATTCCCGGCCACCCCGGGCAGGAACGGACGGCGGGGTGGTGACGTCATTCCGTCGGCGGCCACGGGGACAACACGCCAATGACGTCGGCCGCGCAGGCGCGTGCTGGTGGCCGCGCAGGCGCAGTGCGGCAGGGCCGAGGCCGGAGGCGCGGAGGGCTGGGTGGGCGCGGGTCCCGGAGCTGAGGTGGCGGCGTGGGGCGGGCTGCGGGCGGCGGCGCGGGGCGTCATGAGCCGGCGGCAGCAGGCGCGGGGCAGCTGGGGGGCCCCCAGCACCGCGGGGAGGGGCGGAGGCGGCGGCCGGGGAAAGGGTGCGAACCACCTCCCGGACAGGTGAGAGCCAGAGCGGGCCGGGCCCGAAGCCTGGAGGGCTGCCGGGAGGAGGCGCGGCGGGCGGCGGGACCGCGGGGTGGGGGCGGGGAGGGAGCGAGGGAGGGAGCGGCGCCCTCCCGCCCTGCCCAGCCTCAGTTTCCCCGCTCGCCCCGCCCAGCGCCCAGCCTGTGGACCTTTGAGTCTGTGGGCGGGGGACCCGAGGGCAGAAGGGAGCCTGGGGTGCGCCCCTCCAAGTCCGCCCCTTCGCCGCCGTCTGCCTCAGTTTCTCCACCTGTTTAAGGGGGATCCTAACAGCTCCCGCCTCTCAGGGTGGCCGTTGAGCATCGAGTGACGTAATGTGTTTGTGGGATAGCTGTCATTGTCGTTAGATGCCTCCTCTTCCGCGAAGCCTTCCTGGGTTTCTGTCCCTAGCTCCCCCAGACTGCCTTCTCCCTCAGCTAAACACGACCTCTGTACTCGGGCTTTCCTTGGCACCTCGTCCTTCTCTTACCCCCCTGGCACATCGTGTTTTGTTGAAATGATGGGTGTCTGTGTTCCCTTTCTCGCTGTGGTACAACGGAGGGTCTGGGTTCAGATCCTACCACTTGGTAGCTGTGGGATCTGGGCAGGTCACCGAACCATGCCTAGCATCACTTGCTTCCTCAGTGGAGTCGAACCAGATGATCGATAAGATTACTTCTAACGCCATCTGATGAACTTGCGGTGGGAACTGGTTGGTTGGTTGGTTTTTTCAGGGCCGTGGATATAGTAGGTAGGTCCTCAAAGTAAGTGCTTAGTTGGTGTTAATTAATGGATCGGAATGAGGGATTGCAAGGGAGGAATACCCCAGTGTGCCCGATATCATAATAGGACTTGGCTAGTTTGCTTGGAGATGTCCTGCATCTGGGTTTAAATTCCAGACCTCAGCCACTGGGGAGCTTCAATTTTGTCATCTGTACAAGTGTACTAATGGTAGCCCCCTTATTGGGTTATTTTGAAGATCAAATGTGATGGAGGCCACCGAGCTGCTATTAATTCCTCAGTGAGAGTCCCGCCCTGATCCCTGACTGTGGCCTGAGCTGGACCTTGGGCCTCAAAGGGTCCAAGCAAGCCACCATCATCAGTCATTGGAAAGTTAAGAAAATGGCCACAGTGTATTTGATGGTGAGGCTTGGAGCTCTGGGAGAGCAGGGGCTGTTTCTCCAAGCCTGTGTTCGGGTCGTTGGAGCACAAGCAGCAGGAGTCTGAAGGCATCTTTCCAAGGGCTTCTCCTTGGGGAGTGTTCATAGATACATAGTTTTACTCTGAATTTTATCTCAGGGTAATATAGAATCAGAAAAGATAACACTGTATCGGACATATATGGAGCAACAAACACCGAAGTGTTCAGGGCTGGAAGGAGACTTAAAGGGTTATCATCTAATCCGTTTCCCTGTTTTACAGATATTAAATTAAGGCCCAGGAAGTGGTAAGTGACAGCCAGGTTGAAAACCCATGGCCCGTATTCTGAACACTTGAGCATACTGCCTTCCTTATAAGGAATTAGGAGTATTTTGCTTTGGGGAGACTTAGGGGGAATGGGATCATCTACACCTTTTGTAAGGGTTCTGAAGCCCTCAAACTAGATGTGTTCTCCTTGGCTCTGGAGAATGGAGCTCGAAACAGCAGGTGGGAGTTTGTGGTGATCCAGAAAGTCTCTGAGCGTTGGAAACAGGCTGGTGCTATTCCAGATCCTTCCTCTCCTGCCTCTGCAGCTAGGCTTTGATTACTCATGCCCAGCCTTCCCCTCCTTCCCTGCCTATAACATCAGAAATGGGAAACCAACTCAGCCTCTTAGGTGAGAAGCTGGCACCTCTGAAGATCCCTGCACCAAGGCCCAGGGACAGCCCAAGATCTGGTCTTACCCCAAGCCTGGATGTTAAGCCTTGGGCATCTTCATCATGATAATGTCCTGTTGCTTTACTGGTGACTGCTCTCAGAGCTGGAGAATCAATTGCTGGTTATATTGGAGGGGCTCTTCTTGCCTGTATGAAAAAATGACTTTGGGCCAGAAGTAGCCATTACTGTCATGAAGATCTGGACTAACTGACTGCAAAAGTCCCTTCCAAACTCACTGCTGATTCTGGGAGGCACCTATGGTCTCCATCTTTGAATAATTTTAAAGTTTCCTCAAGAAGATGCTAGACTACTCTGTTAAGCCTCAGAGGAGAGAACCAAGAGTGGAAATTAGAGGGAAACATACTTTGGCCCCTGTTGCTTTGCCTTCCAGCTCCAAGTACAATGAGAACCGTCGCGAAGTGGAACAGAATTATTGGTGCAGTAATGAGTTCCCAGTCATGAAAGGTATCCAAGAGAAGGTTGGCTGCTGGTTACCAACCTGAGGTGTTGCTAATAGGATCCATACTTCAAGAAGGGATTGCCCTGGATTACCTGAGAGATCTCTGCCAGCTTTACTCTAGTATGTTTAGATCAGTTGTGGTTGTGCATTGTCTGTGGCCATTCCTGTCTGTCATAGTTCCAACAGCTTTATTTAGCGAGTGGAGGTTGAGTCAGATTTGTGTATGTGGCTGTTAGCTCTGGTGAGCGATATTCCGTCTCATTTCCAGCAAGCTTTTTTTTCCTTTCCAACAAACCTCAGGCACCCAACTAGTAAATGTGATGTTAATGAATGATACAGAAGGCAGGAAGTAAAGCATTGCTCTTTTTTTGACAGTGTCCAAAGCAGAGCAGGGAAGAGTGGTCAGTCTATAAAATGGAGCTTTCCAGAGCTCATTCCAGAAAGCCTCATGTGCAAATATTTATCTTCTAGGTGGAAAGATTACCTCCCAGTTGGACAGCGGATGCCTGGGACACGTTTCATTGCTTTTAAAGTTCCTTTAAAAAAGGTTAGTAAAATATGGAAATGTTTTGTATGACTACACATGGATACCTATATCAAATTGCTTGCTTTCTCAAAGTTTGGGGGGAGGGGGAATGAAGGAAGAGACTTTGGAACTTATGGTTTTTACATATAATTGGGGAAAAAATACCAAATAAAGAAAAAAAAAAAAACAAAAAAAGGTTAGTAAAAAGCCAGTGAGATTTCTTTTCAGTAATAAAAATAGAGAACCTAGCGATAAAAAATATGTTTTGGGTTAGTAAAGCCACATTCTCAACATGGAATCTCTGAAAAATATGTTGTTTTTGTTTGAACTTATTAGGAGGATGGATGGAGAAAGAATGTGAGAAGGAAGATACATGAGATGTAGGAGATGAGAAATAATTTCAATAAATTAAATTTAATGATTTTGTTTTTGGTTTTTTGGTGAAGCAGTTGGGGTTAAGTGACTTGCCCAGTGTCACACAGCTAGTAAGTGTTAAGTGTCTGAGGCCAGATTTAAACTCAAGTCCTCCTGACTCCAGGGCTGGTGCTCTAATTTCCATAATATTCTCTAGGCCTCCCTAGTGGTATGAGGAACACTGGTGTTCCTCATACTGGTATTTAAGTGAGTATGGGACACTTGATAGAAGTTTAAATACAATTGTGCCTCTGTTATTTCTACATCTCATCTCAGGAATTCTCTTCAAGTTAAGACTTTATTTATATTCATGTGAATGATCTTACCTATCCCAAGACTAGATGCGGCACATTTTCTTATAGCCATTGTGGGAAAGAATTCCTCAAATGGAAGATTATTACTAATATTTCAGTGATTGCTACTTTTATCCATGCAAGAGAGTATGATTTTGGTTAAAAACAGAAAATTAGTCTAACAGTGGACAACATATATACAAGTCTGATGTTTTTGTCATTTATTTAACAGTTTGGCATAGGTACTTGAGATTTCTAAACTTGGGTGTCAAGAGGGAGAATGAACCTATGATTTTGTCAGTTTGAGGAACTGCAAGTATGAAAACTGCTTCCCGCAGTGCTGATAGGAAGGTCCCACCTGTACCATAATATTCAGAGAATTCCTTTTTTTATGATATCAGGGGAATGTCTGAAAACCCTGTGAGATATCAATGTAGGAAACATAAGAAATTGCACCTTAAGAAACAGTAAACATAAAGAATTTGGAGAAACATCAGACTTGGATGAAGTGAAGCCGTTCATGTTCTTGGAGACGTTTGGCTGGAGTTACCAGTGACCTCTGAGTTACAGATCTGGTGGCCTTTTCTCCATCCTCATTCTCCTTGGTGTCTCTGCAGCCTTCGAGCCGCTTGGATCACTTCCTGGATGCTTTCTCCTCCCTAGATTTTCATGACGTTTCTCTCACTATCTGATGGACTCATTACTTTTCTATGCTCTTCTGTCCTTCACGTCATGTCCACTAACCATGGATGTTGCCCAAGGCTCTGTCCTAGGCCTTCTTTTCTCCCGCTACCATCTCCCTTAGAGATCTCATCAGCTTCCTTCCATGGCTTTCATTATTATCTTTGTGCAGATAACATTCACCACCATCTTCCTGGTCAGCCAGGCTAACAACTTGACAGTTATCCTGTTCCTCACTTTGACTCCACATAGGCACCTGTATTGCTTTGATCACAGTAGAGAATTAGTGCCCTGCCCCTGGGGCATGGCAGACATGGCAGACACTGGCACCATCCTAACCAGTGGCTTATGGATCTAAGGAGTAGAATGTGGGGAGTTCCCTATGGCTGAGGTCTATGGTTCAGGCTCTACCCCTTGCTCTATTCATTTTGGTCAGGAAATCCTGCCTGCTCCAAGGTAGTTGCCAGGGTCCCTGGACACAGACTTCATGGAATGAAAAGCATTCCCTATCAATGTGGCACAAGAATGAGACCCTCAGTCTTTGCATTCGTCTGGAACCACAGCACCTTGCTCATCAGGATATCAGGATTGCTACCAAGAGTCCTAATCCCATTTAGGAAGAGTGACCCGGCCCATATTCTTTCTGGAGAGCACGTGGGGTAGGAGTAGACAGTGTGTGGCAAAGAGACTTCTGGTCTCACCTTGTCTGAGGAGGTGTGGCTGCCAGGAAACCTAATCTCAGCTTTGGTCACTGGCTCATGAGCTCCAGAGACATAGTCTTGTCCTGGGCTTGGCTTGTGGCCCATCCAGCTAGTTTGGTTGGATTCTCACAGGAAAGGACAACCCCAAGAGTTATGGTGAGAAGCTTTATTAGTGGATCAATGACACTTACCAATACTGGTAGGTAAGTTGTGGTGGCCCAGAGGCAGATAGCACAGCAGCCTTGAAACCTAAATGGAAATGGGGGAAGGGAGAAGACACTGGACAGGAGAGGAGTTGTCTGAGAATGGGAGACAGGCAGGCAGGAACTATCGGTGATTGCCCCACCAACTAGGGATTTGAGTGGGGTTTTTTTCAGGTGGTTCCCATCTGACCATCTTTACTGACATAGGGTGTTCCAGTGGAGCATTTGAGCAGTGCTAAGTCTTGTCTCTACCTGCATCATAGATGAAGGCCCACCCAGTGTTCTGCCAAAGAACAGAGTAAGGGATGGTTGAGTAGCAGAATATGTAGTGAGGGCCAATGCATGGAGGCATCAGCAAGCCAGCAAGTAAGTTTTGCGGCAAATTAAAACTGCATCCCGGGGACAGCTAGGTGGTGCAGTGGATAAATCACTGGCCCTGGATTCAGGAGGACCTGAGTTCAAATCTGGCCTCAGACACTTGACGCTTACTAGCTGTGTGACCCTGGGCAAGTCACTTAACCCCCATAGCCAGCAAAAAAGAAAAAAAATGCATCCCAAGTCAGATTCTGATATGGGCCCTAAATTAAAAAAAAAAAAATTAAGAAGTATCATAAGATAACATAATAAACCTATTTCTAGGGGCAGCTAGATGGTACAGGGGATAGAGCACCAGCCCTGGAGTCAGGAGGACCTGAGTTCAAATCCACCCTCAGACACTTGACACTTACTAGCTCTGTGACCCTGGGCAAGTCACTTAACCCCCATAGCCTGCCAAAAAGAATTACACTCTTGCACACAGTCCAATTAGAATAAAATATTCTTTTAAAATAAAATAAACCTATTTCTGCCATACCAGTCCATTCCCAATTCTTGTCCTGTCTCCACATCTTTCCTATACATACCCTTCTCTCCACTTACCCAGCCACTGTCCTAGCTCAGATCTTCATTAATTCTCCCCTGGATTATTACAGAGCCTTCAATCAGGCCCCTATGCTAGTCCATCCTTCACTCAGCTGTCAGGGGTCTGTCCATGTCACCCTCCCCTCGGTAAATGAGGGGCTCTGTTTTTGTCTCCAGGATCAACTATAAAATTATTTGGTATGTAAAGCTCGTGGGAGCCTTGTTCCTTTCTCCTGTTGCAGGCTTCTTACATTTTACTGCCCTCCGCCCACTTGGGTGCAGCTACACGCGCTCACTTGGGGCTCCACAGACAGTTCTCCTGTCTTTGCTGTGGCTGCGTCCCCTGTTTGCCTTGCTTTCCCTCTTCCTTTCCGTCTCTTAGTGTCCCTGGGTCCCTGGAGGGGAAGCCTTCAAGCTCAAAGGTCTCCAATTCCTGGGAGCCTTGTTTTTGCCTCTCTTCTTTAAAGGCATCATGCCTGACCCATAGAAGATGCTGAGAAGTGCTTGTTGGCTGATTGGCATAGAACAATTTCAGGTGAAAATGATCCAGGTCTGCCAACACCTGTGGAGAGAAATGAAGGGTAAAAAGTAGTCAAAGGGGGCAGCTAGGTGGCGCAGTGGATAAAGCACCGGCCCTGGAGTCAGGAGGACCTGAGTTCAAATCCGGCCTCAGACACTTGACACTTACTAGCTGTGTGACCCTGGGCAAGTCACTTAACCCCAATTGCCTCACCAAAAAAAAAAAAACACAACAACAACAAAAGTAGTCAAAGGCTTTGAGAGGATGGAGGACCTGTGAGGACAGAACAGTAGTTCATGGGGTGGAAGAGAATGGAGTGAGGGCGACAGAATGAGGTGCTAAAGTTATTGAAGAAGGTGTGAAGATCTCCCACTGAAGAGGATTGGAAGGACTAGATAACAGTCACTGTAATTATGTCTGACACTTAGTGTTTTAAGGTTTTTGTTGGAGCAGAGTTAATAGAAATAGAATGGAGGTTCCGAAGAACATAAGAAAGAGCCAGTGGAGGGAGATGCAGATAGAATTGGCCTGGGGAACAGGAGAGCTCAGCTAAGCCAATAGTGATGAGAAGGGTCTTGTGCCTAGGACAGCAGTTCAAGCCACGAAGGATTTAGGGGAGCAGAACATTGAGAGGTGAACTAGAGAGAGAGAGAGACTCAATACATGTTGTTCGGTTGTATCCAATTCTTCATGACCCCATTTGGGGTTTTCTTGGCAAGGATACTGGAGTGGTTCACCATTTCCTTCTCCTGTGAATTTTACAGATGAGGAAACTGAGGCAAACAGGGTGACGTGACTTGCCCAGGGTCACCCAGCTAGTGTTTGAGGCCTGATGTGAACTCGGATCTTCCTGACTGCAGGCCTTACACTTTATCCACTGTGCCACCAAGCTGTCCTAGACAGAATACATAGGATGGGCTAAAAGAAGTAAAAATGTGGGGCAGCTAGGTGGCGCAGTGAATAAAGCACTGGCCCTGGATTCAGGAGTATCTGAGTTCAGGTCCGGCCTCAGACACTTAACACTTACTAGCTGTGTGACCCTGGGCAAGTCACTTAACCCCCATTGTCCCGCAAAAAAAAAAAAGTAGTAAAAACGTCATGAAGACAGACCTTTGGTTTGATGAGAAGTGCTTTTAATGAGGTGATGGGTAAAACAGTCACTTTTGCTCTGTGCAGTGCACTGTCATATAGAAAGAAGGGTAAGCTATGGTTCCTCCCCTCCAGGTACCTACAGTCTTAATGCAAGAGACAAGATTTAACCCTAGATGTGACAGTAAAGAGACTGGATTTTGTGTGTGGCTTGATGGAATTTGGTCTCTATTTCATTGTCACCTTGTAAATATAAAAATAGAATGAACAATATGATGTGTAGGACATGATGAGTGTCAAATGAGTAGTGCAGACAGTGTTGTAGGAATTCAGAAGAAAGAAATCATGCAGGCTCTAGCGGGCAGAGAAGGCAGTAGGGAAGGGCATCATGGCGGGCTGGGAAGAACTGGGAGTATGAAGAGCTGGGTTTAAGTCCTTGCTCTGTCTCTTTCGTGTCCTGGCCTTAGGGAGGAGAGTTCCCCTGGCTGATGCTCTGTCTCATATATCAATGGGGACAGTAATGCCTTCCCTTCTACCTCAAAAGGTTGTTGGTGAAAGTCAGGGAAATTTTAAAATGCTTAAGCAATAGAAGGTTACTTACATTCTTGGTTTTTATTCTTGCTCCCCTCGACAGAGTTTTGAAGAAAAACTTGCTCCAGAAGAACGCTTTTCCCCATTGGATCTTGTTAACAAAATAAGAGAACAGAATGAAGAGCTTGGTTTGATCATCGATTTAACATATACACAGCGCTATTATAAACCAGAAGTGAGTGAGACCTTTGCATTGATGGGCCTGGTCTTCTTGCTGAATAGAGCACAGGAGTCTGACAGTTGGCTGGGTGTTACTCCTGGTAGTTAATCCTGAGCCAACAGAATTCTTACTGTCAGGCCTGACTAGATGATGTCATTATCCTCGAAGCACGGTCATCTTTCGTGACATTCATCCCAGTGGAAACGAGGAGGTGGCCCTTATTCTTCTTCTCCAATCTTGCGGCTTCAGCACTTGGGCAAAGATTAAAACAAAAACTTTTTTGCCCATTTGAGCTCCATTGTTCTGTTGGTGCTTGACTGTCCCAGTTCAGTCTGTTGGGGTCCTTACAGCTTTCTCTCTGTGGATTTAAAAAAAAAGAAAAAAGAAAGAAAAGCTTCTCTTAGCCGAACCACGAAGGCTCAGAGGAAATTGAAGAAACCCTTTTTGTGTGTGCTGGTGCCATTGGGGGCAGTTGGGTAGTGGGGTTTTTGTTCTCTCAGCCTCCTGTTTTCTGACCCTCGCCTGGGCCCTAGAATGACCATGGTAGAGACCAAGACAGGGGAGCGTCATTTGGCTTTAGGGAGGGCAGCCTCTTGTGGTGTGGGTGCTCCTGTTGTGTTCTTTGGTGGAATTAAATGTCCATGGACAGGGAGGGGAGACTGGTGACCCCCAAAACGATGGGGGTAGGTCAGACCATGTTTATTCAGGAGAAATTCAACGAGTACTTAGTAAGCTTCTGTGCCATGCACTGTACTAGGGATCCAAAAACAAAACCGAAGCTGTCACTGCCCTCGAGCTCACATTCTGTCAGTGTGAAACGGGCAAGAAAATGGCTCTGGAGTCCAAGGCTCAGGGCTCCAAGCCCACTTCTGATAACTTCAGTGATCTTGGATGAATCACTTCATCTGCCTCAGCCTCAGTTTTCTCGCTGATAAAATGAGGAAGTTAGAGATGAAAGCTCCCTTCCATCTCTCAGCCCTTTTCATGTGCTGCTTATAGAAGAACTATTGAAAAGTAGCCACTACTCTTCCACTCCATTGTGGCTTAAGCATGTTTCTTTTCTTGATTAAGGTGGGACCGCTTGGGAGGGGGCCATTGCCGACTCCAGTCTGTGCTGGGACATTAGCGGGACAGAATCAAAGCCAGGAGGCCCAGGGCATTGAAATCAGATCATTACATCTGCAGAGCTGTTCACGTGTTCCATTCAGAGGCAGATTAAGGCTTAGTCAGAGCTGTAGAGCCTTCAAAATATTCAGAGAAAGGTAAAACATCAGTGGGTGACCAGTTATCAAAATGACCAAATCAGGGAAGCCTAAGCCTTCAATTGTTCTCCCAGGAGGCAGCAAGGTTTCCTTTGGCTCCCTCCATTGCCTAACTGCTAATCAAACCCTAGACTTCAGAAGAAATGGCACATTTCTCTTGATTGTACAGTATCTGCAAGACGGATACAGAGACATTTAAGATAATTTTTGATGCTGAAGACACTAGCAGCAGAGGGAGATGAGGAAAAGCCTCATGTAGACAAGGTAACACTTAAGCCAAGCTTTGAAGGAAAGAGATTGTAGAGGCAGAGGTAAGGAGGGTGAGAGAGGCTGGTTAGGTGGGACGGGCTTGCCTAGCATATTGTTATAGCCTCTTGATTCCCAACTCTGCTTGTGTCGCTCACTTGTGGAAAGAAATGGAAAGATTAATGTGATTACCCCTTCCCCCTTCCCTTCCTGTCCCAACTTTCATTTGCAGGAGTTGCCAGAGGCTCTTCCTTACTTAAAGATTTTTACTGTTGGACACCAGGTGCCTGATGATGACACAATTTTTAAATTCAAATGTGCCGTGAACAAATTCTTGAAAGAAAACCAAGATAATGGTGAGTTTATCTATTTCCTGGGCTCTGATTTTCCCAGGCTTGCTTTGCATGTTAAATACAAAGATGCTTTAAATGAATTACTACCTGGATTTGTCGTTATTTTAATTATCATTAGAAGAATTCATGGGATCCCCATGAAAGTCAAAGTGCAAAGTGGGTCTAATGGAGAAGAACCCATAGAAATTGTGTGAGTCAACTTTAGGGTGGGTTAGGGATCCTTTTACTGCACTGGGCTGTTTTAACTTAAGAATAGATAATATAAAACAATTTCTTCCATAAAAGTAGGGAGGGTACGATAAAGAAACCAGATGTGGGAGAGAGAAAAAGCACCTTGTCAATCAAAACGAAAATACAAGGAAAACATTTTTTAGAGAACAATGTCCCCCTCTTTTGGCCTTCTCAGCTAATACAAATAAAAGCTTCAGGACCCTGTTGCATTTTCACAACTATAGGTGTGAAAGGATATGCTATAAATGTCCCTGCCCCGAATGTGGGATGAAATTAAGCCGAGGGCTAGCGGCTTCTGTCATGCTTTGGATCTGCATTCCTCCACTGAATACAAAGTAGAGGTTCTCCTACAAATAATTTTTTTAGATTGAAATATGATAAGTATGAAACTTTATTCTGTAAACAAGCACATGTTCAAAACATACGTATGCAAACTTGAATTTCATTTTTTGATAAGCTAGGTAAGCGTGAGGGAGGAGACGAGAGAAAATATCCTTAGGGTAAGGGGGAGCCATAGAGATTGTAGGAAGGAACAGTAGACCTTATCCATGAGCTTGGTAAGTAGAAAGAAAGGAATGGGGGCAGCTAGGTGGCGCAGTAGATAAAGCACCAGCCTTGGATTCAGGAGTACCTGAGTTCAAATCCAGCCTCAGACACTTGACACTTACTAGCTGTGTGACCCTGGGCAAGTCACTTAACCCCCACTGCCCCGCAAAAAAACAAAAAACAGAAAGAAAGGAATGGCTGAGAGAAAGCTTCTTATTTAAAGGATGGGGAAAGCTCCAGAAAGGCTCAGTGGTTCCTGAATTCACTTAAACCTGGAGCTGGCTCGATCAGTGTCCTCTGAAAGCTTTGGTCCCCTCTTTGTACTTCTTGACCCATTCTTACACCTTATACATTCAGGGACTCTGCTCTGAATGGGCTAACTGGGGTATCCCATTGGATAGGTAGATGATGATCTACGTTTCAGCAGCATCAGCCATTTTCCCTTCTAGGGTCAGGTAACAAGACTAACTTTACACAGATCCATGGTTTTGCTTGCATACTTTGTATCTCAACGATGGTACTTTTAGGCAAGTTATATCCAAGGACACACAAAGGTTTCTCCTCAGAAACCAATCCTAATATAGTTATTGGATACCTGTGATTAAAATATGTATTGATTACTTCAGGAAAATTTAAGTTTAAAGCTAAATATGCCAGATAACCTCTATCAAAGGGAACATAGTTGTAATAAGTTCTCAACAGAGAAAAAACAAACACAAAGTAAAGCAAAGATGGGGGCAGCTAGGTGGCGCAGTGGATAAATCACTGGATTCAGGAGGACCTGAGTTCAAATCTGGCCTTAGACACTTGATACTTACTAGCTGTGTGACCCTGGGCAAATCACTTAACCACCATGGCCCCGCCCCCCCCCCCCATTTTTTTTTTTAATTTAAAAAGGAAAGGAAAGACATGGATGGCTCCACGCCTTTTCCAGGTCCCACTTCTGGGGATTTCGGCATTTAGAAATGCTAGATCAGGCGAAAGGAAGCAGGGAAGAGAGCAAAAGGTCTGGAAAGGAACTAACCCCTCTGCTCTCCGTTGTTAGATTTTCTTCATTCCTTCTTCTCAAAATGAGAGGTCCCTGGGAACACTTCTAGACCAGAGACTTCAGCTCTCAGGCCATTAATGGATTGGCTGAAATGACAGTCAGCCCCTTTGTCTTGTAATGACGCCTCAAGAGAACAGGCTCTCACCTCCTTTGGGGGTTAGGGGACTAGTAGACATGAGGTGCTGCTCAGCCCCCATCCTTAGGAGGGAACTAGGAGAGGAGGATTTTTCTAATTTCTCTGCTTGTTGTGCCATTGCATTTCTGTGATGGCCTTTGGCTTTCTTCCTTGTTTCCTGCTGCTTTCCAGTCTCTCCTGGTGGAAGCTGGCCTTATACATCTTTCTTCCAAGCTCAGGGGGCTTCACAGCGAGGCTTAGGCTCAGCCAGGGGAGGCACTTTTAGGGCTCCCTCCTCCAAGCCCCTTCACTGTTCCCGAATTCTCATGTGCATCTTCATTCTGTCTTCAGTCCTTCTCCCATGTGTCCTGTGCGTTAGGAAACAGTACACAGTGGGTCCTGCCAGCCTCCTCTAGGTAGGACTGCTGGTACTGTCCCCAGAAGTCTTATTAATGGCCTCTTTGCTCCTGAAAGCTGCTCTTTAAACTCCCCTTCATCCATTCTAAACCTGCCCTCTGGGACTGCTTTTTTCTGTGCCTTATCACAGGGGTAGATATTCTGACACATGGCACCCCCAGTCTGGAGGAGGTACCTGCTGAGCCAACTTCCTGTGAGGCCCTCAGCTCGTGGAGGCTCCTTCTAGTCTGTGCCCTCTTTTTGTAAAGGTAGCTAGGATCACGTTGTATATGATTTATGGATGGCATGACTTAGTGCTGAGGGCCCGCGTGGCATGGGGAAGGAGAGGAGCACAGGAGGGGCTTTAAGAGGAAGTCCTGCTTCTGACACCTGGCTATGGCCTTTCAGGTCCCTTCTCAAGGCAGCTACGGTTTCAGTACCAGAAAAGTCTCCTTCTGTAGGAATTCCCACTTCCTACTCACGTCCCCATCAGTAACCTAGTCATCCCCTCTTCTTAAGTAGCAGACTGGAATGAGTTGTGTTCACTCGCCCATAGTCATTTGATTTCTAGTTTGTGTTATAGGTCCCCTTCACGTTCACTTTGTCTTCATCTATAACCGATTAATTCTCTACCCCCCCTTAGAGAAGAATTCCTTTTCAAGCTCATGAGAGTCACTAGTGCATGTTGTTCAGAAGTGCAGTATATCAGTTCATCGAGCAAACATTTATATTGAATACCTGCTGTAGTACTATGTTCCAGACCCTGTCCTAGTTGCTGAAAGTACAAAAATGCCCCAGTCTCTACCCTCAAAGGCCTTGCATTCTACTAGGGAGATGTGGTGTGAACACAGATGCATAAATAGGAGATATATAGATATTTTCAAAGTGCTTTGCAGAGGGAAGATGTACCGACAACTGGGAGAGATGGAGGGAGGCTTCTTGGGGGAGGTGGCACCTGAGCTGAGCCTCGGAGGAAGAGAACTGTGCTGTTTGTCTTGTTCCTAGTGTGTAAGCATCATTCCCTTAATTGTAAATTTCCCATTTTATAGACAAACTTATTGGAGTCCACTGTACACATGGTTTAAACAGAACAGGATATCTTGTTTGCCGGTGAGTTCTTAAGCCCAGGGGCAGGCTGGGTGGGCTATGTTATAAATATAAGTCAGCTTTTTAATGCAAGCTTACAAACAACCCAGAAACCACCTGTTTGTCCTACTTAGCCTTCCTTTCTTCCGTCATTAGTCTCTGACTTGAATTATGTTGTTCTGTTCAGGTATTTGATTGATGTTGAAGGCATGAAACCAAATGATGCAATAGAGTGTGAGTATGGAAATTTGCATTTCTGTGTTCTTTGTGATGGATTGCTTGAGTAGTGTGTTCAGAAGCCTGGGTGCATGGGGGGAGCGAGCGAGCGAGCGAGCACATGTGTGTGCGAGCACTTTGGCTAAAGTCTAGAAAGCGGGCCCTTCTGGAGTTCAGGGAGGAAAATTGGCATTCTGAGAGAATCAGCTGCGCGAAAATGGCTTCGTTTTTTCTCAGTTCATTTATGATTTACTAGTATTTCTTCTGCTCCTTAGTGTTCAATAGATGTCGAGGACATGCTATAGAAAGGCAAAATTACATTGATGACCTCCGGCATGGACCAATCAGAAAGTGAGTCCTGTATCTCATTTGTGTAAGACTTGAGGGGTTTTTGTTTGTTTTAACATACCTAAAATTGTTAACAAAAATAACAAAACCTACTTAACTAGTTTGGGCACCAGTAATATGAAATGTGAAATGTTTGTCTTTAAGGAATGATGGTACTTTAAGGTCAGAACATTTTGAAGAATCATTTATTAAGAGGAGAAACTTTTACAACACCCATGAAACTGATTATCACGGACCTAGACGGACCTTCCATTGGTCCCGAGACTTCCGCTCCCAGCCCCAAGACGACTTCCATTACCAGGCTCAGGAGTTCCATTCTCAACCCAGAGACTTTAGATCCCATCGTCGAGAGTTCCACTCACAGCCCCGAGATTTCTACCAGTCATCCAGGTATATGTTCTCCCCTTTTTTGTAGCATAAAGGTGAAACCCAAACTTAGAATAAGCATAATGCTAAAAGGCCAACTTCCACACATTTTGTACAAGCGTACAACTCTCTGGAAATAATGATATAAAATTGTCTTTTATTAATTGCCTGTCATTTTATTTATGATTCACTCTTGGTAAAGAAATGATGTCACTACCTGTAACTATGAAGTACATATCTCTTTCTTTACCAGTTAAGGTTTTGTTTTATTGTGGCCTGAAAGCATTTTGTTCCTGAATCATAAACGTTGAAGCCAACCTTTAAAAGAAAGAAATGATAAGGAATAGTATAGTCTGTCCAGTATTGACATATCTCAGCAATGAACCTTACAGGAGAACAGCAGACGGCTCACCTCAGAGTAGAGAGATACATTTAGTCACCACTATTCATTGGAGGGGGAGGGGTGGAGAATGCAAGGGAGGGAGAGCATTCTGAATCAATTTATCTGAAGAGTGTGTTATCAGGCCTCTTCTTTGTTATACCAGTAAACTTGATAAAGCTCCACCTTAAAAGTGAATTCATTGACATGGAAAAGAAAAGCATTTCAGATTTGCAGAGCACCTCCTCTGGGGCTTAAGTGTTTTACAAATCCTGTTGCCCCTTTCCAGAATAAAGTGTTCAGATGATTATTAAATGAACACACTTAGGATTTCTAATCTTAGCTCTTTAAAATTCTGTAGCAATGGTTTGGTAAAGTTGGGTTTGCTCTTGCTCTGTAAGTACATATTTGGTCTTTTAAGGCCATGAAAGTTTCTTCATGATTGTGGAAGACACTTTACCCATTCATGATTTTCGTTGCTCACTCTAAGCAGAATTCATTCAGCAACCATTCCTCCTGTGCCCTGGTCCCTCCTCTTTCTCTGAGTTTCCTAGGCTGAATGCTTCTTTCATACTGATGTGTCACATGACTTCTTGAAGTCTTCAGTTGAGTCAGGAAACCCATCCAAAGGTGGTTGTCAGCAGCTTCCTCAATTCACATTTCCCCTCACTGTCATCATCGAACTATGTCACTTACACATTTCTTCCTTCAGAACAGATTATTACTCAGAGTTTAAACAGAACTCAAAAGCTAGTTTTGATAGAAAGAGATCTATGACTTGCTGAGGTTGCCTAAAGGTAGCACATACTCTACACCACTTTCCTCATACTCACATTACTAATCTGTGCTGGGACAAAAAACTTTGTTCTGTGAAGATCTTGGAGTAGTGCCTCTCATCGTATTACCCTTGTAAACAAATGAGCTTTTGCTACAATTCCAGGGTAATTTTTCTAGCACATGAAGGGTTTAGAACAGTATGTTATCCCCATTTGAATTTTCAAGCTAAGGGCTACTGCCTAACTTCTTTTATAAGATCTTCCCCTCACTTCCATGTGACATGGTGAAAGTATGTCCAGTGGAGATGGCTGAATGTTGTCTTTCTTGGGTTTCTTTCTCAATCGATGACCTTAGGAAGTCATGTGGCACATTCTTCTGTTAAAGGACCTCTGCAAAGAAAACACTGATTGAATGGAAGGGAAAAAAATATTCAATCAAGAAAATCACTTCACTACCAACATTGAACAATTGGGCACGAGCCCCCTCTTTGTCTGGAACTTGACTAGGCATCTGGAAGAAATAGCTTGTCTTAACTAGATGTTAACAATTCTTGAGTCTCATTGCATTAACTTCTGTGGCATATCTATTAATAGTTTGTCCTTGCCTTTTCTTTCTAGGAAAAACCAATACAGACGGAATTATTCTTGCCAAAATGTGGGAAGCCATCCCCCTTTGCCTCCTCCAGGCCCACCTAGAGAGGACTATTCTCAGAGCAGATATACTTGGAATCTAAAACCCAACTATAACCTCCCTCCTTGGAACAAAAGACAGAAACTTAACAGTTATAATGGACCATATTTTTCAGACCAGTGGGGAACAGATAGACAACCACAGATATGTAGAAATCAAATGGGAGAAAATAGTTGGCATGACGTTTAGTCAGGCCAAATCCAGGGAGGGTTGCCATCTATTTCATTGCTTTCCCAGGCAAGCATAGGGAGAAATTGTATTTTTGACCACTTTGCTGATCGGGTTGAAGTGTGTTTGATGGTGAGTTTTTTAAAATCCCAAGTCATACCTGAAATTTTTAAAACAAGATGGTATTTTAGATTTTGGCCAGTGAGCAAAGAGCCTCCACTGCAGATTACCAAAAATTAACATGCATATCTAGATTTGCCAGTTAAACTGTTTTTGTTGCTTTATTATTTTGTTGACATTTTTAAGTGGCCTTCATTATGTTAGTTATTGGCCTATTGTTGCTAACACCATTTTTCTTATTATGTTTAGAATTAAGATTACAACCTGCCTAGGAGACAGTCTCTTTAGATTTAGGCCTGTGGTGGGTGTTCTTACAGGGCCTTCTAGAGTGGGTGCTCTGAGTTGGTGGTGCCCAAGGGCTAGGGCTAGGGCCTAGGCAGACAACTCCGGGAATGTGATGTGATTTTTTTACCTAAAGAAATTCAGGTTCTCATGCCTGGGTTTGTGCTAACCACACCTGTTAGTAAGAGCAAAATGAACTAAATTGCCAGTTTATAGGAGAAAATAGACCTCCTAACATAACTGACATCTGCCATTGGCATGGGACAGCAGCAGTGTGGTGCACTGGTCTTGTCAAGAAGACCTGAGTTCAAATCCAGGTCAAGTACTTGATGGTTTTTTGACCCTTGACAATCACCTAAGTTCCTTGGGCCTCTGTTTCCTTATCTTTAAAATGAGAGGTTGGGAATCAGTGACTTCCACAGACCCTTCTAGCTCTGAACTTGTGGTCCTAGTGGGTCAACTTACACACGTAACAATTATAAACCATAAGATTCTTTGTCAAAGAGGAAAAAGAAATCAGAAAGGGAAATGAGAGACCCAAAAGGATACTTCTATCACTTAGTCTAATCTAGCCTCATGCTCTTCTCTACTCCAGGAAGCATCCTGGTGGCAACTTCTTTTCTCTGGGGCTCTCTCCTCTTTACCTGTTCTTAGTCAGTCACCCAGCACTGCCAAGCTTGGGGCCAGGCTTTCATTCTGAATTGGTGGCTTCGGGATGACATTTAAGGAGGGCTCCGGCCTCATCAGTAGCTCATCGATTGCTTCTATGGAGTCTGAGGCCCAGTACTGGTCCATCCACTTGAGCTTGTGTGACCTTGGGCGAGTCGTGGGCTGTTAGACGGATAGATGGAAGGGTCCTTGCAAGCCACTTTGGCCAAGGACACATGGAGAGTAATCATCAAAGGGGGTTTTTGAACCCAGGTCCTCGAAGTCTGCAGCCAGTGCTTGCTTATTCCACTGGGCCAAGCTGCCTCCCACTCCTCTAACTTCCAGACCCCTTTGCCCTTTGCAAAACTGAGCTAAGGACACCTGCCCTCCCTCTCCGGTGTGTTGTGAGGCCTGATAGCAATCTCCTGTCCCATTTGCTTTGTAAGTCGTTAAAGGCTCTACAGAATGGCCACTACTGGTGTGTCCTGGCCACCCTCTTGTGGCTTCTGCATCGGGTTTACCCTTGAGAAAGCACTTCCATTGCAACTGCCTGTTGAAGCATTATGCCCACTTTATAAGATAAGCAAACTGATAGTCATTGTAAAAAATGACCTCGGACCTTCCTACCATCACCTCAGCCAAGAAGGAGTTTCTGTTGGGCTGCCAGTCTTGCTAGTGCTGTTGCCTCCAAAAGAAAAGCAAGTTCTGTCTTTCAGTTCCTTGCTCCATGCCCAGTTTATTTCCTTTCTCCCTGGCCTACATCTGGAAGAGCTCAGATCTTTCAGCAATCACCTCTGCTAATGTGCATGGAAGTGAGCATGCGTTCAGTCTCGCACTTGTGCTCAAGAAATCACCTGCATAAGCCCAGGAGAGAGGGCAGAGCCACTGTGTTTTCACATGTGGAGTCAGCTCTTCACTAAGCAGCATCCAACAGGCCTCTGCTCCAGTATGTGTAAGTGAGCCACAGTGCCAGCCAGGCAGCACTGAAGAACCCGGCCTGGTCAAAGCTGGGCTGCTGTGAGCTTTTTGTAGTGATGGCTACAGAAAAGGGACCTTACCCAGAAGTCCTGCTATCCATGCCCCTCCAGCTGTACCAAGAAAACTTGGGAGGCAAATGAGAGCAACAAGAAAAGAGCTGAGACTCTCATGCAGGCTCTTCAGGGAGCCCACCAATGGCAGCCTACAAGAAGAAGAAAAGCAACATTGCTTTTGTTGCTTTGTGATGAGCATACATAAAAGTGAAAGAACTGGAAGGAAGAAACCCCAGAAGGACAAAGTGAATGTTCAGAAAACTGAAAGTAATTGGTGCTTTCATTTGAGTTCTTAAAAGACCCCTGTAGAAGCCTTTTAATTAAAGAATCACATTGCCAAGCTTAACAAGTTGGTCTCTTGGGTCTTCCCACCCCCACATTTACACACACACACACACCATCACACCCTTTCTCACCTTCTCATTGGTTTTCCTAAAACTGAGCTGGAAAAGAGCTGGTTGGCTGTAGGATTGGGATTGATTTGAGTCGGGCTTTGGGTAAGCAGAAGTGTAATTCCACACGTTTTTGCAATGCTCTAGGGTTACAAAGTAGTTCACAACTCTAAAGTCATTGGTAACCGCATTTTCTGAATGAGGAACTGAGAGATTGAGTGATTTGCCCAGGGTCCCACGCTTCTCATTAGTTCTGAATTAAATCCAGATTTCCTGGCGCTCAAGTCCAGGACAGTCTCCACTGTACATGTCACCGTCTCTGGGAAAAAGGGTACTGGAGTCAAGGTCACTCAGCTCTTCTGCAGGGACCTGGGCTGTTTTGTCAATCTGGAGTGTTTGATTGGGGGGGGGGGGTGCTTTTGTAACATCACTTGAGGAATTCCAGGCTCCATTGGAGAGCTCAGCAAACAGTGGTATGGCCCCTTATCCTTGAGTTGTTTCCAACTTTGCCTATACTAGTGCTTGTCGACTTTCAACAATGACTGCTTTTTTAATGTAAAAAAAAAAAAAACCTTTGCAATAGTTATTGTACTGTAAGTATCCTTTGATTAAGAAAACATAAAAAAATTAAAAAGAAAAAATATCATGACCTAAAGGTGCTATGAATTCACTGAAACTTAAATAAATTGGCATTTTATTAATCACAGCAGCCTGTACACACATTTGGAAAATAGCAATTCAGCAAGCATTTATTAAGGGCCTGCTAATGTGCCACCACACCTACACTGGGGATAGGAAGAAGGGCAAAAACAGCTCTCCAGGACCTCACTGTCTGATGGGAGAGATGACAAACAACTGCATGCAGATATGATGTAAATAAAATCAGCAGAGCAAAAGCACTTATTCAAGTGCAATAAGCATTCTTCAGTCGGAATCTATTTATTTAGGATTTTCCCCCACCTTACAAAGAAAAACAAATTGTATCGTCGATTTTTAAAACTTTTGTGTTCCAAATTCTCTTCCTATCTCCCCCTTAAGAACCCCTTAAGCATTTCAATATAAGTTATATATGTGCAGTCATGCAAAAACAGAAAAATTCAGAAAAGGGAAACAACAAAATCTACTTCCATCCGTATTCAGATACCATCAGTTCTTTCTCTGTAGGTGGAATGCATTTTTCATATGTCCTTCAGAGTTGTCTTGGATCACTGCATTGCTGAAAATAAGTCATTCACAGCAGATCATCTTACACTATTGCTGTTACTTTGTATGTAGTCCATTTCACTTTGCATTAGCTCATGTAAGTCCAGGCTTTTCTGATAGCATCCTGCTCATTTTTTTTAATAATAGTAAACTATATTTATATAGTACTTTAAAGGGAGATTTCTTTACAAAACATACAAAACACCCATGAGGTTGATTATTGCAATAATAGCTAACATTTATATAGTACTTTATACCTGACAAAGAATTTCCTTCATAATAGCCCAGCAAAGTCCCATCCTCCTCATCTTACATTGCTCTTGCCTCGTGAAATAAACATTCTTAAGGGAGATCAGGAAAGTCTATTTGTAGAAGGTGGGAATCCAGCCTGAAGCTGCATGGTTTGAGGAAATGGTGTGAAGAGGAGGAAGGTGTAAGCAGGCTGGACATGGGGGGTGGGGAGGGGGCCAGGTTAAGCAGGGCTTTAAAAACAGCAGGGTTTTGATCCTGAAAATGATCCAGAGCCTCTGGAGCTTACTGAAGCAGGGATAGGTGACTTGGCCAGACCCACCCTTGAGGAAGATCACTGACATCTAAATGAAGGACAGACTGAAATGGGAGGTTGAGTGAGACTTGGCAAGGAGTCCCTGTCCCCCACAGCCCTTCTTTTACTTTCCTGATTATTATGGAGGACACCACCCACCATCCTCCCGGGCAGGCAGGCTCTAAACTTGGGGGTCGTCCTTTACTCCTTACTCCCTTCCCTTCCCCCACCTCCAGTCTGCTGCCACATCCTTTCTATTCTACCTGTACAACATGGCCCATACAGGCCCCGACTTTCCTCTTGGCACTGCCCGCACCCTGGTGCAGGTCCTGCTCACCTCATTCCCAGACAAGTGCAATAGCCTGCTGGTGGGGCTCCTTGTTCATGGACCAGGCAAGTTTCTGGCACTGTGTTAAGCACTGGGGGTACAAAGAAAGGCACAAATAAGTCCTGCCCTCCAGGAGCTTCCATTCGAATGAAGGTAGGAGATCATGTGTGAGTCATTGGATGCAGAGTGAGGAGGTGGAAGGTGACGGGAGGGGCAGCCCTCCGTTGGGAGGACCCTCCTTGGCATGCACAATTCTGTATTTGCTTTAAACTTGATCAACAGATAACAAAAAAAAAAAATGGTTTTTAAAGTCTCAGGCTCATGAACTTGGAGTCATTTGGTAAAGATGCTGATCAACTGGACTTTGGTTTTTCCCTTGAAATCAATTCAGAAAGACCATCTCTTTTTATGGATAAGGAAAGTGAGACCCCAAGCTGTGAAATGATCTGGGAAAGGTCCCACAAGTTAGTGGTAGGGCCAGAATACAAACACAAATTGGGGAGCAGCTAGGTGGCGCACTGGATAGAGCATTGGCCCTGGATTCAGGAGGACCTGAGTTCAAATCCAGCCTCAGACACTTGACACTTACTGGCTGTGTGACCCTGGCCAAGTCACTTAACCCTCAAATGCCTGGCAAAGGGGAAAAAAAACACCCAAATCTCCTGATTCTGGGGTTGAAAGGAAACAAGGATTTTAATTAAGTACCTACTGTGTGCCAAGAGCTTTACAGGTATCTCATTTGATCCTCACAAAAACCCTCAGAGCTAAGTGCTATTATTATCCCCGTTTGACAGTTGAGGAAACTGAGGTAGAGGTCATGTGACTTGCCCAGGATCAAATAGCTAGTCAGTATGTGAGGCTGGATTTGAACTCAGGTCTTCCTAAATCTAGGCCCAGTGTTCTGTGCTCTGTGTCATTCTACTAGATCACAAACTCATTTCCTCCTTACATTCTTCTCTTTTCTCATGTCTCATGCTAAACGCCACATATGCTATAATGAGAAAAACACTGGCCTTGGAGTCAGATCTTGGTTCACATCCCTGCTCTGCCATTTACTGCCAAGTCACCCCAGAGCCTCAGTTTTCTCCTCCATAAAGTGAAGATAATAATTGCTCTACCCACATCACCACATTTTGAGAAAAAGTACTTTGAAAACTTAAAGTTTGCATGTAAAGGTGGATGTTATTAAGTGAGCAAAGTTCTGGAACTTCTCCAAAGACTTTCTCTTTTTTAAACAATCTGATCTTTATCTGACCCAGGAAACAGACACAGCCTTTGTTGTCTCTTTTGTTCACTTCCTTAAGTAGCCAAGAGAGGTTGGGGATTGAGTTCAATTAAGGGAGAATTAATTCTTTTGGGAGGGAAAAGGTGGTTCCTTTTGTAAATAAGCTAACACTAGGATCCCATTGCTGCCCCCATTGAATTAAATTTTATTTTTTTTTTTTGTGAGGCAATTGGGGTTAAGTGACTTGCCCAGGGTCACACAGCTAGTAAGTGTCAAGCGTCTGAGGCTGGATTTGAACTCAGGTCCTCCTGAATCCAGGGCCAATGCTCTATCCAGTGTGCCACCTAGCTGCTCCCTTAAATTTTATTTTTACATCACCTTCTTTTCCCAGTATAGAACTCTCATCTCTCCCACATGGAGTTACCCCTTATAACAAAGAATACAAAAGGGAAAAAAAGTTCATCCATGTTAACCAGCGTATTGGTCAAAGCTCTCCAAGAAGGCCAGAAATGTCACCGATTCCATCAAACAAGAGACCCTTGTCAGCTCCTCATTTAGGCCAGTAGGTGGGGCTAAGTTACAACAGTTACCTTACATGTTGACAAGTGCCGTGATCTTCTAAAGATCACAATTCTACAAACCCTTGTGCAGGGCAGAGGCCTTCTTGTGTTTTTAACAGCTCGCCCCAAGGGTAAGCTTCCTGAGGACAAGGATTGGGTGTTTGACTTCATTTTTGGATCCCTGGCCTGTAGCACAGCATCCTCCTCAGTGCTGGATGATGTAGGATGGATACAACCATTCTGGAAATCCATTGAGCTCCATGCTAAGAAAGTAACCAAACAGCCATAGCCTTGGACCCAGAGGATCCCACAGCTATGCCTACATCCCAAGGAGTCCAATGACAAAAAGGCCCCGTTTACACCAAAACATTTACACTAGTCCTTTTTGTGATAGTAAAGATTGAAAACAAAGCTGATGTCCAGCCACAAGGAAACACAAAACCAAGTTAGTTACATGACTGCATGTGGGATATGACCATAAGAAGCAATGAGTCTGAAGGCTTCAAAATGTCTATTATCACTGTTACACATGGGAAGACTCTGCAGCGTTGCAGAGTCTAGGGCCAAGAAAGCAATGCACACAGTGACTGCAAAACTGAATGCCGAGTCATTATTATGACCAAGCCAAAACATGAGAATGCACTTTCTTAGTGATAATAGCGAGCTTGGAGGTTTGCAGAGTGCTTTGCAAAAATTATCTCATTTGATCCTCACAAAACCCCTCAGAGGCAGGTGCTATTATTATCCCCATCTCTTACACATGAGGAAACTGAGGCAGGCAGGTAAAGTGACTTGGCCAGGGTTACACAGTGGGGGGAGGCTGTATTTGAACTAATGTCTTTCTCGTTCTAGGCCTAGTTGCTACCTTTGTACAACTAAGAGCTACAGACAATGAATATTGTTTAATTCTCAGATTTGACCAATATGTTGGTTAACGTGGCTGAACTTTTTTTCCCTTTTGTATTCTTTGTTATAAGGGGTAACTCCATGTGGGAGAGATGAGAGTTCTATACTGGGAAAAGAAGGTGATGTAAAAATAAAATTTAATTCAATAGGGGCAGCTAGGTGGTGCAGTAGATAGAGTACCGGCCCTGGAGTCAGGAGTACCAGAGTTCAAATTCAGCCTCAGACACTTGACACTTACTAGCCGTGTGACCTTGGGCAAGTCACTTAACCCCAACTGCCTCCCCCCCCAAGAAAAAGTTAATTCAATAATAAAACGTTTATCGAATTGAACAAATGGTAAGCACCTACAGTGCTGCCAATACAAAGATACCCACAAGAACTTCCATTTTACTATGTGAGTATGTGGCTGCACCAGCTCCACAAGTATTCTATGAGCAAGAATGTGATACAGGCAAAGGAAAACTCCAAAATCCTAAAGGAACAGAGCAGGGCCTTACCAAGACCCGCTTAAGTGTCACCTTCCGATTCCTTTTGGCCCCACATTGGTGGTGCCCCCCCCCCCAAAGATCTTGTACTCCTTTTGTATACAGGCTGTCTTCCCAACAGAACTTAAGTTCCTTGAGAGCAGGGAATGTCTCACTTTTGTCTTTGTGGTGTCAGCACTTAGGACAGAGCCTTCTGACACAACCTAGCCCAGAGGAGGCACCTGATAAGTCCTTGATGATTGATTGGTTGAACACTTTTATTAGAGAAGGCTCCATGGAGGGGCAGCTGGATAGCCAAGTGGATAGAGTGCCTGACCCAAAGTCAGGCAGACTCATCTTCCTGAGTTCAAATCTGTCCTCAGCCACTCACTAGCTATGTGACCCTGGGCAAGTCACTTCCCCCGTTTGTCTGTTTCCTCATCTGTAAAATGAGCTGGAGAAGGAAATGGCCAACCACTCCAGTGTCTCTGCCAAGAAAACCCCAACTGGGGTCATGAAGAGTCAGACACGACTGAAATGACTGAAGAACAACAGAACAACCATGGAGAATGGGGGGAGGGGGAACCATGGCTGGGCTTTGAAGGAAAATAAGGGTTTCTAATGGCAGAAATGAAACAGGGCAACCCAGGTGTGGCAGACAAGCTATGCTAGCAATGGCATTTCAAATGCAAGGCCGCCTATGGCTAATGTGCCAAATTGGCTGGAACACAAAGTACATGTAAAACAAGACTGAGAAAGTACCCTGCAGAGAGATTGCCGAGAGCTTTAATCACCAGGCTGAGAAGTGTGTATGTTATCCTAGGGGTGCCAGGGAACCACTGAAGATTCTTGACCAGGGGAGCACCATGCCCATGCCTTACAGAACTATTTTGGCAGCTGGGTAGAGAATGTATTAGAGAAAGGAGAGACTGAAAACAGAGACAGAAGTCAATTACAATAGGCCAGGTAGGAGGTGATAAAGGCCTGGAGGAAGGCAAAGACATAGCCTCAAGAGAGAAAAAAGGAGGGAACAGATGTGAGAAATCCTGTAGAGGTAGGAGGGACATATTGATATAAGGGGAACCCCAAAGTTAGGAACCCGCATGACTCATTTACTCCTCACAACAACCCTGGGAGAGAGGCGGTGGTGCTGTTTAATCTTGCTTTACAGATGGGGAGCCTGAGGCTGAGAGAGGTCAAGGGACTTGTCCAGGATCCTGGGGCAGGATTTGAATTCAGGTCTTCTTGCCTCCAGCCCAGCACTCCATCCACTCGCCTAACCAACACTTGAAACAAAGAAAAAGAAGAGGATTCCCTCTCGAGTACACCCAAGGGATCATCCGACTTTTCACAGCATCCCAGGACCAGAATGAGAGGGAGCTCAGGAGCCTTCTAGTCCAGCCTGTACCGGAAGAATTTCCTCTATGTCAAACTCCAAAAATAGTTCACCTGCCTCTGACACAATCAAGGACTGAGAAAACTTGGAGAGAACAAAGATGGCAGAGCCTTGGGAATGGCCACGCCGAGGAGCGGGAAGAAGGATGGTGACTAGTCCAGAAGGCTGATTGAGTAGGCGGATAGGTGGTGAGGGAACCAGGAGACACGAACGGTCTGCATTCCAGGCAGGGGAGAGGATCCAGGAAGGAGGGAGTCCCAAGGTCTTCCTTCTCCAAAGCCTTCTGAGGGGCTCCAGAAGCAGCAGAGGACAAGACACGGTGAATCTCCTGAACTTCGCTGCCCTGCTGTCACTGACGAGCCGCCAGCTGGAGCAGTTTCTGTCAGTCAGTCAGTTGATAAACGCTTAGTAAGGGCAGGTAGATATCCAAGTGGATAAGAGGCTCAGGCCTGGAGTGAGGAAGATTCATGTTCCTTCCAATCTGGCCTCAGGCTCTTCCTAGCCGGGTGACCCTGGTCTGAGCACCAACAGGCACTGAGCATGCAGAAACCAAGAACGGACTGATCGACAGTCTGGCCCACAGAGGGATTGGGGCATCCAACCCCATGTACATCTCATGCACGTTTCAATCTTCATCTCGTTTCTTGTATTTATTTCCTGCTATTCTCCAAGAAATTCTTCCTCATGTTGACATGGAAGGGCAAGAGCTAGGAGAAAAGCCAGGCCCCAAGAGGGTCGTGTCACAGCAGCAGGAGCCCGGAGGAGGCAGCCCAGACAAGTTACATGGGACAAAACCCTTTTCACAGATCTCCTTGTTGCTCTATCAGCTAGAGAAGCTTTGTGCCTGGCATCTGCTTGCCAGCCTGGTACATGCAAGGAAGCTCATCTACTGGGGGAGGGGAGGCACCTAAAGAATGTGTTGGCCATGGAAATGTTGGAAGAACACCTTACTCAGTCAGAGGGAGCTTGGGATCATCAGTGAGGGGATGAGGCGCACCAGCATAGCACTAAGCCCCCTAGATTTGGAGACGGATGATTTGGGTTCAAATCCAGGCTCTGATGCTTTCTACCTATGTTACCTTAGTAATAATAACTACCATTTGTACTACCCTGACCATGTGCAAGGCACTGTGCTAAGCACTTTACAATCATTATCTCATTTGATTCTCACCAGAACCCTGGGAGGGAGGCGCGATTATTATCCCCATTTCAGAGATGAGGAAACTGAAGCAAACAGAGGTTAAGTAAGTGACTTGCCCAAGGTCACACTGCTAGTAAGTATCTGAGGGAGGACTGAGTTCAGGTCTTCCTGATTGGAGTCCAGCACTTTATCCACTATGATGCCACTTGGCTGCTCCTTAACCCCTTAATCCCTCTGAGATGGCAGTTTCCTCCACTATAAAATTAGGGGATTAGACTGTGTGGTATGTAAGGTCCCTTCCAATTTAACTTCCAAGTCTATAATGTGCCAGCTTGTGCCAATGAAGTCACGGGTCCTTAAAGCACGTTGTTCCCCATTTTAGCTTTGGGACAGACATTCCATTCATTCATTCCTTGACAAATATTTATTAAGCCCTTTCTCCATGATAATTACCATCCCTCCTGATATCTTTTCAGAGTGTTCTAGAGCAGGGCAGCTTGGAACTCAGAGTTCCTTCCTCTTTCTCAGGGCTTCTAGATTCCCCAGCCCGGCATTTGCCTTCCTGACCTTTGGGTCACTATTAAATCTCCCTTCAAAAGGGTGTCTTTATAAAGTGCTTTAGCCCTTGGTGATAAAAGGCTTGGCAGTCTCTTAATAAGTAAGGAGAAAGGGGCAGCTAGATGGCGCAGTGGTTAAGCGCCGGCCCTGGATTCAGGAGTACCTGAGTTCAAATCCGGCCTCAGACACTTGACACTTACTAGCTGTGTGACCCTGGGCAAGTCACTTTACCCCCGTTGCCTGCAAAAAAAAGATAAAATAAGTAAGGAGAAAAATGTTAATGAATTGCTCTTTGTGGTAAAGTTGGTGAAACAGTTTTATTTTGGCCTTTTTAGTCTTAATTACAGCTCATACTTCAAGGGCACTTTCAAAACCACTTTCTTCAAAGAGGAAGAAGGGAAGGAGTAAACATGGTATTAGCTCCGTTTCACAGAGGAGAAAACTGAGGCTCAGAGGGGTTGAACCCTCTTGCCCCATACTCGCTTAGATGGAAAAGATCAGGGCCAAGTATGGGGGGAGGGAGGCGGTCCTTAGCAAGTCACCAGGTCAGTCAGCATTTATTAAGTGCCTGCTGTGTGCCGAGCACTGTGCTATGCCCTATGGCTACAAAGAAAGACAAAACAAAAAATACATGGTCTATACACGAAGAAGTGGCGATGATCAGGCTTGGAGGAAGCCTGAGGCGAGGACAGCCAGAGTTCTACCAGGGGAACTGCCAAAGGGGATGCCCCGCGTTATAGGGAGGCAGAGTGACTTAGGTGAAAAGCAGCAGAGAGACCGGGGCCCAGGATGGACTCTGGTGAGTTACGAGGTGTGAGGTGGCCGGACCCACATGGGGGGGGGGGGGCTTGAAGGCCCGGCAGATTTGGAGGATTAGAGTTAAAATGGGGATGGGGTGGAGCAGACTACCTGCTCAATCAGACAGGCCCTCGCATCAGCTCTAAAGCGGAAACACCCCCACCCCGATCTCCAGGACTCCCCCACAGCTTCCCGATGCAGGAAGCCTCCTCAACCCGTGGGTGGGGAGGAGACTCGCTCTGTGCACTTGTTTGCACGTGGGCTCCCCCTCTGGACTGGGGGCTCCCTGAGGGCAGGCACTATTTTGGTGCCTTTCTTTGTTTCCCGGCCTTTAGCACGGTGCCTGGCTCATAGTAGGTGCTTCATAAATGAGTTAACGCAGGACTTTTTTTTTTTTTAGTAAGACAATTGGGGTTAAGTGACTTGCCCAGGGTCACACAGCTAGTAAGTGTTAAGTGTCTGAGGCCGGATTTGAACTCAGGTACTCCTGAATCCAGGGCCGGTGCTCTATCCACTGCGCCATCTAGCTGCCCCAACACAGGACTTCTTAAACTTTTTCACTCGGGACCCTTTTTGCACAATCAGTTTTTAAGCAACCCCGGGTATATCGGTATATAAAATAGGTATACCGAACCTTTGACTGTTGTCACATTTTTTGGGACCCCCACAATCAGCTATGCTCCCCACATGGGGCTGTGAGCCACAGTTCAAGAAGCGGTTGGGGCAGCCAGGTGGCGCGGTGGATACAGCGCTGGCCCTGGAGTCAGGAGGACCAGAGTTCAAGGCTCACCTCAGACACTTACTACTTGTGTGACCCTGGCCAAGTCACTTAACCCTGCTTTCCATCTTCAGTCGTCCTGTATGTATCTCACCAACAGAGCCAGATGGCTCCGGAGGAGGGAGTAAGGCTGGTGACCCTGCACACCGTCCCTCCCTTAAATCCGATTCAGGCGAGCCGTGACGTCACCCCGATGTCCGGCTCCTCTTGGAGGAAGAAGCGCAAACAACAGTTAACACACGGAAAGCACTTCGCAAGCCTTAAAGCGCTGGCAGATATTTGCTACCCTTTCATTATATTACAGGCGACTCTCCGAGGCAGCTCCGCCGACCCCTTTAAGAAACTGCTCCTCCCCCTCCTTTCCTGAGCGCCGGCCCGGAAGTCAGAAAGACCTGGATTCCAATTCGACCTGGGGCGCTTCCTAGCTGCGTGACCCGGGCAAGTCGCGTCACCCTGTCGGCCTCCATTTCCTCGTCAGTGAAATGAGCCGGAGAAGGAAATGGCAAACTACTGCTGTGTCTTTGCCAACAAAACCCCAAATGGGGTCGCGGAGAGCGGACAGGACTGGAAAGATTCTACGCTTCCTTGGCCTTCCTTTACCAAGATGGCTTCCGCCCCGCGATTCCCCATTGGCCCCGGCCGCGCAGCGAAGGCGGGCCCACGAGTCCCTACTCTCCCGGAGGGGTGAGGCGTAGCGGAGGCCCCTCCCCCCGAGGTCGACGCCGGACGTGACGTTATCCTACGCGTCTCCGCCGGCGACGGGGGCGGGGCCCGGAGCGAACTAGAACGAGGCTGGGGGAGGCCCGGACCGCGGAAGCGGAGAGGCCGGTGAGTGGGCGCGACCGGGAGGGGGGAGGGGGGAGGGGGGAGGAAGGGGGCGGGGGCGGGGGACGCGGCTCCGTCTGGTGGCCTGCGGCTGCCCTGCGCCTGGTGTCTGTCCTCTCTGAACTTGTCTCTGGCGTCTCTGTCCCCGCCTCTGCCTCCCCCCCATAACAAAACTCCCGTGGCTCCCCATTACCCCCGGGATCCAATATAAAACGTCTCAGTTGATTTCGTAGCAGCTGGGCGGCTCAGTCCGTAGAGCCCTGAGTTCAAATCCAGTCTCCCTGGGAAGATCACGACTCCCTGGGTGCCTCAGTTTCCTCATCTGTAAAACGATCTGGGCAAGGGAGAATCTCTGCCAAGAAAGCCCGCGTGGGGTCCCGGGGACTGGGACACCAATGAAACGACTGGACAGCACTTTGGCTTTTCGGGCTCTGGCCCCCGCCCCCCCCCCCCCCCGCACGCGGGGCGCTGAGCCTTGAACAAGACCTTCCATCGCCCAGGCTCGGGCGTTGTTCCTCGCCGACCCCCTGGCTGGCGCCCCCTCCTCACCTCCGTCTCCCGAGCCCTCTGGGATGCTCGCCTGTCATTTGCACGCGCTTGTTTCACTTCGTCTCCCCGAGGACCGTGAACAACTCGAGGGCAAAGACCGTCTTTGTCTCTCTCTGTCTCGCCTGGCACGTAGGTTCTTAATGAAGACTGGCCGGCTGATGTTCTCATTCAGCGACCGCCTCTTGTCCTAGTCCGGACAATAGGCATTTTTCATCTATCTCCTTTTTCTCCGATGCACCGTGGAGTCGGGCTCCCGAGTGGTCTTTGACGAAGCCCTGTCCGAGTGCTGTGGGACTCCATACGGTCACGCAGTGTCATCCTCAAACAGCACGAATCATTCCCACCAAGATCTTTATAAAATAACCTAACGATACCTTTTGTTTTTACCTCACGGTCATCTCTGGATAAAGTCTGCTTTTTCTCCTCCCCCAGCATTAAATAAACTCTCCCTTGTTTACTAGAACCAAACCAGTTGATGATGCATGAGACCTTCTCTACCCATCATCCCCTGCTCTGCCCCCCCCCACCTCTCTGCCATGAGGAGGGAGGTCTTTCATAAATTTTGTCTAGAGATGACAGAGTAGTTGGGCCAGTGGTTGCTGATGCTTTGTTTTAGGGGGTAACACCATCCGTGATTTTCTTTTTGTTTAGTCCTGAGTTCCCCTTGGAGATAGCTAGCTTTCAAACTCATCCCTGAGTGCTTTCAGAATGATGTCGGTCCATACTCAGGTCTAACCACATTTTGTTACTTTTCTCCTCTGTCCTTGCTTGGGTCTAACCACTTTTTGTCACTTCATCTTCAGTCCCATTTCTCCTTTTTCTTATGCTGCACAGGAGACTGAACTGAGGTGCAGAGTAGAACATGATGGTTCCGCTCTTATAAATGGGGAGGTTTCAGAGATGATATCACAAGCCTGTCCCAGTTGTTCTGTTTTCCATCTTTTGGATATTCTCCTTCCCTAGGATCACAGACTTACCACTAGGTGGACCTTGAGAGATCTCTTAGTTTATCTTATTTTGCAGACCCAGAGGTTAAGTGACTTGCCCAGAAGGACACACGTTAATAAGAAAGTACCAGGCTAGATTTGAACCCAGGTCCTCTGATTCTAGTCTTTACAGTATGTATATGGCACTGCCCAAGTTTCATCTGTAGGTGACCTTAGTTGGGTGCCCCCCAAACTCTCTGCAGCCATATTTATTTCTAAGCACTTTTACAAATCCCAAATGATTTGTTTCATTGAAAAAGACATTTGAAATTAGTGTGACTTTGACGCTGAATCATAGCATTAAGACTTGAAGGGGCCCTCAAAGACATCTAGTCCAATACCCTCCTTTTACAGAGTGAAAACTGAGGCTCAAGCAATGACTTGTCCAAAGTCCACAGGGACAAGGCTGTGGTGTCTATGAACTGTCAGTTACCAGCTGCATGACCTCTGCCAAGTGCCTTTTGCTCTTATGCCCAGTTTCCTCATTGGTAGAAGGAAGGACATTGTTTAAGGGATATCTGAGGCCCCTCCCTACTCCCAACCAATGCTCCCACAGCTGGACTAGTGAACCTTCCAGCAGGACTTGTGAACAGGGTATTGGGGAAAGTGTGGTGTTTGGCTTGGAAAAGAGAAAGCCTTCCGGTGGGGTCCAGCATCAGTCAGTGTATGAGAGGAAAAGGAGCTGAGGATGAGTAGGATGGAGAGGGCATCTCGTTTGGGGAGAAGCGGAAACAAGGCTAAAGTGGTAAGGCAAGGCCAGTCAATAGAAGACAATGAATGGAGCACCGGCCCTGGAGTCAGGAGGACCTGAGTTCAAATCCAGCCTCAGACACTTGACATTTACTACCTGTGTGACCCTCGGCAAGTCACTTAACCCCAATTGCCTCACCAAAAAAAAGAAAGGGAAAAAAGAAGACATTGAATGCCAGGGTGAGACCTTATAACATTATAGATCTTTAACAGAGCAAGCTGGTAGGTCGAGTAGTTTAACTCACTGGCATTTCCGTCTAGTTTGAAGAGCTAGCCCACCTTCAAAAGGGAATTTCAAAAATAATCCCAAAGGTGTTTTCAGTCCTGAATGCTGTCTGGGTATCATAATCTTGGCAGTAATATCTTCTCTGTTAAACCTACTTGGGGCCTGAGGCAGAAGACAGTGTGTTACATTCCAAGGTAATTACCTGTCCTTTTGCTCTTCAGAGATTACTTAGCAGAGACCAGCTTGATTGGAATCAGGCTTTTAAGACTAAAATTCCTTCCTGTGCTAAGATGGGTGATGTTGATTCAATGGATAGGCAGAGGAGTAACAAGCCATGGGGTCAGAGCTGGTTCTTCTGCTTACCCCTGTGCCCAAATTTACAAAATCAGCCACAGAGAAGTCCGGCTCCCAGAAGACTCAATAAAATGATTAAGCTTCCATACCCTGACAGCTCACAGTGAGGAGAGACTGAAGAAACTGGACACTGTTCCTGCCCTTGATATCAGGGAAGGGTGTGAGCCCTGTGCTGGTGAAGGAGGGGAAAGGGGAAGCGAGGCTTCTCTGTTATGCCCTTCTTAGTTCTGCCGCTTGAGAGGGAGATTTGAAATGCCAGCGTTCCTCCTTTTCTGATCCCAGAATCTCAGGGCAGAGACCATCCAAGACAGCACCGTCTGAACACTGCTATAGCACACTTCCGGAATGTTGGAAGGGACATCCCTGCCTGAAGCCTAAATTGCCCTTTCTGAAATTCTGACCCATCAACCTCAGCTTCTCGGCTTCCCTCGGGCCAAGAAGAACAAGCCAGACCCTCCTCCACAAGACAGGACCCTGACTAGCTGAAGGCGACTGTCATGCCCACATCCTTCCTAATAGTGATGATTGGTTCTTCAAGTTCTGATGTCTGCTCATGGACAAGAAGATGGGAATGACTGATACTTGTCAGCTAATGCCGCCAAACATTTCTCAGGCAACTAGAGAAGGCTAGCCGAATGTTGGTTCTGAAAAAGATCTGAGGGTTTTAGTGGACTGCCAGTTCAGCAGGAGTCATCAGTGCTACAGGAGCCATCAGAGGCAAGGCCATCCCAGGCCGAATCAATAGGAATACTGTGTAGGGTGAGGAGCTGACAACTGTGAGTCCTCCTTGTACCCTCGCCTGACCACACTGGGGGTGATCCTGTGACAAAGGGCAGGGCTTTCAGAGGAGGGCAGCCTGCTGGGAGAGGGCCACAGAGAGACTGGGAGAACTGACCGAGTGGGGAAGTGTCTAATAAAGAGCCCGTGTGTGGAGGGCTTAGCCTCGTTCTGCCTGACTCCACGAAGATCAGCTGGGGAGAGTTGCAGGGGGACGTTTGGCACAGCAACCCTTTCTTCCTCAGGTGAGTCCCATGAGATAATCACTGGAAGGCACCTACCCCAGTGGGGGCGAGGAAAGACTTCTGGCCACTGGGTCTGTTCAAAATGGTGATGGCCTTCCTTGAGAGCTTCCCAAGAGGGGTTCAGGTCCAGGCTGGACTACTGACCCTTCTGGGGAGTCTGTGATTGTGAGGGGGAGTCCGGTGGACAGTCTCTGAGCACCATTTGCTTTCTCTTTTCCCCTCCAGGACATCCTGGACCTGATGCCTGACCACGGGGATGTGAGCCTCCCCCCCGACGAGCGGGTCAGAGCCCTCATTCAGGTGGGCAGTGCAGTGGAAGTCAACGAAGATGTTCCGCCCCGCCGGTACTTCCGTTCGGGAGTGGAGATCATCCGCATGGCGTCCATTTACTCTGAGGAGGGCAACATCGAGCACGCCTTCATCCTCTACAACAAATACATCACGTAAGAGCACCTGTCCCTCACCTCCCCTGGGAGCCAAGCTCCTACCTCAGTGCTGTGCCTTCCTCTTGCTCACTGTCACGGGAGAACCAATTTTGCAGCATGAATGCATCCTCTTCCTTTCTAGTCGATCTTCCTGTGGGAGGTCATATTTCCATTGAACTTCATATATCAATAGCATCCATTGCTCAATTAACAAACATTTATTAAGCACTCACTGTATGCCAGGTACTCTCCGGGGGGCTGGGGCTGCCAAGACACAAACAGTTCCTGCCCTGAAGCCCTCCAGAAGCCTTCAAGGGGAGGGAGAGTATTTATCATGTGTGAAAAAATAGCAAGAATGGCAGAGTAATTGCAGCGTAGAGGTCAGAGGGCACTAACAAAGGGAGGCTGGGGCTCTGTGGCCAAAGAGCCTGAAATGCCAAACCCAAGCTGGTGCCTCATCCAGGAGGTGAGAAGGAAGCCCCGCAGCTTACTGTGTCCTGGAGTGTGGCAGAGATTGGGAGAGCCCTTAGGACCCGGCTGTGGCCGGGGCAGCGCCATGGCCCAGCACTAGGCTGGGCAGGCTGCTGGATTGTTGGCTGGCAAGGGCTTTGGACGTGGCCATTCTGGGGTCGTGGTCTTCAGGAGCCCCCGTTCTCCTGGCTTTGAGACTAAGTGGATTTGATGGGCTGGTCTCCTCTTAGCGGCTTGTTGGGAAGAGTCCGAATGTAGAACTAGAAGGGTTTTTAGATACCTTGTCATCCGCCCCTTCATTGACAGATGAAGCTGGGCTGAGGGCTAAGATGTCTGGGTAGGAAGTTGGGATGGGATCCGGCTCCTGGTCCCTTCCCTCGCCTTCTCTTGGCCTCCCAGTCAAGCTCTAGCTGTCCCCCAGAATCCTGCTTTTAAATAATGGAAGGAAAGGTTCGCTTCTAGGTAAAGGTCCAAGTTCACAGACCCCCTGAAATCTCTCCATGGGCCTCAAGTGAAGAAAGACTTCCCCCTTTTTCTGGCAGATAACCTACTGTGTCCTTTCTCTCAATCACCCCATTTATGGAACACCACTTACTATGAACAAGGTGCATGGCATATCCTGAAGCCAGCCCTGACACTTAAGGAACGAGACAGTGTCCTAGAGGAAGTTCAGTATTATTCATGAAAAAATGAATAACGTGGAAGAGCAGGAAGTGTGGTGTAATGGAGAGCCCTGGACGGAATCAGGAGAGATTAGCGTGTGAATGCTGCTCTCCACACTCACCAGCTGTCTGAGTCTGCTTCCTTTTCTATAATAACCCGTGGCACCTCCCTTACAGGTTTTTTCCACAAGGAACAAAGGAGATATTTGCTGCAGGGCGTCTGTCAGAATTCGGAGTGCTCTGTAATTCCGACTTATTAAAGATATGAGCCTTCCAAATCAGGAAAGAAGTCGGGGCCTCACTCCCCTGCTCCCCTCTCATTTGTCTTTTCCCTTTGGTCCTTTTCAGTGGGCACCTACCCATTGGCATGAGGCAGTGCACATGGCACATACAGCACACACAATACAGTGCGCATGCACACAGCACACCCAACAGAGCACACATAGAGCATGCACACACAACACATACAGTACACACACACCCATCAGTCTCTCTCACCTTGTCTTTACTGTATTTTGATCACATTTCAGTAGAATTGTTTTTCTTTGTAACCCTATGTATTTTATTTTAAGCATTTAGAAACATGCTTAGAAACAGATCCATCTCGCCAAACAACCTAGAAACCTCTGCTGTGGGTACAGATTGTTCCCAGGAAGGCCACCAGACAGACCCTCCTTCAGAGACACTTTTCCTTCCCAAGTCAGGATCATTTGCATGGGCCGCTGCGTAAGAGCCGGAGCTGGGGGAATCAGAGCAGCTTCATGGACAGAGCCTGGAGCGGGTCACTTGGCAGAGTCCATGGCTTCCCCATGCTCTGCAGGGAGTAGCGTTTCATCTCCTCAGGGCTCCTCTGAGAGCCTGCAGGTGTCCGTGCTAGAGGAAGGTGGATCTGTGTTTTCTGGGCAGTCTGAATAGAAGGGGTGACAGAGCACCAGAGTGGTTCCCCCTCCTGCAAGTGGGGCTCCTGCCCAAGAATCAGGCGGGTGGGCATCAGCAACATCACCTCGACTTTTACTTCAATGTAGAAATTCTGAATATTTCTGAATATGATCATTCACATTCCTCTGGTGCTTTGGGGTTTACAAAGCACACTGCTCGCAGCAGCTTGGTGAGGTAGGAATCAATTCTGTAAACATTTATTAAGCACCTACTATGTACCAGACACTGTGCTAAGCATTTGAGGCTACAAAAAAGAAAGACAGTCCCTGTCCTCAAGGAGTTTACAGTCTACTGGGGGAAGACAACATGCAAAAGGAAGCTGGAAAGGGGTTTGGGGCATCAGGGTCCATGAGGCCAAACCAAGCAGAACTGTAGATGGGAAGGGGGGAGAGAGCTGAGGAGTACAGATCCCGGCCCTCTCTCGAGGAAGGAGGACAGAAATCAACCAAGTGATGACCAGGCATTTATTAAGCACTCACTGTGTGCCAGGCTCTCTGGCTTAGTCTGAGGATACCTGTGGAGTAGATGGGAGACCATCTCACAGGTACTCACAGGTGGGGAGACGGTGGGATTAAAACCAAGCTCGAAGGAAGCTAGGGAAGAGGTAAGGGAATTGGGGGTTGGCTGACTTGTCTTTTGGCCAAGTTCTCACAGATAGCGAAGAGCATTTATCAAGCACCTGCTGTGTGCCGGTCACTGGGAGAGGTTCTGGGAATGAGACCCTCCCTGCTCCAAAGGGGCGTAAACGCTACTGGCAGCCTTTCCCCCCACCCTCCCCCCACTTTAGAATCAGAGAACTTATCATTGTACCCCCAGGCCCAGAGAGTCTCAGTGGCGGGTCTTGGTCAGGGGGTCCTCAAGGATATGGGGCCTCATCTACAAATCCAGTGCTCTTTCTCCTGCCCCACCCTTAAGGAGATCTGACTTGGAGCTGCTGGGAATGCCCCCCACTTTCCTTGTAGCTCCTGCCAGGACCCTGACTCCAACTGCAGCTAGGTTCCAAAGCCAGAGCTCTTCACCTGGGGTCCAGAGTCCGTGGGCAGATTTCAGAGAGTCCGTGAACTTGGATGAGAAAAAACAAACCACGCCCTGACCTCTGTTTGGGTTTCCTTGGTAATCCTCAGCATTTTATTTTATGCATTTTAGACCTGATGGTGACAGCAGCCCATGGCCTGGTCAGCCTGACTGCCCAATGGGGCCAGGACCCAAAGGAGGCTTGGTCTGAGCGCCAGAGACTTTAAGGAAGGCAAGCCGAGCCTCCCCCGAGGGGAGTCTGTGGTTTCCCAGGAGACCCCCTCCCCCCTGCCCCCGCCCTCTTCCTCCAGGAATGTACTGCCTTGTGTAGACCCGAGTCGGAGGAAGGATCCTCAGCAGGATAAATTCAGTGCATTTTTCCCTGATTAACACGAGCAGGAGCTGCTTCTGCCATGGACACTTTCAAAGCTTTTTATGGGCATTGGGGGAACTTACAGGGAAGGGAATTGGAAGGAGTGAGGCAGTTCCTCTCCGGGCTCTGAGGGCCTCTTACAACCAAATGCTCTTCGTCACAACGTGCCGCTCGCCTTCCGCAGCCCCGCGGCCTCTGGCCCGGAGGTGCCTTTGCGCCGCTCTGGATCTTTTCTCTTTTTTTTCTCTTTTCTCTCTGACAAGTTTGTCCTCCCTGGGCCCCGGTCAGACATGACCCCACTGCGCTGTACACATCTGTTTGCGGTGGGGGCCGGTGGGAGGCCCTGGCCAGTGAAGAAAGCTCCAGCGATGGCCTAGCAGGCAGAACCCTGGACAAGGCATCAGGAAATGGGAGCACAGAGCGACCTCGGTGACCTTGTGGTCCAACAGCTGTGGAAGAAGAATCCCAACTGTGACTTCTGCTTGGAGATGTCTGCGAAGGGGAGGCTGCACCTCCCTCTGCTGGCCTCAGCTTTGCCCTCAATCAGTTACATGACTTCCCCTCCCTGAGCCTCAGTTTCCTGGGTCTGTGGGATGAAGAGGATGCTACAGGTGATCTCTGATGCTCCTCCCACCTGTTGTTCAGTCATGTCCAACTCTGTGGCCCCGTGGACCACGTGGCAAAGATACTGGAGTGGTTTGCCATTTCCTTCTCCAGCTTTGGGCAGGGGTTAAGTGACTTGCCCAGGGTCACACACCCAGTATTATTTGTCTGAGGTCAGATTTGAATTCAGGTCTTTCTGGTTGCAGGCCAAGTGCTCTGTCCACTGTGCCACCTACGTGTCCCTAAGACTTGTGGGTACTATTTTCCCATTAAGAACTTTTCTCAGGGGGCAGCTAGGTAGCACAGTGGATAAAGCACTGGCCCTGGATTCAGGAGAACCTGAGTTCAAATCCGACCTCAGACACTTGACACTTAATAGCTGTGTGAGCCTGGGCAAGTCACTTAACCCTCATTGCCTCACCCCCATGCCCCCCAAAAAAGAGCTTTTCTCCCAGTGACTTTGGGCAAGTCACTCCCTTGCTATGACCTCATTGTAACTTTACTGTTCCCCCTTTTTCAAGCTTTTTCATCAGAGTGTAAGTGCTTCAAGAGAAGGAAACAAAAAAAAAATTAAAAAAAAAAAAAGAGTAGGAACCAGATTGTCTTAGGGTTTTGTTCCTTCAGGGCTCAGCACACAGGACATGAAGGATTTATAAGTGATCTCTGCTGTGTGCAGTGGGGGCAGCAAGAGGCCAAAGACACAGTCACTCCCCCTCAAGGAGTACAGCTGCAGGGCAGGCCTCTTACAGCCTCAGCTGCTTAAAGGCAGCTTCCTAGGGGAAGCCACTAAGGCTCTTGCAGCAGAGGTTCTGGCCGTAAGACTTGGAGGTCTGGGCCACGCCATAGATGGGCTGCATGGCTTTGGGCCAGAGATCACCTTTGCTAAATGCAAGTCCCTCAACTCTGGGTCAGCTTCGAGATGGCCACATTTTCAGCCACAGCAATTCTCTCTCTCTTTTTTTTTCTTTTTCAGGGCAATTAGGATTAATTGACTTGCCCAGAGTCACACAGCTAGTAAGTGTTAAGTGTCTGAGGCTGGATTTGAACTCAGGTCCTCCTGACTCCAGGGCTGGTGCTTTATCCACTGCATCACTGAGCTGCCCCCGGGACCTCTTGTTTTATAGATGAGGGAGCTGAGGCATGGGATGGAAGACAGGGAGCGAGTGTCTCATACAGGCTTCGAACTGGTGACTGGACCGCTTTGCATATAGTAGTCACTCTATAGATGGTGAGCAAGCGACAAACAGGCTCTAAAGAACTGCCGTAAAGTCTGTCAGAAATCCTGAATGTGAGGTCTTACAGGAGTCCTGTCTGCCTTTGTTTGGGCCTCTCTGCATCCCTGTCCAAGGGACTGTTTCAAGTGGAATTGGAATCGCCGCTAAACTTGTTCAGAGGGTGATTAAGCAGTCCCCTGCAGCAGGGACCGATCCTGGGCTGGGCAAGTTTGCAGCCCTTCAGCTGCTCCTTGTTGGGTGCCTGTGCCAGATCTCAGAGTGGCTCGGGGGCCCTCGGTCCACTTCCTCTGCCTGCAGCCCCCTAACATTTCCCAGCGATCCCCTGGGGCAGCCCCAAGTCCTTCCATTGTCCCTCCACTTTCAGTCAGTGTTTGCCCCCACAAGAGCCCCACTGCCACCTGGTTCATCGAGGTCCTTATCTCCCGCCCTTAACAGCCTTCTCTTCTTCCCCTCGGGTTCATCCTTCTGCTGCCACACTGTTCTCCACAAATGCTTTCAGGACGGCACCTTTGCTGACTAGACTAAGCCTGGCATTCAAGGCCCTTCACCCTCTGACTCTAGCCTGCCTTCGTAGTCCTGTTTCACATTTCCTTCCTTTACCTGTGCCGCTCTAGAGTGAAACTGGATTGTTTTCTGTTCTCTGAACATGCCCTGCACTTTCTCACCTCCAAACCTTTTTCTTTTGTGTGTGTGCGTGTGGGGAGATGATGAGGTTTAAGTGACTTGCCCAAGGTCACACAGCTAGTAAGCGTCAAGTGTCTGAGGCCAGATTTGAACTCAGGTCCTCCTGACTCCAGGGCGGGTGCTTTATCTACTGTGCCCCCTAGCTGCCCCCATCACCTCCACACCTTTGCTTACGCCGTTCCCTACTCCAAGACTTCCCTCCTTCCATTTTGGCTTCTCAATATCCTCATTGTCCTCTAAGGCTCAGACCAAAATCCCTATTAGTTCTAAGAAGCCTTCCCTGCCCCCCCAGCTTGAAAGGATCGATTTCTTTCTTGTCTGACCTTTCCCGAGCTTTCTAGTCTCCTTTGTGCCCTATGTGTCTGCCCTGGCTAGATGTTGCTCCTTGAACACAGATGTTGACATGTTATCTTTGTGTCTGTCCCAGTGGACAGCAGGGAGTAAGTGCCTTATGGATGCCTGGGGAGTGAGGGCAGATGAATGTACACTCTTACGGTCAAGGGGCGTCTGCCCGAGGTTCTTGGCACCCTCTAGACAGTCACTGCTACAGTCAGGGCTTCCTGGAGGTGGTGGCATCAAAGGAGAATGAGGATTTTGATGAAGAAGCATGAGCCAAGAGGAGAAAGTGAGCGTTGGGGAATCCAGGAGGATGGTTCAGCTTACCTGGAGGATGTGCTTCTCCCTCGGCTGGGCATTGTGCACTCCCTGGCCTCGTGTGGGCAGCAGGTGCCTGAGCCCCAAGCTGTGGTGCACGTTGGAGTCCCCGAGGCAGTGGGGTGCTCCCCACTGCCCCCCACACACCCCTGCACGGGCACGTGACCTGGGGCCTGTCACTCCTCTGGAGGCCTCAGCAGGTGTTTTATCAGTGGCGTGTGTGAACCATTCTGTTAAGGTCACTAGGAGAAAATGAAAAGGCCAGACAGACCTCAGACACATGAAGACGTCCCTTCTCTCAGGGGCTCCCGCCCAGTGGGAGAGAACCCCTAAAACGGGGTGGGGGGGCACATACCCGCTGTCCAGTAAGAAATGATGAAGCCCATCTTAACTCAAGGGTTTGGGAGGAGCTCTCTGAGGTCCACCCTCCCATAAGAGGAAGGGACATGGGAGTTTCAGAGCTGATTTGATCTCGTGGGATGCTGAGTTTCTAGAGAGAGAGGAGCAGCTAAGTGGGAAGTGATGAGCTGTCTGTCTGGGCCTACTCTTAGTGGTCTGCCTTGGTGTAGTGGTTAGAGTTCCAGGCCTAGAGTCAGGAAGACCTGAATTCAAATCTAGCTGTATGACCCTGAGTGAGTTACTTAACCTCTGTTTGCATCAGTTTCCTCGTCCGTAAAATGTGGATAATAATTAGACCTACCTTCCAGGGTTCTTGTAAGGACCAAGTAAGATCATTGTAAAAGGCACTTTATAAATGATGGCTGTCATCATCATTAAATAGAGCTTGTGGAAGGAGCTCTCTGATGTCAGCCCTTCCGGTCAGAGGCAAGGAGAGGTCTGAAGGGCAGGGAGTAATGGGGCAGTGCCCCTCACCTCCACTCCAGCCCCATTATTGTCCCCATTTTACAGATGAAGAAACTGAGGCAGGTGGTGACACAGAGTGTCTGAGACTACAATTGATCTCGGGTCTTTCTGACTCCGGTCTATCTTTCTCTCCTTGGCACTGCCTGAATGCCTAGAGTGTCTCCCATTTCCTACGTAGGTATCTTGTGTGCACACAGCTGTTTGTCTCCGGATTGGATTGGGAGCCCCTGGAGGGTAGGGAGCAGGTTTTTGCCCTTCTTGGAGAGGCAGCAATTGCCCCAGTCAGGGGAGAGGACTCAGGCCGGTGGGCAGGGGCACCCGGGCTGGCCCGTTTTGGGCTGTGCTCTGCTCCCAAGGTGACAGGCAGGAGCCTTTGCTTCTTGCCTGCTCTGCTGGCCCCGGGCCAAGGCTTCGATCTCCTGCCCCGGCTCCTGAGGGTGGAGCGAAGCCCAGCCCAGCCTGCCCGGCTCGGGGATTCCAGGGCCATTGGCAGTTCATGCTCCAGCTGTTTGTTTTGGCCTCTGCTTCTGTTTATTTGGATTCTGTCCTGTTCGAAGCAATCCCCGTGAGGTTCTCCAGCATGGCCGCTAACTGCTGGAGGCCGATTTCCTTGTGGAGCCAAATGGAGACCCTTATTGGGCATTTCGGAGGAAGGCTGTCGTGATCGCTTCCTTATGCCTGGAGTCAATAGATCTCCCAAAGGCTGGCATTCGATTGTGGCTGAGGAGGTCCGTCCCTGCCCTCTCTTCATTTGGAGGAGAGCCGAAAGCAGGCAGGAGTTAACCTCTCCTTCTCCGGCCCCTTGTTTCTCAACAAAGAGAAACTTGCTTTGCAGAGCACACGGCCTGCTTAGGCATAGTCCCCATCCTGTACATCTCTGATGCCGCTGAAGGAGAACAAAGCCCACGTAAGGTAAGGCCCCTATTGCGGCAGAGCCCAGGGCCGGCCAGAATCCAGTCGGCACCGTGGTCACGGAACCACATCCTGAAAAATCCCTTTTGCCAATTACTTCTCCCTTTCAGAAACACATCTCGTTGCATAATCCAAGAACCTTTGGCTTGGAGCAAATGTACTGCCACTGGGACAGGCTCGACTCAGACTCCTTCGTGACTGGTGTTGGCTTGTTTGTGTGGGCCACCGGCCTGACCAGGGCCCTTTGGGAGGAAGGCATTGCTTGCGTGTCCTGCTCTTGCCCACCAGTGCCAATGCTGACCGCTCATCTTCTTCCAGAAGGCGTGATCAGTGCACTCTGTTCTTTCTTAGGCTTTTTATTGAGAAACTACCGAAACACCGAGACTATAAGACAGCAGTCATCCCTGAAAAGAAAGACACGGTGAAGGTAAGCTTGCTCACCCACATGGCGCCCCCAGCGCTGCCCTCCCAGGAAAGGCTTCCCCCCCTGGCATTGGCTCAGCCAGTGTGTCGCGCCACAGCAAGCCAGCACCAAGCTACTCTTTTGTTTGTTTTGATCCGTCACTCTTCCTCCCCCTCCTCAAGAGCCAGCCTTCATAGTAAAGAGGTTTAAAAAAGAAAAAAAAAAAGGAGGAAGGGGGTGGGGGGAGCAGAACTGATCAAAATCATGACAAGGTCAGAGATCCACCTTCCGATGGGCTTCTCAGCTCTGCAGAGGAGCCAGGGAAAGGCCTTTTGGAGGGCTTTTGGGGAATCTTAGTAATTTTCTGAATACCTTCCTTAATTTGTTGTTGATGCTGTGCCCCTTAATGTCCTGTCTCTTTGTTGTGTCCCAGAAACTAAAAGAGATCGCCTTTCCCAAAGCGGAAGAGTTGAAGAAGGAGCTGTTAAAGAGATATACCAAAGAATACGTGGAATACAATGGGAGGAAGGTCAGCACGTCCTAAGACCAAAGGAAGCCCCTGGGATTAGCGAGACCTGACCCAGTGAGAGCAGTCATGGTAGCTCACATGTGTCTGTAGCATCTTTTATCTGTCATCTCATTGGAGCATCACAAAAACCCTGACGGGCAGGTGCTGAAGAAAATGAGGCAGGAAGGGATAAGTGATTTGCCCAGGGTCATGCAAAGCAGTAGCTCTCCGAGGCTGGAATTGAACCCAGGACTTGCTGATTCCAAGCCTGGTGCTATCTGCACTCCCCCCACTCTGTCATGGAAAAGATACTGGAGTCTTGGAGTTAGAAAACTTGTGGTGATAGCCCAATGACCGTTTGCTCCTGGGGGCCAGTCACCTCTCTGAGCCTGCTTCCCTTTTGTAAATAAGGAATACATGGCCACAGTAAATGCAATAGGAATTAAGGGAAATAGGGATGGAGTCCTCAAAAACGTTGGGCGAACCTTGGATTGGCAGAGAGGAGGGGTGCTCAGGAGAACTAACAGCGTGATGGGCCCGTGAAACCTAAGCAGGGGAGGGGGCAGTTGTCAGTAGTGTGCCCAACACTGTGCTAAGTGCTGGCATCACAAAGAAATGCACAAGTGGTCCCTCCCCCCAAGGAGAGAACATGCCAGTCATTAGTAGGTACATGGAAGATACACACAGAGTGAAGAGAAGGTAGCTTTTTGTTTTGTTTTGGGGGGTTTGGGTTTTTTGGTTTTTTGCAGGGTAGTGAGAGTTAAGTGACTTGCCCAGGGTCACACAGCTAGTAAGTGTCAAGTATCTGAGGCCAAATTTAAACTTGGGTCCTCCTGAATCCAGGGCCGGTACTTCATCCACTGCTCCACTTTACTGCCTCCAAGAAGGTAGCTTTAAAGAGAAAGCCTCTCACAGTGGCCAGGGGCAGGGGCAGGGGCAGGGGAGGAAGGCAGGCCTCTTGCCCATCATGGGCTTGGAACTGAGTCTTGAAGGAGACCAGGGATTCTAAGAGGCTGGGATGTAAAGGAGGACTCCCAGCACTAAGGCAAAGGGGCAGAGATGAGAGATGGATTGTAGTGGGCAGGGGACAACGAGTCTGCCAGGGTGGCCAAATCATCGAGTAAATGGGAGGGCAGAGAAGGTAAAAACATTGGGAGGGCTGGAGCTTTGTGGAGATTGTAAAGAGCTTCAAATGCCCCCAAAAAGAACTTTATAGTTGACGCTAGAGGTAATAGGGAGCCACAGAAACTCAGTGAGAAGGGGGTGACATGGTCAGAGACATGCCCGTTGGCAGCTGAGTGTAGTGGGAAGAACCTTGGGGCAGGGAGACCCCTTAGAAGGCTGTTGGGTTAGCTCAGTCGAGAGTCTATGAGGACCAGCTCTAGGAAGAAGGGGGTCTACAAGAGAGGTGCATGGGTGGTGGGGATGGGGTGGAGACACAATGAGGAGCCCAGTCTAGCTGGAGTTGAGCTTCCTGCCTCTGTTGTGCTGAGGGTTGGGGTCACTGGAGAGTGAGCCCCAACCACTTTCTTTGCAGAAGAAGGAAACAGAGGAGTTTGCTCGGAACTTGGCCATCCAGCAGCAGCTGGAAGAGGAGCGACACAGGGTAGCCCAGCAGAAGCGGCAGCAAGCAGAGCAGGAACAGTTCCGCGCCTTTGAAGAAATGATCCGCCAGCAGGAGCTGGAGAAGGAGCGGCTCCGGGTACTGCAGGAGTTTGGGAAGCCAGATGCGGGTCTCGAGACTCCAGGTGGCCCCCTGGTGCCTGGCGTAGAGAGGCCCCCAACAGATGTGTTTCCTGCAGCACCTGGCCTCCCCAGCCCTGGAGCTGCACCAGCCAAGCCCCCCACGGTGGACAGGTCCTTGAAGCCCGGAGCTCTGAGCAGCCCAGAAAATAGTGAGCCTCCTTGTTGGTTCTTTCTCTGATCTCCATGAGAGAACTGGGTGGGCGTCATCAGAGGAGCCTCCAAAAGAGGGGCTAGGTTAAAAATGGCCCTGATCCCCCTGGTTAAGAAGATTGGTTGGGAGGCAGCCAGGTGGCACAGTGGATAGAGCACCAGCCCTGGGGTCAGGAGGACCTGAGTTCAAATCCGGCCTCAGACACTTACTAGCTGTGTGACCTTAGGCAAGTCACTTAACCCCGTTTGCCTCACTAAAAAAAAAGAAGATTGGCTGCAGGGGGCAGCCAGATGGTGCAGTGGATAAAGCACCAGCCTTGGATTCAGGAGGACCCGAGTTCAAATTCGGCCTCAGACACTTGACACAGGGTCAGCTGTGTGACCCTGGGCAAGTCACTTAACCCTCATTGCCCCACAAAACAAAACACACAAAAAAAGAAGATTGGTTGCAGAAACCTACTTGAAAAATCCCAGCCCCTTGTTGCTACCTCTCTTGTGCTGCACATTAGTCTTTGTAGCTATGAAGGCACTGGAAAATGTGGCCTTTGGGGCAGCCAGGTGGCGCAGTGGATAGAGCACCGGCCCTGAATTCAGGAGGACCTGAGTTCAAATCCGGCCTCAGATATTTAACAATCAAGCTGTGTGACCCTGGGCAAGTCACTTAACCCTAATTGCCTCACCAAAAAAAAAGAAAAGAAAGAAAGGAAAATGTGGTCTTTGCTCTCAGCTACATGGCTAGTGGGGAACCCAGTTGCTTTTCCTACAAACTAGAGAAGGGCTTGTCTCAGCATCCTTGGCGTGAGAGCCAGCACTGTTGGGGAAGAACCAGGGGATTATGGAGGGAGTCTAGTTTTTCTCACTCCATCCATCGTCCTTTCAAAGGGGATTCTGCACTTCTGAGGCTCCATCCTGCCCCCTAACTGGTTTGATTTTTTTTTTTTTGGTAAGGCTGAGGAATTGTTTTGCCCTGAAAGCCCTTTTGATCCCTCAAGGGCCTCAGCCAAAATAAACATTCTGGACAATTAGGTCAGGAAAACAGCTCCCGGCCTTCTTCCCTTTCTTTGCCCTACAGTTCTGGCCTCACTGGTTCCCTTGTTGAATGGGGCTTACAGGAAGAGCTACCTGAGATGGTGCAGAAAACAACAGGGACAGAAAGCAGGGGCGTGCCGTTGGCCCGGAAGCCCCTGTCCCTGCTATCATTTAAGGAAAATCCAGTGAGATTCAGGCTGTCAGGTGTCCTGGAGCCCCAGTTAAGGAAGCATTACATAACGAATTACAGAAAGATGCTTAGGAAAAGGGAGCCTGGAAGAACTGTTCTGCAGATCCCCAGACTGTCCATCATTTGGGCTGCATTGGTGAGCTTCTATTCATTTGAATTTTATGGAGAAAATGCCAGATCACCCTTGGCTTCTCCTCCTGTTTTGTTACTTTCTCAGGCTAATGACCAGCTGGCCCTGAGTTGAGTCTTGTAGGGCTCTTCCTGACTTAGGGTAAGAGTGATAACGGCTGCAGGGGACAGTTGCTTTACAGAGTATGAGATGTTTTTCACCCTTCAGTGCTGTGAAGTACTCACCATAGATAATATTTTCTCCATTTTTCAGATGAGAAAGCTATGGTTCAGAGACCAGAAGTTATGTTCCCAGGGTCACACAGCAGGCTAGAGGCTGGGAGGCGAGAGTGGACTAAGCATGAGCATTTATCTAGAACTTCATTGGGTGCAGAACTCCTGACACACATCATCTCTGATGCTAATGATAGCCCTGGGGGGAGGGGCTGGTCATTACCCCCCCCTTGATAGATGAGGAGTTAAGTGACTCACCCAGAGTCACCCAGACAATAAGTATCTGAGGCAGGATTCACACTCAGGTCTTCCTGACACCCCAGTCCAATGTTCTTTCCACTGTAGCACTTCCTCTACACATACTTGTCAGGTGCTTTCTGGGCACAAGGCTGAGGGCCGGGTGCTGGAGAGACAAAGAGGAAGAAGGTGGACAGTGTCCCGTTCCCCCCCACCCCCCACCCCGGGAGCTTGCAGTCTAGTCCCCGAGATAGAACTTGTAGGGAACGAGAGGCAGCGAGTGCTGGAGGATGGTCAGGGCAGGTCTGGGGTGAAGGGTTTGCAGACAGGCCTATGGAGGACATGGCCAAGGGAGCCGAGCAGGAAAGAAGAGGAGGAGCCGCTGCAGGCCGCATCTCGGCCCAGGGCCCCTCATTGTGGGATTTGTGAGGGCTGGGGCATCTCTTGTTCTCCAGGGATACACAAGAGAAGCAGGCCGACTTAGAGCACGGACCGCCTTCTGAGCATCTGCACATCAGAATGGGCAGGGTAATTACCCGCGTGAAAGCCAGTCTCATTGGAGACATACCCTCAAAGGGCCGTCCTTGCCCACCGCACCCCCAGCAGTACTGCCCCGAGTCCCCCTGGAATGGGCTCCTCTGGGGAATTCGCTTCAGAGCCTAAGACTTGAGCAGTCTTGGAATCTTGGGTTTAGGTTAAGCCCCAGCCTTTTATCTGAATGGTTCTAACCTTCGATGATCAGCCTGGGCCCCTCTGTGTTCTAACTTGCTTGGAGCTGCCAGAAATAAGTAAATGGGGAGATAGGTGTCCCCCAAAGTCACCCCCTCCTGTCTTTTTTTGGGGAGGGGGCAATGAGAGTTAAGTGACTTACCCAGGGTCACACAGCTAGTAAGTGTCAAGTGTCTGAGGCCAGATTTGAACTCAGATCTTCCTAAATCCAGGGCTGGCACTTTATCCACTGCACCACCTAAGCTGCCCCTCCCCCTTCCTGTCAAGGGGCATGCTGGGGGGACAACAGTCCCTTTCACTGGTTTTTAAGTCTCAACAATAACAGAAAAGAAAAGTCTATAAAAACATGGCCATTCAGTGAAATGGGACCATCTCGATTTGGGTTGAGGGATTCTGGGCAGCTGGACTCTTTCGGCATTCATACAAGCAGCTGAACCCTTTGTGGGTGTCAGCGGCGCTAGAACAGACCTCTGGTTTCAGCCTCCGTTCTGTTGGAGAAATGTACCCTGGGTGCATAAGGCCAAGGAGAGGAAAGAGGAGGTGTCAGGGCCTGGCCTCCCCTTTGAGTGACCTTGGCTTTGGTAGGGCTTTGGTAAGCTCGATGAGCTCCTGCAGCCCAGATGGCCCATCCCTCAGAGCATCTTGCTTTGTAGCCTCTAACCTTTCCCCTCTCACCCTTTGCAGTGCCTACAATAGATGGACTTCGCCATGTGGTGGTACCCCAGATGCTCTGCCCACAGTTTCTCCAGTTGGCTGATGCCAACACTGTCCGTGGTGTGGAGACGTGCGGGATCCTCTGTGGGAAGCTGGTAAAGCAGACCCCTCCCAGACCTCCCCTCAGCAGCGGCCCTTTGCCAGAGGTCCCAGAATGATGGAAAGGGACCGCAGAGGTCACCTAATCCAACCCATGCCTGACCCCAGACCTACTGGTTGTGGGGGCTCCCAGCCTCGGCTTACAGACCTCCAGCCACAGGGGAGCTTCCCCCCTCCCAAGGCCGCCCATTGCTGTTTGGAGAGGCCTCCACGATCCAGGCCTGCCCTTCATGCTGGTCCCCCTCAGGATTACTGGAAATCAGAAATGTTAGAAATGGGGCCCCCTGAATGTGGCCATTGGACACATTTCGTGACTTAAAACAGACTCCTCACATGGGCTCAGAATCCTTCACCCTCCAGTTCTTTCCTAAGTTCCAAGTCATTGGCATCGTCAGCAGAGATTTAGCAGATGCCCGTGGTGATGTACATAAAGGATGCCCAGAGAGTGGGCTTCTGTGTTGCTGCTTTGGTGACTGTGCAAGGGTGCGGCCTTACACCTGGCGTGGAACCCAAGTGTGAAGCTGGAGGCACAAGGGGTGGGCCACACTCTGTGCAAGACGGCTGTCCTCAGGAACATAGCTTTTCTGTCTGGGAACCAGGGGGTTCAGGGATTAGACCAGGAGCTCAAAACCTGGGGTCCAGGCACTTGTTTTTAAAAAATATTTTGACAGTTGCATTTCAGTATATTTGGCTGCTTTTGTACTCCAGTGGATTCTGTTGTACATTTAAAAATGTTTCTGAGAAGGAATCAGAGAGGTCCGCCACACAAAAGCCTGTCACGAGCCCCCAGGCCAGATGATCTCCTAGTTCTCATTCAGCTTTAGCGCTCTAGGGCTTGGCCCATTTGCCTGGACCTCAGGTTCTGTGCTGGGGCATCGTGGGAGGTGAAGCAGGGATCAGGACCCCCGGAGCAGGCTCCGCTCACCTCTGCCGAGCCTCAGGTGCTGCCGCCCTTGCCCGTCTGATGATTGCAACTGTTTCTTCCTCCATCTCCTCTGACAGATGAAGAATGAGTTCACCATCACCCACGTGCTCATCCCCAAGCAGAGTTCCGGACCCGATTACTGCAACACGGAGAATGAGGAGGAGTTGTTCCTCATCCAGGATCAGCAGGGTCTCATCACCCTGGGCTGGATACACGTAAGTGCCACCTACAGCCCTGCCACCCTCCCCACATTCTGCCACTGTGGGTCTGTCTGATCGGGGGGCTGGCGCTAGCCAGAGTATCAGTCAGTCTCTCCCTGGGAGCGCAGCATCAAAGAGCCACGCTCAGAAACCAGGAGTTAAGAGGAGGGCCATCGAGGCCAGGCCGAGGGCTGCCTCAGGGAGCGGAACCTCGCCAGATGTCACGGGTGGGCCCCAGGCCCTGTGCCCACACAAAGGAGGTGGTGTTTGGGGGTACCGCCTCCCCATGGTTTAAGTGAGCCCCACACGTGGCCTCCTTTCTCCATTCCAGTTGTTTGTTCCCACTGCCGGGAGTACAGATTCTTCCTCTTGCTCCCCGCTCAGTGTGGCGCATGGGATCATAGAAGGGACACTGGAATTGGAGGCTGGAGAGACCTGGGTTCAAATCTTACCCAGCAGGCACTTATCAAGCACCTACTCTGGGCCAGGCACTGGGGAAGAAAGATGGAAGAGAACAGCTGGGGGATGGTTTTTGAACTGGGTTTTTAAAGAAACCAGTGGTTCTCCATCTGTGGCTGAGGTGAGGAGGTGCCCCAGGCACGAGGGACAGGCTGCACAGTCGGGGAGGCTGAGATGGAAGGGCCTGTCTGAGGAGGGGCAGGAGGATGTGGGCCGAGGGGCTCCGTGTAGCCAGACTAGGACAGGCTCTAAACGTCAGACAGAGGAGTTTGGAGATGATCCTCCAGGCCCAGGGGGCCCTTCGTGAAGGCGACCACGCGGCAGACCTGTGCTTTCCTCACCTCTCGGCCCCTCTAAGCCTCAGTTCATCTGTAGAATGGGGATAATAACACCAGCACCTCCTGCTTCACAGAGTTGTTGAGAAAAACCCCAGGTCCGGGAAGTGGAGGTAGAGGGTGACCACACCCTGACCGGCTCCAAACCAGCCCCGCCTCTCCCTGACCTGGAGCCCTGCGGGGGATGCAGCTCCGTCCCTCCCCTGTGAGGGCTCCCTGGGGCCCTGCCCTTGGCCGTCTTCCCACTGTGATGCCACCGATTTCCGGGTTTGAATTGTCCGTCCTGGCTGGGGATGCTTAGATTCTGGCCTCTGTCCTTGGTTTCTCTCCCTGTGTCCTCCTGGCTCCCCTGGCCTCCCCCTGCCCTATTTCTCTGAACAGCCGCTGTTCTTCCAGCCAGCCAGACTTGGCGTCTTTCCTTCTCCCATGCTCGTGACTCTTCACCTCAGTGTGTCTTTCCAGGCCCACAGACCAGCCTTTTCTCACTTCATACCCAGGCCACTGCGAGAACCTCTCACCTGTGTTTTCTGCCTTTGGTCTCTCCCACCTCTAGTCATGTGGCCACTGCTAACAAATGAGCCTTAAGAGTATTACAAGGCTGGCCGTGCGCTCAGATCCCTGGGTCACCAGCCTCCTCTCTTCTTATGCCCACCATGAACCCTGTCATCCAGCCTGCTTGGCTTCCAGGCACTCTCTTCAATACACTCGAGGTGGGCAGGTGGGAGCTGGGTCCGGCCGAGCGTCGGGATGCCAGGACGTCTTTGGAGACGTAGCCAGCTGCGCAGTGGGCTCAACACGGGCTGGCCCAGACCCCGAAAGAGGCCCCGCAGGGAGGCTTCTTCTGTGGCCAGCATCCTCCCCCAGGGCTCAGGCTTCTGCCCTCCATCTGGCTCTCTTGTTTCTGCCCTTTCTCCAGTCCCAGCTGCCTCTCAACAGCTTACCTGGGACCCTCCCTCCCTAGCTTCTGTCTCTGATGTCCTCATGTCCATCCGGCTTTCTGCTGTGCGTCTGTGCTGACCCACCTCAAGATGCTTTCTGTGTTTGAATTCTGGCTGCCCTCCCATTTGGGCCTATGACCTAACCCGGCAGAGATAAGAATGGCCTTTTGTAGCCAGAGGTCCTCATGTCCACCCTCCCAGCTCACTGAGACTTTATGAGGATCTGCTGACCTGTCCCTCCCCTTGGTGTGTGCTAGCCCTCTCTGGCAAGTCGAGCCTGCCTAGGAATATTTGGGTGCCCCATACCCCATGAGGTTATCTCTTCATTTGAAATCCGGGGGGCACAGAGCTAGATGGCGCAATGGATAAAGCACCAGCCCTGGATTCCTGTGTATGCAGGACCTTGGAAGCTTAGCCAAGGAAAGCCTAGAAAAGGGGTTTGAAGTGCTATCAGAAGATAAGATATGGAGCAGCTAGGTGGCGCAGTGGATAGAGCACCGGCCCTGGAATCAGGAGGACCTGAGTTCAAATCCGGCCTCAGACACTTAACACTTACTAGCTGTGTGACCCTGGGCAAGTCACTTAACCCCAATTGCCTCACCAAAAAAACAAAAAACAAAAAAACAGAAGATAAGATGAGGCCCACCAGGGCAGACTGGGGCCTACATTTGCCTTCATCCCCACTGACTGTCTGTACAACTGCAGATTCTGCTTTGAGAAAAGTCTGTGATGACACTGAGAGTATTCCCTTTTTTCCTTTCTAAAAACTTGTGTATTGAACCTTTATTGGGCTTCTAGGCAGCACCAGGCCTGGGGTCTGGAAGACTTGAGTTCAAATCCGACCTCAAATACTCACTAGCTGCATTACCCTGGGCAGTTCACTGAACCTCTGTGTGCCTCAGTTTTCTCATCTGTAAAATGGAAATATGAACAGCACCCACCTCCCAGGGTGGTTGTAACAATCAAAGGAGATAATAATGGCACAGTCCTTGGCACATAATAAACACTCTGATGACTAATTTCCGAATCTATGCTTGCCCCTGCACATGGAGCCTTCTCTTGTAAACAAGAAGAAAGGGAGGAAGGGAGGACCACTCTTGACATGGTCTTGATACCTCAGCCTTTTCTCTTCCCTCCTTTCCTGATCTCATTCACCGGCATCCTTAGGGTTAGCTGAGGTGACTTCTGCCCCTTCCCACCTTCTCCTCAGGAGATCTCTTTCTCTGTCCATTTGTGTATGTCTCTCTCCCTCCCCTTCTATTTTTCTCCCTCCCCCCTCTCTTTCTCTGTCTCTCTGTATCTCTTTGTCTCTATTTCCCTCCCCTTCTCTCTTTTTCTGTCTCTATCTTCCTCCCCCTTTCTTTCCATTTCTGTCTCTCCCTCCCCCCTCTTTCCCTTCCCCTCCCCTCTCTCTCCCCCTCTTCTCTCTCTCTCTCTCTCTGCCCCATCACTCTCTTTCCCCCTCTTTTTCTCTCTTTCTCTGTCCATGTGTGTCTCTGTCTCTCTGTGTCTGTCTCCCTCCCTCTCCCTCTATTTTTCTCCCCCCTCCCTCTCTCTCTCTCGGTATCTCTGTCTTTGTCTCTCTTTCCCTCCCCTTCTCTCTTTTTCTGTCTCTGTCTTTCCCCCTCCCCTTCCCTCTTTCTTTCCATTTCTGTCTCTCCCTCCCCTCTCTTTCCCTTCCCCTTCCCCCTCTACTCTCTCTCTCCCTCCCTCTCCTTCTCTTCCCCCCCTACACACACACACCCCCATCACTAGGGCAGTGATACACTTTCAGAACCAAGCAAAAGAAATGGCAGAAAACCCTCTTTTTCACCACAGACTTGAGTGAGACCCTGCTTGTGGAAACCTTCCTCCTTGGCATCCTTCTGCCTCGGACTCATGGAACAACCTCTGGGCATCTTTCCCCAGAAAGGACATGGACCCTCTGTCCAGACCAGCTTTGGCTTCCTCCCACTCTCTGGTGTTCTGGGTCTTTGCATCTGCCCTCAGGCAGTGCTGAGACAGCACCTCCCAGCCCCAGCTCATCTGAGCAGGTGCCACATCTTCATTTGCTGCAGAGCCCAGGCCAGGGAGCTCGGGAGGTTCCGTGGGCACCTCGGCTCTAAATGAAGTTTCTTTGCGGTTTGGTGCTTGTTCTCCTCTCTTCACACGGCTTATAACCTACGAGAGAAGGTGTTCCCTTTCTCAAGGGCCTATTTATCAGAGTATGAGTATCGAAGTGATTGGCCGAGCTGCGTTGGGCTCTTGCTCCACTGCTGACCTCAGTGACTGAGGAGCCTACCTTCAGGAGCCCCGGCCCACCAGACTTTCTCTGCCTCTGTCTCTCTGCTCACAGACTCACCCCACGCAGACAGCTTTCCTCTCCAGTGTGGACCTGCACACCCACTGCTCGTACCAGATGATGCTGCCCGAGTCCATTGCCATCGTCTGCTCCCCCAAGTTTCAGGAGTGAGTAGATGAAATTGGTCTGGGGGGGGCAGCTAGGTGGCGCAGTGGATAAAGCACTGGCCCTGGATTCAAGAGGACCTGAGTTCAAATCTGGCCTCAGACACTTGACACTTACTACCTGTGTGACCCTGGGCAAGTCACTTAGCCCTCATTGCCCTGCAAAAAGAAAAAAAAAAAGAAATTGGGCTCTGGGTATTGGTCCACTGCGTGGAAGGGCTCTACACGGGCCCACTGTCCCTCGAGACTGCCAGCAGATTCCGTCCTGCCGCACATCTGTTGGCTTTGTCCATGAATGTGTGGGTACCACAATGAAAGTCCCTTTGGGGAGGCTTAGCCAAAGGAAAGCTGGAAAAAGGATGGGAAGAGTGTGCCGGGAACCACGGCATCCCTTCTCCCCACAGCATTTGTCCTTGGCTCTCCTCCCCTGCGGAGGGGCCGCCTGGGTGGGCAGGGAGGGCTCTGTGGCTCTTGCTTTGCCCCAGTTTGCCAGCAGGGACCCGAGTGGGAGAGTGAGGAGATGGGTGTCCAGGCACGCGGGGTTCCCCAGTGACGCTCTCGGCTCATTTCAGAACAGGATTCTTTAGGTTGACGGAGCACGGGCTGGAGGAGATATCTTCCTGTCACCAGAAAGGATTTCATCCGCACTGCAAAGACCCCCCTCTGTTCTGTGTAAGTGTGGGGGTGAGCAAAGGGGGGATAGGTCCATGAGCCGCTTCCACAGTGTCCTCTCCCGGCTAGCCCCTGAATCATGCCGGGCTCCACCAGACTAGCTCGGGCCGGCCTGCCTTTGTGTGGGCTCAAGCCCATCTGGGACAGAAGGCTCCTCTGCTCTGCCACTGTGTCTCGTCGCTATAAAAGCTGCCATCCACGGGGCGGCCCAGGAGGGCTGGCAAAGGCCATCCTCCACTCTCCTCCCTCCCGCCGGGCCTGACCGCCTAGGACCCCGGAGAAGCTCAGGGCCCAAGAGGGCCCGGCGGAGCTTCTGCACCACTGCCCAGGCCGCGGGCTGCCCCTCCCCCCATGTGCCCACAGCTGATGACCGGACCTGGTGCTTTTAAAGAGAAAGAAGTGGGCAGCGCTTTGAGGCTTGTGCTTTCTCCCCTTACAGACCTGCAGTCACGTGACCGTTGTGGACCGAGCCGTCACCATCACTGACCTTCGATGAAATTTTGGCCTTAACACCTTCCGGTTACTGTAAAAGATCTCTCCGTGGACTGTAGCCCCTTCTCTTTGTTCTCCAGAAGTGCTTGGGAGCTTCAGGGGGAGGTTTGCCTTTAGATGGAGGGGTTTTCTAACCAAAAAAGGTGTCAGACATCAGCGGAGGGAGAGCTGGTTATTCTGGACACGATTCTGGGGTGGGGATTTACTGATCACACTAATCTAACTTCTCCGTCCGTCTCTAACTTAGCTCTCCCTCCTTTCTTTTTCTTTGCTCACTGGTTGATTTGTCTCCAGTTGAACAGACTGAGGGCATCTGTATGGGCAGAACGGGCGTCTTTTCTGCCACACTCCTGTAATTTATGAAGGGGTTAAACGTGCGGACACTTTAAGAACATGATGCCGCGTCTTCTTGCAGGGACTCACTTCCTTTAAGGAGGTTGCTGACTCTGATCCCGGGGTGGAACAGAGCCAGGGGAGGGCAGAGGAATCTGACCAGGTGGATCAAGAGAAGACGCAGTAGCCACCAAAAGCTTTTGTGCAGCTGGCCAGAGATATTTTTGTTGTTGTTTAACAAATCTTTCCAGGGAGGTTTTTTTCCCTAAAATAAAGTGAATTAAATAAATGCATCCATTAGCTTATGCTCTGGAGTAACTGGCTAGAGCAGGAGTGCATGTGTACTGTTAGAAACAAAGGCTCGGGCCTCAGGCCTGGGAGAGAACTGGGGCAGCCTCACAGCGGACATTTGGCCGCTGTCACTTCTCCCCGTCCCATCATGCCTTTTCTTCTGTTTCCTCCCAAGCCAGAAAATCTTTTGCAAGGTGTAAGAGAGGTGCCCCTTCCCAGGGATGTGAAGACTTTATTGGACCTCAAGGAAACCTGTTCGATTTAGCCTTTTGTCTAGACTGCCATCTTGTATCATCTCATGCCTCAGCCACTCTCTTTGGTCATATGTCCTTGGCCTATATTGTCTCCCAAGTAAGGGTAGTTTGGAGCTGCTGTTGACTTTGTGTCCTTTTTGTTTAAAAAAAAGTTTTATTGATGCCTTTTGTCTTTACATCACAGTTATTTCTGGGAGTCCTGCTCCCCCAGCTCCACTTCCTCCAGAATTGAGCCTTCCCTTATATCAAAGAAAGAGCCCATACAGTGAACTCAGCTGACAACATCTACAACTCTCTGCCCTGGTGGTTGCCCACCTCTCCTAAGAGGAGGGAGGCTCAATACCATGACTGGTCTTTGGTCTTGTTTGTTTGGGTGTGGGGGGTTTTGGGGGGTTGTTTTCAGAATTTTTCTTCCTTTTATCAATATTTTATTTACATTGTTGTTAGTCATTGTATATCTTATTGTTTTGGTTCTGTTCCTTTCTGCATCAGTTCATACAGTGTTTCCACTTTCTCTGAAGTTCTCGTATTTGTAATTTCTTAGAGTCCAGTAGCATTCTAGTATATCCATATGCCAGTGTGTTCCCCCCATTAGTGGGCACCCTGTTTGCTTACAGTTCCTTGTGACCACAGAAAGCACCGCCAGTGATATTCGGGCACATGGAGAGCTCTTCTCTTCGTCTTTGACTTCCTTGGGATGTCTGTGCCCTGTAGTAGGGTGGTCTCGTTGAAGAGCAATGTCGTGGTGTTTTGGCATAAGTCTGCTTGGTGGAGCGAGGTAGCTGTGCCAGTGCACGCCCACAGGCACTGGGTGTTTGTGTGCCTGTCTTCTTACAGTCCCTCCAACATCGACTATTCCCATCGCTGTCATTTTTGCCCGTGTTCATTGTGAGTCCACAGTTGTGCCTTGTCTGAACTGTCACAACCTCCTGACCGGACTGCCCAGCTCACCTGCCCTCAGTGGTTCCTTATTGCCACAGGGTCAAATCTCAGCACCTTTCCCTGGCCTCTCTTCAAGGCCTCCCTTGCATTTCCAGCCTCACCTCCTCTGATCCAGCACAGACACTGGGAACCCTGTGCCTCAGCCAGACACACCCTGGCCTTTCCCCTCCCAGGCCTTTGCTTCTGCCAGGCTCAGCCCCAGCATAGCCTTGCCTTCTGTCTTTGCAGTATTAGAGCCGCCCTTCAAGGCCTTGCTCCAAAGCCAACTCCTCCGAGAAGCCTCCCCTGAAGAGGTCCCTTCCAACATACACAAGGTCCAGGTGGGACCTCGCCTCTCCCATGTCTCACAGCGCTTTGTGCTGCTCAGGACAGCGACGTTCTAGCTGGGCTCTTCCTGTGCTGAGATGGAAGGGCCCGAGGCCAGGGAATCCATTTTGGGGTCCCTCCAGGTGTAGTGCATCCCGGCTTCTGGACAGAGACAGAGAGGTTTGTTGAATGAATTAATGAATGACAGTGGGGGAAGGGCAGGTCTGAATGGATTCTTCCTCCTCCTTCTCGTCCTCCAGTTGAGTCAGCCCCTCATGGGTAGGAATCCTTCCATATGATACAGAGAGATGCTCGGCTTTTTCCAAGGAATAGTCACAACTCTGCCTGCTTCTCATTGTGCTCCATCCCCACACGTTTTCATTCCACATGCACTTGTATCCCCTGTGCCAGGGGAATGGGGGTGAAACAGCCTGTTCACACACTGGGGCAATCAGGGAAGGCCTCATGTCGGGGGTGGCCCCTGGGGCTTCTAGGGGGCAGAAGCAAGGCAGAAGAGTATTTCAGGCATGGGGGACCACCAGTGCAAAGTCATGCGATGTCATGGACAGACCTGTGTTTTAGGTGTGTCAGCTGGGCAGCGAGCCAGCGGAGGGTCCCCCAAGAAGGGAAGCTGGATCCAGGGACCTGAGTTAGGGGGTCATTGCGGTAGTCCAGGTGAAAGGTGATGAGGGTGTGTTCTGTGGTGGCTGTCGGTGAAGGGGAGGGGACCCCTGGGAGGACCGTCAAACAGGACTGGGCCCCCGAGTGCATCCAGGTGAGTGAGGGGCATGACCTGAGGCTGTGAATAGGAGTCACTGGGCCAGAGAATCCGAAGTTATGGGGGGGAAGATTGGGGACTGTTTTTGAGTTGGAGACGCCCGTGGCACGTCCTGGGGGAGGTGTCCAAATAGTTGGGAGCTCAGGAGAAGAGAGGAGAAGGTCTTGTATTCATGGGAGCATTTGCCCAGTGAATCCACGGGAGCTGATGACACAACCCAGAGTGAAAGGAACAGAGCCCTGGAGGAAGTCCGCGGGTGGGCCGGGCACAGAGGGGAGCAGTGTCATGAAAACCCAGGAAGGGTCGGCCTGGGGTCAGGAAGCGCAGGGGTCACAAGGGAGGTGGTCTGAGAAAACTGGTGGGTTTGGTAACGTTGGAGAAAGCAGCAGATGGGAGGTAGAAGCAGCCTTTTCTGAGGGTCAGATGTCGGGTTTCTTAAAAACGGAGAGAACTGAATGGGGTTGGCAGAGAGCCCGGCCCTGGCCAGGAAGGAGCTGGACACTGGGGGAAAGGAGTGAAGAACGAGGTTTGCCCCCTGCAGGCCTGCCTGGAGGAGGCGACGTGAAGGATACCAGCCCTCCAAGGGCCTTTGCAAGTGGAGCCCAGTCTAGCCTGGTCCCCCCAAGGACAAATCATCTGGTTCCACATCTCCCGAAAGCCTTTCTGAAAGCAGAAGGCCTGAGGCTTGGAGATGGGCTCACCCTTCCTCCTTTATCCCTCCCCGCCCCCAGATGCCACAGTCATTCTTCTCTTCTGACATCCCTGGGACCTGGAGGCAGCTCGCCCCTGAGTCGTGGTCTGGATTTCATCCCCTAGTGCTGGGGGAAGCCCGCCCCCGTGCCATTGGCCAGGCTCCTGCCCGTGTGATTGGCCAGACCCCGGCAATGTTGCCTTATTTGGCCGCTGAACAGCCCTGTCGGGGTCTCTTTTGTTAGACTCCAAGGCTGTGCCCATCCGCATACTGGGTGGTTTGTTCAGTGCATTGTTTCCCCATAAGTTGATGAAACATATCATAGGACAGGCAAAGAAGGTAAAGAGACGAGGCTCCACAAAACCCAGAGATGAGAAATCCGGGCGAGGTCAGCCTCCAGGGCCAAAAACTAAGGAGGTCTGAGAAAAAGCCAGTGCATTTAGTGAGAAATTACCGGTCACCTTGGGAAAAACCCATTTCTGTCAGGTGGGGAGAAGAGCATCCAAATGGGTGGGGAGGACAGAAAAGGAGCGGGGTGCCTGGGACTGCAGGAATACAAAGGTCGCTGTTAGGGAACTTGCAGAAGGCTCGTATGGGAATGAGCACCAAGACACCAGTGTTGTAATCATTGGTCTATAGCAATGGGCTCTGCAGCAGCAGATTCAGTTCCCTTGTATAGCTGTGCAGCAGGGGCTGGGAGCTTCTGAATAGAGTCCTATCCCTGGGCTGAGCTGAAGAGGAATCGTCCCCATTCTAACTTCCCGCCCCGCCCCCCCAAGTTCCAACTCAGAGGTCCAAAGACAGCAGAACATGGCATCCTGAAGATGGAAGAGGCCTCAGAGCATCTGGTGGCCCAGGCCTGAACAACCCCCCCACCGCACCCCCGACCCCCTCCTCGACGAGGCATCACTCAACTTTTAGGACAGAGAACTCCCTATTCCCCCTAGGCTGCCCATCCTATTGTGGGTCAGTTCGAATTGTTAAGAAGTTCTTTCTATTGGGCTGAAATCTGACTCCCTATGACTTCCAGCCCTTAATTGGTCCTAGATTATCTCTTCTGGGGAAAAACCAGAATGTCTCATCCCTCTCCCCAAAGGTGGCCTTTTAAATATTGGAAGTTAGCAATCCCATCTTCCCAAAGACTTCTCTTTTCCAGGGTAAATATCTCCTGTTCCTTCCAGTCCACATATGGTGTGGCTTTGAGAGTCCCCCTCACCAGCCTATTAAGGGAGCAGAGTCCTGAAACGCATCAGTATCCAGGACTGGCTTCTGCTAGGTGTGAGTTTCTAATATTTGGTCAGAAATCTGGGTAGGAATTGTCTGTGTCAAGTATTTAAAACAATTCCGCCTCTGTCTCTTCCCCCTTGCCCTCCCTTATAAGAAAAAAGAAGAGCTGCTTCCTCACGCTCGATCTGAAACACCCTGGGGAATGGAGATGAGCTGTGTGCGCATGGGCTCTTCTCATCCTCTCCATGAGCATCTATTCAGCTTGTGATCATCATTTTTCGGAGGAGGAGGAGGGACACTTCCTGACAATTGGTGCTGACCCCAAGTGGGATGAGCAGCAGAGGCGAGGAAGCAAAGGGTGGGTGACCGCCCCACCCCTGGGGATTCCACAGGAGGGAATCTCTGCTATTGCTTGGACTAGCTGGCCAGCTCCATCCCTTGCTACCCATGTAACATAGGATGCTTTCTTAGGTTTCGTTCCTCATCTGTAAAGGGGAGTAATGAGCTCTGTCCTGCCCGCCTCAAAGGCTGGTCCGGTATCTAATTCAAGAGCTCTGATCTCATAGTGTGGGTGGGTGCAGAGCTGATGCCCCTGTGTCTGTGGCACTTCTACCCATGCCTCTTTGTTATTTAAAAACCCTCCCACTCCCACTCTCTCCCACACTGAGGAAAAAGGCAATACAACAAATAGGCAAGCTACAGTGACTACATTGGCCATGTCCAAACATATGTCCATCCTGCAAATCCTGCAGAGGGGACCTCCCCAATACACCAGAGGCCGGCCCCTGGTTCTTGTAAGATCTCCCAGATTTCATAGAACAAATGGGAGAACTTACCTAAAACTGCCTTGAAAATCGGAAGGCTTGGGGGCAGTGAGGTGGCGCAGTGGATAGAGCACCGGCCCTGGATTCAGGAGGACCTGAGTTTAAATCCAGCCTCAGACACTTGATACTTACTAGCTGTGTGACCCTGGACAAGTCACTTAACCCCAATTGCCTCACTTAAAAAAAAAAAGACTTAAGAGTTCTGGGGGGGGGGGGGAGGCACAGCTAGGTGGTTCAGTGGATAAAGCACTGGCCCTGGAGTCAGGAGGACCTGAGTTCAAATCTGACCTCAGACACTTGACACTTACTAGCTGTGTGATCCTGGGCAAGTCATTTAACCCTCAGTGCCTGCCAAAAGAAAAAAGAAAAAGAAAATGTAAAGGCTTAATGCAAAGATGAGGAGGCATGGCATTATTATTGGCCTCTGAAGAGTACATGAGACACCACCCTATGGGCCTCCCTGCTCAGCCTTCACCACCTGAAGTACCCTTCCCTGACCTCTCCAAATCCCTCCCCCTCCTCAGGCCCCAGTTCAAGGGTGTCTTCTATTAAGCATTCCCAATGGCTCCAACCAACAGGGGACCTATGTCAGCCCCTCACCGCCTCCCACGTTAGGATCTGATCACATCCTGGATTTTGTCTTTGATGAATCTTGCCTCTTGGGAGGGCAGAACCAATTTCCCCCACATCCCTGGGGATTTACAAAGCCAGTCGGGGCCTGTACTGGGCCACATCCGGAGAAGACAAGTGCCCAAACCAGGGAGACAGATTTCTTTGCTACCCCAATGCAGCTGGCCCGAGGTAACTCCATTTTACTTTAGGCTGGGTCAGAGTTCAAAGACCTGGTAGCCATGGGGATAAAGTCAGCATGGACCCTAAATCACAGAATCTTAGAATCACAAAGGACCTTTGAGGCTGTCCAGGCCAACCTTGACCCAGACCAGAATCTCTTCTCTAGCCTCTTCAATGATAGGTCACTTGGGTGGGGCAGCTAAGTGGTACAATGGACAGAGCACTGGCCCTGAAGTTGGGAAGACCTAAGTTCAAATCTAACCTCAGACACTTACTACCTGTGTGACTTAACCCCAATTGCCTCAAACATCCAGGGCCATCTCCAGTTGCCCTGATGTATATCTTGACACTGGACCCAAATGTCTCTGGAGGAAAGAATGAGGCTGGTGACCCTGTACAATCCTCCCTCACTTAAATCCTTCCCTTCTTTTTTTTTTTTTTTTTTGCAGGGCAATGAGGGTTAAGTGACCAAGCTGCCCCCTCCCTCACTTTGATATCATGGTCCTCTTCAACAATGAAAGACAAGGGGCAGCGAGGTGGTGCAGTGGCTAGAGCACCGGCCCTGGATTCAGGAGGACCTGAGTTCAAATCCAACCTCAGCCACTTGACACTTACTAGCTATGTGACCGTGGGCAAGTCACTTAATCCTTATTTCCCACCCACCCCCCCACCAAAGAATGAAGGACAAACAATGACAGGTCACTTGGGTGAAGGGAAATTCAAGTCAGCCTGTGCCCTTGTTGGACTGCTCTGATGGTCAGGAAGTTTTTCATTTTATTGAGCCCAAATCTGCTCTCCTTGTAACTCCTACCATTGGGTCCTAGTGCCCCCTGGGGCCAGGCAGAATTAATCAGATCCTCTCTCTTCCTTCAGGTACTTCTAAGTCCTCTGCTTTGCAGGCTCCATAACCCAAAGTGCTGGTGCTCATAGAGCACTAAATAGCACTTCAATGAATAGACCCTCCTACAATAGGTGTCTCAGTCAGGAACAGTGACCTAAACTGGCCGCAGTCTTGGAATGACTCAACCTCATTCTTTTTTAAATACTTTGTTGTTGTTGTTTTTATGTCACCCTTCCCTGCTCCCCTTGTAACAAAGAATAAAAGAGGGAAAAAAGGCTTTTCAGCAAAACTAATATATCAGCCCCCCCAAAAAAACCTAATAGATCAGACAGTATATGAAGTGTTCTGCATCCTCAGTCCCCCATCTTTGCAAAGAAGAGAGAGAGGTGTTTTTTCAAGTATTCTTTTTTTTAGTGAGGCAATTGGGGTTAAGTGACTTGCCCAGGGTTACACAGCTAGTAAGTGTTAAGTGTCTGAGGCTGGATTTGAACTCAGGTCCTCCTGACTCCAGGGCCGGTGCTCTATCCACTGTGCCACCTAGCTGCCCCTCAAGTATTCTTAGGGAGCCAAAATCAGTCATTATCATAACACAGCATTCACTTTGACTTGGGTTTTTTGTCTTTTCCAGTGACATTATTATAGACAAGGTGCGTGTTACCTTCCTGGTTCTGCTTTCTTCATCTCATCAGTTCATCTGATAGTCTTCCCATGGGTCTCTGTATTCTTTAGATGCATTATATAGCACTTTATATAGAGCATCTTATTTGTCCCCCACATAGACCCAATGAGAAAGTCAGTCAGTCAGCAAACATTTTTAAGCTCCTACTAAGTGCTTGGGATACAAAAAAGGGCAAAAGATAGTCCCTGCCCTTAAGAACCTTACAATCTAAGGCAGGTGCTGTTGCTACCCCCACTCTAAAGATGAAGAGATTGAGGCTGAGAGAGGTCCAGTGACTTTGCTAAGGTTCTCACAGCTCCAAAGTGTCTGAAGGAAGCTGTAAATTTGTCTTCCTGATGCCGAGTCCAGCTTTCTATCCGCTCTGCCACCTAGACCCCAGGATAATGAGGATTCTCTTACCAAGATCCATGTACCAAATGGGTTTTCCCATTCCTTAACTGACAGACTCTACTTTGTTGCTGTTCTTCACCTGAGGCGGCTTGGTGGCACATCACAGTCATCAGGAAGACGGGACTTCAAATCCAGCCTCACTCACTAGCTGTGGGATTCTGGACAGGTCACTTCCCTCTCCCTCAGTTTCCCCATCAGTAAAATGAGCACAATAATGGCACCTACCTCCCGAGGCTGTGGTGAAATAATATTTGCAGAGCACCTGCCCCATAGTAAATGCTTCATAAAGGTTTGGTGGTTGCTCTTGTTCTCATTATTACTGCTACCTCGAATATTTGGGTGTAGGTGGGGTCTTTCTATCTTTGACCTCCTTGGGGTATATCTTCAGCAGTCGGACATCTGGACCAAACCAAAAGGTTTGCATATTTGTGTCACCTTCTTAACACAATTCCAAATTACTTTCCAGCATGGTTCGAGTAATTCCCAACTCTAGCAAGGGTGTGTTGCTGTTCCTGTCTTTGCCCAGCACCTCCAACATTGACTACCTAGTGACATCTTTATCATTCAGCACCCAGTATGACCCAGATGCTATAGGACGACCCCACACAAATGATGATGGTGCCCAATTCTACTGTCCTTTATAACGTGCTAATAACTAGGGAGGTAGATCAAAGAAGGTCTGAGACACACGCACCTACTATGTGCCACATGCTATTTGAGACAGACAAAACCAAAGCACTGCCTGATCTCAAGGAGTTTCTATTCTGTCAGGAAAAACAACATAAAGGGTAATTAAACACACCATATTTCCAAAGTAAATACAAGGTGATTAGGGGTTGGGAAGGCATGAGGAAAAAAGTTGTACACTAATGAATCACTGGTGGAGTAGTGAACTGATTCAGCCATTCTGGAGAACAACCTGGAGCTAGGGGCAAAGGGCATGCCCGATATGGGCATGAGGAGGGATGGGCGGGCAACGAATGGGAAAACTCCCTCATGGTTCCTCTTGGGTTGAGCACCTTGCCTAGCTGCCAGGGTGTCCTTTTTCCTGCTAATGAAGAGAAGGAGGAGGAAGAATGATTATAACTCATTCCCATAGAGCTTGGGGGTTTACCAAGTACTTTCCTCAAAACCACAGGGTGAAGTAGCTGGTGCTAGTCTTGATCCCCACCTTACAGATGAAGAAACTGAGGCCTAGTGGCAAACTGACTTGTCTAAAGTCACACAGTCAGCCTCAGAACTGGAAAGGAAAGAAGGGCTGATGGAGCCAAGAGACGGGCAGCAGCTGCCAAGGACAGCAGAAGTCAACAGGAGCTGGGGTTTGCTGCAATGTGACACCAGAAGAATTAAGGGGTAGAGAGAGAGCAGGAATAGGTAGAGAATTGTGCCCAAAGGGAAAGCTAGGGACCGCCAAGCCAAGCTCAGAGATGAGCAGCCAGGACCCAGAGGTGGCAGGAGACACAAAGGGAGGGGAGTCCAAGCGTGATGCTTTGCCTCTGTGTATGCGGGTGATCTCAGCCAAGTGACCGAGTCTGTGGGCCTTGGTTTTATCTGCAAAATGAGATGAAACTTGGTCACTTCTAAATCCGAGTTTATGGCTCTGAACTTAAGGAAGAAGAGTGGAATGGAACAGATTGGAATATGCCCAGCTTTGTCCCAAACTCATCTGAATAAGACAGGGAAAGCGAGAAGGGAATAAACATTTCTATAGCACCTACTAGGTGCCAGGTCCTACACTAAGTCCTATAGTGACCTCTTATTTGACCCTCAAAACAACCCAGGAAGCCAGGTGCTGTTATTTCCATTTTACAGTTGGAAAAACTGAGGCAAACAGATATTAAAGAACTTACCTGAGGTCACACAACTAGTAAGCATATGAGGCTGGATTTTAAAAAAATAATAATATAAAAATGTATTTATTGGGGCAGCTAGGTGGTGCGGTGGATAAAACGCTGACCTTGGATTCAGGAGGATCTGAGTTCAAATCCAGCCTCAGACACTTGGCACTTAACTAGCTGTGTGACCCTGGGCAAGTCACTTAACCCTCATTGCCCTGCAAAAACAAACAAAAATTATTTATTGACTTTTAACATTTTTTTTCAATTTTGAGTTTCAGATTCTCTCCCTCCCACACCTCCCCAACCCATTGAGAGGCAAGAAATATATCAATTATACCTGTGAAATCAACACAAACATTTCTGTATTAGCCATATCCCCCCTCCAAAGCAAGAAAAATAAAGTAAGAAGATTATACTCTAATTTGCACTAATAGTCCATCAGTTCTCTCTCTGGAGGTGAATAGCATTTTTTCATCATGAATTCTTTGATATTGTCTTGGATCTTTGTATGGATCAGAGTAGTCAAATCTTTCCCAGGTGATCATCATTGCAATATCACTGTTACCGTGCACAATGATCTCCCAGTTTTTCTCATTACACTTTGCATTGCTTCATATAGATCTTGCCATGTTTTTTTTTCTTCCTGAAATCAACCCTCTCCACCCATCATTTCCCACAGCACAATAGTATTCCACCACAGTCATATACCAGAACTTGTTCAGCCATTCCCCAATTGATGGGCATCCCCTCCATTTCCAATTCTTTGATGCCACAAAGAGAGCTGCTATCAATACTTTGGTACAGATAGGTCCTTCTTTTTTATCTCTTCTGAACTCTTTTCTTTGACCTAGCAGTGGCATTGCTGAGTGAAAAGGTATGCACAATTTTATAACCCTTTGCCCCTAGCTCCAGGTTGTTCTCCAGAATGGCTGGACCAGTTCACTACTCCACCAGTGATTCATTAGTGTACCTATGTTCCCTCATCTCCTCCAGCATTTGTCATTTCTGATAGGTGTGAGGTGGTCCTGAGGTTGGATTTTAACCCAGGTCTTCCTGAGCTCAGGCCTGGTACTCTATCCACCACTACCTGTTGGTTTTGGAGACTGTTCTGATTCATCTAAGATCATAGAATTAGGGATGGAACCTGGCCCTGGCACTGGTATGGGGAACTCCCAGGTGAGGGCACTCTCTCCACCCATGCCAGTTGGCACTCCTTCCAGCTTTCAGGAAGCTTTCACTTTACATTGTGCAGACCTTTCCTTAAAGGAATTTTTGTGTAATTTGAATTTGCCCAAAGACATGAGTTAGGGCTGGAGGGAGGCAGGAAGTGGGCAGTGGAAGGGGTGGGCAGATGGTTCAAGGACATGTGGGGACCAGGGACAGAGAAGGGAGAACAGGAAGAGGAGCATGTGGGCTGGGGCTAGCCATGTGGGGGCCTGGCCAAAACTGAGGGGAAGAGGAGGGGACAGACATAGACAGGAGAGAACCCATGACATGGGCCGGGGCCAGATTCGAGGCACCCAAGCGCTGTCAGGAGACGGTCATGTATGCTGGGGAAGGGGGGGGGCCACCACTGCCTCCAATCTCTAGTGCGGTGTTGTTGTTTTTTTGTTTTGTTTTTGGAGGGGGCAGGGGGAGGGCAGAGTACCTAACTGAGAGGCAGGAACAGAGAGTGAGCACTCTACCCACTAGGCCACATTGCCTCTCACGTATGGGAAAAGAGCCTTCCCCCTGTTGTGCACCAGGACTGAGTCTGTTCCCTCCGGCATAAAATGGGAATGATCATGCATGTACCTCCACCACCCCCACGGAGTCACTCAGAATAAATATTTGGTGACTTGCATCATGACACTCAGGTGAGCTAGGCTAAACCTTACAACGCCAGGTATCATTTTTCAGAGGAAGGAAGGGGGGGGGGCAGGGGGGGGAGGGGGGGCCTCCAGAGGTTAACTGAGGCAGCGCATTACCTCCCAGGCTTGAGGCGGAGGGGAGAGGACAGGATGAATGGAAGTACCGAGTCCAGCGGGCAGAGCTCTGTAAGGGGAGCCATTGAAAGGAAGAGGAGTCTCTCCAGGGCCCAGAATAATAGGGTCCTTGTTCCCTGTTCCCTGGGGCTCTGAATTGGGGACATCCCTAGTCCGTCCTCCGGCCCGCCCTGGCCTCCCACGCCCAGCCTTCCACCAATGCCCCCAGAACTTCATACCGCCGCATCACATCCTTTAAAAGGCAAGGAAGTTGGGGCAGCTAGATGGCACAGTGGATAGAGCACCGGCCCTGGAGTCAGGAGTACCTGAGTTCAAATCCGGCCTCAGACACTTAACACTTACTAGCTGTGTGACCCTGGGCAAGTCACTTAACCCCAATTGCCTCACTAAAAAAAAAAAAAAAAAAAGGCAAAGAAGCTCTTCTGCCCAAAGTCACAATGCATACATAGCCCAAGAATTCAGTTTGATTCAATAAACATTTATTAATCGCCTGCTGTGTGCCAGGGCTTATGCTCAACAAGGGGGATTCCATCAGTTCTTGCCCTCCCGGAGCTTCATTCCTCCCAAGGGGATGGGAGGAGGGGAGAGGGGAGAGACATACAAGGTATGCACAGGGAAATAGCCTCCCAAATAGTGCTTTAAAGGCGTATAGGGATTATAAGAGTCGGAGGAAATCAATTCTAGACCTGAGGGATCATCTCTGCAAAGGCCTGGAGGTGGGAATGTCAGATACCGGGAGCAGGGAGTGGGCCAGTTTGACTGAGATGAAGAGAGTGCACGTATGGGAATAATAGGAAGGAAGATCTGTCCAGTAACTTGCCGTCCCCAGTGTGTGCCAGACACAGTGCAATCCACAGGCACGGGATAGAAAAGGAGGAAGAAGACAATACCTGCCCTCAGGGAGTTCATCCTCTAATGAGGAATACACCAAGCAAACAATTATATACCAGCTCCAGAGAGGCTAGATCAGGGGTGTTTGGCTGAGGAAGGTTCTAGACTTCACAGGAACAGGGAAAGGTTTCCTGTAGGTGAGATTTTAGCTGGAACTTGAAGGAAGTCAAGGGAAACTGGGAGGTAGGGAGGATGATGGAGAGCCTTCCAGGCCGAGGCCCAGCCAGAGAAAATGCCTGTCTGGAGCTGAGAGACAGAGCATCTTTATTCTTTCTTTCTTTCTTTTAAAATAGCATTTTGCTTTATTTTTTCCCTAATTACTTGTAAAGATAGTTTTCAGCATTCATTTTTTTTGCAGGCAATGGGGGTTAAGTGACTTGCCCAGGGTCACACAGCGAGTTAAGTGTCAAGTGTCTGAGGCTGGATTTGAACTCAGGTCCTCCTGAATCCAGGGCCAGTGCTTTAACCACTGTGCCATCTAGCTGCCCCTCAGCATTCGTTTGTTTTTGTTTTTTGTTTTATTTTATTTATTTATTTTTGCAGGGCAATGAGGGTTAAGTGACTTGCCCAGGGTCACACAGCTAGTTAAGTGTCAAGTGTCTGAGGCTGGATTTGAACTCAGGTCCTCCTGAATCCAGGGCCAGTGCTTTATCCACTGTGCCACCTAGCTGCCCCCAGCATTCATTTTTGTAAGATTTTGAGTTCCAGATTTTTCTCCCTCCCTCTCTCCCTTCCCCTCCCCAAAATGGCAAGCAATCTGATGTGTGTTATACATGTGCAATCATGTTAAGCATATTATAGAGGGTCTTTGTCTAGGGTGAGTGCAAGGCAAGAATTCTGGAGAGGTAAGAGGGGACCAGGCTGTGAAGGGCTTTGAATGCCAAACAGAGCATTTTGTCTTTGTTCCTGGAGGCCACAGGGAGCTACTGAAGTTTATTGAGTAGGGGAGGGACAAATGAAACCTGTACTTTAGGAAAATCACTCTGGTAAATGAATGAAGATAAACTGGATAAGGGGGAGATGAGGCAGGCAACCCCACCAGCAGCTATTGCCTTAATCCAGGTAAGAGGAGATGAGAGCCTGCATCAGGGTGGGGACAGTGTCAGGAGAGAAGGGAGTGTATTCACAAGATGCTGCAGAGGTAAAATCATGGAGCTTGGCAGCAGCTTGGCTAGAGGAGGTGAACTGCAGAGAGGAATTCAGGATGACTCCTAGTTTGGGAGCCCCAGGGATGGGACAATGGCACTGTCCCTCTGCAATAACAGGAAATGTGGGAGGCAAAGATAATGAGTTCAGTTTGGAACATGTTGAGTCTAAAATGTCAACTGGACACCCAGCTTGAGACTTTTGAAAGGCAGTTGGAGATTAGAGGCTGGAGGTCAGCAGATAGGTTGGGACAGGAGAGGTAGATTTGAGAAGCATCAGTGTAGAGATGGCCAGTAAAGCCATGGGACATCATAAGGTCATCAAGTGAAGTAGGATGGAGGAAGAAGAGATTGAGCCCATTCACAATTAACAGGCATGACCTGGAGATCCAGGGAAGGAGATTGTGGAGTTTGTATTTATGATACAGGCAATAGGGAGCTACTGAAGATCTTTGAGTAGGAGAGTGACATGCTTAGATTCATGTTTTAGTTCTATTGTTAAAGTTGGATGGGACATTAGGCAGTCCTCACAGCATGATGTGGTGGAAAGAGTACAAGACACATAGTCAGAAGGATAATAACAATAACCAACATTTATATAGCCCTTACAATGTGCCAAGTGCTCTACAAATGTTATCCCATTTGATCCTCACGAAAACACTGGAGGTAAGTGCTCCTATTATCCCCATTTTACAGTTGAGGAAACTGAGGCTATCAGAGGTTAAATGACTTGCCCAGGGTCACAGAGCTAGAAAGTGTCTATAACAAGAGTGGAACTCAGGTCTTCCTGACTCTGGGCCCAGCTCTCTCTCCACTGAGCAACTAGCTGCCTCAGAAGGACTGAGTTCCAGTTCTATCTCTGCCATTTTCTAGTAGAATAACCATTTGTCTCTTCACCAATTTCAGCCTTAGTTTTATGGTATTTAGGGTGGGGATGGGCGGATGGGACATCACTGACCAACCCATCAGAGGGGTTGTGAGAAAAGCACTTTGTTAGCAGGGGAAAGTGCTACAGGAAAGCCTAGGTGGGGAGGAAGGAGAGACAGAGACAGAGACAGACAGAGAGAGAAAGAGAGACAGAGAGAGACAGAGACAGAGAGAAAATCAAGAACTCCTTCATGGACAGAGCCTTGCTTTACAGGGAGAGAAAGACTTAGGCGACTAGAGAATGGACTTACTCAAGATCAAATCTTTTACAAGGAGTGAACTGTTGCACAAGCAGGACAGCATTTCCAAAGCAGGCCAGATGAATTCTCCGAATGCCAGCCTTGTTACAGAGAGTTTTCCAGGGACTCAGGCCATTTCCTCTTGCTACTCTGCTCCTTCCCTATCTGCCCTTTCCACTGGGGATGTGCAGTTTGCCTCAATCCCCAAGCCACCAGGACAGTCCTAAATATCTAACTGGGAAAATGTCAGAATATGTCAGAAAAAGAAGCAGCCCCATTTCTGGCTAATCACTTGTCCATTATCCCATTATCACGTAGGACCTGACAATATCTTGATTTGTGGAATCTTAGGGTTTTGTTCTTGATAGGATCATTCTTCCAGATGGGGAAACTGAGGATCAGCTAGATAAGTGACTTGCCTGAGGTCATTCAGATGCTCTGATTCCAAATACAAGGCCCTTTCTGTACCACCACCATAACCCTCTCCTAGAGATAGCGTTCCCTTCTTGGACTGTAACCTGGGAAACCAGGAGGTCCTTTCCTACCATGGTCCCAGACCCTTCCCAAATTCCATGAAATCATAGCCAATTCGAGGGAACACATATATTAAGCACCTACTATGTACCAGGCACTGGGCTAGGGCATGGAGAGACAGAGACAAAAATGAAACAGCTCCTGCACTCAAATTTGTGTGATCTTCCCCCATTAGATTGGAAGCTCTTTGAGGGCAGGGACCAGCTTTCTTTTTAGTATTTGTGTCCCCAGTGATTAGCACAATAGCTAGCACATAGTAGGCCCTTAATAAATACATGTTTGTTAACTGAAGAACTTACAAAATATTGTGGTATACCACTTATACACAGAGAAGTACAAAAACAAGATCATTGAAAGGCTGGAATGGAATGGAAGGAGACTTGAGGTTGGGGGACCAAGCAGTGGTCTATTTACTGCAATAATCCAGGGTAAGGTGATGAGGGCCTATACCAGGATGGTTACAGTGGCAGAGGACAGTGCCCTATATTTAAGATGGTATAGAGGAAAAATAGACAGGGCTAGGAAACAGATTGGACATGGATGGTGAGAATGAGGAATTTAGGGTGACTCCTAGGTTGGGAGCCCAGGTGACTGGGAGGATGGTGGTATCCTCAACAGTAATAGGGAAATTTAGAAGGGGAGAGAGTTTTGAAGGAAAGATAATTAGCTCAGTTTGGGGAATGTTGAATTTAAGATATCTACAGAATATTAATTTGAGATGTCCAATGGTCTACAGATGCATGACTGGAGGTTAGGACTGGACAAGTAGATCTAAGAGTCAAATGCATAGATATTAACATTGAAATATTTAAGCTCATAACAAAAAGAACACTCAAAAAAAGAAAATTGTTATGGAAATAAAAGGCATCTAGGTGGTTGGGGGATAGAGTGTTGGGCCTGGAGGCAGGAAGACCTGAATTCAAATCTGACCTCAGATACTGACTAGCTATGTGACCCTGGGCAAGCCACTGCCTTAATCCACTGGAGAAGGAAATGGCAAACCAGTCTAGTATCTTTGCCAAGAAAATCCCACGGATATTATGGTCCATGGGGTCATGAAGAGTTGGACGTTACTGAACAACTGAACAACAATGGAAATGAAAGATTTTATGGCAAATAGCAACTTGGGGTCATTGAAAGAGCTGCCCAAGCTCTCTGAGGCAACTGAGCCCAATTTCCTCCCCCTCTTCACTTCTTGGGCCTACTTATTGTCTCTCCAAATTACTTATTTCAGATATGTATTGATGGAGTAACTCAGGAGGTGGCCCTTCCTACTTCATGTCATCATCTGAGCAAATGGCATTCTTTATCCACTTGGGTTTTCCCATGTAGATAGTTAGGGTGAACTCATTTAAGCCTTACAGATAGCATTGCAGAGGTTCATAGTATTCTGGGCCCTATTACAATTGGTACAACAATAGCTACAAACAGGAGCATCTAGAGAATCTACTCACCCAAAGGGAATCCATCATCCATTAGTATTCTGAATAGGACATAGCATCCTACTCTCAAGCAGCATCTTAGAAGTTATTCTTAGGGGGGAAACAGAACGAGTCTAGTCCCGCCCCCATGTGACAGCCCTTCAGATACTTAAGACACCTATCATATCCCTCCTACATTGAATGTGCCCATTTCCTCCAACTGATCTTCATCTGACATGAACACAAGATCCTTCACCAGCCTGTTGCCTTCTCACTGCAGCCCAAGATTGTATTCTCTTTATTGATGGCCACATCCCACTGCTGACTTATGGTGAGCTTGAAGTCTACTAAAACCCCCATATTATTTTCAGAATGCCTGCTGCCCCCAAAATTAATTAATTAATTAATTTTTAAAAATTTTAAATGGAGGCAGCTAGGTGGCAAAATGGATAGAACACCGGCCCTGGAGTCAGGAGTACCTGAGTTCAAATCCAGTCTTAGACACTTGACACTTACTAGCTGTATGACCTTGGGCAAGTCACTTAACTCCAATTGCCTCACCAAAAACACAAAAAAAACCCCAGAATACCTGCTGCCTAAGCCAGCTTCCCTTATCTTGATCCTGTGAATTGAACAGATTTGTTCACTGAAAAAAAAAAGGAACACATTTATTAACTTATTGAAATCAATAAATTTATTCTTTCAAAACTAGAAATAAAAATGAAAGTTCATCAAGTCCAATCCCATCCTTTTACAGATGAAGAAACAGACTCAGGGAGATTGTGATTTGGAAATGTCACACAAGTGTCAAGTGAAGTTGACCATCATAGTATATGGATAAGCACGACTAGCTAAGGAGATGAGTGAAGGCTTCATGTAGGAGGTGGCCCTTTGGCTGAGCTCTGGAAGGAAATTAGCACTTCTAAGAATGCAGAGCCACAACTGGGATAGTGCGTGTGTGTATGTGTGTGTGTGTGTGAGTGAGTGTGTGTGTGAGTGTGTGTGTCTGTGTGTGTGTGTGTGTGTGTGTGTGTGTGTCTGGGACAAGGTAGTTCCTCAGATTTTTGTTGGCATGTTTCTTCACCTAAGAAGAAGCACTGACCTCCCTGCCTAAGTTACAAAGCTAGACACAGATGCTACTCTCAAAGACTTTACAATGTAATATGATAATGCAGATTCCTCTTGTACAGGTATGACTGGATGGTCACTGAAGTCCCTTTAAACCAAGTCTACAGTTCTGTGATTCTGTATTAGAGCAAAAGACAAGTCCACAAATAACTTTAATGCAATGGTAAGAGACAGAGACTTTGAATCTGGGCTGTGTTGCTTGCTGTTGGTGTGACCTCAGACAAGTCACTTCCTTTCTCTGAGCCTCCACCACCAAATGATGGGGTTGGGCTAGACAACCCTTTCCTTGATCCTATGAACAAAGGGTACAGGAAAGTTCAGCATGGGACACTCAGTGACTCATGTTTGCTGCTTATATGTCCTTGAGCAAGCCTCAGTTTCCTCTTCTGTACCTCTTCCTCTTCTGGGTCTGGCCCCAGAGCTCCCATCCAGCACTCCATCTGTGATCCTGTGGTCCCTTGTCTTGGTGCCCACTACCATTTACTTACACTGATGACTGACTGAAGGTCTGTACGGGTGAAGACTCTAGGACTATCTCTCCCAGGGCTCCCCAGCACAGCCCAGAGGCTGATCTCCTCTTCCCCCTCCCCTCTGCTTGTAACTGGGGATGGTGGCAATGGAGGCCAGCATTCCTTTCTCCCTTCTGCTGCCCTTTGGGGAAGCCTCTTCTCCTCCCCCAGCCCCCAGCCCCCAGCCCCCAGCTCCAGGCTTCCACTGGGGCAGGCCCAGATTGGAAGGGGGAGGGGGCTGCAGGTACCAAGTCCCAAGGGCTGTGGAAAGGAGGCTCCTGCAGACTGCCATTCTTGGTAGCTTTCTCTTCCAGTAACTTGAAGATGCCTCTGGGTCCTTGCAGAAGGCAACTTATAAGGACTTGTGCACTGCTTGTTTATGAAAGTGGAGCTGGAAAGGAAGGAAGCTAGTAGCACCCAAGGGCTTGCCGCCCCCTCCCCCAGCCCGTTTGCATACATTTTTAAAGGAATAATTCACTCGACTCCCCTGCATCCCCTCCCCAGGTCGATATATTGAAATAAAACACCTTATATGGCAATCCTGCCAACACACCCTAAGTTCTCCCTTTTAGGGGATCTGCTTGGAGAAGGTCCGCCTCTCAAGTTTTATATTGCTCTGGTATTTATACCAAAGACACACTAGACCCAGGGCCCTGAAGCCAGGAACTCCTGCAACCTCGGTGAGTAGCCCTCTCTGCTTCAGCCTGTCCTGGGGGCCTCTGGGGCTGAGGGTGGGAGAGAAAGAGGGAGGAGGATTGTGGGACTTGATTGGCTTGTTTGAGTTGGCCGCACTAGACCTTTGATGACAGGATCGGGGTTCCGGAGCTGGACCTCTGAGGGCAAGTTAGTCCAACCCCTTTGTTTAACTGAGGCCCAAAGGGGAGGTGACTTGTCCAAGGTCCTGCAGCTAGTAACCAAGATTTGAATCCAGGTCCTAGGGCCTCAAACCCAGCCATTTTCCCCACCCCATTATGAATTTAGAGTGGAGGAGGGGAAGAGAAACCTTAGAGGTCTTTTGTTCAGTCCCCTCACTTTATACATGAGGACACCGAGTCCCCAAGAAGTGAAGTATTCTTCCCAAGGGACAGAGGTGAAATTTGAACCCGGACCATTCTTTCCCCAGCACCAGGCCCTCCTCGTTGGCTTGAGGTCAGTCATGAGATTAAAAATAATCATTTGTTAAGTGCCTGCTATGGCGGAACCGCTAAGAGTGCTGTGGACAGCTACCTTTGGAAAGCTTTAATCCCTTCTGTAACTCCTGAGGTCTCAGTCCTGGCCCCCTGGAGAGCAGCATCCAGATAGAAACCTGCCGTTGGGAAGAGTGTTAGATGAGTGAGAGAGAGCAGGGCCATCTCAGAGGACTTGGGGGCCAATCCTGGCTCTGCCACCCTCACCAGTCACTTCTCTGTGTCCGTAGCATGAGGGCTGGAACTATTCTGAGGTTACTTTGGGGAGATGCTGGGTTCCCCCTCACTAGGCCTCATGAACTGAAGGCATGATGCTCCTTGCTGAATGTGTTGTACAAGGAACTCCCCATCAATTCACCACCAAGCCTGAGGCCGTGTGATTCTGTGATGCTGTCAGGTCTGGCTTTAAATCCCATCATTCTCAAGGAAAACAATGTTAGGGACTAGGGACAGGAAGAAGGCTTGGTCCATTTGGAAGATGCTGACGTCTTTTTCTGTGGAGAGAACACTGAATTTAGTCATGGGACTTGGGTTCAAATCCTGGCTCTGAAATTGATGTCTCTCTGAACCTCAGTTTCTTCATCAATAGAATGAGAGGGTGGGACTAGTTGAGGCACCTTGGTATAGTAGAACATCGAATAGAACTCTGCTTTAGGAGTCATTAGGACCTGGATTTGAATCTTATCTTGGATACTTATTAGTTGAATAATCCCAGACCAGTGGCCTCCCCTCCCTGGGCCTCAGTGTCTTTATCTGTAAAATGAAGAGGCTGTGATCCACAACCTCTGGAGTCCCTTCCAGCCCTGATCCCAAGAGCTATTTTGTACTGGATCTGTGACTCCCCCTGTCAGTCCAGAGTGACAGCTTTTTGTCTTGGAGAGTTGCCTGGGGGTACTGAGGGGTCAAGTGACTTGCTCAGGGTCATAAAGACAACTATGTCAGGTCAGAGGTGAGCTGGGAGCCCAGCTGAGCTGCGCCAGCTCTCTCTTCACTACACACTGCTGCCTCTGACAGGGATGATAATGAGGGGCTAGAACAAGAATGCCAACTGACATTTATGGAGCATTTAAGGGCTGGCAGGAGCTGTGTACATACATGGTCTCCCTCGAACCTCCCAATGATCCTGTGAGATAGGGGATACGGTAGTCTCCATTTTGGAGATAAGAAAACTGAGGCTTAGATGTTAAGGCTCAGGGTCAGACAGCTAGCAAGCATCAGAGTTAGGATGCAAACTTAGCTCTGTCTGACTGATCACATGTAGCAGAAGACTTTCAGCTTTAAACCCACCATTCTTGTGAGTGGGGGGCAGTGGAGACAGTGCAGGCTGGGAGGCAAGGAGTCCTGAGTTCAAATCTGGCCTTAGACACCTCCTAGCAGTGTGACCCTGAGCAAGTCACTTCCCTTGTCTTGGCTCTCTGAGCCTCAGCTTCCTCTTCTGGAAAATGAGGTCAAACTAGAATCAGAAGTTCTTAATCTGAGGTCTGTGAACTTTTTTTTTTTCAATCTTAATAGTATTTTTTCCAGTTACGTGTAAAGATAGTTTTCAACATTTGTTTTTAAAAGATTTTGAGTTCCAAATGTTTCTCCCTCCCTTCCTTCCCTCCCCCCTCCCCAAGATGGTAAGCAAGCAATCTGATATGGGTTATATATGTATGAGGACTGGGAACTTTACAAAAAAATATTTTGACAAATGGATTTCCACATAATTTATTTCCTTTTGTAATCCCATACATTTTATCTTGGGCATTTTAAAACATTCTTCTGAGCAGGGGTTCAATCATTTCAATAGACTGTTGGTGTCAATAAATCCCATAGTTCATTTCTATGTATGTCTGACATGCAAATTGTTCTGAATGTGTTCACAGCTAGTGGGTGTGGGATTTCAGAGGAAATGTCTGGACTCTCTTGTAAGAATAAGATTTCCATGTTTGGGAAAGACTGGGCTTCTGTCCCCTCACAGAAACTGGCTTTCTGTTTGCCTCAGGCCTGACTGTTGGACTCACAGACCCTCTGTCCTCACATTTCCTCTTGGCTGAGGGTGAATAAATGAATACAACTGGTCCCCAAACATCTGAGGACCAGCAAGGGGGCAGGGCAAGAGGAAAAAAGGCTGGATCCTTTCCTTTCACTGTAGTATTTTAGAACCAGGAGAGGCAATAGAGTAGAAAGGACTGACTAAAGCTAGGTCTGTCCTGAAAGGAAGGAAGACCTGGCTGGGTTCGAGTCCCACCCCTGGCATATACTGACTATGTGACTCTGGTCAGGCTATTTCCCCTCTTGGTAATCTAGACAACTTTCTACAATGACATTTTGCAGAGAGAATGCCAATCTGCTTTGGAGGGAGTTTCCTTGCCTGGAAATTCCCTATACCAATGAAGTTACAAATCCAGTCTCCCCACCCAACCTGTACTTCACCTCCTAGACCTGCAGGGTCCCCCTCGGGTTTACAAAATTGGCAAGGTGCTCAGACTGGAAAGAACCTTGAGATAATGACAACAACAACTGACATTGCTAGGGTAGCAATGAAGCTTAGAAAGCTCTTCCCATTCATTATATCACCTGATGTTCACAAATTACCCTGGGAGAGAGGGATTATGGGGAGGGAGACATCCCTCTCCTTTATACTTGAGAAAGCTAAGAATCAGAGGGGTTGGTAAACAGCAGCAACTGGATTTTTTTTTTTTTTTGGTGAGGCAATTGGGGTTAAGTGACTTGCCCAGGGTCACACAGCTAGTAAGTGTCAAGTGTCTGAGGCCGGATTTGAACTCAGGTCCTCCTGAATCCAGAGCTGGTGCTCTATCCACTGAGCCACCTAGCTGCCCCCAGCAACTGGATTTAAACCCAGGTTTCCTGGGCTCTGAACCCGGGGCTCTTTCCACTAAAATATCATCAGGGCACTCAGGGTAGCTAAGTAGGGCAGTGAACAGAGCACTGGCCCTGAAGTTGGGAGGACCTGAGTTCAAATCACACCTCAGACACTTACTAGTGTGACACTGGGCAAGTCACTTAACCCCAATTGCTTTAAACATCTGGGGCCATCTCTGGTTTTCCTGATATATATCTGCCACTGGACCCAGATGGCTCTTGAGGAGAGAGTGAGGTTGGTGACTTTGCACAGCCCTCCCTCACTTCAATCCAAATCACTGCAAGTTATGACATCACCCTGATGTCATGGTCCTCTCCATGAATGAAGGACAAACAACAACAACATGAGGACACTCCCTCTAAAGGGGAGTTTGAAAGGCTTCTGTAGATGAGGTAATGAAAAGCCTTCTAGGATCACCAGCTCTAGAGCTGGGCGGGGCCACAGAGACCACTTGTTCCAGCTTCTGCTGTTTATAGATGAAGAACTTGAGACCCAAAGGGAGGGAGTGACTGGGCTGTTGTGCAATCAGATGGTCAGAGGTCAGAGGTCAGAATACTTGGCTCCTCATCACAGAAGAGCTGGAAGGAACCTTAGCAGCCAGGATCTAATGCGATCCACGCCTTTTACAAAGAGAATTCATACAAAGCCAGCCAGTTCAGCCTTGTTCTGAAGACTTCCACGTGAGGATGAGCTCCTACTGGCAGAGATAACCCATGCCACTTTTCAACAGCTCCTACAAGCTAAGAAATTTTTCCATACCCTGATCCTCCATCAGCCTCTCCACAACTTCCCTCCCTTGATCCTGGTTTTGCTCTCTGGAGCCAATCAAAACAAGGCTATTCCATCTTCTTCACGACAGCCTAGCATGACCCTGGACAAGTCCTTTCCCTCAACTTTCTGACCCATGAGAAGGGGGAGAGGGTGGATCTAGCTGATCCCAAAGGTCCCTTCTAGATCCAGAGCTAGGAGCCCAGGACAGTCATTCCTTCTGCAAAGTAATCATAGGGTCTGAGAGCTACAAGGGGCATAGACTATCTCAAGGTGACTGTGAAGAAAGTGCTTTGTGGACCTACGGTATGGTAAATAAAAGGTAAGTAGAGATTGAGCCACTCTTAGATAGGTTCCAATCCTCCATCTAGCTATGTGATATTAGGCAAGTCACTTAAGCTCTGTCTGCCTCAGTTTCCTCATATGTAAAATGGCTATGAGTAGTCCCTATCTCCCATAACTGCTCACAAGGAAAAGGCAATTATTATTGCTGTCATTATTGTAGCCCTGGTTAACCCTACCTGTCTATCTACCTCTGAAAAGACCCAAGAAATGATTCATAGAAGAGGGCTTGGGGGAACAAATTCTGGGTATCTTTCCCTTCCCCTCACCTGGACCCAACATTGAGGCCATGGAGCACCCCCTCCTGTTGCTAAGGGATCATTTGGACCCCAAAAGAAGCAAGGAACAATTCCCACCCCCACCCCCTGTGATGGAGGAGAGGAAAAGAGGAGAAAGACTCCCCAGAATTCACTTCACTAAGCCCTCTGTTATTAATCATTTCCTGGACCCTTAAGATATGCATAAATGTAGTTACACAGACAAGGTTCTCCAGGTGGCCATATCTCTAATTCTTTGTGGGCCATGCATTCTGCTTTTTGCTACCTCCACTTAATTCAATAAACTCATATCTTCATCTATAAAATGAGAAGGTTAGTCTAAATGACCTCTGAGCTTCCTCCTAGCAGTGACTTTTCCTAGTGTTGGGCCCTTTCCAGCTCTATCATTCCATGTTCTACATTGTTCCAGTTCTGACATTTGATGTTCTCTATTCTAAGGGCCTCCCAGTTCTGATGTTCTATGTTCTTTGTTCCAAAGTCCTCCCACTTCTAACATTCCATGTCCTAGGATCTGCTCCACCCACAAACTCTGAGGTCTCTGCTCTTAAGGAAGGAAAGTCAGGAAGGAAATTAACTGTAAGACCAAGCAGAATAGGATTCATTTCTCCAACTAAAAATGTCTTTACCCTGCTCACTTCTTTTTTTTTTTTTTTGGTGAGGCAATTGGGGTTAAGTGACTTGCCCAGGGTCACACAGCTAGTAAGTGTTGAGTGTCTGAGGCCGGATTTGAACTCAGGTCCTCCTGACTCCAGGGCCGGTTCTCTAACCACTGCGCCACCTGGCTGCCCCTATCCTGCTCACTTCTTAAACTTATTTAGTCAGGTTTCTCCTTTTACCCTTTACATTTTAACTTAGTTCATAGGATTTAGAGCAGGAAGGGATCTTAGACACATTGTATAGCCCCTTCATTTTACAGAGGAAGAAAATGAGTCTTAGGAAAACTAAGTGATTTTCCCCAGGTCACAATCAAATAGCCACAATGACCACAGTCAAACCCAGATCCTCTGACTTTAGGTTAAACAGTTCAATTAAGGGGGCAGCTAGGTGGCACAGTAGAAGGAGCACCGGCCCTGGATTCAGGAGGACCCAAGTTCAGACCTGGCCTCAGACACTTGACACTTGCTGGCTGTGTGACCCTGGGCAAGTCACTTAACCCCAATGGCCTCACCAAAAAAAAAAAGTATAAAGAGATGAAAAAGGAACTTATATAACACTTACTTACCATTGATAATGAAAAAATATGAACGTTGAACTTTTAAACATTCAGAAATATAGCAACTAAATTTATGAAGTCAAATAATTTGCCAAAAAAATATAAAACCAATGAGAGTAGGAGATTTCAATAACCTACTAACAGTATGATAAATCAAATGAAAAGATTAACCACAGAAAAGTTAGTTGCTTTGCTCTTTTCTTTGCACTGTCCTGCCTCTAATCTGTGCCCCTCCTATTTGTGCCCTCACTTCCCTACTAGACCCTACGCTTCTTGAGGGCCTCTAAAAGAATGACTTGTGCAAAGTAGATGTTTAGTAAATGTTAGAGTTGAAGTGCTGCAGGAGAAACATCTACTTCTCCCAGAGTAGGGAAGAGGAAGAATTTCCTTCCAACCTCATGTTTAAGGGAGGCTTCCTGGGATGAGCAACATTTGAATTGGATAGGATGGGGTTTAAATGGATAGCAATAAAGAAGAACATTCCAAGGGGAGGGAACAGTAGGAGCAAATTCAGGAAGACTCTGGGTGTACTCGTGGGGGACGGTGACTTGGGTGTGTAAAAAAAAGGATGCTGCTAATGAAAGATAAGACTGGAAGGATTCACCAACATTCATCACCGTTGTTGTTGTTTGTCCTTCTCGAAGAGGACCATGACATTGAAGTGATGTCATGACTTGCACTGAATTGGATTTAAGTGAGGGCAACTGGAGATGGCCCTGGATGTTTTAAGGCAATTGGAATTAAGTAAGGGTCATACAACTAGTAAGTGTCTGAGGTGAGATTTGAACTCAGTTCCTCTTGACTTCAAGTTCAGTGCTTTATCCACTATGCTACCTAGCTGAATTAGAAGGGACCCTAGAGATTAAGTCTAACCCCCTTGTTTTACAAATACAGGAACCAAGGGGAGGGAGTTAAGATTCTTTACTTGAGGTTATATAGCAGGTCAATGATGAAGCCAGAATTTAAACCCAAGTGCTCTGAGTCTCAGAGAGCAATTAGTAAATATTTTTTCAGAAGCTATCATCTAGAAATCCCAAGGGTCTTCCCCTTCTAGATTGATTTTTTTTTTTAGTGAGGCAATTGGGGTTAAGTGACTTGCCCAGGGTCACATAGCTAGTAAGTGTTAAGTGTCTGAGGCTGGATTTGAACTTAGGTACTCCCGACTCCAGGGCCAGTGCTTTATCCACTTCCCCACCTAGCTGCCCCCCCCCCCATTGATTTTTTAAATTTCTTTTCTTTTCGAGTAAGCAAAAGAGGTCGTCTTTTGCCTCTTTCTTACCTAGCCTTAATCACTGAATGGGTATTCCTTCAGACAAACTGAGACCTAGGAAAAGCCTTAGCTTAAAAAGACCAAGGTCTTCCACCATATCCAGGGACATCTCCAGTCATCTTGATCTGTGCCTTGACACTGGACCCAGATGGCACAGGAGAGGAGAGTAAGACTACTGACTTGGCACAGCCCTGCCTCACTTAAATCCAATTGACTTGCAAGTCAAGACATCATCTTTCTGAAGTCATTGGTCCTCTTTGAGAAGGAAAGACAGACAGCAACAATCCAAACCAAATGATCCTTAGGCATCTGATCCAATAACAGTGACAGATACAATTTCGTATTAACCACACAGCTTTTTCCAAAGGAGGAAACAATGTTCTTCAACCTGCACAAAACAGCTTTGTGCAGTAGCAAGTACCAGTTTATCCATTTTATAGATAAGGAAACTGAGGCCCAGAGAGATGATAGAATTTGTCCTTCTAGCTAGTAAGTATCTAAAGACAGATTTTGAATGTAGGTCTTCCTGACTCCAGTCCGGTGCACTATCTACTATTGCTACAATGCTTTTCTAAAAATGTCAGTCCTGATTCTCAAAAACAGGCCTCTTACCTCTCACATGGTCTGTAAAATCCATTCTAGCTTGAGACCCATGATGCCATGATCTCATCCAACCATGTTACAGATTCGGGGGTGGCTAGGTGGCACAGTGGATAAAGCGCCAGCCCTGGATTCAGGAGTACCTGAGTTCAAATCCGGCATCAGACACTTGACACTTGACACTTACTAGCTGTGTGACCCTGGGCAAGTCACTTAACCCCCATTGCCCTGCAAAAAAAAGACCCTTCAATGACAGTTCCATCTCCCACTGCCATGCCTTGGCATAAGGTGGACCCATGCTTGGAATTCTCTTTCTCCTTACCTCTGCCTCTTGAAACCCCAACCTACCTTCAAGGCTCAACTCAAGAGACACTCTTTTTCCTTATCTGATTCCACTGATTAGTGGAGCCCCAGCTCGAGCCCCAGTCACCGTGTATTTCTTTTGTGTATGTATTTATTTGTGAATATATTATTGCTTCCCAGGAAAATGCAAGCAACTGCCTAGCTTAGTCCCAGAAACATAGTAGGTGCTTACTACCTGCCTCCTGAAGTAAATGGACTTCACCAGTCCAGCTCCATTCAGAGAGCTCCCTACTATCTCCAGGTGGTCTCCAGGGTGATGATAATTACCCAAGCCAGCAGCCCAGTGATGGAGGGAGGGGGATGCGACTTTCATTAGCCACAGAGACCACTGGGATCAATCCCACTGAACAACTACTCATGACACACCTGCCCTGTATAAGGCAGTACGTATGGTGGCAGATATGAAGCTGTAAATGACAGGCCATGTCCTCAAGGGGCTTATAATCTTCTGAGGGTGGCCTTTGTTTGGGGAATGCCTGGGGGACTATTGATGAGCAGGAATGGGCTGGGAGGAGGTGATTAAAATAGCAAGAAGCTTGGAGATTTTGCCATATGAATTTGGTCAGGATGTCCTCTTTCCTCCCCACCTCCCTTCCCTCTCTCTTTCTCTCCTGTATCCCATAATGGCCAGGATCCTGTTTTCAATGGGCACCTTCAATATGGAGGCACTGTGCTGGACACTGGAGATCCAAACCAAACAAAATATGCCATATAGAGAGCACTTTAATATCTGCCAAGCTCTTCACCTTACTCGAGGCTCTAAACCCTTCCAGAGAAGTGTTATTATATCCCCCATTTTATAGATCAAGAAACTGAGGCCAGGAGAAGTTAAATCATTTGTCCAGAGAGGCACAACTGGTAAGTGTCTGAGGCGGGATTTGAACTCAGATCTTCCTGAGTCCAAGTCCGGCTCTCTATCAACTAGCCACCTAGCTGTCTCAAAAAAGAAAGAAAGAAAGAAGGAAGGAAGGAAGGAAGGAAGGAAGGAAGGAAGGAAGGAAGGAAGGAAGGAAGGAAGGAAGGAAGGAAGAAAAGAGAGAAAGAGAGAGAGAGAGAGAGAGAGAGAGAGAGAAAGAAAGAAAGAAAGAAAGAAAGAAAGAAAGAAAGAAAGAAAGAAAGAAAGAAAGAAAGAAAGACCTCAAAGAGCTTATGTTCTGTTGGGAGGTAAGGTGGAACAGGTGTAATCTTTGTACCTTAATATGTTTTTTTGTGGAATAGAAATGTTGAATGTCCTGGGTTCTCAGAGGTCTGACTCTGGGCATGTTCTCCCCTGGTCTGGCCCCCTGTCTCTGAACACTGGACAGAGTTCCCTGACTGCAGGGAACCCAATCTGGAGGGTAGGTGAGAACAAGAGACCAAGACTTCCTGTACTGTTGAGATCCTCAGGTTTGCAGCTATTTCTGAGCAGGGACCTCTCTGGTGCTCTCCTAGGTGCTCCTGTCCTCTAAACTGCCCAACCAGCACCACCATGTGTGAAGAGGAGACCACTGCGCTCGTGTGTGACAATGGCTCTGGCCTCTGCAAGGCTGGCTTTGCTGGTGATGATGCACCACGGGCAGTCTTCCCTTCCATCGTGGGTCGCCCAAGACATCAGGTCAGTGTCCAAATATTTGTCTGCTACTGCCTTGGATTGACTGCAAAGTAAATGGTGTCTGATCTGCACAAGGTGGAGGGGTGAGGGGAGGATCTTGTTACTTCCCCCTTCCATTAACTATTACTAGAGAGCCAGCCAGGAGTCAGAAAAACTTGGGTTCAAATCCTGCCACTGCTCTATACAGGCTGTGTGACCCTGGGCAAGTCACTTAACTCTTCAGCGCTATGTAGTCCAACTATTTTATTTTACTCAGGATGAGACTGAGACTCAGAGATAATTTACTTGGAGGCCTGGTTTCTGATTCTTGGTTAACAATATGGGGTCATACCTCTATTATCTGATATCATCAGATGTGGGAAGACTGAATTAAACAACATAAAAAGCTGCAGAAACATTGGGTTCTATTATTATGATTATGACATCTATGGCATATGAGATGGTAAGGGAGGAGGAGGGGGGATCCAGGTCATTGGAGTTATATTGGATTATAGGCTTTGAAATTTTTAAAATGTGATAGTTTGAAAGGCAATAAAGAATAGCTAATACTTTGTTTTTTGGTGGGGCAATGAGGGTTAAGTGAGTTGCCAAGGGTCACACAGCTAGCAAGTGTCAAGTGTCTAAGGCAGGATTTGAACTCAGATCCTCCTGAATCCAGGGCCAGTGCTTTATCCAGTGCACCACCTACCTAGCTGCCTCTCCTTTAAAAAAAAAAAAGTTGTATTGATGTCATTTATTCTCATATCACAGTCATTGTTCCTTCCTCTCCATTCCTCCTTGTATTGGCCAATGAGCTGCCAAGTTCCTTCAACTCAGAGATCTGGGATTCAGGGACTGCAGATACTTTCCTAGCCCTAAGGAATTAATAGTCCTGTTAGTTAGATTAGAATAAAGCAAATGACCAATTAGAGAAGGTGTGTAGCATTAAAGGGCTTAGTCTTAACATCTCAACAAAGTGCTATAGATTCAGTTTGGCCACAGCCCACTGACTTGATGAGGAAGGGCTCTTTTTGTAACTTTACCTAACTCTCTCTTCTTTGGGTTACAGGGTGTGATGGTAGGAATGGGCCAAAAAGACAGCTACGTGGGGGATGAGGCCCAAAGCAAGAGGGGTATCCTGACCCTCAAATACCCCATTGAGCATGGCATCATCACCAACTGGGACGACATGGAGAAGGTGCTGGGGCCCCTCCCTGAATGCAATGTTTTTCATGATAATATGTTGTCTTGACCTTGTGCCTGCTTCTGAGGAGCTCAGAGCCCTCCCGCCTCAGATCTCATCATTATGCTTATTCTTCCCATTTTGCAGAAGAGGAAACTAGTACACAAGAAAGAGAGAAGATTGAATTCAAGCCAAGGACATATATTTAGCTGCAAGAATAGACCTCAGGAATCTTGGTCCCTTGTCATAAAATCATAGATTTTTAAAATGTCAGAACCGGAAGGCACTTTAGAACCTAGGATACCAGAGCTGAGGAAACCTTAGTCAGAGAACATAAAATGTCAGAGCTGGGAAGAATCTTAGAACACAGAATATCAGACCATGGAGGCACCTTAGAACATCCAATATAAAGTGTAAGAGCTGGATGGGACCTTAGAACATAGATCAAGAGATGGGAGGAAACTAAGAACACAAAATATGGCAACAACAATAATGACAACAGTAACAGTAATCGTGTCTAAGATTTACACAGTGCTTACTATGTGCCAGACATTGTGCTAAGGGCTTCATAATTATTATTTCATTTGATTCTCACAACTACCCTCAAAAATAGGTGCTGTTAACCCCCCACTTTACAGATGAGGAAACTGAGGCAAACAAAGGCAAAGTGACTTGTCTAGGGTCACTTAGCTAGTAAGTGTCTGAAGGCAAATTTAAACTCAGGTTTTCCTGACTCCAGGTCCAGCACTCTATTGATTGTGCCACCTGGATGAAAAGCTAGAAGAGAACCTAGAATATAGAATGTGAAAGCTGGAAGAATCTTAGAATGTAGATTATCACTGAAATGTATCTTAGATCATGGAACACAATGGCAGAACTGACAGAAACCTTAGAACCTAGAACAGAGATATCAGGGCTAGAAGAGACCTTTAAGACATAGAATATAAAATGTCAGAGGTGGTAGTGACCTTAGGACTTAGAACACAGAAATTCAGAGTGAATAGAGACCTTAGGACTTAGAACACAGAATAGCAGAGCTCACAATGACCACAGAACCAAGAATGTCAGAGAAGGGTCCTAGAACATAGAATGGTAAAGGTCAGAACTGGAACCATCTTGCCCACCCCTTTGCTTTACAAAGGGGGAAGCAGGTCCCGGACTCTCAGCTCTGTTCCAAGGTTCATTTTGGGTGAATCACAGCATGGTCATTGCATTTCTGCCCTGGATCCTCTGGCTTCTTTGGAGCCTGCTTGCTTGTTGAAAGTGACTTCTATCTCTCCTAGATCTGGCACCACTCTTTCTACAATGAGCTGCGGGTAGCACCAGAAGAACATCCTACCCTGCTGACAGAGGCCCCTCTAAACCCTAAAGCAAACCGGGAGAAGATGACCCAAGTAAGAGAGGGAGGAAGAGCAATCATGGGGAATGCTTAGGTGTCATCATGAATGCCCATCTACGTCATCTCTCTCTGCTTCTCTGTCTGTCTCTCTGTCTCTGTCTCTGTCTGTCTCTCTGTCTCTGTCTCTGTCTGTCTCTCTGTCTCTGTCTCTGTCTTTCTGTCTCTGTCTCTGTCTGTTTCTCTGTCTCTGTCTCTCTGTCTCTGTCTCTCTCTGTCTCTGTCTCTGTCTCTGTCTGTCTCTCTGTCTCTCTCCTCTTTTCTCTCTCTCTCAGACACCCACATTCATTCCCCCCCAAAGGCTTTATTAGTGGAGGATAAGGCATGGCAGGTCCTATTAAGGTGGGAATGGGTCAGGTCAGAGCCTGGTGATACTGGGTATAGCCTAGCTAAATTTGGGAAAACTCATCACCAGAGAGTTGGCCATCAAGCAATGGCCAAAGCAACCCGTGAAACTACCTGCTAAGGTGTTAAATGGTTTTGATCTTCATTGGCCATTGGAGAACCAACCCACATGGATGGAATCACCCAGGCTTAAAGTTGTGAAGGAATCCTTCATCTTTATGCAAATGACATTCAGATCTAGACACTTAGCTCTAATCTCTCTTTCTAGCTGCCAACATGCATCATGAAATGGCTATTCAATATCTGCTCCTGGGTGTCCCACAGACATTTCAAACTCAGTATGACCCAAACAGAACTCATCTTCTTCCCCCTTATACCTGCCCCTCTTCCAACTTTCCTACTTCTTTTGTGGGTACTCCCATCCTCTGTCACCCAGATTCTCAACTTCAGGATCGTCCTCCATCTTCCCTTTCCCTCACTTCTCATAGTCAATCATTTAGTTCTTGTCAGTTCTAACTCCACATACCTCTTGCATCTGTCCCCTTTTCTCCACTTTTATAACCATCACCCTACATAAGGCTTTCATTTCCTCTTACCTAGATGGTGGTAACAGACTCCTAATTTATCTTCCTTCTTCCACTTCACCCTTCTCCAATCCCACTCAATCCTTCACACAACAGCCAAAATAACCTTCTTGAGGCATAAATATGACCATATCCTTACCATTCTCAAAAAACATTTAGTGATGAATAGGACAAAAAATAACCTCCTGAGTTGTCATTTAAGGCTCTCCATTGTCTAGCTTCTACTTGCTTTATTTGATAGTACCTTCGCACACTCTCCATTCTGTCCAAACTGGTTAATTAGCTATTCTCCACAAGCACTGTTCCATCTCCAACCTCCATGCATTTGTTCAAGCTTTTCCCCAGACCTGGAATGCCTTTCCTCTTCTGAGTCCTTGCCTTCTTTCAAAGCTCAGCTCAGGTGCAACATCTTAAATGAAGGCTCTCTTGGCCCATTCTGTTATTATTGCTCCTCTCCCCCTCCTTCTCCTCTTCCTCTTCATCCTCCTAGGCCCACTTCTCTTCCTCTTCTCTTTACTTTTTCTCTCTTCTCTTCTCCTTCCCCTACTCTTTTTCCTCTTCTCCTCTTCCTTCTGCATTATCCTTATTTTCTATTTCCATTTTGTATCCCCACCTCTACCCTCACCCCCAGAACAATGTAAGTTCTGAGAGATCAGAAGCACTTTGGGATTTTGTCTTTACATTCCAAGAATAGCACCAGACACACAGTAGGGGCTTACCAAATATATGTTGAATTGAGTTGACTTTCTGCCTTCTGTCCACATTTCAGATCATGTTTGAAACCTTCAACGTCCCTGCCATGTATGTCGCTATCCAAGCTGTTCTGTCTCTCTATGCCTCTGGACGCACCACTGGTGAGTTGTGTCGACTTCTCAGTCCTTGTGGAGCTACAGAGTTAGCAGATAAGGGCAGAAGGGAAGGGGAAAGAAAAGACAACAGATGAGGGGGTGGGGTGTGAATCTGAGCTCCTGGAGAGATTTTCCTTACTTAGCATGGAATATTAGACTTAACAACTATACTCATGTTGGCCTCTGTGACCTCTGAGGTGGCTTTTTGCCCTTGATCTATGATCTAGAAACTGGTTTACGCTCTAGTAGGAGAGCCAGATGCTTCCGATGGTGTTTCAGCCAACTCTGCATTGATGAGGGTTGGAGAAGATGTGTGAGCCATTTAAGGACACAGATAATCCCAATGCTCCAAGTCTGACCAATGTTTTCAGCTCTTCCCCTCCCCTCCTCTTGCCTTTCAATGAATAACTGACATGGGTCAATCCTTGGGCCTCAGTTTCCTCTTCCATCATATGCTTGTTAAGTTCCCTTCTAGCTCACTGATTCTCTGAATTCTTAAGTGATACGTTTGTTCTCCTCTCTTCGCCTTCCCTTAGCCTAGCTCACCCTCTGGTGGACATCCTAATGAGCAGGAGAGTAGACAGTAGAGGAAGCATGGAAGGGGGGTTGAGAGCCAAGTACCTGTTATATGCCTTACAGAGGTGAATGAGAGATGGCTGCAGGACTCCAGGAGCTGACCCACTTGACCAGCCAAATAGGAAAACTCAAATGGGTACTGCCTTCCTCCCAGGCAGGCAGTGCTGAGGAGAGCCCTTTGGGAACTTTGGAGCATAGTAGAAATGCCATATCATTGGAGCAATTGAGACTCCTGCTGCTATGCTTAATGCAGAGTAAAGCAACCGCTACAATGTGTCAATGGAGTTGTGCTTTGCAGACATTTACTCCGTCATGGCAGATGGCAACCCGTCTATTGGTCTCTCAGCCTTCCTGATCCTCCTCTAAGTTCTTCCTAAAACCTTTCCCAGCACATCAAGCTAATATGCTGGAGGCCTTTTCCCATTTGAATCTTTTTGCATTAGCATGGAACACAAAAGGAGTCCATCTGTTACAGTAGCTAAGTGTAACAATGGATAGAGCCCTGGATTTGGTATCTAAAATGTTGCCTCGGGCAATTAACCATCTGCGTGACCTTTGGCATGTCATTGAAAGGTTTCTCACCTGGAAAATGGCTATAATAATATCCCCTACCTCATAAGGTAGTTGCACAGATCAAGTGAGTTAATATGGGAAAAGCCCTACACAGACTTTAAAGTTCCACATGTTCACTATTATTATTGCCCCTCCGGCTTATGACACAAACCAAGTCATGTCTCCTTCTGATCATTCGTTGTCCTCTACAGCACAGCAGGTGTAAGACAAGCAATAATTAAAGTTGTAGTTGTGCTAGGAAATGAGTGTGTGTACATGTATGTGTGCATATATGCATGCATGCATGTGTATCCATATGCTAATGTGAACTCATGAAGATTGGCTTGTAAAAATATTTTAACTAACTGGGGCCTAATCTGTGGACTTTGGGCTGGCTCTCTGACTGCTATTAATTGCCCAAGCCAGTTTGTTAGGGCTGTTTAAAATTCCCACAACTGCTTCTCCCAAATTGATAAGCAAACAGCCTCTTTCCATTTAACAGCAAAGGATTTATTTAGGTGAATAAACTTAGGGATAAAGGCAACAAAAGAAGTAGGATAACAAAATTAAAATTCGACCTATGAATTTCTGCCAACGAACTCTCCACTTTCTCTTTTAACTCTCTCTCCTCCTGCTGCTTGTGCTTACTCTTTGCCTAGCCGGCAACTTTCTTAGCGTGTCCTCTGCTCTCTGTCCCGTCTCTCAGTCTCCTTCTCTCTACTTTCTAACTGAAATGCCCTTTCTCCGTATCATTGCACACCCCCAGTGTCTCTAGCGTCTCTGTACCAACTGACCTTCTTCTAGCATCCCCCTCACCGAAAAGCCCCTTTCTCATCTCCCTACGTCTCTTTTTATTAACCTCCTCTCTCAGGTGAAACTCAGGCTGGCCCCAAGCTGTGGTAGAGTCCCCATGCTGCGCACACCAGGAGCTGGGGGCTGGGCAAAGCAAGGTCTGGTGTCCCTCCGGTTTTTTGTGCGCATCTCCACTGTATCCAGGGGTCACACTGTGCCACTCCCGCCAGGGGTTTTTTGTCTACACACAGCTTAGCCTGGCTCAGAGGCCCCCCCCCCCAAGCTGAAATGAAGGGGGAGGGGCAGCTCCACTGGGGAGCCTGAGGCTAATTTTAATGTCTACAGGCTACTGGTCACAGAGGGGAGGGGGCATCAAGGTTGATGGAAGGAGAACCCATATCAGCTGAATCCCAGGTGTGAGAAGTATTCATGTGGACCACAGGTCAGAGCTTTAGAGCTGGGATCACCTCATGCAACCCCTTTATTGTATACATGAGGGAACTGGAGACCACGATGAGAGTCAGGAAAAATTCAGTGACCGGTCTCAGGGAAGTAATTAGGGAAAAGTAATAAAGAGACTTTGACGGATCCCATTTCCCTTGTTCACAGGCATTGTCCTGGACTCAGGGGATGGAGTCACCCACAACGTGCCCATCTATGAAGGCTATGCCCTGCCTCATGCCATCATGCGTCTGGATCTGGCTGGCAGGGATCTCACCGACTACCTCATGAAGATCCTCACAGAAAGAGGCTACTCCTTTGTGACCACAGGTATGGGGGACAGGGAGAAAATGTAGAATCAGGGAAGGCTTAGAAGGGTGGGAGATAAGCAGGACTGCTTCATTGTTTAGTTTATTTTTACATTGCTGTCATTTTCTCTACCCCAACCACAAATTGACCCCTCACTTATAACAAAAAAGGCAAATAGGAAAAAACCAACAACTGATAGTGTTGTTATATGATATTGTGGGCAACATCATTCCAACCCCCCCCACCACCTCTTGGCTGGAAAGAGAGATATATGTTTCATTAGCTGATCTCCTGAACTATGATTATTCACTGAAATTACTCAGACTCGAGGCAGCTAGGTAGCACAGTGGATAAAGCACCGGCCCTGGATTCAGGAGGACCTGAGTTCAAATCTGGCCTCAGACACTTGACATGTACTAGCTGTGTGACCCTGGGCAAGTCACTTAACCCTCATTTCCCTGCAAAAAAAAAAAAGTTAATGGCAGATACAAGATCTGAACTCAAATCCTATAAGTCCAAGTTAGCCACTCTTTCCATTGTAACGTGTTACCAGATCTAAATATCCGGGGCTGTCTCCAGTCATTCTGATCTGTATCTTGACCCTGGACCCAGATGGCTCTGGAGGAGAGAGTGAGGTTGGTGACCTTGCACAGCCCTCCCTCACTCAAATCCAATTCAGTGCAAGTCATGACATCACCCTGATGTCATGGTCCTCTTTGAGAATGAAGGACAAACAACAACAACAACAGCAATTAGGCATAAAAAACAACTTTATACTGTTAAGCTAGAGGAGACATAGACAGACAGTAGTTGTTCTGAAAAGATCTAGGAGTCTTAGGGGATGACAAGCTCAATGTGACTTAGCAGTGGAATGTTGCCACTACTAAAGCTAATCCAATCATGGGTTTCAGTAGGAGAGGCTGAGCTTCCAGGAATAGGGAGATGATCACCCCCAATGCCATCTGCTCTCATCAGACCTCCTCTGAAGTACTGTATTCATTTTTGAGCATCAGGATTTAAGAAAGGCATTGATAAGCAACAAGGCATCCTGAGGAGGACAACCAAACTGCAGAAAGACCTTGAATTCATGCCATGTGAGAAATGGTTAGAGGAAGTGGGCAGTGTTAACCTAGAGAAAAGAAGTCTCAGGGTAGGAATAAAACAGTCACATTCAAGAGGACAAAACCAAGAGTAAATGTGGGGGAGCTCTAAAGGTACAGACTTTGTTTTGATGTCAGACAAAACTCCTTAATGATCAGGGATGTCCAAAGTAGACCGGGTTGCTTTCAGTGAGAATTTGCTTCCCATCCTTAAAGCCTTTCAAATAGAGAATGATCAACCACTTGTTGGCTGTGTTATAGTAGGGATTAATTCCTGACTGGATAAACCTAGATATATGGTCACAAAGGTTCCTTCCACCTCTCAAATTCTATAATTCTCTAATGTCTAACCATGTTCTCTAAAAATCTTCTTTTTCATCATTTCTTTCTGAAAAACAACATTCATATGTCACAATTGGTTCACCATTCCCTACCTGATGGATGTTCCCTTTGTTTCCAGTAAAGAGAAGGATTTTCACAGCTGCAGATGGGATATACTCTAGGTCCTGGGAGACATTACTGACCACCTGAGTCCTGTGACCTTTGAGGATCCACCAAACGGGGAAAGGGGAGGAGATTCATGGAAAGGAAGAAAACATTTGGCTCTTGAGAGATCAAATTGAAGTAGGCGAAGTTCATGATCATCCCCCCTGCTCCTCCTCTTCTCCAGTTGCCTTGTTCCCTCATTTTGCCTTCCAGCTGCTCTCAGTGGGCAATGTCTCATGATCTGGGTCACCTCCTTTCTTTGTCCCCACTATCCAAGCTTGTTCCTGTGCCTCCAGTTGGAGGAAATCTGATAAACCAACTCACCCCAAGATATTAATACCAGATAAAGGCTTGAAGAGACTCTCTTGAGAAGGCAGGGAGCCATAGTTTAGAAGTCAAAAAGATGGTGTTTCAGATATCAATGCTAGAGATGTTTTCCTACCTCCAAGAATGTTCTTTTTCATTATTACAAACTTCACAAACATCAACAAATATGAACTATCCTAATACAAAGGACAGGAAAAGTGGGTCATTTGTGATACTGGGAATCTCTATAATGTACAGATTCATTTTTTTAAAAGTATATGTGACATTTCCCTTGGTTCCTGTCCCAGTGATGCACTACTTCTGTGTGTTCCCTTGTGATCTGCCTTCTGCTCTTCTGTAGATTTTTAGAGTTTCATTGGTGCTGTTTTTTCTCTCCTTTTTTTTTTTTTGGTTGTCCCTATCATTACTCCTGCCATTCCCCTTAATAAAAGCCCTCCTTTGACAGAGATCAACGTAGCAAAACAAAAACAGTTCAGCACATTGGCCACAACTAAAATGTAGGATTCATTTTATCCATCATGAAATGGTATTGACAAATAATAATGATTTTGATATCTGGAAGGATTTGTACAATTTCATTACTACTCTAATATTGAGTCATAAACTGAGTCATAACTGAACTGAGAGTAAGTGACCCACAGATCCCAGAATGAACTTAAAGACTAGAAAAAGTGACCTCTCTTTTCCCTCTCATTTTGATTCTCCCACCAGCTGAACGTGAAATTGTAAGGGACATCAAGGAGAAACTGTGCTATGTGGCACTGGACTTTGAGAATGAGATGGCCACAGCTGCCACCTCTTCCTCCCTGGAGAAGAGCTATGAGCTACCTGATGGTCAGGTCATCACCATCGGCAATGAACGCTTCCGCTGCCCAGAAACCCTCTTCCAACCCTCCTTCATCGGTGAGACCTTACAAGATGGAGAAGTGTTGAGGGCACCATGCAGTGGGTAGATTACAAAGAGGTAGACTGAGTTATTCTCATATGAAAAGGAAATCCAATCCTACAGCCTAGACAACTTCTACTTTTACAATTATAGGATTTAGAGCTAGAAAGGACCTTATAGGTCCTCTCATCCAACACTCTCATATTTTACCCATGAAGAAATTGAGAACCAGAGAGGGGGAGAACTATGCGACCCAAAGAGGTCATGTGGTTTAGTAATGGAAGAAAGTGATTGTAGAAGCAAGCTTTTCAATTCTTAGACCAATGCTCCTTCAACTATGCCACACTAACTGTGTGGAAAAACAGATAGCAAGCCAAAGAGGAAGAACTAACTAACTTTGGAGAAACCTTTCTAATGTGGATGAGCCCTAATAATCTTAGAATACTGAAACAATCTCCCAAAGAGTTATGAGGATAATTTAGAATGCCAGCCCCAGGAGTAGGAAATTAATATCCAGGAATTGTCAGTTGTAAAAAAAAAAAAAAGGAAAGTACTCAAAAATCCATCTTTAGGGCTAGAGGCTCCTCTGGGCTGATCAATTAATCAGTCAACAGACATTAGTTGAGCACCTCCAGGTTAAAACGGTGGACATGTAAAAAAATAAGATAAAGTCCCTTCCTTCCTAAAGCTTACAATCCTAGGTAGGGAGATAAGATATAACTTTGCTAAGAATTAACTAACAAAATTTGATTCAATGCCTCAGGCATTTATTAGGCAAACTGCTCTCTGCAGGGCATTGTGATAGAGCAGGAGATATCAAAACAAATGGAGAAAGGGTCCCTACTTTCCAAGAACTTACATTCATTGTGTGGGGTAGAGAAAGAGGGAACACATACACAGATAAACAAATACAAAATAATTTTAAGTGGGAGAGAACACTAACAACAAAGTGTCAGGGAAGGCTTCAGGAGAATCTGGGCTTAGCATTGAAGGCAACTCCAGATTCTAAAATGGAAGGTGAGGAGTCAGTCCATTCTAGGCATACTGGCATGGGGTGGGGGAGAGTGCTGGGGAAGGACACAAGACATCAGCATGTGCAAAAGCACAGAGATGGAAGAGAGAAAGTGTAGAATTTGTAGAATAGCAAGCAGGTCAGTTTGGCTAAATCATAGAGTGCATAAAGTCAATCACTCAGTCAATAAACATTTACTTAGTGCCTACCATGTGGCAGGCACTGTGCTAAGGGCTGAAGAAGCAAAAAAAGGAAAAACATAGTCCCTGCTCTTGAGGGGCTAACAGTCTAGTAATAAATAATCAAAAAAATAAAATACCTCATACATTAAAAAGAAAAATAAATAAATAATCAAGGGAAATTATGTATAATAAACCTGCAAAAACAGGCTGAAATAAGATTAGAAGGACCTTGAATATTAAACAAAGGATCTTGTATTTTACCCTGGAAGTGTCATGGATAGATTTGAACTTTAAGATGATTTTGGTGCTTTGTGGAGGCTGCATTGGAGAGAAGGAAAGACTGGAGACAGGGTGACTGACTAGGAGGTTGTTATAGTCATCAAGAAGGGAAATGACATAACTCAGAACTGAACTAGGGAGGTAACCATGTGAGTGGAGAGAAAAAGAGAAATGTGAGAGATTTTCTAGGGAATACATATGGGAATTGTGGTAAGGGGGAGTAAAGAGTCAAGAATGAGTCTCAGGTGTCAAAACTAGGTGACTGAAAAGATGGTGCTACCCTTAATAGAAACAGAAAAGTCTTGATGAATGATCTTATCAAAAGTGCTAACCAAAGACCGTCATGTACCATAGGTATGGAGTCTGCAGGCATTCATGAAACAACTTACAATTCCATCATGAAATGTGACATTGACATCCGGAAGGACTTATATGCCAACAATGTCCTCTCTGGTGGGACCACCATGTACCCTGGGATTGCAGACAGGATGCAGAAGGAGATCACAGCCCTGGCCCCCAGCACCATGAAGATCAAGGTGGGTCTTTACCTAGCTCCCTTGATTGTAATTTCTGAATAAAAATACTCACTGTATTTTCATCCCTGGACATCCCTTCCTGTCTCTCCTTTCTCTCCCCAGCTCTGATCCAAATCAATGCTTCAAGAGTAAAGGGTCTTCTCAGTTACTATGCCTCCCTCCATCAATATTTGGCCAATGCCTAGTGAGAGTGGGGAGGTGGGGTTTAGATCTAAACTAGGGTTGAGGGAAGGGGATTGGTTTGTATGAGGAAAAAGACTGTCTGACTTTCACATTTGTAGCCCCAGCACATGTGAGGCACTGCATAAATTGCCTGGGACTGACTGAAACAGTCAGTTGGGTTTCTGTTGTAGGCACGGCCATCGGCATTCTACTAGAACATTTCTAAGGCCATTGTGAGGTGTTGGGGGGTTTTAAGTTTTGGATCTTTTTGTAACAGGCAATGGATGATCTTCCCAAAAAACCGATTTTGTGAATAGTGTGAATGTGTGTGTGTGTGTATGAGAGATAGAGAGACAGACAGACAGACAGAGACAGAAAGATGAACCACTGCATCATGGTATCATGGCATGGTGGATGGGGTACTGGGTTTGGAATCAAGAAGGCATAGATGAAATGGTAAAGAGAGTTGCCCAGAAGGTGAGGTTGGCATGGCCTAAGCTCAGAAACTAAAGAAGCTGGGCCTTGGATGAGCCAGCAGCTATCTTCAAACACCAGAAGGCAGCTTCTCCCAAGGTCAGAGCTGCCTACCTGGAACAGGCAGTGAGCTGTTCTGGAAAGAACATTGTATTTGGAGCCAGAGAACCTGTTTACAAAGCCTGACTCTGACACTCACTTACTATGTGACCAGAGGCAAGTGACTTTGTTGCCTGGATGCCAGTTCCCTCTTCTGTAAAATGATGGGGGTCTGATTAGATGGCCTGTAAGACACCTCCCAACTCTCAGGAGAGGGCATTCTATGATTCCTCTAAGGTGCAGTCTTGATTGTGTTAGGTGAGATATCAAGCCTTAGCAAGGGTTCTGGGAGGACCAATGAGACGTCAGCATATCCTTTCTCACTTCTTTGGGCTCTGACCGCCACATGTCCCTTTTGTTCTTTACAGATCATTGCTCCCCCTGAGCGCAAGTATTCGGTTTGGATTGGGGGTTCCATCCTGGCTTCTCTCTCCACCTTCCAGCAGATGTGGATCAGCAAACCAGAGTATGATGAGGCTGGGCCTTCCATTGTCCACAGGAAATGTTTCTAAGGATGGGGTCCATTGGGCCTCCTTGGCGCTGCTCTTCCTCCTGCACCCTCTGCTCTGTTGCTGATCCCAATGCATTAAAGTTGGCAAGCCTTATCTCTCTGTATGGACCTCTTCTTTCCCTATATGTAATGCCTTTAGCTTGAATGTCAGTGGAGGTGAAGGCAGGTTACTCTGCAGGACATAGAATCATTGGACTTAGAGCTGGAAGGGGTCTCAGAGAGCATCTGGTAAAACTCAAAATGGTCCCCTCACTTTAGTGAGTCCCAGAGAGGAGAAGAGACATACCTAAGAACACACAGCTAGTCAGCCACAAAGCCAAGATTAAAAGGCAGGTCTCCTACCTCACAGTTGAAGCTAGTGTATTAATTCAAGAGATATTCATTCAATTTGATTTGTTAGTTCTTGGGGGCACCCCCCACCACTGGCCAAAGAAGTAACGATGCAAGAGAGATGTACAGATCGGGGATTATGCTTGGATCAGTTGGGAAATGGAACCTCACTCAGACTTAGGGCCACAAATTCCTGATGGCTCCCTACTTAATGTTTGTTTGCCAAACTCTACCTAGTCAATTAGCAGTTTTTTTCATTCAATTTTATTTTTATTTTTAGTTCCAAATTCTCTGCCCCTCCAGTCTTTCCCCTTACCCACTGAGAAGGCAAGAATTACAATACCTACTATATATGTGTGTATATATGCATGCATGTATTATGTATATGCATTTAGCTTTATGAAGTCATGCAAAATATATTTCCATATTAGTCATGTTCTAGAAGGGAAAAAAATATGCTTCAATCTGTACTCTAAGTCTATCAGTTCTCTATCTGAAGGTGGATAGTATTTTTTATCATGAGTCCTTGGCAATTGTGGATTGTATGGATCAGTGTTACTAAGTCTGTGAAAAGTTAATTGCCTTTACAATATTGCTGTTTCTTTGTAAGTTTTTCAGTTTACTTTGCTTTGCATCCATTCATACAAAATTTCCCAGGTTTTTCTGAAACCATTCCCTTCATCATTTCTTTTTATTGTTCTTTTTTTGTTTTTTTTTTTTGTTTGTTTGTTTTTTGTTTTTTGGTTTTGGAGTTTTTTTTGGTGAGGCAATTGGGGTTAAATGACTTGCCCAGGGTCACACAACTAGTAAGTGTCAAATGTCTAAAGCCAGATTTGAACTCAGGTCCTCCTGAATCCAGGGCCAGTGCTCTATCCACTCCACCACCTAGCTGTCCCATTCCCTTCAGTATTTCTTACAGCAAAATATTTTTCCATTATGTTCACATATCTCAACTTGGATATTCCCCATGCCACCACAAAAAAGCTGCTATAAATAGTTTTCTACAAATAGATCCTTCCCCCTTTTCTTTACTCTCTTTGGGATACAGCCTAGTAGTGATATTGCTGGGTCAAAGTTTTAAAGCTTTTGGGGCATAGTTCCAAATCATGCTCCAGAAGATTAGACTAGTTCTTAGCTTTGCCAACAGTGCATTAGTGTACCTACTTTACCACGACCCCTCTAGTAGTTGTCATTTTCCTTTTCTGCCATCTTAGCCCATCTGATGGGTATGAGATGATACTTCAGGCTTGTTTTAATTTGTATTTCTCTAATTATTAGTAGTTTAGAGAATTTAATATGACTATTGATAGCTCTGATTTATTCTTCTGAAAGCTGACTATTCATATCCCTTGATGATTCATCAACTGTAGAATGACTCTAATTTTTATAAATTTGCCTCGGTACTTTATGCTATATATTTGAGAAATGTAACCTTTGCAGAGAAATTTACTGCAAAATTTTCTCCCTGTTTTCTGCTTTTCTTCTAATTTTAGCTAACTTGGTCTTATTTGCATAAACCCTTTTTAATTCCATATAAACAAAATGACCCATTTTAGATCAAAGTCATCCATTTTATCTCCCATGAACCTCTCTATCTCTTATTTGGTTATAAACTCATTCCCTATCTATAGATATGACAGGTAATTTCTTCCATGCTCCCCTAGTTGACTTTTGATATCAACTTTTATGTACAAATTCACATGCGCTCTTCAAGTTCCAGGCCTGTGATTGGCAACATGGCTAAACACACCAAGGAGGTCGGAATTGTTGGTAAATATGAAACACGTTATGGTGCATCCCTCAGAAAAATGGTGAAGAAAATTGAAATGAGCCAGCATGCCAAGTATACCTGCTCCTTCTGTGGCAAGACCAAAATGAAGAGACGGGCTGTGGGTATCTGGCATTGTGGATCCTGTGTGAAAACAGTTGCTGGTGGTGCATGGACTTACAATACCACCTCTGCAGTTACAGAGAAATCTGCCATCAGAAGACTGAAGGAATTGAAAGACCAGTAAAATCTCCCCATCAAATATCTGTAGACCATAGTCCAACAATAAATGGATTAATTTATGGAATAAAAAAAAATCACTTTGGTTTTAAAAAAAAAGAACAAAAACAAATTCACATGCCCATTTCGACCTTATCTTTGTATGTGGTGTAAGATATTGGTCTATTCCTAGTTTCTGCCAGGTGACTTTCCAGTTTTCCTAGTAGTTTTTGTCAAATAATAAGTTTTTGCCCCAGTAGCTGGGATCTTTGGGTACATAAAAACTGTTATTGTGCTCATTTGCTTCTTTATATTTTGTACCTAATCTATTCCATTGATCAGTCACTCTATTTCTTATCTAGTACCAAGTTGTTTTAATGATTACACCTTTGTAGTATAGTTTGAGATCTAGTATTACTAAACCTCCTTCTTTCACATTTTTTTCATTAATTCACTTGATTCCTGATCTTTCGTTCTCTAGATGAAATTTATTATTACTTTTTCTAGCTCTGTAAAGTAATTCTTTGGCAGTTTGGTTAGCATGACACTGAATAAGTAAATTAATTTAGGTAGTGTTGTTATTTTACTATATTGGCTCAGCTTACCAATAAGCAATTACTATTTCTCTAATATTTAGATTTTACTTTTTATGAAGAGTGTTTTGTATTTGTGTGCATATAGCTCTTGTGAGTGTGTCAGAAGGTAAATTTTCAAGTATTTTATATCGTCTGTTGTTATTTTAAATGGTACGTCTCTTTCTTTTTCTTCCAGTTGGAATTATTTTTTTGGCAATTATATAAAAATACTGATCATTTCTGTGCATTTGTTTTCTATCCTAAAACTTTGCTAAGTTAGCCATTGTTTTGATAAATTTTTTACTTGACTTTCTGGAGTTCCCTAAGTATACTCTCATATCATCTGCACAAAGTGATGATTTTGTTTCTTCATTGCCTACGTTTATTCTTCCATTTCTTTTTCTTATCTTATTGTTAGAGCTGGCATTTCTAGTATGCTATCGAATAATTATGGTTTAAATATTGAATATAATGGGTATAGCCTTGCTTTACCCCTCATCTTATTGGAAAGACTTCTATTTTATCCCTTTATAGATAATGCTTGCTCTTGGTTTTAAATAGATATTACTTCATTTATTCTTATGATTTCAGATATTTTTGCCAGGAATGGGTGTTCATTTTGTCAAAAGCTTTTTCTCTTTTGAAATAATCATATGCTTTTTGATGTTTTTGTTATTGATTTAGTAAATTTTCCTAATATTGAACCAGCCCTGAATTTCTAATATAAATCCAGCCTGGTCATAGTGTATAATTTTTATGATATATTGTTGTAATCTCCTTGTTAGTATTTTATTTGAAATGTATGCATCAATATTCATTAGGGAAACTGGTCTGTAGTTTTCTTTTTTTTCTGTTTTTTGGTTTTTGCTCTCCTTGGCTTCAGTATCAAAGCCATATTTGTGTCATAGTAGGAATTTGTTAGGACTCCTTTACCTATTTTTTCCAACAACTTATATAGTATTAGAATTAAATGTCTATCAAATCTTTGATTAGAATTTGTTTGTAAATTCATATTGTCTTGTGTTGTTGTGGTTGTTGTTGTTGTTTTTCCTTAGGGAGCTCATTTATGGTTTGTTCAATTTCTTTTTTCTAAGATTGAGTTATTTAAGCATTCTATTTCCTTTTATGTTAATCAGGACAATGTATTTTTTACAAAAATTCATCCATTTCATTTAGATTTTCAGTTTTATTGTCATAGAGTTGGTCACAATAGCTCATAATAATTGCTTTTACTTCATCTTCATTGGTTCTACATTTACCTTTTCATTTTTTATACTTGTAACTTGGTTTTCCTTTTTAAAAAACCAAATTAGCCAATGATTTATCTATCTTGTTCTTGTTGTTGCTACATAAAACCAGCTCCTAGTTTTATTTATTAATTCAAAGATTTTTTTTTACATTCAATTTTATGCATCTGTTCTTTGATTTTCAGAATTGCTATTTTGGTGTGTAATTGGGGGGAGTTAATTTCTTGTTTTTCTAGTATTTTTTTCTTTAGTTGCATGTCCAATTAGTTAATCTACTCTTTCTCTCCTTTATTGATGTAGGCATTTAGAGATATAAATTTTCTCCTAAGGACTGCTTTGGCTGCATCCCACAAATTTTGATATGCTGTCTCATTGTTGTGGTTCTCTTTAATGAAATTATTGATTGTTTCTATGATTTGTTCTTTTACTCAATCATTCTTTTAGGCCCTTTATTGAATGCAATTTTTATTGCACTATGGTCAGAAAAGTATGTATTTAATATTTCTGCTGTTCTGCGATTGTCTATATGGTTTCTACACCTTAATATATGGTCACTTTGTGAAGATGCCATGATAAATAGGCATACTTCCTTCTAATCACATTCAATATTTTCCAGAAGCCTATGACATCTAAATTTTTAAAAATTCTATTCATCTCTTGAACTTTAAAAAAAATTATTTCTTTCTATTTTATGATTAGATTTATCGAGGTCCAGGTGGAGTAAATTGAGGTCCCCCACTAGTATATTTTTACTATTTCCTACAACTCCTTTAATTTTACCTTCAAGAATTTAGATGCTCTGCAATTTGGTACCTGAGTTCAAATTCAGCCTCAGACACTTGACACATACTAGCTGTGTGACCCTGGGCAAGTCACTTAACCCCCATAGCCCTGAAAAAAAAAAAAAAAAGGAATGTTTGAAAGTCCTCTATTTCATTAAATATCCATTCTCTGCTTCCCCCCCACACACACCCACACACCAAGTTTTATACTAAGTTTTTCTGTGTAGTTTGCTCTTGGTTGTAATTCTAGCTCCTTTACCTTTTGGAAAATCATATTCCAAGCCTTCTGCTCCTTTATAGTGGCAGCTGCTAAATTTTGTGTGATCCTGACTGTAGCTACATACTGGTTTGTTTTTTGTTTGTTTTTTGTTTGTTTTTTTGTTTGTTTTTTGTTTTTTTTTTTTAGTGAGGCAATTGGGGTTAAGTGACTTGCCCAGGGTCACACAGCTAGTAAGTGTTAAGTGTCTGAGGCCGGATTTGAACTCAGGTCCTCCTGACTCCAGGGCTGGTGCTCTATCTACTGCGCCACCTAGCTGCCCCTACATACTGTTTTAATTTCTTCTTTCTGGCTGTTTGCCAGAAAGTCTGGGAAGTCTGAATTTGAGCAATTATAGTTCAGGAAATGTTTATTTTTATATTTTTTTCAGGAGATGACCATTGGATTCTTTCAAGTTCTTCTTTTCCTCTCTGGCTTTAAGATATCTAGGAAGTCTTCCTTTGTAATTTCTTGAAATATGATGTCCAAGCTGTTTTTTATTATGGTTTTCAGCCAGTTCAATAATTCTTAAGTTCTCTCTCCTTAATCTATTTTCCAGGTCAGTTATTTTTCTGATGAGATATTTCACATTTTCATCTTTTTTTAGTCTTTTAATTTTATTTCTTTTTTAATGATAATAAATGTCTTTATTTAGAGGGGTTTTTTTTCTTTTAGTGAGGCAATTGGGGTTAAGTGACTTGCCCAGGGTCACACAGCTAGTAAGTGTTAAGTGTCTGAGGCCGGATTTGAACTCAGGTACTCCTGAATCCAGGGCCGGTGCTCTATCCACTGCGCCACCTAGCTGCCCCTTTATTTAGAGTTTTGAGTTCCAAATTCTATCCCTCCTTCCCTCCCTCCCCTCCCACCTCTCTGAGGCAATAAGCAATGAGATATAGACTACACATGTGCAATTATGTAAAACATGACCATGTTAGTCATTTTGTATAAGAAAACTTGAATAAAAGGAAAAAATGAAAGGTGAAAAATAGCCTGCTTCAGCCTATGTTTGATCAATATCAGTTCTTTCTTTGGAGTTGAATAGTGTGCTTCATCATTAGTCCTTTGGGATTGTCTTCAATCATCATATTGTGGAGAATAGTTGCCATTCACAGTTCTTCATCAAACAATATTGCTATCGCTGCATAATGTTCTTCTGGTTCTGCTCACTTCACTATGCATCAGTTCATATAAGTCTTTTCAGACCTTGCTGAAATTGTCCTGTTTGTCATTTCTTATAGCACAATAATATTGTATCACAATCATAAAACACAGCTTATGGGGCGGCTAGGTGGTGCAGTGGATAGAGTACCGGCCCTGGAGTCAGGAGTACCTGGGTTCAAATCAGGCCTCATACACTTAACACTTACTAGCTGTGTGACCCTGGGCAAGTCACTTAACCCCAATTGCCTCACTAAAAAAAACAAAAACAAAAACAAAATAAAACACAGCTTATTTAGCCATTCCCCATTGATGGACATTCCTTTAATGTCCAATTCTTAGCCACCACAAAAAGAGCTGATATAAATTTTTTTGACAAATACATCTTTTTCTCTTTTGGGGGATATCTTTGGGATAAAAACCTAGCAGTGGTATTGCTGGGTCAGAGGGTATGCACAGTTTGATAGCCCTTTGGGCATAGTTCCAAATTGCTCTACAGAATGGTTGGATCCATTCAGAACTCCACCAATAGTGGATTAGCAACCCAGTTTTCTGACATCCCCTCCAAAATCCAGTATTTCCCTTATTTGGTTATATTTCCCACTCTGATAGGTGTGAGGTGATTTCTTAGAGTTGTTACAATTAGCATTTCTCTGATCAACAGCATTTTAAAGCATGTTTTCATATGACTATAGATAGCTTTGATTTCTTTGTCTGAAAACTGCTTAACTATTTATTAATTGGGGGAAATTGTTTCATGATGTCCCATGGAGTCATTAATTTCCATTTGACTAATTCTGCTTTTTAAGGAGTATTTTCTTCAATGAACTCTTTTTCTGTTTGGCCAGTTTTGCTTTTCAAGGAGTTGTTTTCTTCAGTATTTTTGTGCCACTTTTACCTAGCTGTTTATTCTCTTTTCATAATTATCTTGTAGTATTCTCATTTATTTTCACAATTTCCCCTCTACCAGTCTAATTTGATTTTCTAAATAATTTTTCCTCTTTTTAAAATCTCTTTCTTTAGTTCTTCTAGGAATTTCTGTTGGGCTTTTATTCAATCCACATTCTTCTTTGAGACTTTGTTTGTAGATGTTTTCATGTTCCTCTGAGTTTCGTATTGAGCTTCCTGTCACTCTAGTAGCTTTTTATGGTCAGGTTCTTTGTTGTTGTTGTAGGCTCATTTTCTCAGCCTATTTATTGCCTTTGGACTTTATGTTAGAGTTGGGCTCTGCTCATTTTGCAGGGTGTGAGGCAGGGAAGAGTATCTTTTGGTCTGTTTTCTGTCTTTTACATCTTTCTGCTGCTTTCACAGCTTGGTCAGGGGGTGGGGGTGGGAGACTGTAAGTTTTTGATGTTATGATCCATGTAGGGTCCCTTTTCCCTCATGACTGTAACCACCCCTCTCTATCTTGGAATTATGACTGAAAACTGGCTAATAAGCAACAGAGCTGTTAAATAGCACCTGTTCTAGCTTCCAGTGCTAGTATAGAGGTTCCTAGGATCGCTTTCTGAGCAGGTTCTCAGTCGCCTTATCATCCCTGGAGGCTGTACTGCTCCAAATAGCTGCAGCCACTATCAGGACCCATTACTGCTAACACAACTGGTATAACTCCTGCCATGCTGTATTCTGGCAACCCACCACCCTAATGTCTGTAGACCTTCCTTTCTGTTTTCTTAAACTACCCTGGTCTCCAAAAATGTCTTACTATTATCTTTTTTCTTGGTTTTCCTGCAAAAAGTTCTGTTTGGCATTGCCTTTTAAGCTGTTGTAAACAGGGTATATTAGGAGAATTGGCAAAAATGGTGGCTTTACTTCACTATTTTAACTCTTCAAACTCTCGCATGAATTTAGAAGCAAACCTTTCCAGTGGGAAAGTTTATTGTCTTCCTCATCCCTAGCCTCATTTGAACCTTTATGATTTACAACAAATTATTTTGTAGAAACATTTATTAAGTGCCTACTGTGTGCAAGGCATTGTACTCCCCTTGGAGACCCAAAAGTCCATAACTAAACAATCTTAACCCTCAAAGAGTTTACATTCTCCTTAATCTTCTAGTCACTAACACACAGAGAAATCTTAAGAAATGGTTCCTGACCTTGAGAAGTGTACTCTCCAAAAGGAGAGGTTGGACAGGTACATAAATAACTATAGTACAAGGTGACATAATTGTCTTTTTTTTTTATTTTAATTTTTTTTTAAGTGAGGCAATCGGGGTTAAGTGACTTGCTCAGGGTCACACAGCTAGTAAGTGTCAAGGGTCTGAGGTCAGATTTGAACTCAGGTCCTTCTGACTCCAGGGTCAATGCTTTATCCACTGTACCACCTAGCTGCCCCCTCTAACATATTTCCAAACTGCATAATCCTGGGCAAGTTATTTCTCTGGACCTCACTTTCCTCATCTCTAAAACGAGGGGCCAAACTTGATGACTTCTGAGGTCACCTCTGACTCTGTGACCCAGCAAAGTGACCTCTGTTAAGTGACTTATCCAGGGTCACACAGCTAGTGTCTGAGACCAGATTTGAACTCAAGTCTTCCTGATAACAAGCCTAGTGGTTTATCCACTGTAACACCTAGCTGCCCAAGAATAAAAACCAAAAATTTAAGAGGGGAAAGGAAGAGAATCAGCCAATAAACATGTATCAAGTACCTAATATGTGCCATGCATTGTCCTTCCCCAATAAGGGAACTTTCCACAGTCAGATGATCACCCCCATCAGTCCTCTATAAAAGTATCTGCCTGTCTTCTGCTCTAGGAGATAGGTATCTCAGAGCCACACCTCTGTGCCATGCCTTCTCCCCATGAGAAGTTCAAGGATTTCTCTCTTAGTTTCCTTTCCCTAGCATCTAAATAAACTATTATTTTATTCTAATTGGATTTGTGTGCGAGAGGTTGTCATTCTTTAAAGAGGAATTCCTAAGAACCCCTACCCCAAACCCCAACCCTATTTCCCTATAACAGGAATGATATGGCATTGTGGTATAGGCCGGACAAAATGGCCTTCAGGGTCCTTCCTGACCCAGTGATTCTGTACCTCTAAATTCACTTTTCTCCAGAGGCCAGGGTGAGGGGCCAACCATTTTCTCAAGCATTTCCATCCTTATTGTCTTGGGATCTGGGAGTACCTGGATGACTTGCTATTCTTTTCCCATAGTTCCCTGGGCCCCTGGTGTAATGGATGTAAAATCAATAACCCAGGGTCACATCTCTGTGGGAAGGAGCCAGCCCTTTATTCTCCAGGCCTGGATCTGAAGAGTTATTCAGAGAGCAGGAGGGAGAAAGGTGAGTGACCAATTCAGATAATACAGTCAAGGGGAAATAGTTGTATACAGACCCCACTGCTTTGTGGCTTCACCCCCAGGATCCCAGCAGGGGAAGAACCTGGTTTAGCATCACAAAGGTGCCTTTTGGAAATCTTTTCCCCAGGCCTATTCAGGCTGCTGGGGAGGTCTCCTTTCAGAAAGGAGTCAATTTCCATATTAAAAATTAGGGGACTGACAGTCCTGGGAACAGGGTTTAGAGGCAGGTAATGAAGAGCAAATCAGAATCTAGCTTGCCTAGGAGGCTCAGAAAGTATTTCGTTTTAGTGCCAGGTCCATCCTATATTAATTGGATGACTGGAAAGGCAATGGGGTCATGTTGCAAAAAGCACTGCATCAGGAGGGTCTGGAGACCTAAATCAAAGCCCCACCTCTACCCCAGAGCAACCTTTCTGAGTCTAAGTCTTATCCTGGGATTGTAGACTGAGAAATAACCTAGTCCAACCACTTTATTTACACAGAGGAGTTGGACCAAATTTACTGAAAACTGACTAATCCCCACCTACTCTCCATTCCCAGGCCAATAAATTGCTTGGGACTAACCAATCTTTGTCAATTCCAGATTCTTCATTGATTTATGGATCTCCCCCAAGAAAACTATCCCCACCTTACTCCCTGGACTTTATATTATTATGTAAAAGGATCCACCTACATTAAGTAGTTTCTATTTAGAGTTAAGTAGTGTCTACACTTAACTCAGGAGCAGCTCTATAGTTTTTGTTTTTTTTTTTGATGAGGCAATTGGGGTTAAGTGACTTGCCCAGGGTCACACAGCTAGTAAGTGTGAAGTGTCTGAGGTCAGATTTGAACTCAGGTACTCCTGAATCCAGGGCCAGTGCTCTATCCACTGCACCATCTAGCTGCCCCCAGCTCTATAGCTTTTGTAAAAGGTTCATTTACATTAAGTAGTTGTACATGACTCTGGAGCAGTCATTTGGTTCCCTTTTGTTCTGTTACACTATAAAAACCCTGTCCCTGGTTCTGGTCTTTGGGTATTCATAGCTTCTTGCTTTGTGATACCATGATGGATGAGATGTAGTGGACTTGAGTCAGTTTACACTCTGAGGCTGCAGTTTGGAAAGTACCCAGCTCCCAGTCCCTGTTATTGTTAGACAATTCTGTCCATATTCCAACCCGTTGCTTGCTAAAACACACCTCTTCCCCCTTTGTTCTGTTGCTAAGCAGGAGAGCTGCCTCCTGTTAGCACAGACCCACCCTGATACTACCTCTCCCTTCTCGCATTCCTAAGCCCGAGCTCCTGGTACCATCTCTCCCTTCTTCCCCTCTGCCCCCTCCTTACAGGGGTAGAGTGGTTTCACCCCTTCTCCCTCCCCTTCCCCCCAGCTTTCAAACCTAGCCAAGCATGCCTCCATACCCTGATCACAAGCTAATCACTCGAATTTGGATGAGACAGAATTGGATGTTAGAGTGTTAGCTCGCCCTGTGCATGAGGGGACTGCCTGTGAGGAAATGGGTAGTTGTCTTCTCTCAATGTGGATATAACAGTCAGTCATACTCCTCCTGACCTCTTTATAGGACAAAGGTCTCGGATCCCCTCCTCCCCCTCAGGTTAACAAAATCACAGGTTCAAGGAGGCCTGGTCTCAATAAGGTCCACTCCTGAGTTATGCCCATACAAGGAAGGGAGGGTGGGAATACTGTGTTCTGATTAGCTAGTTTTTGCATGTAGATTGTAACCCTTGAGTAATCGGACCAGTGATGAAAAAGGGGAGGGTCCATTCGCGTTAGGGACTAGGGTATAAAACAGGGCCTGAGAGCCCCCTTTCTTTGTACCCACTAGCTGCACGCTAGGGTGTCTCCTCATGAGAAGGAAATAAAGAGTCTTTGTCACATCCCTGTTGAGTTCCTGAGAATTATTGAGAAAAGGATGGTTTTTTTCCCTCACACTGCCCCCTCAGACTTCCATAAAAACCCAACTCATGAGCTCATCAGCACACTCCTCATCCCTTGCACAGGGTTGCCCATTCTCATGGGAATGAAATAAGTCTGTCTCTGCTTGACTTGGTGGTCTTCTCAGACTATTTGGGTAAACTGAGGCAATTGTCCCATACCACAAACTATAGTCCCTCTGCCCCAATTGAAGACCTTATTTTCTCCTATATTGATTGTTTCCTTCATTTACAGGTTAACGGGCCATATTCAGTTCAATCCAAATCAATAAACAGTGATTACATTGCTGCTATGTGCCCAGCACTGGAGATACAAAGACAGGAAAAAGTCCCTGCCTTCAAGGAGTTTGTGTTCTACTAGGGAGATACAGCACCTGTACAGATAAGTAGATAGAAAGTAATTTCAAAAACTGAATAAAGGGGAGAGAGACAGACAGAGACAGAGAGAATTAACTGGGGAGATCAGACAAAGCCTTGCAAAGGAGTTGGCACCTAAGCTATGCTTTAAAGGAAGCCAAGGATTCTAAAAGGTGGAGATGAGGAGAGTATGAATTTCAGACAAGGAAGATGGCCTATGGTAAGGCACAGAGACAAGAGATGGATTTCCACCCAGTGTACAGTTAACCAATTCATTAGAATGGAGGGGGCATGAAGGAAAGTAATGTGAAATAAGGCAAGAAGTGTATGTGGGAGACAGATTGTGGAAGGTTTTGTTACAGGGTTAAGACTATTAAAGTTTAACCTGGCCAGCTCCTTGAGACACACCTTGAAGCAAGAGAGATAAGCCCATTAGGCTGCTGCCTTAGTGGTGTGAGGGAGACAGAGATTGGAGCTGCCTCTCAGCCACCACCAGTGGGGGATGGTCCTCCCTCAGGTGGTCACCCCAATAAAGGAACTTTCCACAGTCAGATGATCACCCATTGGGTCCCTCCACCATCGGTCCTCTATAAAAGTATTTGCCTGTCTCCTGCTCGAGGAGATAGGTATCTCAGAGAACCACACCTCTGTGCCATGCCTTCTTCCCATGAGAAATTCAAGGACTTCTCTCTTGGTTTCCTTTCCCTAGCACCCAAATAAAATATTATTTTATTCTAATTGGATTTATGTGCAAGAGGATGTAATTCTTTAAAGAGGAATTCCCAAGAAACCCCAACCCCAACCCCCCTACCAATTTCCACCATAACAGTTTCAAGTGATTGAAGAATTTGTATTTTATCCCAGAGGCAGAATGACAGAGTTTGAGACTTAAAAGGAAATTCAATAACCATCTAATAGAATCCATATGTCCATAATAACATATCAGACAAGTGGTCATGTAGTCTTTTATTGAAGAACTCCAACAAGGGAAATAGGGAGCCAGTGAAGTTTTCTGACAAGGGGAGTGACATGATCAGATTTGTGTTTTAGGATTATAATTTTGGCCATTGAGGTTGAATTGGAGCTGAGGGCTACTGGAAAAAAGGAGGCCAATTAAGACATTATTGCTATAGCCTAGGTAAGAGGTGATTAACTTACAAGCTCAGACCATCTTCATTTTTTTGTCTGTCTCCTCAGCACTTAGCACTGACAGAAAATTGTTATTACCAAAGGTAACATTAACTCTCAATCATCCTAGTAATGTCAGAATTTCAGTAATGTCTTTACATTCCTACTCTCAAGATATTTCATGTTGATTAGATTGAGTTTAACTATATACCCTAAATTGGGGGCAGCCAGGTGGCGTAGTGGATAGAACACCAGCCCTGGATTCAGGACCTGAGTTCAAATCCAGCCTCAGACCCTTGACACTTACTAGTTGTGTGACCCTGGGCAAGTCACTTAACCCTCATTGCAATGCCAAAAAAAAATGTAGGTAACTATATACCCTAAATCCACCCCATCCCCACCCAGAGATTTTATCTTGTAAAGGAAATTTGCTTAAATTTTATCTCAGCTTCTAAAGTCCTGGCCCCCTTCCATTGGGATTCATGGCATGAAGGTCAAAACAACCAGAATGAAGTGGTTTTCCTTGGCCAGATTGGCAAGGGCCACTGGGATTTCGTGACTAGGTCTTGCTACTTCATACTATCTCTGCACCCTCTCTTCCTAAAGGTATAAGAAGCTTTCACATGGGTCTTGGAGTTGGAAAATCCATTGTGCTCTGCACTCGTGGGACACCTCCCAGGGTGGAAGGTTTGCTACTCTGTTATCTCAGTTAAAAACACTTTATTCCTCAACTCATGGCTTTGATTTATTTCATTCAGGACTGGCCAGCTCATAGTATGACAAATTGTAAGGGTTTAATAACTAAGTGATTGGTTGGTTGATTCAACCAGTATGGAGGCTGTATGAGTGGAGAGAAGGGGGCAGACCTGACAAATATGGAGGTAGAACAGATAAGATTTGACAATTGAATACATATGAAAGGTGAAGGAGGAAGACTCAAGAATGCTTCCAAGTTATGAATCTGGTGAGTTGAAGAGCCTTCAAAGGAAATAGGGATGTTTTCAGGAGGAATGTTTGGGGAAATCTGTATTCTATTCTATTGAACTTAATTCAACAAATGCTACTTTTGCAAGATGCCATTATCTGTGGTGAGATGAGAGAAAAAGATCTTTCTCTCCCTACCCTCGTTGGAATCTGGAAGAGTCCCAAAGGGGAATGTGAAGAGCCTACTTAAGAGCTGAGTTCTCCATAGTTGGCTCTCCTCTCAAATGATGCAGAGAGATTCTGGAACAAAACTAGCTTACCCATTTTGTATAAGCCATAATGGGCATGACATCCTCCCAACCAATCACTTCGAGTTTGTCAACCATTAATTGCTTTCATTCAATGGCCGATTCCCCATAATTCCATCTGTCTGTTTGAAGTTCTTCCCACTTTGTTATAAAGTTATTTGGATAATTCATTTTACTCTATCATGGGCTGCTCAGGATAATTTCTAAACACCCCCCTTTAGAATTCCTTTATGCAAGCTGACCTTCACATAGCATTTTCATAAGCATCACCAGAGGGATCTGGTGATGAACTCCACTGTACTTGTCTAGCCTGATCCTCCCTAAAGAGAAATACAATCCATCACCAACTTCTTAATCAAAGAGATTCCAGCTTAGTATATGTGGGTACAATTGTAACTTGCTCCTAATGTAGCAGAAATTTTCCAATCCTAGTTAAAGACAAGTATTCCATCTTTTAAAAATGCTAACAGATTTCAGTGCCTTTGAGATGCCATGTCACCCCTTCTTGATTTCGCCTAATTTATCCAATCCCCTCCCACTTTCTTCCTATTCTCTGTGGTCTTTAAGGTCACCAGAGTTACCAGTAGACTTTGCACTCAGAGGGCTTTTGAGAACAGTGACTTTCATACTATTGATGTGGGTGGAATTTGGGGTCAAAAGAATGACAAGACTCAGTGACTCAGTTTCCCAAGTTTTATTGCAATACTGTGAGTGACCACAGGGAGAGAACCAGAATAGTGGAAAGGTATCTCTCGAATAGGGAAAGAAAAGACAGTTATATTTATAGTATGGATAAATTGGTTATCAGTCTCATTATAATAATCTCCACCTTTGGGAGGTATAGGGGAGGGCTTATCCTAATTTGGAGTTCCTAGGGTCCTAAGCCAACCCCGAGGCAGGTAGCTTTTTCTGTGGAGGTGTGTTTTGGGGTTTTACTCGTCATAAGGTGAATCTGGGGACAAATTTGGCCTTTTCTGCACATGTCTCTTTCTGGTTCCCATAGCTAGTTTCAAAACACCTTCATTTGTTCATTTATTTCTTCTCTAAGTTTCTATAGCCTGTCATTTTATCATTGTTACATCCTTAGGCCTTCACCGCCTAGCTCCCTCTGTTGGGTTATGGGTACTGATTACTGTGGGTACAAGAACCTAGCATCCTGACTTGTAAGTTATCCATTAACTGGGGTCTGAATTCCTTTTAGAGCTCATATCTGAATTAGAGCTTGGATCTTAGGTTTTTCTGTTAACCCCTTTTTGTCTCCTACATCACTATGACTACAGCAAATCTAGTTATGTTTGCAATTAGCAAGAGCATTTGCAATTCTCTTACATTTAGCAAAGAAAGAAACTGAGGCAAAGGGAAGCCAAATGATTTGCCCAGGTTTACACAGCCGTTAAGTGTCTGAATAATCTCGAATTATTCATAATAATCATAATAATCATAATCTCGAATTTATTCAGTCCGTATCCTATCCTTGCGTTTGGCCTCGGGCCCCAATTAGACTGGGAGCTCCCTGAGAACAGGGTCTCTCTTTGCCCTTTCTCTGTAGAAACAGCACCTATGGCAAATAGTAGGTGCTCAATAAACCGTAATTGACTGACTGACTGACCGCCCCAGGACATCGTGGCAAAGGCTCCACGGCCCGGGCAAGGCTGAGGTCCGGGGCATTCTTCTTCCGGTCCAGGATGGGCAGGGCTCCCGAGGCCTGAGCCCCTCAACCCCGCCCTCCCCTCCTCAGTTTCCCGGCGGGGGGCGGGGCGGCGGCAGGCCCCACCCCCACGCCCCGGGAGGCGCACGCACTGAGGGCAGAGGGGCGGAGGAGGAGGAGGAGGAAGGGAAGGAAGAGGATGGCTCTGGGCCGGCCAGCCCCGCAGCTGCGGCTCCTGCTCCGCTCCTTCCTCGGACCCATAGCCCTGAGCCAGCGCGCCGCGTCGGGCCCGGATTCGAGGCGCCGACCCCGCCGCCTCTCGGTGGAAGGGAACATCGGTAAGACCCGGGCCGCGGCAGCGGGGCGTGCGTCCGAGCCGTGGGCGGGGCGGGAGCCTGGCGGGGGGGGCGGGGAGCGGGGGCGGAGCCTGATTCTGCTTGAGCCGCGGCCCCGACGGCTGATCGCCATAGGCCCTTGGGCGGGATGGGGGGGGGGGGGGTCGGCCGAGGGCCTGGTCTGGGCCTGCGCAGTGAGAGGCGCCCAGAAGGAACTGCCCCCGAGGGAGTGAGGGGAGGGAGGGAAGGAGGGGCGTATTTGGGCTGCGGCCTCCCCCTGACCCTTCGGGGCGGGAGCCTAGACTGGACTTGGCCCGACCTGCGTCCCCTCTGAAGGATGGCCGGCTTCCGCTTGCAGCCCTCCAGTAGCGGGGTGCTCCCCACTGGTCCTGAGCCCTGGGCAGAGGGGCCTGTCTGCAGTGCACTTTATTATGTGCCAGTCACCAGTGTGCTGGAGTGTGGGGATCCGGCCCCCAAGGAGCTCAGATCGAATGGGGGAAACAACAAGCAAACTGACATAGGCAAGAAATACTATATACTGGATAAATAGGAAATAAGAGAGCAAAGGCCTAGAATTAAGCGGGGCTGGGAAGGGATTCCTGTACGAGATGGGATTTTTAGCAGGGAAGCTGGGGGCTGGAGGACACCCGGAGACTGCTGTTCCCAGTTCTGCTCCCCACCCCCAATGAGACGAGCCTGATCTCCCCTCCTCCCTCCTCGGTCACTTAGGTCTTCTTTTCTCCAGGCGGAACACCCCCAGGTCATGATCAAGGCCCTTCCTCCCTTTGCTGGCTACCTCCCCCAGGTTCTCCCCACTTTACCTGTGTCCTTCCTAAAATGTGGAGACCAGAACTGGACACGGGACTCTAGAAAGAGGTGGCTTGAATGGTCCAGAAAACAGCAGGACTCTTCTGTCCCCAGTCCTGGCTACCAGACCCCTGAGTATTGTATTAGCTTTTTTTTTTTTTTTTTGCAGGGCAATTGGGATTAAGTGACTTGCCCAGGGTCACACAGCTAGTAAGTGTTAAGTGTCTGAGGCCTGATTTGAGCCCAGATACTCCTGACTCCAGGGTCTGTGCTCTATCCACTGCGCCACCTAGCTGCCCCTGCATTAGCTTTTAATTTACTATTATCTTGTGATACTGTTGTCCCCACTTCTACCCTCCAGAGCTCTTTCAGACAGGCTGCCTTTGGCCCTGCCCTCCCATCTTATACTGGTGGGGGCTGACTTGGCATTTGAACCTAATAAACATCTAACTGAAGGCTTGATGCTACGCAGAGAATACAAGACAGAAAGGAAACAATGTCTGCTCTGAAGGGATTTCCATTCTACTGAGAGGAGACAACTTGGACACAAATGCTTTCATACAGAATCTACATAAGGTGATACAAACTTCCCCCTTAGAGAGTGATTGTAGCAACTAACACCAAGGTAGAGATAAGGCCCAACATCCCAGCCCCCATCTGGCTCTTGGTTGTGGACTCTTTAAGGCAAAAAAGAGAAATCAAGGCAAGCCTAGATGTTATTGGGCTTTGCCCATTTCTTTTCTTTTTCTTTCTTTCTTTCTTTTTTTTTTTAGTGAGGCAGTTAGGGTTAAGTGATTTGCCCAGGGTCACACTGCTAGTAAGTGTTAAGTGCCTGAGGTTAGATTTGAACTCAGGTCCTCCTGATTCCAGGGCTGGTGCTCTATCCACTGCACTACCTAGCTGCCCCCTTTGCCCATTCCTTACTTAGCCTGTTCTACTTGTGGATGTACTCTTCAGTTGCGGTCTCAGGGCATTTTAAAAGGCATCAGTGGGGCAGCTAGGTGGCGTATTAGATAGAGCACCGGCCCTGGATTCAGGAAGACCTGAGTTCAAAACCGGCCTCAGACACATGACACTTACTAGCTGTGTGACCCTGGGCAAGTTACTTAACCCTGATTGCCCCACAAAAAAAAAAGTACTCTAGGCAGGAATGACTAGAGACAGAGAAGTTAAAAAAGGCATCAATGATCACTACATTGGCAGATCTAATGGCCTTTTCTCAGCCTCCCTGAGCTCTCTGTTACCTTTGACACTTGATTCTACTGGGTATTCTGCCCTCTTGACATTGCTGTCGCCTACCTGCCTGTCTCCTCAGTTTCCTTTGCTAGTTCTTCCCCTAGGTCATGCCCTTTCGCCATGGGGGTTCCCCAAGGCTCTGTGCTGGTTCTCTTCTCTTCTCCCTCTCTACTATATTGCTTGATGATTTCATTAGCTCCCATGATGAAGAGAATTCCCAGATCAAGATATGCAACCCAAAGCAGGGTCATGCCACCCTGCCGTCTTTGTGCATCTTGAACTGCGTGTCCCAAATGAAGGTGACCAAAATGCAACTCAATATCTGCCTCCCCCAAGTCCTTTCCTCTCCCAAACTTCCCTATTATTGTTTTAAATCACATTTTATTTTATTCAATCAGCAAAAAAAAAAAATCACCTTTCCCTCCCACAGTAATCCACCTCACCTTCCAGTTGAGAGCAAAGAAAAGGCACACTCCACACTACAGACATGTGTAGTCAAGCAAAACAAATGTCAGGGGCGGCTAGGTGGCGCAGTGGATAAAGCACCAGCCCTGGATTCAGGAGTACCTGAGTTCAAATCTGGCCTCAGACACTTGACACTTACTAGCTGTGTGACCCTGGGCAAGTCACTTAACCCCAACTGCCTCACTAAGGGAAAAAAAAAAAAGACTCTAAAACAAATGCCCACATTGGCTATGTCCAAGTTACACACACACACACACACACACACACACACACACACACACACACAATTCTGTACTCTGAGTCTGTCACTTTATGGGGAGGGGGGTAGCTTGCTTCATTATTAGTCTTCTTCATCATTAGTCCTCTCCAGTAGTGGTTGGTGATTACATGGATCATTGTTCCTAAGTCTTTCAAAGTTTTTTGTTTTTACTATATTGTTGTCCATTGTGTGGGCCAAAAGTCGACATGTTTTAATAACTTTTTGAAAATTATCTTTTCTTTTTTTACCACTTACAAGATTTTATTTTTTTACACGTAATGTAAAATCATTTCCTATATATACTATATATGATGCTATGGTATTTTAAATTAAAAACAAAAAATAAAGGGGAGGGAGCAGCTAAATGGCACATTGGATAGAGCACTGGCCCTGGAGTCAGGAGTACCTGAGTTCAAATCCCGCCTCAGACACTTAACACTTACTAGCTGTGTAAGTCACTTAACCCCACTTGCCTCACTAAAAAAAAGGGGGGGTTATTAAATATTGAAACCTCTTTCTGACTTTTGGCCCACCCTGTATAAATTACTCTGTGTAATGTCTTCAGATAAGTTTCCCCATAACCAGTCTTCAGCATGTCTTATAACCCAATAGTTTTCCATCACCTTTATGTCATAATTCATTTAGCCATTCCCCAATTTATGCCTCCCCTCAGATTCCCACTTTGCCATCTTAAGAAGAGCTATAAATATTTTTGTTAGTTTGTTTTGCTCGGGACTAACCCTTCCCTTAGTCTGCTGTTCAGTCATTTCAATTCTGTCTGATACTTCATAGCCCCACTTGGGGTTTTCTCGGCAAAGATACTGGAGTGATTTGTCATTTCTTCCTCCAGCTCATTTAACAGATGAGGAAATTGGGGCACACAGGGTTAAATGACTTGCCCAGGGTCACATAGTAAGACTGAGGCTGGATCTGAACTTACAGAAATGATCTTCCTGACTCTAGGCTGTGCAATCTAGCTGCCCCTCTAATTACTTTGATTTCATTTAATTAATCTACCTTCTCCCTAATTGGCTTCCTCATCCCTCTTCCCTTTCTCCCCTCATTTCCCACTGAGTGAGATGTCGTTTCATATTTAACCACGTGTGTACATGTGTGTATTGTTCCATCCAGACGAGAATGAGGTTGTACAGTGAGCTGCTTCCTCCCACCCCTTCCTTCTCATTTGTAGAGATACTTAACTGCACACTCTGATTATGTGAGCTAATTTCCCCTACCATTCCTTTCGCTCTCCCACTGTTGTCCTCTTTCTGTCGGTCCCTTAAGATCATCAAATATGGGGCAGCTAGGTGGCATAGTGGATAGAGCACTGGCCCTGGAGTCAGGAGGTCCTGAGTTCAAATCCGGCCTCAGACACTTAATACTTACTAGCTGTGTGACCCTGGGCAAGTCACTAAACCCCAATTGCCTCACAAAAAAAAAGGGGGGCAACTAGGTGGCACAGTGGATTGAGCACTGGCCCTGGAGTCAGGAGGACCTGAGTTCAAATCCGGCCTCCGACACTTAACACTTACTAGCTGTGTGACCCTGGGCAAGTCACTTAACTCCAATTGCCTCACTAAAAAAAAAAAAAAAAAGATCATCAAATATGAGGAAACCACTCCCAACCCTGTGTAGGCTGCTAAGTGAGCAGTGGATACAGTGCCAGTCCTGGAGCCAGGAGTGCATGAGTTCAAATTCAGCCTCAGACACTTCCTAGCTGTGTGACCCTGGACAAATCATTTTACTCTGTTTGCCTCAGTTTCCTTATCTGTAAAATGAGCTGGAGAAGGAAATGGCAAATCACTCCATTGTCTTTGCCAAGAAAACCCCAAGTGAGGTCACAAAGAGTTAGTCATGACTGAAAAATAATTCACTTGGACTTGTCCTCTATTCCAGTCAATATTAATCAGTTTGATATGGTTCCACAGGGGTAGCGATTATAAGTTCTATATATTAGGTCCCAGAGCTGTGAACTGTGGTTGTAAGTTCGCTTGCTTAATCAGAGGAAGCTAACTAGAGGTCTTCCACCCTTGTGACCAAGCTCAGGATGGCAGAGGTGACTCAATTACATGGAAAGTCCCCTAAGTTATTTTTGTACCTCTGGACCATTCTCCATGAGCATGTAACTATCTTATGATCACTTAGTCAGTGGAGATGCCCCCTGCTTTGGCCATCTGTGACCCTACTGACATCCCATTTTTGCTTATTTTAGCTTATGTGTCATATGTCTGCCAATGGGATTCTGTACTTTGTATAGTCACTTTAGAACAGCCAGGTAATAGATCTGGTAGCAAACCTTAGAAAAACAAGGTCCTAGAAGAAGGGGGCATCTCAGATCATAAGGAAGATCTGAGGCCCACTTCATTAGAGGTGACCACAGGCCCTTGAATAAAGTGTCCTTAGCTCAGAGCTCTGCCTCAGTCTCTTTTATGTGACAGGTTGGACAATTTTAATCACCACAACCGAAAACAACTGAACAACAACAAAAATGATCCTTTGTGATTATACAGTTCACACATGTAGCATCTCCCCGTGGTAGAATGTAAGCACTTTATCCTTATGAGATTCAAAATTGGATATACAGAGCATTAAATTCCCTTTTAACTTTTCCCTTTATATATATATATCTCCCAGACCAGTAAGAAAAAGAAGCCTCTGAGCTTTAATCTGTGAGGGATTAGTTTTTATTGCTTGGGAATTAATTAGACAACAAAAGGTGATAACAATTAGGGAAATAGAGAAGTAGAAATACAGATGAATGACCTTAGATCTAAACTTAGTCTATTTTCCTTTATAAAACTCACTGAATCCCAAACTGCCCGCCAGGCCAAGAACCAGCACACACAAAGCTGAACACCAACCACGTGTTTCTCAACTCCTCTCACCTGCGTGCCACCACGGCTAAATTTAGCAGCCAGAGAGCAAGAACTTCCATTCCTGCCCTCACTTTTAAGTCCATGTACCAGAAGTTCCTCGTGTTCTCCTCCCCAAAAAAAGAGGTCCTTCAAAAGCCGCTTCTGTTGCATGCGCAATCTCTCAAATGATTCAGCTAAAACTTCTGATATAGATCTTTACCACAAATAATTTTTACCACATTGTTTATCATTGTTCATGTACATGTTACATGGGCCTCAGTTTTATCATCCGGAAAAGAAGTAAATTCTAGCCCCCGCTTCCTTGAGTCCTTGGGAGGATCAAATGAAGTCTAAAGTGATATAGAAATGTTAGCTGTTAGCATTGATGATGATGGTGGTGGTCATCATCTTCATCCTCATCACCCAACTGCCCCCCAAATTCCTCTTTGGTAAGTTAGGAAAACCCTCCCCAAACAGAGACCACATCCGCCTTCATCTGTCTTCATTCAGCGGCCACAATTCTGTTCTCTCTGCTGAGAGGAAGGAAAGAAGGCATCTTCTCATCCCGCTTGAGAAGAAGCAACTTTTGAAAGGCAAGTTGCACTGACTTTGGGTACCCAGAGCCCTCTCTTGGCGTTGTTGGTCATGAAGTCAGTGCCAGATCTAGGGGAAAACTGGGGGGTTCCAGGTAAACTTGCCTTTTTAATCATTAACTCTGATGGCCTGAAGCCTGAGTCTTCGATCATTCCGAAGGCCAGAACAAAGCTCCTTTCAGTTCCTCTTTATTGGGTCTCCTGTTGTAATTGCCTCTGTCCTCAGTGTCATGTGGGCATTATTATAGTGCAGGGTCTCTTTCTTTCTGGACCTTCTGTGCCCACTGTGGATTACTGGGGTAGCAGCTGTGTTCCTACAGGAGCTCTGGATTCTAGAATCCTAGGTTTAAAGTTGGAAGAGACCTTGGAAGTTGCCCAAAGGGCTGTAAAACTGTACATACTCTTTGACCAGCAATAGCACTACCGGGTCTGTATCCCAAAGAGGTTTAAAAATAAAAAGGAAAAAGACAGATATGTACAAAAATGAGCAGCTCTTTTTATAGTGGCAAAGAATTGGAAATTGAGGGGATGCCCATCGTTTGAGGAAAGGCTGGACAAGTCGTGGTATATGATTGCGATTGAATACTCTTGTGCTAGAAGACGCTTCTACTTATCCATCCAGTATGGATCTGCTCAAGTTAGAGGACCTGAATTAAAATCCATCTCAGATGATCCTGTGCATGCATCTTGAGCAAGTTGGCAAGTTGGTTAACTATCCTGGGCCTCAGTTTCCTCACCTGTAAAATGAGGGCAGTGAGCCTAGGTAACCTCTAAGGTACCTTTTACTTCTAGATCTTTGAGCCTATGATTTCTACTCCCTACAGTCCCCTTTCATTTTGGCCTGACTCCCCATTCTCTGGCACTGTCTACCCTGATTCCCCAAATATGAAGGGGGCCGCTAGGTGGCTCAGTGGATAAAGCACCAGGCCTGGATTCAGGAGTACCTGAGTTCAAATCCGGCCTCAGACACTTGACAGTTACTACCTGCGTGACCTTAGGCAAGTCACTTAACCCTCATTGCCCTACCAAAAAAAAAAAAAAAAGAGCATGGTAATGCCAGCTCTGGCCTGCTTGTCTATGTCTCCTCAATGTCCTTGACTCTCTTCTGCTCTCTGTGCTCCCTCCCCGCCCCCCATATCAATGTTTCATTAATTCTCTTTTTGAAACAAGGGATTCTGAGAGGCAGGGATGAAACATGGGTACATACCAGGGGCTGTGCAAAGGCAGAGACAAGAAGGAGAGTGTTGTGAATGACAAGAAGCAAGGAAGCCAGTCTGGCTAGACCAGAGTATGTGGGAATTAGCGTAAGGAATAATAACCTTGGAAAGGGCACTTGAGGCCAGACTGTGAAGGACTTGAAATGCCAAACAGAAGAGTTTATATTTGATTCTAGAAAAACTAGGGAGCCATTGGAGTTTATTGAGTAGGGACAGTCAGCAAGTATATGTGAAACACCAACGGGATGCCAAACATTATATTAGATGTTGGGGAAGGAAAATAAAAATGAAGGTGCCCATGTCCTTGAGAAGTTTGCAGCCTACCTATGGAAGGGGTGGAGATATAAATAAAAGTATATACCCCCCCAAAAAAGAAGGTAATTTGGGGGGTAGGGAAAATCTATAGCAGTGGGGATGGGGAAAGGAGGTGGCATTTGAACTATGCTTTGAAGGAAGCTGGGAATTCTAAGAGGGGGCAGTAAGGAGGTGTCAGGAGAAAGGCTGTGTGTATAATAGAGACAGGGGAGGAAATGCTTCATATGAGAAACAGCGAGCTCAGTTTGACTGAACCATAAAGTGGGAGGCGGAGGAGAGTAATGTATAATAATGCAAAAATGCCATGGAGCCAGATTGTGGTTGTCATTCAGTCATGTCCAACTCTTTATGACCCCATGTGGCATTTTCTTGGCAAAGATACTGGAGTGGTTTGTCGTTTCCTTCTCTAGCTTATTTACAGATAAGGAAACTGAGGCAAAAAAGGTTCAGTGACTTGCCCAGGGTCATGTAGTGAGAACGTGATTTGAACTATGGCTTTCCTAACTCCGGCCTGGCACTCTATCCCTTGTACCACAGAGCTGCCCATAGGGAGCCAGATCACAAAGGACTTTTCAGACTAAATAGAAGACTTTGTATTTGATACTAGAGGTAATAGTGAGTCATTGACACTTCTTGAGTAGGGAAGTGACATGGTCAATGCCATTTGTACTGAGACACTATAATAAATACAACAATACTACTTATATTAATTTTTCCTGTGCCATATCAATCAAACTATGAAAGGTTTATTTTGTAGAACTAGAAAAAAAATAATCTAATCCATCCAAAGGAAAACAGGTCAAAAATCTCAAGGGGAAAAAATGGAAAAAGTTGGGAAGAATACCAGATCTCAAATATATTACAAATCACTGGAACAAACTGTGAAGACAATATACAGAAGCAAATGAGCTAGTAACCTATTATTTGACAAAACCAAAGACTCTAGCTACTCAGGTAAGGGCTTACCATTTAACAAAATCTTCTGGGGAAACTGGAAAGAAGACTGGCAAAAACTCAATATAGATCAACATCTCACTCTGTGTATACCAAAATACCTTCAAATTGAGACATAAACACCATGATAACCACATTATAGGAGTAACAAAGAAATTACCTTTCAGATTTATAGATACAGGAAGAGTACTTGACATATAAAAGATAGAGAAGATCACTGAAGATAAAATGGACAATTTTGATTATGTAGAATTAAAGATTTTGCCTAAACAAAACCAGTGCAGTTAAAATTAGAAGGGAAAGAAAGAGTTGATTGGGAAAAGAATTTTGGAGTACATTTCTCTTATAAGGTCTCATTTCCAAGATACATAAAGATCTGATTCAAATGTGTTTAAATAAGAGCCATTCCCCAGCTGATGGCTAAATTGTCAAAGGTTGTGACCAGGCAGTTTTCAAAAGGAGAAACTTAAGTTATCAATAGCCGAAGGAAAAAATGTTCCAACTCACTAATAATTAGAGAAATACAATTTAAAGTAACCTTGTGGGGGCAGCTAGGTGGCGCAGTAGATAAAGCACCAGCCCTGGATTCAAGAGTACCTGAGTTCAAATGTGGCCTCAGACACTTCACACTAGCTGTGTGAACCTGGGCAGGTCACTTAACCCTCATTGCCCCATAAAAAACAAAAACAAAAAATAAAAATAAAGTAACCTTGTGTTTCTATCTGACACCTGTCAAATTGGCAAATTTGGAGGGGGGGGGTGGAATAACATGTTGGAAGGGCTATGGAAAAACAAGTACATCAATGCATTGTTGGAGGAACTTTGAAATGATATAGCCATTCTGGAAAGCAATTTGCAGTTATGCCCCCAAAGTTACTAGATGACATATTTTTAAAATTTTTATTTTATTTGTGATATATAATTAAATTTTATACATATATCAAATATAGATATACACATACACACATATATGGCATACATAATGTATTTTTCTATGTTATTATATTTAGATATACCTAGATATAAAACCTATGCCCCAAAGAGATTAAAGAAAGAGGGTCAAGACTCATGTATGCAAAAATACAGTAGCTCTTTTTGTAGAGGCATGGAACTGGGAACCAAGGGAAGGGGGTACCCATCAATATAGGAATGGCTAGACAAAGTTATGGCATATAAATGTAATGGAATAACATTGTGCTGTAAGAAATGACAAAACAATTTCAGAGAAACCTTTGAAAACCAACCTCATGCAGAGTAAAGTAAGCAGAACCAAGAAAACAAATTATATGATAACAACACTAAAGACAAACAGCTTTGACAGATTTAAGAACCCCAATCAACACAGTGACTAACCACAGTTCCAGAGAACTTGATAAATAATGTCCCCATGTCCTGACAGAGAAATGATGGGAGCAATATGCAGAATGAGAAATATATTTTTGGATGTGAACAATACAAGAATTTGTTTTGTTTGACTGTGTGTATTATATAGGTTTTAGTTTCCCTTTCTCTTCCCCTCTGCCCAGTTGGGGGAAGGGAAGGGAAGTAGAAGACAGAAAAATAAGTTGTGGTTTTTTTTGTGGGGTTTTTTGGTTTTTTTTTTTTTGGTTTAGGGCAATGAGGGTTAAGTGACTTGCCCAGAGTCATACAGCTAGTATCAAGTATCTGAGGTCAGATTTGAACTCAGGTCCTCCTGAATCCAGGGCTGGTGCTTTATCCACTGCACCCCCTTGCTGCCCCCAGAAAAATAAGTTTTTAATAATTAAAAAAGATTTTTTAAAATGTCATTTTTTTTTCAGCTGTGGGGAAATCCACCTTTTTGAAGCTACTCCTGAAAAGCTTCCCAGAATGCCATTTAGCTGCCGAACCAATAACAACATGGCAGAACATCCAAGCCGTTGGCACACCAACAGTAAGTTTGCAAAGTTTTGGAGCCCTGGCAACAATGATGGTTGACGGGGGCAGGAGGAAGGGGGGAAAGCGAAGTGACCTATGGTGTTTGAGCTTTCTGTGAGTGGGGCGAGAAGTACCTTGTGTGTTTCCTTGTGTCAATCTCATGCCAGTGTTACTGCCCCCCCAGAGGAGGTGAAACTTGGTTGAGAGGCAGGTTGGGTGGCCTTGGAGTTATGGAGTAATAGGATTTGAGACCCAGAAGGGACACCCTAAGTCCGTCTTGTCCAATCTGTGCAGGAAAAGGGTTCTTCTGGGAGCTTGTAGTCTTGCCTCTGCTTGGAGACTTCTAAGGAGGGGAATTCCACTGCCTCTCAGTGGAGGTCATCGTGCTTTTGCACAGCTGTGGTTAGAACAAGTCACATCAAACCTAAATTTCTGTCTTTGCAACTTTCACTCACTGCTCCTGGAATGATTCAGTCCTTTGGAACCAAATGGAGTAAGGCTGGTCCCTCAGCCATAAGGCTGTTATCGGGGCCCCCCTTAGTCCTTCTTCAGGACAAACACACTCAGTTTCTCTAACTGATCTTCATATGCCATGGACTGGAGGCCATGTACCATCCTTGTTACTCTCCTTTGGACACTCTGTGACTTATCAACATCATTTAAAAAAAATTTTTTTTTTTTTTTAGTGAGGCAGTTGGGGTTAGATGACTTGCCCAGGGTCACACAGCTAGTAAGTGTTAAGTGTCTGAGACTGGATCTGAACTCAGGTACGCCTGACTCCAGGGCTGGTGCTCTATGCACTGCACCACCTAGCTGCCCCATCAACATCATTTTTAAACTCTGGTGTTAAGACCTGAAAACAATATGCTAGGTGAGATTTGATGAAGGCAGAGTATATATAGTAAGACTATCTCCTTATTTCTGAAAGCTATTGATTGTTTTCACAGTTAAGTCTATCCATATTAAATCTCCCCATCCTAGGCTTGCTTTTTAAGCATAGCAAGCTTGGGGCAGCTAGGTGGCACAGTGAATAGAGCACCAGCCCTGGATTCAGGAGGACCTGAGTTCAAATCTGGCCTCAGACATTTAACACTTACTAGCTGTATGACCTTGGGCTAGTCACTTAACCCCAATTGCCTTATCAAAAAAAAAAAAAGCATAGCAAGCTTTTAAGTATAGCAAGGGTTTGTGTGTATGTCATTTTGAAATTGACAAACACCAAGAAAAATAAACATTTCTTACGAAGAACAGAAAAAGAGAACAGTATATGAACTATGAATCTCTATTACATACATGTTGGTTATATAAGTATATAATCAGCTCAGCACATTGGCTTCAAAGCTGGCCAGCTTGTCTGTGTTTCCCTTTGAACTCTCTTCTGTGTATTTTTAAAAAATGCTTTATTGGGGCAGCTAGGTGGCACAGTGGATAGAGCACCGGCCCTGGAGTCAGGCGTACCTGAGTTCAAATCTGGACTCAGACACTTAACACTTACTAGCTGTGTGACCCTGGGCAAGTCACTTAACGCCAATTGCCTCACCAAAAAAAGAAAAATTAAAAAATGCTTTATTGATCCTCATTTTTTTCCTTTTCTTCCCTTTTTTGGTATCACTATTGCTACCCACTCCTATCATCCCCCTCTAAAATTGTGAATGCCTACCATAATAAATCAGGCTAATCAAGCAAAACAAACCCACACATTGAGTATCTTGGAAAATATGTCACATCTGGTGCTTCTAATCTATCACTTTGCCTTCAGGAGATGGATAACAGGCTTCATCATCTGTCCTCTCTAGTTATAATTGGGCATTGCATTGAGTTCTTAAGTCAAAGTTCTTTTTCTTTATAATACTTTTAGCCATTGTGTAAATCACCGTATGTATCAGTACATACAGTTCTTCCCAAGTTCCCTCAATCCATTCCTTTTGTCATTTCTTATGGCATAATAACATTCCATTACATTCAGATGCCATCGCTAATTTAGCCATTCTACAATTAATGGGCATCCTTTGGTTTTTAATTCTTTGCTCCAACAAAGAGTACTGCTATGAAAATTTGTATACTTATCTGGGTCTTTTCCCTTTATTTTTTATTTTTTGCAGGGCAATGAGGGTTAAGTGACTTGCTCAGGGTCACACAGCTAGTAAGTGTCAAGTGTTTGAGGCCAGATTTGAACTCAGGTCCTCCTGAATCCACAGCTGGTGCTTTATCCACTGTACCATCTAGCTGCCCCTTTTTTTTCCCTTTATGTTTAATTCACTTTTCTTCTACTTTCAGTTCCACACATCCACTGGGGGAAAAAATCCATTACATACATATATACATATATATATATATATATATATATATATATATATATAATCAAACAAAACAAATTCCCACATGAGGCATGACAAATAAAAAGAAGAAAAAAGAAAAGATGCTTTAATCTTTTTTTTAATAATAAACATTTTTATTTGAAGTTTTGAGTTCCGAATTCTAACTCTCCTTCCCTCACTTTCCTCTCCCCTCTTTAAGGCAGTAAGCAATCAGCTATAGGTTAGATATGTGCAATTATGTAAAACATTACCATATCAGTCATTTTGTATAAGAAAATGTCAATAAAAGAAAAAAATGAAAGTGAAAAATAGCCTGCTTCCGTCTGTGTTCAATCAAGATCGGTTCTTTATTTGGAGATGGATAGCATGCTTCATCATTAGTGCTTTGGAATTGTCTTGGATCATTGAATTGCTGAGAATAGCTAGGTTATTCCTAGTTCTTCATTAAACAATATTGCTTTCACTGTGCATAATGTTTTGGTTCTGTTCACTTCACAATATATCAGTTCATATAAGTCTTTCCGGGTCTTTCTGAAATCACCTTGCTTGTCATTTCTTATACCACAATACTATTCCATCACAATCAGATACCAAAGCTTGTTTAGCCATCCCCCAGTTGATGGTCCTTACTTTTATTTCCAATTCTTATCCACCACAAAAAGAGCTGGTATCAATATTTTTGTACAGATACATCTTTTTCTCTTTTCGGGGGATGTCTTTGGGATACAAACCTAGCAGTGGTATTGCTAGATCAAAGGGTATACACAGTTGCAAGGGGCTCAAATTCTAGCTAGTCTGTCTAAAATATCTAATGAGTGGTCGCCAATAAATTATAAGCTTTAGCAAGAGTTTAGACTTTTAAGCATTTATTAAGGAGAATAAGAATTTGGTGAAGAGAGAGAGAAAAGCCCAGATTCATCTACCTATTAAAGGGAGAGCGCATTTCTAGCTCCACTCTCCACCAGAGTCCTGTCAAAAGAGAGAGAGCCAGCCTCCCCCCCCCTTCTTCCTCCCTCAAGCAAAGGTCACAATGTCACTTCCTGACTCCAAGGAAAAGCCCCATGGCTTGCCCTCAGGCGCCTTCTCCTCTTGAGGGAGCCTTCCCACTGTAAGTCTCCAGCAGGTGGCGTCATTCCAATCATTATGCAGTTCTATAGCCCTTTGGGCATAGTTCCAAATGAATATGCTTTAATCTTCATTCTGAGTCCTTCAGTTCTCTGTTTGAGGGTGGATAACATTTTTTAGCCTGAGGCCTTTGAGTCATTTTATTGATTAATCTTTTAAAGTAGTTTATCCTTTCAGTATTGTGACTGTAAAAATTCTCCTGATCTGCTCACTTCATTCCTCATTAGTTCATTCAAGTCTTCTTAGCTTTTTCTTTTTGTTTTTTGCGGGGCAATGAGGGTTAAGTGACTTGCCCAGGGTCACACAGCTAGTAAGTGTCAAGTGTCTGAGGCTGGATTTGAACTCAGGTCCTCCTGAATCAGGGCCAGTGATTTATCCACTGTGCCACCTAGCTGCCCCTTCTTAGTTTTTTCTGAGACCATCTCCTTCATCATTTCTTACAGCACAATAGTATTCCTTCACCTTCATATATCATAACTTGTTTAGCTCTTCTCTAAGTAATGGGCCCCCTTGGTTTTCAATTCTTTGCCACTACAAAAATAATAATAAATAAAGCTGATACCAATATTTTTGTACATATGGGTCCTTCTTTCTTTCTTTTCTTTTTCTTCTTTCTTTGATCTCTTTGGAGTATAGACCCAATAGTACTGTCACTGGGTCAAATGGTATGTCATGGAGAGAAAAAAGGGAAAATTATAGATCAATATTCTAAATGGACAGTGACACAAAAATATTAAATAAAATATCAAAAGGATTTTATACTGTGCTAGCTGGTTTTATACCGGAAATGCAGGATTGATTCAATATAAGGAAATCTATAAATATAACAGAGTACATTAATACCAAAAATAATTTAAAAACCCATTATGTTGATAGATTCTGAAAACGCTTTGATAAATTCAGAATGGTGGGATAAATTCACAGCACCATAGTTATTGTGCTTTTCTTTTCACAGCTCCTCCAATATTTGTCACTTTCCTTCAGATACCGCTAGGTAGTACAGTAGAGACAGTACTAGAAGGGATCAGGAAGCTCTGAATTCAAAATCCTGCTTCAGACACTTACAAGTGGGGTGATCCTGGAAAAATTACTTAAGGTGTGAGATGGAAGTGCAGAGTTGGTTTTAATTTTCTTTTCTTATTAGAAATTATAGGGGTGGCTAGATGGCGCAGTGGATAGAGTACCGGCCCTGGAGTCAGGAGGACCTGAGTTTAAATCCGGCCTCAGACACATAACACTTACTAGCTGTGTGACCCTGGGCAAGTCACTTAACCCCAATTGCCTCACTAAAAAAAAAAAAAGAAAAAAAAAGAAATTATATAGAGCATTTTTTGTTTGCTTGTTGGTAAAATAGGTGTTCCTACCCTTTGACTCTTCATGTATTGGAAATTAGTTCTTGATATTTGTATCAATTCCATATTTTTAAAGTCAGTCAATGCTTTCTTTTCTAAAAGCATTGCTTTGGTTTATGCAAAAACTTTTCAATTTTTTTTTTTTAGTGAGGCAATTGGGGTTGAAGTGACTTGCCCAGGGTCACACAGCTAGTAAGTGTGTGTTAAGTGTCTGAGGTCGGATTTGAACTCAGGTCCTCCTGACTCCACGGCCAGTGCTCTATCCACTGTGCCACCTAACTGCCCCAAAACTTTTCAATTTTATGTAATTAAAATATCCGTTTTATCTACTCTAATCCTCACTGTCCTTTGTTTGGTCAAGAACTTTCCCCCTATCCATGAATGTTGGTTTAAACAGTATTGTTATTTTAATTAGACTAGAATTGCCTACTTACGAGGAAATAATATTTCTTTAATTATTTGGGTCTGTCTGTATTTTCATAAATAGTGTTTTGTAGTTATATTCCTACAGTAGATAGACACCCAAATTTGTATAGATTTGATAATTATTTTGAATGATTTTTTCTCTTTCTATCTCTTCCTGCTGGGTTTTCTTTGTAGAATTCAGAAATATTAGTATTTATTGGTTTATTTTCTATCCTGCAGATTTTGTTGGGGTTGTTTCAATTGTTCTTTTAGTTGATTCTTTTGGGTTCATTAGATAGACCATCATATTTTATCTTTAAAATGCGATAGTTTCCTCTTAGCCTATGTCTATTTCTTCAGTATCTTTTTCTTCTCTTACTCCTTTTCTAGGGCTAATAGATATCCTTACTTTACCCCTGACTTTACTGGAAAGTCTTTTTCCATTAAATAGGTAATGCTTCCTGACATGGGCTTAGGATAAGTCAAAATGAGTTTTTCCTGTGGGAAGTAAAACCAAATAAAACCAGATAACCAGAATAGAGGATAGAGATAACCAGACCGAGGAATCTAGGGACTATAAAGTTTAGATTGACCAAGTAGATAATCAGGATAGACACACCTAAGAAGTAAGGGGAGATAAAATTCTGTAGCAGGAAAGTCAGTTAGGCATGGCTATTACCTGACCTGAGCTAGGAGACAGAGATAACCCCAAAGGTCAGGACCATCATTTCATTTATTTTTATTTTTTCCAGTTACTTGTAAAGGTAGTTTTCAACATTCATTTTCATAAGATTTAGAGTTCCAAATTTTTCTCCCTCCAGGACCATCATTTCAAAAAAATCCCCCAGGACTCTCAGGAGTATGACAGACATCCAAGCTTTCCCCACCCCACCCCAGAAGGGAACTTCTACTTTTCAAGTGAATACCCCATCTGTCCTTTACTAAAGCTTTTGCCTTCTGTTCTGGGAGGGGGGTGTTTGTAATCTTCACCCCAGGGGTGAAGTCTTTGACTTCCCACTCCGTCACTTTCTCTAGTGCCAAATAAAAAACTACTTTAATTCCAATTGGACTGTGTGTGAGAGTGTAATTCTTTCCGGAGGAATATCAAAGGACCCCCAACCTTTCCCCTGTGACACTTCCTAAGCTAAAGAAAGGCTTATTTATTCCTATACTGCCTTATGTTGTTTCAATTTAAAAACACACACACACACACACACACACACATAGATACTGAATTTTGTAAAAAGCCTTCTCAGACTCTTATCTATGTAATCATGTTTGGTGGTGGTGGTGGTGGTGGTTGGTTTTGGTTTTGGTTTTTGTGAGGCAGTTGGGGTTAAGTGACTTGCCCAGGGTCACACAGCTAGTAAGTGTTAAGTGTCTGAGGTCACATTTGAACTCAGGTCCTCCTGACTCCAGGCCTGGTGCTCTACTGTGTCACCTAGCTGCCCCGCCAGTTGTTGTTTTTAATACTAGCACGGTCTGTTCTATTTAATTTTTCTTTATATTGAACCAACCCTGAAATCTTAGTATAAAACCAACCTATGGGCAGCTAGATGGCGCAGTGGATAGAGCACCAGCCCTGGAGTCAGGAGGACCTGAGTTCAAATCCGGCCTCAGACACTTAACACTTTACTAGCTGTGTGACCCTGGGCAAGTCACTTAACCCCAATTGCCTCACTAAAAAAACACCAACCAGATCATAATGTAAAATCTTTTTACTATGCTATTGAAACCTCTTTGTTCAAAATTTGTTTAATATTTTTTGTGTCTGTTCATTTGGGATACTGGCCTTTATTTTTCTTTCTCTGTTTTTTCTCCCTATGACTTATGTATCAGAATCATATATGTGTAATAAAAATATTTTTAAGGATCTCTCATTTTTCTTTTTTTTACCATTAATTTATGAAATATTGAAATAAATGTTCGTTGAATGTTTGATAGAATTCATTTGTGAGTTCATATGGTTATAAAGACTTTTCTATGGTTCATTCATTTTGTCTATCTGGTATTGAATTATTTAAATAACCTGTTTCTTATTCTGACAATTAGGGCAGTTTTTTGTAATCATATAAGTTAATCAGTTATGTTGATAAATAATTGGACAAGATAATTTCTTGTAGTTTCTTTTATTTCATCCTAAGTTGTGAATTTTTTTCATCTTTTATAAAATTTCATTTTCCTCTCTCATTTTTTAAGAAAATATTTATTTATTTATTTATTGGTGAGGCAGCTAGTACGCGTCAAGTGTCTGAGGCCGGATTTGAACTCAGGTTCTCCTGAATCCAGGGCTGGTTCTCTATCCACTGCTACACCTAGCTGCCCCTCCTTTCTCATTTTTTTTTGGGGGGGGGTGAAGCAGTTGGGGTTAAGTGACTTGCCCAGGGAAACACAGCTAGTAAGTGGCAAGGGTCTGAGGCTGGATTTGATCTCAGGTCCTCCTGAATCCAGGGCTGGTGCTCTATCCACTGCTCCATCTAGCTGCCCCCTCTCTCTCATTTTTAATCCAACTCATTATTTTAATAATTAGTACTTTGTTTTATTCAAAAATTGAAATTTTTTCTTTTATTTTTGTTAATGTCTTCTTTAATTTTCAGAATTACTTGTTATTCAGTTATTCTGTTTTGATTTGTTGGTGTGTTTTTTTTCATCGTATACCCAATACATTGAATTGTTCTTTCTCTTTTGTTGAAAAGTCTCTAAAGAGAACTCTAGCTGCATCCCATAAGTTCAGGTATGTTGTCTCATTTCTTTTCTTTTCTTTTTTTTGGTGAGGCAATTGGGGTTAAGTGACTTGCCCAGGGTCACACAGCTAGTAAGTGTTAAGTGTCTGAGGCCAGATTGGAACTCAGGTCCTCCTGACTCCAGGGCCGGTGCTCTATCCACTGTGCCATCTAGCTACCCCTGTTGTCTCATTTCTATAGAGAAATTAGCAATGGTGATGGTAGATCTCTGACCGTTACTGAAGAGGAACAGAAAGGAATTTAACAATGCTAGGTATAGCACCTTTACAAAAACTGGCAATATATTAGGTATTCAAAACCTTGCAAACAAGTGTGGAAAAGCAGAAGTGTGGAACACATTCCTTACTGGCACAGTGCTATAAAATGATATTCAATAGGGGCAGCTAGATGGCGCAGTGGATAGAGCACTGGCCCTGGAGTCAGGAGAACCTGAGTTCAAATCCGGCCTCAGACACTTAACACTTACTGGCTGTGTGACCCTGGGCACGTCACTTAACCCCAATTGCCTCACTAAAAAAAAAAAAAAAGATATTCAATAAAGGGCTTTTGAAGAAAGAATTAAAAATTAGCCTGACTCTAATTTAATCCTAAAGGTGGGTCAAAAAAAACCTCTGAGAAACAGTAGTAGGGGGCATCTAGGCGGTGCAGTGAATAAAGCACCGGTCCTGGATTCAGGAGTACTTGAGTTCAAATCCAGCCTCAGACACTTGACACTTACTAGCTGTGTGACCCTGGGCAAGTCACTTAACCCCCATTGCTCCACAAAAAAAAAAAAAAGAGAGAAGCAGTAGTAAATTTCATCCAAGAAAATAACAGTCAATAATATTTTTTTTGGTGAGGCGATTGTATTTTGGGGTAATGATGCCTTTTGTAATTGCCTTTTTTCCTCCCAGTATCAGGTACTAGGTTGTCAAAGTTTAAAGGAAGTACATTTGCTGTCATCAGTGATGACATGGGATTGCTACTGAAATACTGCAAGACCTGTTCCATTTTCCATCTATTTGTTTTTCCCCTTCCTGTGTGATTTGGGGATGCTTGCACTTAATGTGGACCTAAACCTAACTCTACCCCATTCAATCCCAATCTATGATGGCTCCAGCAGACTTGTCAGGCTTAGACCAAAGTGGAAGCTTCCTGAAGCTGCACATTTCACCTAAATTTGAAGGACTTCTTTACCACCTGAGCTATCTAAATGGGTGAACAGGAATCTTGGCGGGGGGAGATTTCCAATACTGGAAGCCTTCCAAAGGATGAAGAAGCACCAATACTTTATTTTTATATATTTATATATATATATATATATATATATATATGCTTTGGGGGGGGGCAGTGAGGGTTAAATGACTTGCCCAGGGTCACACAACTAGTAAGTGTCAAATGTCTGAGGCCAGATTTGAACTCAGGTCCTCCTGACTCCAGGGCTGGTGCTCTACCCACTATGCCACCTAGCTGCCCCTGATAAACATTTAGTAAGCACCTACTGTGTGCCAGGTACCCAGGTACTGTGCTAAGTTCTCTAGGTATAAAGAAAGACAAAAGACAGTTTTGAGTCTCACAATCTAATGTGTAAGAGTGGTTAGCATTTCTGCAGCTGCTTTAAGGTGTACAAAGCACTTTACAAGTGTCAAGGGGGTGGTGATGCTATTATTATACCCACTTTATACTTGTGAAAACTAAAGAAGACGGAAATGAAGTGACTTGCCCAGGGTCAGACAGCTAAGAAGTATCAGAGGCAGTATTTGAGCTCAGATCTTCCTGCCTCCAAGTCTAATGATCTGTCCACTGTGGCACCTAGCTGCCAGGTTGCTGATAAGCAGTCTGAGAGCTCAGCTGGTTCTGTTTCCTCCTGTGCCTCAAATGGAGTTGCCTGAGTGTTGCTGCATTGCCTTAATGATGGCCAAGCACGAGGTTGCCTAGGTCCTTGGCTGGCCTTATCACCTTCTCTTGTCCCATGCTCACCCCCATTCCCACATCCCACTCCCCACACACTTTGTTTTCTGCCTGCTTTGGACTCAGTGGGTCTTCAGGATTCTAGTAGTCGTTTGGGGTGATCCTGGACTGGACTGGGGAGATTCTTGCTGTTTCTTATTGGGTTTGTTTTTTGTTGTTGTTTCGTTTTTTAATCATTCTTCTTTTTGGTATATTTTTAGAGCTGTACTTGGGTGTCTGTGGGGGATCCAGGCCCCTCTTAGTGTAATATACTTCTATCTCTCCATGATTCTACGGGCCATTCTTCTAATCCTTGTGGCCAGGCCATTGTTTTTTCCTCTGAGGCTTGGCTTAAATTCATTGTGAAATTCTTCTCTTTATCTCTTGGGCTTCTGTTAATCCACAGTGTTTCTTCATTGTGCTTACTGTTCTGTTTACATTTTTCTTGGCTGGTAGACTTTAAGATTATTTACCTAGACTTACATCTTGTGAGTCTTCTTCCCATCGCAGTTGGTTTCTAGTTGTCTCTCAGTGAGACTCTGGACTGGATAGAGTAGCCTACCATATTTCTAGCTGGTTTCTGTGGGTGTGTGTGGGAGAGTCAGGCATCTCTGCAATGCTGATTCATGGCCTCTAAACCAGGAGTGTATATTCTTCAGTTACCATGGGGTGGTGCTATTGGGTCACCTGAGTACTTCCCTGACCTAGGTCCGGTTTGGGGATGGGAGGGAGGGAGAAGCCTTATTTCCTCATGGGCTGTGGTGGAGGGAGATCCAGAAATGTTGTTGGCTTTTTGAAAGATTCAGTGATCACCAAGATAAGTCCGAACGGTACTAACGGCTCTGTTTTTGCCAGAGCGAAAACTCCAGCAGGTGCCTCAATCATTCAGATGCCCTCCCGGCTACTAGATTCTGCTTCTGGTGACCTGCTTCCCAAATTCCTCATCTGTTTCAGACGGCTGTTTTCTGTATGTCCAAACAATTCATTTCTTTTTGTGTGTGTTGTTATTCAGTGCTCTCCATGTTCAACTCCTTCTGATTCTCTGCTTGGTAAAATCTGAATGCCCAGCCTCTCATATAGCTACATTCTCATACTAGTTGGCCAGCAGGAACACCTGCCTTCTGTGAATGAATGAATGAATGGATGGATGGATGAGTGAGTGAGTGAATGAATGAATGAATGACGTATCATTTATTGATCATTTGCCATGTGCTAAGCACTATGCTATATAGTACAGATTCTCCAAAAAAGGCAAACAGAAAAGTTTCTGCCCTCAAAGAACTTATTGTTCTAATAAGAAAATGGACAGTGGCCCAAAAATGACACAGAGGGGTCTAATTCCAGGTGAAAAAAAGCTCACCTTCTGAACCTCAGGGAGCAGAGGCAGAATCTGAGTTCCAGTTGCGGGAGGCCTAGGGCCAAGGTACAGGCATGTTTGGAACCTTCCCCTCCTACCACTGGATTCCTACGAGATCAATGAGAGTAGACCTGGGAAGTTTTTCCTTTTCCTATTCCAACCTCCACAGTCTGGTTCCCAGGGCCTTGATGCCCAGTCCCTTCCCCATTCTTAGCTCTGCTGGACCTTTGGGACCCCAGTCCTTTCCCAGCAGCCTTTGCTCTTCAAAGTTCATGTGGCTTTACCACCCGCCCTGATACTGTCTTTTGAACCATAAGTATCACTGGGCCTTTCTATCTGACTTAAAGCTGAGGCCTCCTGCATGTGTTGTCACTCCCCATTAAGACGTGAACTCCCTGAGAGTAAGTCCTATCAACTTTTCTGGATCCACAGGATCATAGATTTTGAGGTGGAAGAGACCTTAGATGTGATCAGGCCTAGCCCCCTCCCCGTACAGATAAGGATGCTGAATCATGGGTCACACAGGTGAACCTAGATCTTCCGGACTACAAGTCCCATGTCTTATACATTGTCCTACTGCCTCCCTCAGCACATTGCTTCCTACAGTGTCGGTTACTTAGTAAATGCTTTTTTGTTCCCTTCTCATGGGACCTTGGGGACTAGTTGATTCAGCAGGAGGCAGCCAAAGAGCCGACCCAGCCCCGGGTTGCCAGGAGAGCCCCCAGAGGCCAAAGATGGAAGAGAGGACCAGAGCAGACAAATGGATGGGTGGTGCCCAGGAAGGCTGAACTCATGCCACACTTGCAAGAGAAGGTGCCTGAAGATCGGACGGTGGCACTGGTCTAGCGGGCATAGAGCTTAGTACTCACAACTCAAGGAGTGACAAGAGTGAGCTTGTGGAGAGAGCACAGACTGGGCTGGGAGCACCAGACCATGAGCATGGAGCAACATGGGCTGGCTGTGGCAGAATGGACAGCCTTCAGAGCCTGCTGGTAGGAATAGAAAGTGTGGGGCAGCAGCCACTCTGGGGAAGAACTGATGGTGAGATAAGAGGGTCTGAAGGAAGGGACAGAAAAGGAAGAGCATCAGATTCCCAGGTGACAAGGAGCCGTCCTGGCCATGTGTCCTCGTGGCCTGGCATCCACAGCCACGATGCTGCTGTCTCAGTACAGAACCAAGCACAGCTCTGGTGGCTAGATTGCCCCAGGTGGTGGACCTGAGCTGCAGGCTCCAGCCCCTCCCCTCCATGACCCAGCAAAGGACTCCCATAGCAGCCGCTGCCTGCAAGAACTCAGCTGTGAATAAGGAAGACCCCAGAGACCTGGCCAGATGGACTTTCTTCCATAGTGCTTGAAAGAGAATGTAGCCAAACGGTATTCCATCATGATCCCATGGCTACCTCATTCCTCTGCCCATGAGAGTGGGAATGAAGAATTGTGGGCTACTGAGGGGACCTTCCTGGATCTCTCCATCTTCCCAAGGCCCCAGCCCCTCTTCTTAGACTGTTTCCTCCTTCACTCCTGGGTGCAGGTACTCTGAGAGAACTGACTTTATGCCCAGAGGTCAGGTCATCCGCCCAACCTATCTCTTATCCCTCCTTCAAACAGACAGACAGACAGACAGAGATTAATGTATAATACACACACACATATACACACACACCCACACACACAATGGAGGTACCGCATCAATCACCTTATCCCCCTTCTAGACCCAGAGCTGTCTTATTTCTGTAATCAAGAACTCTAAAATGCCTGTATCTGACCATCCATAACTCATAACTCTCTTCTCTGTGGCTCTTTCCTCCTATTCTGCCAACTTCCCTACTAAAGCTATTTCAGTTTTTACTTTCTTCCCATTCTACTCCTGACTCCATGAGTAACCAGTTCAACTATGGTTAATAAGAAATCAGTAAGTGCTTGTTGACTAATTTCTGTCATCCACCTTATGCCAATATCCCAGTGCTGCTAAATCATGCTGGAGGTAGTTACATAGTCACGCTGACTGGATCCAAGACAGGTTTATGTCATGGAATCTCAACGGGGCCCCCTGGGTCACTGTTCTTTAATGTAGGGATTCTGTATTGCAGCCATTCAAAGCAATTTCTTTTCTCCTCAAGCCTTCCACACCACCCTTTGCCCTATCCCTCTCAGCAAGACATTGCCTCACATTTTACTGAGAAAATAAAGATCTATCTCAGAGTTCTCTCTCCCCTTCCTTCTAACTGAAAATTCCTTGGCATCGTCCTTTGTCCTCTGCTTCTTTGCTCCATTCTGATGAAGAGGTGGCCCTTTTTTCCCCCTCCTCTTTTAAATGGTATTTTTGTTCTAATTACACATAAAGACAATTAACATTCTTTTTTTTTTAAATAAAATTTTGAGTTCCAAATTTTCTCCCTATTTCCCTCCCCTCCCCTCTTCCTAAAATAGTAAGCAATTTGATATAGGTTATATATGTGCAATCATGTAAAACATATAACATATTCCAATATTAGTCATGTTGTGAAAGAAGAAACAAAACAAAAGGTTAAAACTACCCCAGAAAAGTGAAAATAGTATGCTTCAATCTGCATTCAGACTCCATGGTTCTTTCTCTGGAAGTTGAGAGCATTTTCCATCATGAGTATTTTGGAATTGTCTTGGATCATTGTATTGCTGAGAAGAGCTAAGTCTGTCATAGTTGATCATCATACATTGTTGCTGTTACCATGTACAGTGTTCTCCTGGTTCTGCTCACTTCACTCAGCATGAGTTTCTAGATTTTTCTGAAATCTTCATCTTGTTTGTCATCTCATACACATGATAGTATTCCATTATAGTCATATAGCACAACCTGTTTAGCCATTTCCCAATTAAAGGGCATCCTGTCAGTTTCCATTTCTTTGCCACCACAAAATGAGCTGCTATAAATATTTTTGTACCAGTAGGTCCTTTTCCTTTTTTATGATTACTTTAGGATACAGACCTAGTAGTGGGTCAAAGGGTATGCACCCAGCTTTATAACTCTTTGGGCATAGTTCTAAATTGCTCTCCAGAATGGTTAGATCAGTTTACAAATCCAACAACAGTGCATTAGTGTTTCAATTTTCCCCCATCTTCACCAAAATTTGTCATTTTCCTTTTCTGTCATCTTAGCCAATCTGATAGGTATAAAGGTGGTAAGAGGTGGCCCTTCTTGCCGAGACTAACATCCCTACTTGAGCCCATCCCCTCTCATCTCCTAGCAGCTTACCCTTGTATTCATCTTTCTTGAGTTTTGTTGTTGTTTTGTTTTGTTTTGTTTTGTCGGGCAGTGAGGGTTAAGTGACTTGCCCAGGGTCACACAGCTAGTAAGTATCAAGTGTCTGAGGCTAGATTTGAACTCAGGTCCTCCTGAATCCAGGGCCAGTGTTTTATCCACTGTGCCACAAAATTATGTTTTAATATCTCCCTATCCAATGACTCCTTACATGATCTTTACAATTATGCCCAACTTTCTTCCATTCTTTTTTTTTTTTTTTAGTGAGGCAATTGGGGTTAAGTGACTCGCCCAGGGTCACACAGCTAGTAAGTGTTAAGTGGGTGAGGCCGGATTTGAACTCAGGTCCTCCTGATTCCAGGGCCGGTGCTCTATCCACTGTGCCATCTAGCTGCCCCTCTTCCATTCTTAAAAACAAAAAAAAATCTCACTTGGCTCTCAAGCTGCTATCCTATAACTCTCCTACCCTTTTCATTCCTAGAAAGATAAAAGTGCCTCTACTTCTTTTATATCTCAGACCGTTACAATCTGGATTCTGACTTCATCAGCCTGACCACTGGATGGTTGGCCTTCTCCACCCTCCTCCCTCTTGTTCTCTCCCACACGGTTGACACATGGACCGCCCTTCCTTCCTGGATATTCTCTCTCCTCTCGGTTTTCTCATTACTCTCTTGGTTATCCCTCTACTTGTCTGGACTCTCCTCAGGTCGTTTTTCTGCTTCATTATCCAAATAGCCATGGAAGTCTCTACCTTGGGTCTTTTTCTCTCTATTTTTTCTTGATCTCATCATCTCTCATGGCTCAGTCATAACACCACCAGCACTAGCAACAATAATAATTTTCTCTGATGCTTTAGCATTTGCAAAGCATTTGACATCTCTTGCCTCATTTGCAGTTATCATCTTAGCACAGATGTCTCTGAGAACCATATGGCCAAGCCTAGTCTCTCTCGTGAGGTCATACGACCAACTGCCTATTGTACACTTAGAACTAGATGTCTTGGGGCGGCTAGGTGGCGCAGTGGATAAAGCACCGACCCTGGATTCAGGGGGACTGAGTTCAAATCCGGCCTCAGACACTTGACACTTATTAGCTGTGTGACCCTGGGCAAGTCACTTAACCCCAATTGCCTCACCCCCAAAGCAAAAACAAAAAAACAAACAAACAAAAAACTAGCTATGGGATCTCTTGGTATACTAAGACACTCGCAGTGATATCTGGGGCCTTTTCATTGGAGACAGCTTCTTTCCTGGGAGATAGACATTTGTAATTGTTCCTGTTGATTTTCAGGTGGGCTTCTGAGGAGAATGCATCATGTGATGTTAACTTCCCTCCCCTTCTATTTCCCCCCAGGCTGGCCCTCCCCGGAGTGTGGGGAACTTGCTGGATATGATGTACCAGCAGCCCGCTCGGTGGTCCTACACCTTCCAGATGTTTTCCTTCCTGAGTCGGCTGCAGGCCCATCTGGCCCCCTACCCAGAGAGCCTCTTGCAGGCCCAAGAGCCCGTTCAAGTCTTTGAGCGGTCAGTGTACAGTGACAGGTAAGGTAGTCTCTCCTTGGCCCCATGCCTAGACGGCCTGCCTCCCTTCTCCCGAGGGGACCTTCACTCCTCCCACCTTCAAAAATACAATTTACTGAGAATAAATCCTTGTATTTCAAAGACACTTTAAGGTTCATCAGTCTGCCTCCCCCACAGCAACTTCAGAAGGGAAGTAGTGTGATTATTATGGAGAAACTAAGGTTCTGATGTGTTGTGACTTTCCCATACTCACAGGGCCAGTAATTCTAGCCCCTGACTCAGCAGAGGCCAAGACAACCCTATGTGGATTTGCTGCTGGAGAGAGGATTCAACTTTCTTTCTTTCTTTTCTTTTTTTTTTTTTTTTTAGTGAGGCAGTTGGGGTTAAGTGACTTGCTCAAGGTCACACAGCTACTAAATGTTAAGTGTCTGAGGCCAGATTTGAACTCAGGTACTCCTGACTCCAGGGCTGGTGCTCTATCCACTGTGCCACCTAGCTGCCAGATTCAACTTTCTAAAGATTTATTAGTCCATTTCTAGAAAATGAGCGATTTAAAACTAGAAGGGACCTGGAAGATTAGCCACTCAACCCCCTTTCATTTTACTGGTAAAGAAGCTGAGGCCCAGAAGCTAAAGTGACCAACCCAAGGTCACTTAGGCCATTAGTGACAGGCCGGAGTTGAACCCTGCCAATGCTTGTCCCTCCATCCCACATTGCTCTGTTTAACAAGGAGGGGACTCAGGGGCAGCTAGGTGGCACAGTGGATAGAGCACCAGCCCTGGATTCAGGAGGACCTGAGTTCAAATCCGGCCTCAGACACTTAACACTTACTAGTTGTGTGACCCTGGGCAAGTCACTTAACCCCCATTGCTCAGCAAAACAAACAAACAAGGAGGGGACTTTATGTTTTCCTCCTGCAAATTTAAATGACTTTTAGGAGGCAAACCAGCAATGCTCTGGCTCTCCTTCCCCGCTCTGGGCCTTCCTCTTTCACAGTGCCAGATCATCTCAAAAGTCCCTCTGAGCTGGGATTGTCTAAACAATGCAGCATTCCAGATGATTGCCCCCGTTGGTCCCTGGCTGAGCCCATCCTATATTCTTTCTTGGTGTCAGTGTAGCTGAGTGCTCCATTGTAGTCACTACCCTAGGACAGGGCCAGGTGGGCTCCAGGAGGAGACCTTTGCTTTAATGCTTTTAACTGGGATCTTCTGTCATTAGAAGTTGCTCCCAGGATTCCCAGGCTGGCCCCAGGGGGACCCAGGAGATCCCAGTCTGTGGGAATGATGGGGCATCCTCAGAATCAAGGGCACTGTTTTCAGCTAGAGACTGAGTTCTTTCTTTCCTTTTATATCGACTCTGATATTTTAGCAGCTTCCAGTTTCACCCCTGTCAGTTCTCCCTCCACAGATGCAGATTGCAGCTCCTCTGACTGAAGGATTCATTGCCAGAGGCCAGCCTGGTCCTGGGAAGCTCCAAATTTGGCCAGGCTGGTCCCAAGACAGCAGACGTGCACATGGTCTGTTGAACAGAGTCTTAGAGCTGGGAGGAGATTTGAGGTCATTCAAGCCAAACTCTTCCTTTTATAGATGCACGGCTTTAACTTGGGAGCTTAGGTCTCCTTCAGCTCTAAATTCTGGAGCAGAAGTAATAAGAAAAACTGACATTTAGAAAGTGCTTTGGGGCAGCCGGGTCGCGCAGTGGATAGAGCACCAGCCCTGCAGTCAGGAGGACCTGAGTTCAAATTTGGCCTCAGACACTTAACACTTACTAGCTGTGTGACCCTGGGCAAGTCACTTAACCCCCATTGCCTCACTAAAAAGAAGAAAAAAGAAAGTGCTTTAAGGTTTGCAAAGCCCTTTACATATATTATCTCCTTTAAGCTTTATACCAACACAGTGAGATAGGTAGTGGAAGCATTCTCAGGTCCATTTTACAGATGTGGAAAATTGAGGCTTAGAGCCATGCAGCTGTTAGCCCATAGCCACACATCTAGTAAATGTTAGGAACAGAATTTGAACCCAGGCCTTTCCAGGAGCCCAATAAGTGAACTCTACCCACTGTCCCATGCTGCCCCCTAAGTATACAATCTTGTATGTGGGAACAATCTGTGAAGTCAGTAGCCCTCCCCTGCTGCTGTGGAATGAGCTTCTCTCCCAGGGAAGCAGCAAATCTGCTTTAATGACTTTTCAGGGTCTGCTTGTTGTAAACTGAGAAGGTTGGGCCCTGGCCCTGTTGGCGTGGGCTTCAGCACTGGTCTTTGCAAGAGGGTGTCTGGCATCCAGACTCCCAGACTCATTTGGAGCCCTTTAAACATGATTAATAGTATGGTAGGCCCCCTGCAGGAGACCCTCTGGAAAGGGCAGCCATTGGGCTGAGTCTTGTGTAGCTGCCCTGTAGCTGTGGCCTTGGCCTCAATGGGTGGTTGAGGGGGTGCCCCTCCCCTGCCATCACTAAGGTTTACAAGGGGAAGTGCTTGCTTGACCACAACTCCAGAGGGAGGCAGGTCAAGGACGATTATCCCCATTTTCCAGGGGAGGAAATCGAGGCTCAGAGAGCTGATCAGTCAACAGGTCTATATTATTATACCTACTGTGCTAGATGCTTGTGATTCAAATAGAGTGAGTGGCCCAATCCTTACCCACAATATGCTTACATTTGAATGGGGGCAGGGGGAATAACAAGTATACAGAAAAGGGGAAACATGATAAACAGAATAATTAAGAAAAAGGGTTCAACACGAGGTCACTGGGAAAGGGGGATACATGGGTGAATTGGAACCTAGGCCTCCTGATGACAAACTCTTTCCACTGTGACACACTGCATTAAAAAAAATGATGATGATACTACAGTCAAAATAAGTGACTGACCCACAATGCTCTAGGCAGGGGATGCCCCAATCCCATCTGATTGTCAAAAAGGCCTCATGAGAGTTACAAAAAATGAGTGTCGGGCCTCAGCTCCCCTGGGCCTGCTAGAGAAACCCAAAGGAGGCAGTGATTGGGATCTTTTTCCCTTCTAGCAGAGAAAAGAAGCCCCCTGTGGGTCCAGACTTCTCTGATTAGCACCATCTCCCTTCCCCCCAGCCAGAAGGCTGGGGAGGCCAGGACTCTAGAAGCAGATCGTTGGAGGGTTGAGAAGGACCGAATATCCCATTACATTCTCCTTATATAATACAGGGGAGAGATGAAGAAAACAATGTTTTTTTAAAGGATGACTTAGTTTCATGCCAGCTCTGAAAGGCTGTGTATCTTCTTTAGTTTTTAGTAAGAATCCCTCTTCTGCCTCTGGCCACCAAAGTAAGCCATGTCCCTTCCCTGGACCTCAGTTTTTACATCTGTTAAAATTAGTGGGCACCTAGGCTGCCCAGGGGATAGAGGGTCAGCCCTGGAGTCAGGAAGACTCTTCTTCCTGAAGTTCTTCCTGAGTTCAAATTAGACATTAGCTGTGTGACTGTGCAAGTCGCTTAACCTTATTTGCCTCAGTTTCCTTATCTATAAAATGAACTGGAGAAAGAAGACCTTCTTTGCCAAGAAACCCCCCAAAAAGGTCAAGGGGAGTCAAACACAACTGAAAATGACTAAATAACAACAAAGTTAATAGCTCTGACTCAGTGGTCCCTGAGGCCCTTTCTAGGCTCAGCTCTATGATTCTGTGATAACAATTTGAGTCATAGAGTGGAAAGAATACTGAAATTGGAAGCAGATGACCTAGTTTACTTCCTGTGTGACCTTGAGCAAGTCCTTTCCTGCTTCTCCTGCTGGGCTTCAGGCTCCTCCGGAGTAAAATGAGATTAGATTATACAATCTCTAAAGACCCTTTCAGATCTGAATCTCTGCTCTTGCCCTGCCCCCCTCACCATGCAGGGATCTGCAGTCTGAAATGGCAAGTGAGGGGGAGGGGAAGGGCATGTGAGCCTGCCCACAGGAGAGGGACTTTAAAAAGCATTTCTACTGCAGATTCACTGGCTGGGAAGTCAGCCCATCTGTTCCCACAGAGCTATTCCTCCCAGGCCCCTGAAGGAGAGAGGCGGAAGAATTCATGGCCCTGGCACAGAGGCCAGACTCCGGGATGGTTCCAACATGTGGTTAAACAATTTGGAAAGCAAGAGAGGAGAGGAGAGCTGAGGGGATGTGCTGGCTGCTCTGATGGGAAACTTATTGGTTGGCCCTGGGCTTCTGTAAGTTATTAGAAAGGAAAATGTGGGGCCTGGCCTTGGCCAGCCACTGTTTGTGCTGGTGGCTCATTTCCTCTCCTCCTGATGGTGTGAGCTTGCTTGGTGTCCTTTCTAAGCAAGACCCAAATCTCAGTCATTCACTGCTAAAGAATGCCCAGGAAAGTGTTGGCTTTCTGTGCATTTAGAGGGGGTGCTTGCCTTTTGACTCCTTATAAATTGAGGCTTTATCTTGATTCTTTTCAACTTTCTTCAGTCACTCACCCCCCCCCCACACACACACACACTGAGACCCACCCGCCAAAAGATATCTCTGTTATGGGGGGGGGGGGGCAAGGAAAGTGGAGAGGATTCCCTGGAGAATTCCTGGAATTTCCTAGATAGGAATATTCACCCATGATGAGAGGGAGTGCCCCCACCCAGACCCAGCTCACAATGGAGAGAGACTTTGCTCTTTAATGTTAGTGTAGCTTCTCCCCTATTAGCCATATTTTAATACTGTTGTGTATATCTTTCATTTATGAAGACCATTTGGATACTGTCTCAAACAGTATAGATTCTTGGCTAGCAGAGATGCTTTGACACTGTCACTAATCCCCAGTGCTACAGTTTCTACTATGATAATGTTACTATTTTAACCTAAGCAGATAAAATAGTGCCACTACTTTGATAGAGTGTAGCATGGATGGCTACTGCCGCAGATCGAGGCAAGGAGTCTTCCTTGGATACTGTAGTAAAAACTTTGATAGCCTCATCAGTGGGATACCATAGAACAGATACTTTGGTGAAGAGTATCATTGTAGCCAGTGCTATGGATGGTATGCTAGGAAAGGGTGGATTGATGAATTACAAATGGCTTGACTGCAGTTTCTGATTGTAGACTCTTGGGCTTGTCTGCCTGCTCCACCACCTCCCCCACATCCCTGTTGGGGAGACACCTGGAGAGGGAGGCCTCCCTTTTGGCTGCTCCCCCTTTAGGTTACCTTCTCCTTTCTGGTGTTCCAGTGCAGAAAACCTGTGGGGGAGGGAGGGATGAGCAGGATCGAGCTCATTCCAGTCCTGAGCCCTCTTCTCCTCTCAGCCTCCTCTGACCCTCTTACTCCCTGGCTCTTCCCAGCTCCTTTGGCCTTGGGCCTCTTTAAGCATTTGGCAGACTTTAAGTGCTCTCTCCACTGAGCCCTCTTTCCACCTCCTGTCCTCCTCTAAGAAATAGAAAACTCTTCAGATACAGAATCATGGGATGCTAGGCTGGAAGGGGTGTTTAGACGTCATCTACTTTCTCCTCTTCTTGGCTACCCTGAGGCTGGTAGTCTGATGGGGGAGGGGGGAGGAGGGGGTGTCAATGAAGAGATAGATGGCTTCTGTACTGAAATTATAATCCTTATAACATGCCGAGTTTCTTTTGACTAATAGAGAAACTGAGGCAAGGGCATACAGGCTTCTGGCAAAACTCCCTGGGAGTCGTGGATACTTACAGGCCTGCCCTATTTGGAGTTAGCCGGGGGTTGACAAATGCTATGGAGTGTTGCCTTAGGAACTGGAGTCTACAAACAAGCCTCATTGTTTAGTATTTGAATTGCATCTTGTGGCTTGGGTGGTGGGGAGGAATTATGCTTGTATGCAGGCCCGATGAGATAACCTGATCCTTTCTGTAGCCCTGGTTTCTATTTGCCAAATGTTGTTTGTTTAGCTGGGGCGGGGATCTGGGGGAAAGGGGTGAATTTTCAATTCAGCCCCTACTTCCTTCTGTTGGGTCTGGAGACTTCTGTAAAGTGTTCTGTGAGGAAGTGAGTACATTGGCAACACACTTGGGGATAGGGGGTGGGGGGCCAGATTCAGTTCCTCAGGCACTGCAGAAACCTTGAGAGGTATTTCCCAGTTCCAAGGACAGCTAAACCTGGGTACGGGACTCAGAAGTCCTTTAATGTTATTCAAGATGTGGCAAGTAGCAGTTAAGGAGGGTACTCCTACTGGGCCCTTGAGTTTCCTAGAGAGAAAAAAAAAAGCCTCCAAAAATCATAGACCAGCTTCTCCCTCCCCTCCCCCATCCTCCCTGCTGACAGCCAGCATCTGGTTTCCTGCAGAGGATGAGCCCCAGAGCCAAAGACCTCTTGGATTCTGTTTTAGGGACTGAGAATCCCCTCCTGCCCAAAGGTTATCTTCCATAAGTAGGGTGTCTCTGCTTATTCATGTTTATTAGTGTCTCCCTCATTAAAATTTAAGCTCCTTGCGGGCAGGGACTAGTTTCACTTTTTCTTTCCATCCCTATTGCTTAGCCCCATGACTGGCACATAGTAAGGAATGGAGACTAGACCTGTGGTTTCATTAGAATAGAGGACTCCCTGATGAGGAAAATCCTTCTACTAAAGCAGGTTGCCACCCTCCCTGGAACTTATAGTCTTTTTAAAAAAATTATAAAAGTATTTTATTATTTTCCAGTTACATGTAGAGATAGTTTTCAACATTTGTTTTTTACAAGATTTCTAGTTTCAATTTTTTCCCTCCCTCCCCCCTTCCCAAGACACCAAGGAATCTGATATTGGTTATATATGTCCAATAACATTAAACATATTTCTGCATTGGTCATGTTATAAGAGAAGAATCAGCGAAAAGAAAAAACCTCAAAGAAGAAAAACACCAAAAACAAAAGAAATAGTAAGGTTCAATCTGCATCCATATTCCACATGGAACATATAGTCCTTTTTTTTTTGCAGGGCAATGGGGGTTAAGTGACTTGCCCGGGGTCACACAGCTAGTAAGTGCTAAGTGTCTGAGGTCGGATTTGAACTCAGGTCCTCCTGAATCCTGGGCCGGTGCTTTATCCACTGCGCCACCTAGCTGCCCCGGAACACATAGTCTTAAAGAGTAGAGGAATCCCTTAATAAATGATTGACCAATCATAGTTGGAGACATATAATAACTGGTATCTGGCTGCTGACCACAGTCCCAGATGGTATGATAGGATCAGAGATTTTGAGCTGGAATCGACCTAAGGAATCATCAAGACAAATTCCCTCATTTTGCAGTCAGGCTAAGTGATTTGTTCAGGAAGCTAGGTGTCACGGTTAGTAGAGTGCTGCTGCACCTGGAGTCAGGGCGACTCGTCTTCATGAGTTCAGATCTGGCCTCAGACACTTACTGGCTGTGTGACCCTGGGCAAGTCACTTGACCCTGTTGGCCTCAGTTCCCTCATCTGTAAAATGAACTGGAGAAGGAAATGGCCAAGCCCTCCAGTATCTCTGCCAAGAAAACCCCATAAGGGGTCACAAAGAGTCAGAAATGACTGAAAAATGACTAAACGCCAATAAAAGTTGATGTGGGATAGAATTTGGGTCAAATTGATCACGAGTCATCCCAAAAGAATTATAAGACTCAGTGACTCAGTTTCCCAAGTTTTATTGCAATAGTGTGAGTGACCACAGGAAAAGAATAATGGAAAGGTATCTCTCGAATAGTGAAAGAAAAGACAGTTATATTTATAGTATGGATAAATTGATTACCAGTCTCATTATAATAATCTCCACCTTAGGGAGGTACAGGGGGGGCCTGTCCTAATTTGGAGTTCCTGGGGTCCCAAGCCAACCCCCGAGGCAGGTACCTTTTTCTGTGGAGGAGTGTTTTGGGGGTTTACGCGTCATAAGGTGAATCTGGGACAAATGTGGCCTTTTCTGCGCATGTCTTTCTCTTTCTGGTTCATGGCCAGTTTCAAAACGCTTTCATTTTTCTTTTATTTCTAGTCAATTTCTATAGGCTGTCATTTAGTCTTAAGGTCACCATGGCCTCTCTTCCTCTGTTCCCATTACGGGCACTGATTTCTGTGGGTAAGAGAACCTAGCATCCTGACTTGTAAGTTATCTATTAACCCGGGGTCTAATTCCCTTTTGGAGCTAATTTCTGAATTAAAGCTTGGGTCTTAGGTTTTTCTATTAACCCTTTTTTGCCTCCTACATCAAAGTGATTTATCCAAGGTCACACAACTGAGACAGGACGGGAAGTCAGGTCTTCTTGACTCCATGTCCTGAGTTCTAGCTACTATATCACTCTGTTCTCATAAGGTAACAGAGAGAGAGAAGGAGGGAAAGCCAGGCAGAGAGAAGTTCCTGAGCTCACCATCCCTCTGACTCCATCTACCTTTGCTAGCCTAAACATTGGCAGTCCCCATCCCAATGTCCTTTCCATCCAACCCTGCCATTCCCTTCCTCTGGTGAACCTCTTCTTGCCTTCATCATTTATTTAGGTCCTATTTTCTCAGGCCTATCAACTCTGTTCTGCCTGGTGTATGTCCCCATCCAGTCTGTCATTTCAAAACTGCCTGCTTTTCTATCTTTGAACCTTCTGCTCCCTGGATAAGCCTGGCTAACTCCTACCATCTACCTCAGCCAGTCAATCAACAAGCACTTATTAAGCATCAACTATGTGCCAAACACTGTCTTGGGCACTGGGAATAACCTGGAAAATCATGTCTGTCTTCAAGGAGTTTAACCTCCCTTTGGAGGAAACATTGCACACATATAGATATATGCACAGCAAATTCAAGTTAGTTTAGAGAGAAGCATTATTACCAGGTGGGAGCATCAGCAAAGACCTAATGGAGAATGTGGCACTTGACGTGATTCCTAAAGGAAACTAGAGATTCTGAGAGGTTCACATGGGTAAGAACGAAGTACATTTTATCGTTTTGTTTTGGCGAGGCAATGAGGGTTAAGTGACTTGCCCAGTCACACAGCTAGTAAGTGTCTGAGGCTAGATTTGAATTCAGGTGTGCTCCTGAATCCAGGGCCAGTGCTTTACCCGCTGTGCCACCTAGCTGCCCCCAGGGAGTACATTCTAGATAAGGAAGACACGTAGCTAGACTGGACTTGTACTTCCGCATTAAGGAAACTCCATCTCCCAACTTCAGGCCTTTGCGGTGGCTGATCTCTACACCTGAAATTCACTCCCTCTGTGCTAAGGCAAAGAGTTGGGAGATGGAGTATCATGCTTGAAGAATACAGTAGGGTCATGTAGTTGGTGATGAGGCTGGAAAGGTAGATTGGTGTCAGGTTGCAAAGACCTTTAACTGCCAAATGGGGAGTTATGGAAGAGGGAACCATGGGCGCAGATTGAGATGGGGATGTCTGAAAGCCACAGGAGATGCTGCTGCCCAGGTGCTGAGCATTCTCTGATAGAGGTCGCTCATTTTCTTTATATCTCATAAACAGAGTCCTTCCTTTTCCCTGTAATAGCATAGGACTCGGAAGGCACAGAACATGGGTTCAGATCCCTGGGCTGTTTGCTATGGGGGTGAACTTAGGCGACTCACTCTGGGCCTCAGTTTCCTTAGCCATAAAAGGGGGAAGTTGAGTTTAATGGTAAGATGTCTTTCCGCTCTGGATATCTGAATTTTAAAAGATTTTTCCAAATCTTATCTTTTCCAAAGGTCTCCCTACTTTCACTTTGAATTGTCTACTACCCTAAATATCTTAAGTCAGGCTAGTTAGTCAGTAAGCATGTATTAAGCATCTAGCAGAACTAGGTTCCAGGCACTATGCTAAGTATCGGGGTTACAAAGAAAGGTTAAAGGGGCAGCTAGGTGGCACAGTGGATAGAGCACCAGGCCTGGATTCAGGAGGACCTGAGTTCAAATCCGGCCTCAGACACTCGACACTTACTAGCTGTGTGACCCTGGGCAAGTCACTTAACCCCAATTGCCTCACTAAAAAAAAACCCAAAAACACAAAGAAAGGTTAAAAAGGGGGCTTATAAAAAGCCTTCTTGCAGAAGGTAGAATTTTAGCTGAGACCCGAATGAATTTAGGGAATCAGGGAAATGGAGATGAGCAGGCAGGAAGAGCATTCTCAGCATGGAGGAGACTGTGAGGCCAGTGTCACTGCATCATGGAGTGCACGTAGGGAGGAAGGTGTGAGGAGACTGGGCCTTGAATGCCAAACAGCATTTTACTTTTGATCAAGAGGTGATAGGGAGCTTTTTTTTTTTTTAAAGTGAGGCAATTGGGGTTAAGTGACTTGCCCAGGGTCACAGAGATAGTAAGTGTTAAGTGTCTGAGGCTGGATTTGAACTCAGGTACTCCTGACTCCAGGGCCGGTGCTCTATCCACTGCGCCACCTAGCTGCCCCAATAGGGAGCTTTTGTTGTAGAACACAGGCAGACCTCACTTAAGGAAGATCAGTTTGACAACTGAGTGTAGGATGGACTATAGTAGGGACACACTGGAGGCAGGGAGAGACCCCAGCTGGCTATTTTAATAATCTAGGCAGTAGGTGATGAGGGCCTGCACCAGGGTGGGGGCAGCATCCCAGGAGAGGTCTTTACCTGTCATCTCCTCCTTGAGACATAGCATGATGTCATGGAAAGAAAGCTGACTTTGGAGCCAAAAGAGCTGGGTTCATGCCCTAGATCACTGTCCCTTAATCTTCCTTTCCTCAGTTTCTTTAATCAATAGTGATTTAGAGTATTTTTTTTCATATGCCTGTTCCTATCCTGACCATTTCTCAATTGGGGAATGACTTGCATTTTTATTTATTTTGCGGATTTATTGTCATCAGAACCATCCATTTTGCATTTCATGATATTCTCTATCTTGTTTGGTCATAAATTGTTCTCTCCATAGATCTGAGAGGTAAACTATTTCTTCCTCTCCTAATTTACCTATGGTGTCACCCTTTATGTCAAATCATGTACCCATTTTGACCTTATTTTGGTCTAAGATGTTGGTCTGTGCCTAGTTTCTGCCATACTATCTTCCAGTTGTCCCAGGAGTTTTTGTCAAATGCTGAGTTCCTATCCCAGAAGCTGGAGTCTTTGGGTTTATCAAACAGTAGTTTACTATAGTCACTTACTACTGTGTCTCCTGTGCCTAACCTATTCCATTGATCCACCACTCTATTTCTTAGCCAGTACCAAGTAGTTTTGATGACTGCCACTTTATCTTGCCTCAGTTTCTCAATCTGTACTCTGCCTCCCTGACTTCTCTTTAGGACTCATGGATGCCCCCTTCCCTTTTGTGACTGGCCTCCCCCGAGCTTCCATGACGTTGCTTTGACACCATTGTGGGGTGAGGTGAACTGGACCATTCTTTGTTTGCATAGCTGACTCCTCAGGTCTCTTTCTTCTCTCTCTACTCTTTACGAATCCCAATCCACCCCCCCCCCATAGCTTCAGTTGTAGACAAATGACCCTCAGAACTCTGCTCCTGCTGAATACAGCCATCTGGACACCCCACTGACACATCCCACTCAGCTTGGCAAGTAGCTGGCTCCTGGATTGGTCCGTGGACCCATTCTCCACCACTGTGAGTTCCTACAGCAAAGTCCTCTCCCTGGCCACTGTGTGTGCTTCCCCCCATATTCCCCACCCTCCACCTGAACCATCCTCCCCCTCTAAAGTTGCCTTCTATCAAATCTATCTTTATCTTGTGCCTCTCTATTTACTTAGGTGTTTACTCTCCCATTAGAATATCAGCTTCCCAAGGGCAGAACCTGTTTTTGCCTTGCTGTGGTTGGCATACAGTAAATGCTTAATAAATGTTGATTGACTGATTGATTGCTGTGCTGTCTTGTTTTTATATTAGTATACCTCAATGCCTAATACAAATAATGGAGCACCTGATAATGCTTTTTCATCTCTCCCTGTTTCACACTACAAACTTCTGGATTTCTGTTCATCGCCTCAGTGTCTTCAAAGTCAATAAGGTGCAGCCGTGTTTGCCCTTTACCTCCCATCCCCCCCCAACTTCCAGTCCTCTGCCATATTCTGTCTGTTATGCCTTGGCCTCCCCTTGTCTCCTCTTCCTCTGCAGCCATCTTTGTTTCAGCCCTCATCTCTTTTCCCCTACACTTATGTCATAGCCTCCTAATTGGTCTCCTTGCTCTCAATCTGCCCCTTCTTTCTTCTACCCTTCACACCTGAGTCCCCAGCCTAATTATGTCACTCCCCATTGCTTAGCCAGTATAGTCCACATGCCTGAACCTGCCATTCAAGGACCTCCACTAGCTGGCTCCAACTGTCTTTTCTGCCTCTTGTCTTTGTCCTATCATCTCTGCTCCTCCTTCCCATCTTTGCTGATGCAATTCCCCTGGGCCTGGAATGGAATTCCCTTTCCTACCCCTGTCCATTCATTGAAATTCTTCCCTTCCTTCAAGGCCAAACATAGGGGTTGCCACCCCCAGGGAGTCTTTTTCTTTATGTATCTACTTGTTTATTATATGAAAACATGAATCTATTACATACTGGGTTTTTAAAGTAAATTAGATTTAACATGGTCATACCCCCCTGCCCTGCCCTGTTTGGGGAGGGGGCAGCGAGAAGAAGGGCCCCTTCTGGACTTTCTTGGGCTGCTCTCAGCTGGGGAGGGGGTGAAGAGGTGTGTGGTGGATTCATTGTTTTCACTGATGCTCTGGATAACATGAAGTCTTCCCAGAACTCCCAACTGTGAGCGGCCCAGTTCCCTTCCCCAAGCACTTTGCCTAGCTCTCCCCTTTGCATGTTTTCTGTCTTCCTTTCCATGTTAAGCCTTTTCCTTAAGTTCATAGTTATTTGTGTGTTTTCCTCTTCCTATTACATTGTAAGCTACCTAAAAGTGGGACTCAGAGCCTTGTTCTCTTTTTCAACATTTTATGCATCATTTCAAGTTCTATTTCATTTTTTTTTTTTTTTGCGGGGCAATGGGGGTTAAGTGACTTGCCCGGGGTCACACAGCTAGTAAGTGTCAAGTGTCTGAGACCGGATTTGAACTCAGGTACTCCTGAATCCAGGGCCGGTGCTTTATCCACTGCACCACCTAGCCGCCCCCATTCTATTTCATTTTAAGCATTTATTGAGCACTCCTGTGCTAAGCACTGTCAATGCAGAGACAAAAAAGGAAAGGCCACCTTCAGTGAGCTTGCATTCTCTTTGGTGAGCTGCATGTACATATAAGTTAATGCAAAAGAAATACAAATGTATTTGGGGGTGGGACTAGTCCCTTGAGGGGAAGTGGAAAGGGTTTATACTGAGTCTTGCTGTTAGTCAATCAATAAACATGTCTTAAGGTCCCTCTACTGTGTGACTGACACCCTGGTAAGTGCCAGAGATACAATGGGAAAGGCCAACATGCAAACAACCAGTGACCAAGGGGCTACAGACAGGATAAATGGGAAGTAATCACAGAGAGAAGGTTCTGGCAGTAAGGGGAATGGGGAAGGCTGGCTGGAGAAGGCAGAGAAGCATCATGGGTATGGGGATTAGCCAGAGAGAACTGCAAGGAGGCTGGTGTCTCTAGCAAAGAATGTATGAAGGGGGCAGCTAGGTGGCACAGTGGATAGAGCACCAGCCCTGGATTCAGGAGGACCTGAGTTCAAATCCGGCCTCAGACACTTGACACTTACTAGCTGTGTGACCCTGGGCAAGTCACTTAACCCCAATTACCTCACAAAAAACAAAGAAACAAAACAAAAAGAATGGATGAGGGGGTAAAAGGTAGTAGGTTCTTGCTGAAGGTTTTGAAGATTTCACCACATTGTATAAACATCAGTTTTGATTCTCCTGTTTGGGGCAGCTAAGTGGTTCGGCAGATAGAGCCCAGGGCCTAGAGTCAGGAAGATCTGAATTCAAATCCAGCCTCAAACTCTTACTAGCTCTGTGACCCCAGGCAAGTCACTCCATCCCTATTTGCCCCAGTTTCCCATCTCTAAAATGGTGGTACACTGGAAAAGGAAATGGCAAACCACTCCTGTGGCTTTGCCAAGAAAAAACCCAAAGATGGTCACTTAGGGTTATGATGATCTAATATCCAATTTTAAATCTCACAGGGTCCAAAGTGTCTCCTTATCATGTCCTCATCATTGTGGTGGTTGTTATTGTATATCTCTAGCCCCTGTCCCAGAGCCTTGAATTCAGTGACTGCCGATTAAGTGTTTGTTGACAGTTTAAGAGCTTGTTAATATTGGCCAATGAGGGAGCCTGGGGGAAGGGAAGAACACTGCACACTGCATAAGGAAGGGGGGCCTCAGGCTCAAGACTCTGCTCTGACCAACAGCAACAATAACAGTAATTGCACTTAGACATGGTGCTTTGCAAATACTGTCCCATTTGATGCTTACAAACCACCCTGGGAGGTAGGGGTTATGCCTTTCCCCCCTTTTGCCACTGGCTTGGTTTTTCGACCTGCTCTTCCATCTTTTTTTTCTCATCCCACCCAGGTACATCTTTGCCAAGAATCTCTTTGAAAATGGCTTCCTAAATGATGTCGAGTGGGCGGTCTATCAGAATTGGCATTCCTTCCTTCTCCAGGAGTTTAGCAGTCATATTCTCCTGGATGGCTTCATCTACCTTCAGGCTTCTCCCAAGGTATCACCAAGGACTAAAGTGGGAGGGAAGCCGTCCAGGGTGCTGAATTTGGAGTCAGAGCTCCAGAATTCAAATCTAGCATTTGCTATTTCTTGGTCCTGTGCCTCAGTCCTCCTCTATAAAAGGAGAGGGTTGAGCTAGATGAGCTAGATGAGCCCCTTCTAACTCGCTCTAAGAGCAGGAGTTTATAATCAACACAAACACTGACCCTCCTAATCAGATCTTTTCTTTTCTAAAACCAAAGCCCCTCCCAGCCAGGCCCTCGGGAAGGGGCCTTTGGGAGATGGAGGGGGGAGGGGGGAATTGTTGTCTTCATCTGGGAAATTGAAGCCTGGATTTCCCTTTTTGGCTCCTGGGACTGTGGGGCCTATACCCAATTGCCTTTGCTTCCCCTACAGCTCTAGGGCATAAGTCTGGCTAAGTGGGAGGGAATGGAGGGGGGGGGAGGGAATGCTCTTTCCTGCCTCCATTAAATATTCTCTTCCTTGCCTTTGTGATGCTACCTTCTCAGCCCAAGGAAAGAGGTCCGGGAATAATTGCCGTTCCCAGAATGCCAGCAGTGGATTAGCAAGTGAAAGCTAGTCAAATAGTAGAATTCCCATCATAATAGCCCACTTTTATCTAAATCACTTTAGTACCGGTATTGTCACCCCCATTTTACAGATTAGGAAACTGAGATTTAGGCCATGTATATAATGATCCTAAGAACTGAGAACCCACCTCTTCCAAGCTGACCAGACCATGTGTACTAGGCTCAATTTCAGGTCCTAGATTTTCCACTTATCGGTCCTGTGCCCACTGGCAGACGATTTCACTCTCACGGACTCACTTTCCTTTATAAAATATGAAAGTGGGGAGCAGTCAGGCCCAAGGCCATTCCTTTTCTGGAAAGAAAAGCTGGCCTGCCAGGCCCCAAACTAGGCTCCCGATATGTAGGGGGGGTTAATGAATGTTTGTTGATTGACTGCTTGATGGATCATATCTCTGTTTAGAAAGTAAACTCCTTGAGATTAGAGACATTTTCCTTTTAGTCTTTGTAACCCCCAGGACCACACAGCGCCTGGCACACAGTAGGCACTTTAAATGCTTGCTGGTGCTCCTAGGAGCACAAATGGCCCTTCAAGCTTGTGGAGAGAGCTCTCATTAATACAGAGGAAGAAACTGAGGCCCACAGAAGTGACTCGCCCAAAGAAACACAGGTAGTAAGTGTCAGGGCCAGGATTTGGAGCCTAACCCTAATTAGAATCAATCGCTGAACGTTTGTTAAATGCATATTTGATGTGATTTTATGGGCAGTTAGGCGGCATAGTGGCTAGTACACCAAGCCCAGAGTCAGGCAGACTCATCTTCAAATCTAGCCTCAGACACCTACTACCTGTGTGACCCTGGGCAAGTCACTTCACCCTGTTTGCCTCAGTTTCCTCCTCTGTAAAATGAGCTGGAGAAGGAAATGGCAAACCATTCCATTATCTTTGCCAAGAAAACGCCAAATGGAGATACACAGATAAAAATCAAATAGCAGGGCAGCTAGGTGGTGCAGTGAATAGAGCACCGGCCCTGGAGTCAGGAGGACCTGAGTTCAAATCCGGCCTCACCCACTTAACACTTACTAGCTGTGTGACCCTGGGCAAGTCACTTAATCCCAATGGCCTCACAAAACAAACAAAAAATCAAATAGCCAATCAATCAGTAAGCATTTATTTAGTAAGGATTCATGGATACAAAGAAGGGCTAAAAGAGTCCCTACCCCAAGGAGCGTAACATTCAAATGGAAGAAAGGCCAGCTTCACATGGAAGTGGATGAGGAGTGAGATGGCAGCTTCTCCCCTTGTCTGATTTTCATAGTGTAATGGTGGGAAATGGGGTATGGTTTGGGGTAGGAGTTGGGGTTCTTAGGAATTCCTCTTTAAAGAATTACACCCTCTTGCACACAAAACTTAGTTAGAATAAGGTGATAGTTTATTTAGGAGCAAGGGAAGGGAAGGGTGGGGGGAGGGAAACCATGAAAGAAATCCTTGGACTTTTCATGGGGAGATTTGGCATAAAGCACATGGCTCAGAGGTACCAAATCTCCTCGAACAGGAGACTGGAAGGTACTTTTATAGAGGACTGATGGGGGTGGACCATCTGCCCGTGAACAGTTCCTTTAGTGAGAGAGGACCATCCCCCACTGGTGGTGACTAGAGGGTGAGGGGTGGCTAGGGATCCCTCTTCAGAACGCAAAGGCCGCAACCACACCCAAACTTATCTCCCCAGGGTCAGGGAGACCAGAATGAAGAGTAGGAATCAAGCTAGCTCAGTCCGATTTGGTTCAGCTTATCTCTCTAGTTTATCTGTCCTCTAGTTTAGTTTCTCCAGGAGAAGCTTCCTTGATGTGCCCCAGAGAACTTCTGGGGAGCTCTGCGCCCCATGACAATAAAATCCAGAGCCAGAAGGGGCCTCCCTGTAAGATGAAGAAACTGCATCCTAGGCATCTGGCCTGTCCAAGGTCACATGGGCAGCTAGCATCAGAAGCAGGGTTTGAACCCAGACCTTATGACCCCAGAGCCAAGGAATACAAGTTACTGAGGGGAGGATTTCATTTTATCATGAGACAATTTGATATGCCTAAAAGTGGGCTGGGCTCTGCTTTATCCAGTGTTGCATTTCCCACCATGGAAGAGCTTGAATAAGCATTTGTTGGGAGCATTTTAGAAGGGCTTGATCCCCTTTTCCAGTCGATATTAGACAGGACCTCCCAGGTCCCTTCTGACTCTGACATTCTGGGATCACTTGGAAAGGTCCGTGACTCAGTCCTGGCCAAAGATGACGAAAGCGGGGGAGGGGGGCCAGTTGTGCCCGCCTCACTCACCCAGCCTGGGCTTGTCTTTTAGCTGTGCATGGAGAGACTTCGCCGGCGAGCCAGGGCTGAAGAAAAGGGCCTTGAGCTGGGCTACCTCGGACAGCTCCATGCTCAGCATGAGCATTGGTTCATCCACAAGGTGACTGAGTAAGTCGAATGCCCAGCTGTCCCCTGGGTCACTCATTGAGCAAGGGCACTACTTAGGTCAAAGCAGTATTTCAGGCGGACAGAGAGCACTGGCCTTGGAGTCAGGATGGCCTGCGTTTGATGGCCATCCCTGAGGAAACTGAGGTCAAGGGACTCACATAGGGTCACACATCTAGTAAGTGCCAAGTGGCATTGCTGACTCCAGCAACCTGCTCTGTGGGACTTTGGGCAAATCACTTGACTTTCCTCATCTGTAAAATGGTTGGCCTATATGTGGTCTCTAAGGTCCCTTCTAGATGTAATCTGATCTATGACAAAGGGCAAGTAAATTCACCTCTCTCAGTGCCTTCATCTCCCCGCTGTCAAACAACTGACAGCACATCCCTCAACGATCTGCTGTGAGGCTCAAACGAGATATCCCCGCACACTTGTAAAGTATTTGACGGCCTTCAGGTACCTTCAGATGGATCTTGGGATTCCCACCGGTTGGTTGTGGCCACCCCAGGATTCAGACTTAGAACGGTCCCAGAACTTTCTGACTGACTTCCCTGCAGTGGGCGTGTGGAGATGCACAGCCCCCTTGGAAGGCTTTCTGTATATCCCAGTTGACTTTCTGTCAACTATTCTTGCATCACCCTGAAGTTCCGATCTTGGAATTCATTTTGCAGACTTAACCTCCCAGGGTTTTCCTCAGTTCTGGGCTGCCTTGGGAGAGCTTCCAGAACTCCCCAAATGGCCTTGGGTTTTAGCAGTGTCCTTAGAGCAGTATGCCTGAACATAGGAATTCTCATCTTCCTGAGTTCAAATCCAGTCTCAAACACTTACTAACTGTGTGACCCTGGGCAAGTCCCTTCATCCTGTTTGCCTCTGTTTTCTCATCTGTAAAATGAGCTGGCAGAAGAAATGGCAAACCACACCAGTATCTCTGCCAAGAAAATCCCAAATGGGCTCATGAAGAGTCAGACACAACTGAAAAATGACTGAACAACAGCAATGTCAGGAGGCCCCAAGAGCAACTCCAACACTTAAAAAAAAAAAAAACCGGTTTCCCTGCTGTCTGTGTGAGAAGTTCTCCAAATGGAGACCCTGGGATCAGACGTTTGGAGGCAGGGGGGACCACAGAAGCCTGTCATCCAATGCCTCCATTTGACAGATGAGCAGACAGAATCTCTGGGACTTGCAGTGGTTTGCTGAAGGTCACACAGCTAATAAATGGGAGGAGGCAAGATCTGAACCCGGGGCCTCTGACTCCAAGGCCAGATTGTTTCCCCTCCCCCTCCCTTTCTGGAAATGCTCCAGACAGACCAGATTTCTTAACCTCCTCCATGTGTCTGGATCCCACAGGCTCCACTTTGAGAACCTGAAGAAAGCCCCTGTGCTGGTGCTGGACGTCAATGAGGATTTCTCTGAGAGCGTTGCCAAGCAGGAGGAGCTCATGGCAAAGGTCGACATGGTTCTAACTCTTTCTACTTAATGAGGAGGGTAGTGGTTGGGGTAAACATTGTACTGAGCCCCTTGCTTTCCTCAGGGAAAGGGTGCTCTCTAAAAACAAATACCTGGAGATCCAGGGACTGTGGATGAGTCACTTAAATAAGTTACCCTCTCTGGGCCTCAGTTGCTTTATCTGTAGAATGGGGGGATTAGACCAGCTGACTTCTAAGCTTCCTTCTAGTTCTAAACCTATGACCTAATGATACCAGGGCCTCCTTGAGCTTTTACCTGAAAAGGGAGAGGCCTGGGTCTGGTGTCAAGAAGCTCTTTGTCCAGATCCCACCTTGCCCGTTCTGGCTCTAAACCTGTGACAATTCTCCTCTATTTGTGGGACCCTGTGGCCCCGATGTCTGGGTCAGAGGAAGCAGGGGATGAGTTTCCTGCTCCCTCCAACAGAGCCATCATAATCCCACTTGTCTGTCAAAGGATCAAGGCCCAGGTCTCCTGGGCTCAAGTTCTCTGCTCCAGCCCTTCCTCTGCTTGTCATGCTCTGTGTCATATTCTTTTTTTTTTTTTTTTGGTTTTTTAGTGAGGCAATTGGGGTTAAGTGACTTGCCCAGGGTCACACAGCTAGTAAGTGTTAAGTGTCTGAGGCCGGATTTGAACTCAGGTACTCCTGACTCCAGGGCCAGTGCTCTATCCACTGCGCCATCTAGCTGCCCCTGTATCATATTCTTAAAGCCTCTGAACACATCGTTTTCTCCTTCCTCTCTCAAACCTCTGGGCTCTGCTAAGATGCCTCCGGCCTTCCTGGCTGGAAGCCAGGAGTCGATTCATGTGGGTGCTATTGGCCACCATAGGTCACGGAGGCCTTCTTACCTGGTGATTGTGGGGTGTCATCAACAGCTCCCTAGTGGTGATGAGCCTTTGGGAACTCAGCTCGGGTGATGCATCCACCGTGGCTCTTACACAGTCTTTTGGCTTTTTCAGGACCCAAGCGTCCATCTCTCAGGGGTTGGCTTTCAGTAGCTCAGGGTCACTTAAACACACTGTGATGAAATGACAGGCCCAATCAGTAAGCAGTGGCTCAGAGCCTAGGGTGTCCCAGGCCTTCTGCCACAAATGAAGACAACCCTGCCCTCGATGAACTTCCACTCTAGCCCATGAGGGCTGGTGCAGGGCTGCTACAATGTGAAATTGATTTTTGTTTGTCTCTTTTTTCCAACAGGTAAACACTTTTGTAAAGAATCTCAGATGAAGCCATGGTCCGACTAGACAGGATTTGTGGGCCTGGCCTGGGAGTCTGACAAGCTTGGAGAACCATGGATGGATTCCTTCTTTCCAGGCCCCAGACCCCTTCCCCCTAAGATTTACTTGGTTCTCTTGGGCTTGTTCTTCAGTGTCCCTGAGCGGCTGCTCCAAAGCCCACCTTCCTCATCTGGGGACATTGGACTCCATGGTCTCTGAGGTCCCGTAAGAGCCCTCCAGCTCTGAGCTGCTATCTCATGGTGCCCTGACAATGAGAAGCCCTCCAAGCTCTCCTTGATTCTGAAAGACGTTTTCTTTTTTCTTTAATTTCAATTTATTTTTAGGTCCAAATTCTCCCCCTCCCCTTCCCCCTCCCTCTCCCTCTTCTCTTCTCTCCCCCTCCCTCCCCCACTCATTTAGAAGATAAGCAATACATTACAAATAAATCCAGGGCCTCCATGTCCAAAAAAAGAAAGGGAGGAGAGAGAGACAAGGACAAACACACAGAGAGAATAGGCCTCCATCTGCCCTCTTGTATCCATCAGCGCTCCAACTAGAAGTACCCAGCGTGTTTCCTCCACAGTCCTTTGGCATCCTTGGTTGGTCAGAGTTGGTAAACCTGGAAGGTTTTCCATAAAGGAAGGTCTGGCTTTCATAAATCCCATTGGCCATCCGTGTGCTGAGTGCAGGCAGGGGCCTAAGGGCTGTCCGTGAGACCATTGGCTTCTCTCACCCCATGGGTTCCTCCCCACCCAAGCCTGTGTTCATCAGAGCCTCCTGTGACATGCTAGGGCAGGGAGCCAGGTCCAAGGGAGGAGGAATGAGCTCTTGACTGTGGGCATGGGCAGAATAAATGAAGTGGTTGGGCAAAAAGTTGACAAGGGTGAGACCACAGAGCAGGGAGACCATGCCAGGACTCAGGGCTCGCTTCTCCACCTCTGCCCTCCACAAGGCCCAATGAAACAGGACATGTCAGGATGCTGTCATCCTTTCTTTCCCCCTTAGGCTTTGTGATGAATGACTTTTATAATACAAATATACATGAGCAGATGTGTTATCCTGTGAATGCCAGGCAGGGAGTTTGCAGTGGAAAAAATGCTGAATTTGTAGTCATAGTTCAGGGCACAAGGAAGGCGTCCAGGGACATGGGTTCTACCATTTACTACCCAAGTGGCCACAGCCAGCTCCCATCACTTCTCTGGATCTAGTTTCCTTATCTGTAAAATAAGGGCATTGCACTAGATGACCTCTGATGTCCCTTTCAATTCGACATCTATAGCTGCCCTCTATTCCATTCTGATTTTTATTATTGCATATGTTTATATGGACAAATGTATAGATATATTTAAATACATGGCTCTAGCAAATACATGTAGCATGTTTCTCTTCCTGTTGTTCCACCCTTCATATTATATTATATAAGAGGTAGGATAAGTAGTGTCAGACTTGGATCCAGTAAGACCTGGGTTCAAAGGCTACCTCCAACATTACCCTTAGGCCCAAAGGTAAGTCACTTAATCTGTCTGGGCTTCAAACAACTCTCAAGGACCAGAATTTTCTACACACACACACACACACACACATGTGTACATACGTGTGATACGTGTGTATACATATATACATACACACATATACTTTTTTCTTAATTACATGTAAAAACAATTTCTGACTTTTTTTTATTTTCAAATTCTCTTCCTCTCCACCCCCCTCCCTTGAAAAGGTAAGCAAATTTATGTAGGTTATATATGTTCAGTCATAGAAAACATTTCCATATTAGCCGTATTGCAAAAGAAAAGAGACCCCAAAAAAGTTTTTTAAAGTCTACCTTGGTCTACTTTAAGACTCTCAGTTCTTTCTCTGGAGGTGGATCGCATTTTTCATCATGAGTCCTTTGGGATTGACTCATTGTGTCCCTGAGAATTAGTTAAGTCATTTATAGCTGATCATTAAACAATATTGCTGCTTCTGTGTACAGTGTTCTAATTCTGCTCACTCTACTTTTCAACAATTCATATACATCTCAGGTTTTTCTGAAAGCATCCTCTTCATCATTTCTTTTATTTGTTTGTTTATTTATTATGGGGCAATGAGGGTTAAGTGACTTGCCCAGGGTCACCCAGGTAGTAAATGTCAAGTGTCTGAGGCCAGATTTGAACTCGGGTCATCCTGAATCCAGGGCCAGTGCTTTATGCACTGTGCCTGCCCCCCAAAATAGAATGCAGTATTTTAAAGGGATTTTATTTATTTTTGGTTTTGGTGAGGCAGTTGGGGTTAAGTGACTTGCCCAGGGTCACACAGCTAGTAAGTGTGTGTGAAGTGTCTGAGGCTGGATTTGAACTCAGGTACTCCTGACTTCAGGGCCAGTGCTCTATCCACTGCACCACCTAGCTGCCCCTTAACCCTTCATCATTTCTTATAAGCACAATAGTATTCCATCACAGTCATATGCCCAACTTGTTTGTCCATTCCCCAATTGATGAGCATCTCTTTGACTTCCAATTCTTTGCCACCACAAGAAGAGTTGCTATAAACATTTTTGTATGTATAGGAAGGATCAGAAATTTTAGAAGGTAAAGAATGCTCCTGGGGGGCAGCTAGGTGGCACAGTGGATAGAGCACCGGCCCTGGATTCAGGAGGACCTGAGTTCAAATCCAACTTCAGACACTTTACACATTTACTAGCTGTGTGACCTTGGGCAAGTCACTTAACCCCAATTGCCTTACAAAAAAAAAAAAAGAATGCTCCTGTATAAATGAAACCACAAGTCATTGGCATGTTGTGGCATTTAAAGCTATATGTGGTCGCCTTATTTCTGTCCCAAGTTTGGGGAAAATTAGCTGGGGTTTCTAATATATTTGTTACTTAGAAGCTTTAGCACCAGTTTGGGGCATTAAGCATTTGTTAAAGCATACCAAATATTAGTAAAGAAAGAAAACATGGCTCAAAGTTCAGAAGCCCTACATACCTAGGATATAGAAGAGTGAGACAGAGCAAGGCACTGCCACCTCCTCAGAGTCTCAGGCCAAGAGGCAGTGTCTGTGCCTGTGTGAGCGGAAGCTTCCTGTGGGTCTCAGGAGAAGCGGCCCTTACACACTGCTTCTAGCTAATTGCCTAGCATCATTCAAATCTGTTGGCTTACTGGACTTGAGGGTGGTCTGTGAGCAGAATGTGCTGAGGTCAGAGTTCAGAGAACACACCCTCTAAGGGCCAGGCTTTCAGGTAGGTGTAGCTTTAAGTTAACTTTAAGTGAGTTAATCAGCAAAGTCAATCTAATCCATCTTAATATTATTGGGGGGCCTCTGAATATCCCCAAACCCATTATTTTCTCACAATGTTGACAAATTAGTCTTTGTGGGTTTTGTCATACTTTGATGGATCTGTGATCACATAATCATGGTAATCTTGGTGACATTTTAATCAATCGATAGACATTCATTAAGCTCCTACTATGCACTGTGCTAAGAGGTGGGCAAAAAGAGGCAAAGACTGGTAAGGTACCTGCCTTACCATTCAAGGAGCACTTCCCAGCCCATCAGTCTGTGCTCCCATGAGTCACTGCCATCTCCATATCCCACCAAGACTCGTGGGGTGGTCACACTTAGAGCTCACTAACTCACCACACCCTGAATTACCTCCGTGATTCAGTGCATCACCACCCCCTGTCCCTCTGCCTGGACCACATCCTCACTCCTCCTAACTCCTCTCTCTTCTCACCTCACCCTCTGCTTCCTCGATCCCTCCCAGTCCATTGTCCCTGCTCCCATATTACTTAAACTAGATCATCTATCTGCCAAGTCCTTTCCAGATCAGAACCTATGGAAATAAGGCCAGACTTTCTTCTTTTCACAACCTTGAACTTAGAAAGTACTTGTCCCATGACTCCTTGGCCATCTCGTCCTTCTGCTATTCTTGTCTTGCCAATCCTTGGCTCTGGGTTACCCCTACCATATAGCTTCTCTCCTGTTCCCAAGTTCCTGAAAACTGGCCCAAGTTAAGATGCAAGACTTATTGGGTGTTCTCCCAATTCCTGTTATCTCACCTCAAGTGGATTCTCATTGTAGGGTGTTCCTCTTTATATTTGGTTATCACACACCGCTCCTCTCTGTGCCTCTAAAGTTGCTCCCATTCGCACTCCTACTTTGTTGAGAAAACTATGACCATCCTTCAGTACCCAAAGTCCACACTTCAAACCTCCACCTAGTCTGTCCTGGTGCTTCGCACGGTGCCTAGCACATAACGGTAGTTACAGAAGCCATATAATGGCTTCACAAATGTTAGTTGACCATCATTTCTAAAGCCAACCATTTTCCTTGTGGCTCTGACCCCATCCTTGCCTGCCTCTGGGAGTCTGTTCCATCCTTCAATCAATCCTGAGTAAACTGATGAAAAAGAATGACTTGAGCCTTTTCCATGGGTCAGGAAGACAACACACCAAGGGGAGCTAGCAGGTGGAGAGGCCAGCCTCAGTCTGGGCCCGCTAATGTGCAGGCTCACCCCTCAGCCGTGTCCTTGGGCCAGAGTCCAGGCTCCAGGGGGAGAGTTCTCCCTGGCACTACCCAGGTCTGCTGAGTCTTTAAAAGCCAAACAAACAAAACCATCCCCAGCAAGCTCTCCCTGATCTTTCCTGCCTCCAAAGTGACCTACACGGGCTGGTTCCTTGTCCTCACCACCCCTTGACTCCTTAGTCCCTTGTGAAGTGACATCTCTGATTCCACCCCTCGAGCCTCTCAGCCCATTCATTACCTCATCCTGTGGCCTCCTCTCAATCCTCAGCCACCTCGGCCTCTGCAGCTTTGAACTCCCCTGAGTAGTCTCTCTTTTGCCTTCCTTGATCCTGCTTGTTCCTGAGTGTCTGCCAACTCTTAGAGCACTCCTCAGTCCCCTTCGACCTCAGGTGACCGTCCTGCCTCCTCTTCTCCACTACCATTGGCTTTTGATTCTCATCTCTGTCCAGATGACTCCTAATCTCTCTCTCCAGCCCTCATCCCCCTCCTGAGCTCGTCCCACATCTCTACCCATGGCAAATACAGCTAAGACTGAACTCAATCATCTCCCCTCCTGAATCACTCAGCACCCTTGAAGACCTCGGAGGACACCCATATTCTTCAAGAAATCCAAGTTCACAATCTAATCATATATTAAACAACAAGATTTGTTAAGTGCCAAGAGCTGTGTTAAACACTGGGGACACACGGAAAAAGCCAAAGTAATGCCCATCCTCAAGAAAATTCTGGAGAGAGGCCATGTGAACATAAAAGGGAACGTGCGTGAACATAAAAGGGAACGTGCGTATACATACCAAGTGGACCTGCAGTAACCTTGGCGAAGAAGGCCAGGAAGACCAGGAGCAGTGTCCTGCAGAAGGGAGTATTTGGTGGGTCTTAAAGGAGGCCTGGGGGGTGGGGCAGGAATGAAGGGGGCAGAGATGAGTCAGCTTTTCAGCACTCTCTGAGGTCAGACTGTCTGGCCTCCACCACCATTATCCAGCTGCCTTCTTAGGCAGGAACCTCCCTGAGCACCTCCAGCCTTCTCATCCCAGAACATCTTGGTACCCCAGAAGCCCCCTTCTCCCCTCAATGACTTCCTCCCAGAAACTCCATTTTAAGGAAGGCAGGCTTTCTATACTTCCCTTATCAATTCACTCTCCCCCCTCCCTCTCCACAGGGACTCTTCAGGACCTTCTCATCCCCCCTCAAGCCTCCCAAGACTCCTACCCCTACCCTCCCATCTAAGAACCTTGCCTCACATTTTACAGATTTTACATTGTCATTCTCTCTCTCTTTTTTTTTTTTGCGGGTCAGTGGGGGTTAAGTGACTTGCCCAGGGTCACCCAGCTAGTAAGTATCAAGTGTCTGAGGCCAGATTTGAACTTAGGTCCTCCTGAATTCAGGGCTGGTGCTTTATCCACTGTGCCACCTAGCTGCCCCAGCCCTTGTCATTCTTGTGCCCTCCCTCCCTCTTAATTGTTTCCTATCTGACCTGTGTATATCCTGTCTATGCATATTCCTCTACTTGTCTCCATTAGATTGTGAGCTCCTTGTGTTTGGGGGTTGTTTCTTGCCTCCTTTTGTATTCCCAGCACTTGGCACATAGAAAGTGTTTAATAAATGTTTACTGACCCCAGAGTAGCCATCCTTCAGTCCTTGGCTTCCTTAGCTTCTGACTTCAGATTTCACCACCATGCCAGGTGTGGGTATTTCCTCTCCCTGTTTCAGCTCCCTTTTATGTGTTGTCTTCTCCCATTAGAATGTAAGCTCCTTGAGGTCAGGGACTGTTTTTCTTCTGACTTTTCTTTGCATCCCTAACACTTAGCACACTGTCTAGTACATAGTTGGAACTTAATAAATGCTTGTTGATTGACTCACTGAGGACATTTCTGGCATGAGAAGAAAGCCAGGAACAGAAAGTAGGCCTGTATTGCTAGACTCTAGAGTTTGGGAAGGGGACAAAATTTAGGAAGACTGACAAGCTAAGTGGAGCCCAGACTATGAAGAACTTTATACAGAGGTCTTTAGTTGATATTGTAGAGATGATAAGGAGCCACTGGAGGTTATTAAGAGGATTGAGGGGCAGCTAGGAGGCGAAGTGGATAGAGCACCGGCCCTGGAGTCAGGAGGACCTGAATTCAAATCTGGCCTCAGACACTTAACACTTACTAGCTGTGTGACCCTGGGCAAGTCACTTAACCCCAATTGCCTCACTAAAAATAAATAAATAAATAAATAAGGAAAAAAAAAGAGGAGCAAAAACAACATGGTCAGATCTATACTTTGATGACTGAATGAAGGATGAACTGGAGTAGAACAATTAGACCCAGGGAGGCCATGTAGGAAGGCATGGCTATAGTCCAGGTGAGAAGGGATGAGGACCTGAGTGGTTGCCCAATGAGTGTAGAGGAGGGGACATGTGGGCCACTTGTAGAAAAAGACTCATCCTTGGCTCCTCCCTCTCTCTCATCCCTCCTCTCCAATTAATGAACCATCCTCTAGAGCTTCTCTAATATCTATGTCCTCTGCAGCCATGGACATAGTCCTGCCCCAAGGCAAGTGTTCTTGGACTAACAACCTCTTTTCAGGTCTTGTTGCTTCCAGTCTCCCCCACCTCTAACCCATATTCTATTTGGCTGTTTTAAATAATCTTCCTAAAGAACAAGCCTGCTGGACCATTGCCCTGTTCAGAAGCTTTCAGTGGCTCCCTATGGCCACTAAAATCTTCCAACAAGCTTCCTCAGCATGGAGCTGAAGACTCTCAGCCACAACCAGGATGAAATGGACCTTCCTGGGCTTTTTTCCCATCATGCTCTCCCCTTATGTCCACTGCTTCTCAGCTGACAAGGAGGACTAGCTACGGCTCTTTTATCTGACTCTTTCCCACCAGCTTGCACTGGCTCAGGCTGTTCCCCATGCAAGAATGCACTGGGCCCACATCTCTGTTGAAATTTGCCTTTTCCTCCAAGGTTCTGCTCCAAGTTATGGCACAATGGAAAGGGACCTGGGTATAGACACTGAAGAGCTGGGTTCCAACCCTAACTCTGGTCCTTAACATTTGATCTGTCAAAATCATTCTTTTTCCTTAAGGTTTTGCTTGGGTCCAAGACACAGTGGGGAAAGCACTGGATTAGAAGCTGAAGGAACTAGGTTCAAATCTCAGCTCTGTCACTCGATGCCTGTGGAACCTTGGGCCTCAGTTTCCCTATCTGTAAACAAGGTTGTTAGACTTAAGCTATGACCCTATTGTTTTATGTGATTGAAGTAAAAGCTTCATTCTTTTATTTTTTTAGGTAGGGGGACTCCTTCATGTCATTGCTGAACGACATGCAGTTTTCTAGAATGTCCCCACTAGAGGGCTCATTGGGGAAACTGGACTCTTGGATTCTGAACTCCCTAGATGGCTTTTCCCCCCAGCAGCTGTCTGCATGGGTGGTCATGGAACCAAATGTAAATGTCCCAAGGTGAGAGACGGGGGTGCGACTTGGCAGCTGCACAGAAGCCTGGTCAGTCCCAACCAACATGGTCCTGGTTTCCCATGGGCGGGCTGCCCTGAGGAGGGAGTGGTTAGCTTTGCGGTGGGATTGCTGGATCTCAAGCCACCAGCCTGGGCTCTGAGCTCTCGTCTGGCTCCAGTAACAGCGTCTGCCTCTGCTTTGCTCATTAGTGAAACAGCGGCTTGCCTGGTTTGGCTCAGGGTTTACATGGCACTGGGTGGATTTCTGCATCTCATGTTCTGGACAAACCAGAGGCCAAGAAATGGGACTCCGGAGGGCCCTTGCTGAGATCTAGGACAGCACCCCCTCCCCTTTCCTGAAGACCGTGCCTCATCCTAAGGTCAGCCTGAGGTCAGCTTGGCCAGGGAGCAGCAAAATTGGGCTGGGTTTGAATCCCAGCTCCCACACTTCTCATCTGTGTGTCCTGGAGAGAAGTGTTGTACCCAGAGGGGGTGTGTGCGCGCGCGCACGCGTGTGTGTGTGTGTGTGTGTGTGTGTGTGTGTGCGCGTGCGCGTACGTGCGTTTGTCCATCCTGCTGGACATGGACTCAATGTGATCTATGGGAACATCCTATGTCAAGTAGAATCAGGATTAAAGATTTCAGCCTTGAAAGGCTGGAGACTGCAGACTCCAGCCCCATCACTCTCTAGAGGAGAAGCCTGAGGCATGTTAGACACTAACATGCTAAGGGGCTAAGTCACTTGTGCTCAAGGTCACCCAGGCAGGAAGTCACAGAGCCAGGTTTCTACCCCTAGTGAGCCTCAGTTTTCCTTATTCATTAAACTGGGATTAATAATATCTATAGCAAGAGTTCTTAACCTTTGGGGGATGGGGCATGGACCCACTTGGAAGTCAGTCTGCTGATGCCCTACAGATCCTTTCTCAGAATAAGGCATTGAAACACATAAAATAAAACAGGAAGGATTGCAAAGGATAACATTTCTATTGAATTGGGTATCAGAATACTTATCTTTAAAAACCCAGGTTCATGCATCCCATGTTAAAAAGTCTGGGTACAATATTTACGTACACTGGGGGGCTGTGACTATCAGATGGAAAAGTGCTTTTTGAATCTCAAAGCCAGACATGTTCATTCTCATTGCTATTTACTCATTATTATTCTCTCATTCTCCTCTTTTTCATTGACATTCAGTTAGAAGTGGTCCTGGAATAAGTTGTTATACTGCTATCATTATTTGAGGGGACTGGACCTATGATTTCATTGGCATGAGGAACTCCTCCCAAGACAGGTCAGTCAGTCAATTGACAAACATTATTAAGCCCCCAGTATGTGGCCTGAAAGGTTAATTCAATGATTTGATCTCTACATGTAACTGGAAAATAATAAAAATACTTTTATTAAAAAAAAATTCAATGATTTGCTCATCGTTTCATAGGCAGTCACATATCAACAGTGGAACTTAAAGTCAGGCCTTTCCTACTCCAAGGGCAGCTCGGGATTCTCTGCCATGTTGTGAACTGAGAGAGTTGTCAATGAAAACCAATTTCTCATCGACAAGAAAATGAACATTTCATTTTGCAATGTCACGAAAACCCAGAGAGGACATAGTCAGGGTGATCATGAGTGCCCAGTGCTACCCGATGTGGAGAGATCAAAGATGAGGAATGAGCAAAGGGCTGGACAGAACCTGAGAAAAGCCCCCATGCACCCCCCCCCCCCGCCAAATACCTAACTGGCTTTCTGTGTTGGGAAACTGAGAGGTTAGTTATAACTTTGGAAACAGCAGGTTCAGTGGAGTGATGATATTAGTGTCCCGTCGAAACCCTTCACAAGTCTAGAGGCCATAGCACATGTTTGTCAAGTCAAATGCACTCCTGAGCAAACCAAATTCATCCCTTAAAGGAAAGAAACAAGCGTTTATTAAGTGCTTTGGGGGGGGGGGCAGTGACTGTGTTAAACACTTTACTAATACTCTCTCATTTGATCTTCACCAGTAAACTGAGGCAAACCGAAGTAATGTTATTCGCCCAGGATCATACAACTGCTAAGTGTCTGGGGCCCTCTTTTGAATTCTGGTCTTCCTGACCCTAGGATGTATGTTTCTATTCACTGTGCTACCTAATTGCCTCATAAAAGCTTATGGCTAAGGGCAGTTAGGTGGCGCAGTGGATAAAGCACCGGCCCTGGATTCAGGAGGACCTGAGTTCAAATCCAGCCTCAGACACTTGACACTTACTAGCTGTGTGACCCTGGGCAAATCACTTAACCCTCATTGCCCCCACACATACACACACAAAAAAGCTTATGGCTAGTTTTTCAGAGATAGGGATCAGTCAATCAATTATCAAGCATTTATTAATGACTGACTCTGTGCAGTTGTAGAGTGGTGGACAGAGAACTGACTTCAAAGTCAGGAAAACCCAGGTCCAAGGCCCTCTCTCTCCAGGGAAACTGGTTCAGTTCTTTAACTTTGCATATATATGTGTGTGTGTGTATGTATGCATACATACACACGTACACATGTATATATATGGATTGTGTGTGACCATCATCATTAAAATAACTAGCATGTATATAGCATCTACCATGTACCAGACATTGTGCTGAGCACTTTAAAAATTATTATTTCATTAGATCCTCACAACAGCCTTGTGAGGTATGTCTCCATTTTATAGTTAAAGAAACTGAGGCAGACAGAAATTAGGTAACTTGCTCAAGGTCACACAGCTAGTAGGTGCCTGAGGCACAATTGGAACTTGGGTCTTCCTGACTCAAGGCACAACACTTTATTCACTGTACCACCTAGCTGCTGTATGTATAATGTGCATGCATGTGTAGTATATGTATATATACACACATACACACGCCTGTGTGTAGTATATGTACATATATACACACACATATATAGTTATGCTTGTGTGTATGTATGCTTATGTGAACTTTTTGGGGGGGGACAGGGTGATGAGGGTTAAGTGACTTGCCCAGGTTCACACAGCTAGTAAGTGTCAAGTATCTGAGGCTGGATTTGAACTCAGGTCCTCCCGAATCTAGGGCTTTATCCACTGCTCCACTTAGCCGCCCTTCTATGTGAACTTACATTTAAATGGTTGCATGCAAAGTCTGCCTCAGACACTTATTAGCTGTGTGACCCTGGGTAAGCCAATAGCTTCTGCCTCAGTTTTTTCATTTGTAAAATTAGTAGAGGGGGCAGCTAGGTGGCGCAGTGGATAGAGCACTGGCCCTGGAGTTAGGAGGTTCTGAATTCAAATCCAGCCTCAGACACTTAACACTTACTAGCTGTGTGACCTTGGGCAAGTCACTTAACCCCAATTGCCTCACTAAAAAAATAAAATAAAATAATAGAATCATAACATCTACCTCTCATGGCCATTGTGAGAACATGATATCATACTTATAATATAAACACTTTACAAACCTCAATGCTCTACATAAATGCTAGCTTTGCTGCTGATGTAATACTTTTTTTTTTGTGAGACAATTGGGGTTAAGTGACTTGCCCAGGGTCACACACCTAGTAAGTGTCAAATGTCTGAGGTCGGATTTGAACTCAGGTACTCCTGACTCCAGGGTTGGTGCTCTATCCACTGCACCACCTAGCTGCCCCTGATGTAATACTTATAATAGTATCGCTGATTTTCTTGCCATCCTTTTCCCAATTTCCACCTTCTCAGCTCCAGAGATTGGAATATTTTTTTTACCTGAAGGAGGTGAGGATTGAGATGAGATAACGCACACCTATCCCTGACTGTGGTCTCAGTTTCTTCCCTTATAAAACCATAGGGTAAGTGAGGCACAAAGATCCCTTCCAATTCTACGAAGACTAAAGAAAGCTTGAGTTTGATGATTCAGTGTGTCATAGGGGAGAGAGTTGAAATCCAGCTTCCATATACCTCAGCTGTGTGAGTTTGTGCTGGTCAGCTTCTCACTTGGCACCTAGGGGCAGGTTTGTGAGGCTAAGCAGTTCCTGTCTTGGAAGAATCCCTGCAAAGGGTCACTACACCAGGAAAATTCCACTAAGGAAACAATAGGACCAAACAGCACATTGAGAAGGCAGTCTGGTATAATGCAGTGAGCCTCGGAGTAGAAGTCCAAAGATTTCCACTCACCATAGGACCTTGCGTGAATCACTTCACTTTCCCTCTCTGGGAGCCAGTTTCCTTCTCTATAAAATGAGAATGGACCAGATGATTTATTTCTAAGGGTGCTTCCATCTTAAGAACATCCTTGGTTCTAAGACTCACCCCCTCCCTACCTCTGATGCTGGGTCCTCTATTTTAAGATTCCTTACAGAGTTCTATAATTCCTGTTCTTTTGCCTCCAAAGCTTCTCCTTTGGCTGCCCATAGTTGATTAAAGAATCTCATATCTGGAAGGGCTTCAGAGATCATATAATCTGACTCTTAATTGGAAGATAATTCCTTATAGGCAGGTTTCATTGTCTATCTCAGGCTTTTACTAAAATATAGAGACCATGTTGCCAAAGAAATCATTAAAAAGTCAAAAGGAACCACATGTACAAAAATATTTCTAGCAGCTCTTTTTGTGGCGGCTAAGAATTGGACATTGAAGGGATGCCCATTGATTGGGGAATGGCTGAACAAGTTGTGGCATATGGATGTAATGGAATACTATTGGAAGAGATGAGCAGGCAGATTTCAGAAAAACCTGGAAAGACTTCCATCAACTGATGCAGAACTGGGAGAAGAGTAACAGCAATGTTGTGTGATGATCAGCTTCTTGTTGTTGTTTGTCCTTCATTCAGGAAGATGACCTTGACATTGTGGTTGTTATGACTTGCAGTGAATTGGATTTAAGTGAGGGAGGGCTGTGCAAAGTCACCAACCTCACTCTCTCCTCCAGAGTCATTTGGATCCTGTGGCAAGATATACATCTAAATGTATTCATACATTGAGAGGGATATGGCAATAACATTGTTGAAAGTGCCTTATCATGGAATTTTCTCTCCCCCCACCCCCGTTCCCTATTAGCAGGCATCAAGGAGGAACACAGAGGAGGATGTAGCCCCTAGATTTGAGCCTTGAAAGAAACTTGAAGCTTTGTTGTTGTTTGTCCTTCATTCTCAAAGAGGACCATGAAATTGGGGTGATGTCATGACTTGCAATGATACCAGCAAATGACATTCAAAAGTCACCAGCCTCACTCTCTCCTCCAGAGCCATCTAAGTCCAGTGGCAAGATATATAGATAGATAGATAGATAGATAGATAGATAGATAGATAGATAGATAGATAGATAGATAGATAGATAGATATAGATATATATATCAGAATGAGTGGAGATGGCCCTGGGTGCTTTTTAAGGTAATGGGGGGATGTGACTTGCTCAGTATCACACAGCTAGTAAGTGTCTGTGGTGAGACTTGAACTCAGGTCCTCCTGACTCCAGGGCCAGCGCTCTATCCACTGTGCCACCTAGCTGCTCCCAAAGGTTTACAACCACCCAATTAACTCCCCCATAATAAATCTGACCCTTACAATCCAGACCTCACTCACGGACTACATACAGCAAGTAGCTTGCTGGTTATTCTCCCTGACTCAAGACTCTTCCCCAACCCAGGGCTTCAGCCATCTGTCAAATTTATCTTCCTAAAGCTAAGTGCTGCCTATATCACCCAGCTATTCACCAAACTCTGATAACTCCCAAGCACTCCCAGGAGCAAATATCAGCTTTTCTATTTTTCATTCAAACCCCTTTATAACTCAGGCCCCTCCTTCCCCTAAACTCCACCCACCTACCCCAAGTACTCCTCCATGCAGTGACCTTTGTTTCCATGGTGTTTCTTCACCTGAGACACTCTATTTCTCAGGGCTGATTTCCACTGACTATCTCCCAGGCCTAGAAGGTTCTCCTGCCTCATCTCCACTTCCTGACTTCTTTCAGTTTCTTTCTTTTTTCTTTTTTTTTTTGGTGTGAGACAATTGGGGTTAAGTGACTTGCCCAGGGTCACACAGCTAGTGTTAAGTGTCAGGCCAAATTTGAACTCAGGTCCTCCTGACTCCAGGGCTGGTGCTCTATCCACTGCGCCACCTAGCTGCCCCCCTTCAGTTTCTTGTTAAAATTCCACCTTCTGCTTTCCCATTCCCACTCAATACTAATTCTTTCCCTCTATGATTATCTCCAATTTATCCTGTCTAGAGCTTGTTTGTACATACATTTGTCTGCTGCCTCACTCCTTAGGCTGGGGACTCCTGGAGGCTACAGACTTCTTTTTTTGCTTTTGTTTTTGGTCTTTGAATGCCCAACACTGGACACTTCATAAATGCTTATTATTTTATCAACTAAGCAAAAGGCAGTGAAGTGCTTACTATGTGCTCTGTAGTGTTCAAATTCTTCAAAGGATTGTTCTTGAGTCATTTCAGTCATAAAAATTTCCTTTACTCAACCAGAAATTGCTGTGTCCACTACCAGTGCTGGAGAATACAAAGAAAAAGGAAATAGTCTTTGACCTCCAGGAACTTCCATTCTCTTGGGGAGAGACAACATGTGCGGAGCTAGTAAATACAAATTTATTTAGGGGGCATTTTATTTCTCTTGGGACGACGCTTTCCTTGGGATATCAGGGGTGATGCTAATGAGATTAAGCAGAAGAAAAACAATGTGTGTGTAGAATCAAGGGGTTTCCAGGCTGTTGTATTACTTCTTTAAGTGACTTTGGAGAAGTCCCTTTCCCTCCCTTGTTAAAATGGGGAAGGGTGGGGGTGGAGGGGTCAGCTGGTGATGTCTGAAGTTTCTTGGAGCTCCAGGTTTACAGCCCTAAGAGTCTGAGGCCCTTCCTCCCCATTTTTGGACCTCAGGTTCCTCCTTTGAAAAATGAAGAGGCTGCACTACTAGATAACCTCTAAGCACACTTCCTACTCTTGGTCTGTCAGCCTGGGCATGTGTTATAGGGTTGAGTTGCAACTGAGTCCCCTGATGTTAGGCTGTTGGAATAACCATTGCCTTACCAATGCCTGATCTCTCTGGGGTACTTTAAGGTTGACAAACTGTTTCACTGCCTATCTAGCTCATTGGAACCTCCCAACCGTCCTTCGAAGCAGCCTGGTGTGGTACAGAGCCCACAGACTCCCTCCCGGCCTCCTAACTTCTCTGGCTCCTTTTAACACTCAGACTAAATGCCCCCCCCCCGCCCTTTCCCAGGGAGTGCCCCAGTAGCAATGTCTTCTTCTCTGAGGTAGAAAAGTGTGCAAGCTGTATGCATGCCTAACAGATATGCATGCTCTCCTCCAGGAGACCGTGCCCTCACTGAGGGCAGGGTCTCCTTTTGCTTTTTCTTTGTATGGTAAGTGCTTTACACAGGACCTGGCACATAGTAGGCACTACATATCCACTTGTTGGCTGATTCTTTGTGAGGCCATGGGAAAATCCCATGATCCCAGGCACTACTCTTATTTACAGAGCAGATGCCAATCTACCTCAGAATGCCGGTCTCCCTGGTGCCTTCCCACTAGGAGTTCCCAACACAGCTGAAGTTACAAATCTGAAACCCTCTCCCTGCCCCAAATAATAATACTAACAACAATAATCCTGCAAGAGAGATTCTATGCAAATTATCATCCCCATTTCCATAGCAGACTGTCCCACACTGCCAGGGTCACAGAGTGGAAGCAACTTTCATCTGAGCCAGGAAGGCTGGAGGTACAATTGAGATATTTTATCCTGGGCATCACTCAGAGATGGAGCCTAGAGCAAACAGCTATTTAGCAGTTTTTTGCCTTTCTTTGGGCCCTCAGTGCTTAACACCATACTTCTTGACCTACTCATTGCCTATCTGCCCCACCTCCCACCACGACCCCCACTCCCCTTAATGTGCTTAATGTTTATGGTTACGGGTCCATGTGCTGGTAAGGCTATGAACTGGGTCATTAGTGACTCCATATGAAAGGTGGTTTCTTGGGGGTCAGGGGTGTCTGAGACCTTCACGACTCACAAACTCAATGGCTGGGTCCTGCTTCCCTTTCCCCTCCCAGGAGACCTTCAGGTAACAGCTGCTGGGCCATTTGTCTGGGATATTAAGTCAGCCAGACTCCCCTTCCAACTCTGGAGAGCAAAGTCAATCCTACTAGTATATAGTAAGCATCTACTGTGTGCAAGGAACTGCTAGTTTCTGGGGACACAAATGCAGGATTTGTCCTTTAACTTCCTTCCATGATTCTGGGAAGCTTTTCATTCAGTGGGGGAGGCTCTGTCTCTTCATCCCCTAATCCTGACTCTTCATTATATCTTTGGGAGCTAAGCACAGCACCTAGTTGGGAGGTCAGTAGACCATTTCACAAAGGGGGAGGCTGAGCCAATAAGCCAGATTTCCCATTGGACAGAATCAGAAAGACATGCTCCTGGTGAGGAGTCATGCACCAGTCAAGGCAGAAAAGCTGAGAAGTGCCTGAGGCAGAGAGAAGTTAAAAGGTGACTGGGCCAAGGTTACATGCCTGTACACATCAGAGACTGGGGTTGAACCTAGGCTAGCTGGCTGTCCAGGCTGACTCCTTATAATGACAGCGACAATGGCCACTCATTTAGCAGGCTTTAGAAAGTACTTGATCTTCAACAACCTGGCCAATGAACTAGTGTAGGTGCTATTATGCCCACTTTCCAAATGAAGACATGCAGGCCAAGGAAAGGTGAGTGGCTTGGCTAAGTTCTCACACAGAGTGAATCCTGGCCAGTTCTTCCAGCTCTGCAACTTTGTCCCAGAGCTATCCAACCCCCTCCCCACCACACAGCAGTGCCTTGGAATCTCCCTTTGGCTGCTGAATGGAGCTGAGGGGGTTCATTCTGATTTGTGAGTTCTCCCCTTAAAAACAAGCCATACCCAAGGGAAACACTCATTTTCTAGCTTCTGTGGCTACGCATGTGGGGGTGGGAGCAGAGGTTCCTTGGAGAGGGGAGGGAAGGATCTTTCTCAGGACAGGGGCTGCAGAGTTTGTTTGCTTGGGTCCTGGGGAGGGCAGGTCTCTCTTAGTTAAGGGGGTTGTGAGGGCCTCTCTCAGGACAGGCACTTCAAGGTTCAGGAGTTAGGAATGTCTCTCTCTCTCTCTCTCTCTCTCTCTCTCTCTCTCTCTCTCTCTCTCTCTCTCTCTCTCTTCTCTCTTTCTCTCTCTCTCTCAGCAGGGGCTACAGGTCTGGACACACACTCTAGCTCAGAGGCTGCCACAACTGCGCCTTTACCTGGACTTGTTAGTTCAGTCCTTCCCTATGTCTGAAATCTGCACCTGACGAAGGCCTCTGTTGTGTGGCAGGACTAGAAGGCAGGCTATTGGACAGAATGGCACTAGTCTAGCCTAGAAACTGCCCTTAAATCAACCTGCAGGGCAGGTGAAAGGAACAGCCAACCTAATATCTCTGGAAACACCCGGGGCCTTCCTTTGCCTTCCTTTCTTCTGACTGTCTGATGACAAACACTATCATTTACATGGCCCATAAATTGTTGACGCATGCATTTCTTCAACAAATGCACTTCCCTCATGTGGGGCAGACTGCAGGATCTGGGATATAGGCAGCAATCCTCCTGCATCACTCATTCTAGTAGGAGGAAAAGATACACCATTAATCCTTGAGCATTGATCGGTTACTTCCCACCAACCAAGCACTAACCTTGGTCCTGGGGATCTGCAGAGATACAATAACAGATGAAACAATCCTTGCCCTCAATGAGGTTACTTTGTATTAGGGAAGAATAACATGTGTACAGATAAGTATCCACCAAATATATACAAAGTAACTTCTTTTGATGGCGGCAGGACCTGAACCTCATTACCTTTATATCTTCTATCCTCTGTGCCTTTTCTGGCAAAGGGCCCAGGCTCAGAAGAAGTTCTTAAAATTTGTTGAATAAACAGCTTTTCCAAGTGTCCAGGCAATGCTCAGGAGATGAACCATTTGTTTGAAATGACCATTCTCTAAAGCAGGGCTTCTTAAACTTTTCCCACTCAAGACCCCTTTTGCCGGAGAAACTTTTATATGACCTGGGTATATAGGTATATAAAATAGGTATACATAACCTTATACTGTTGCCAAATTTTCATGGCCCCCACATTCAGTTACCCACAGTTGAAGTGGTGAGGAGAGCTTTGGGATAGAGAGCTCGGGGCTGGAAGCCAGTCAGCTCACCAGACCCAATGCCCGGCTATATGAGAATCTCTTGGCTTCTTAGAGGTGATCTTAGTATTGCCTATGACTCCTGTGCTTTAGAAAGCTACACTGTTTAAAGGGATCTGACAAAAGCTGAAGACACTGCAGGTGCTGTCCCGTTTTAGCGATAAGAGAAAACCTTATGGTCAGAGGGCTTGCTTCACAGTTGATTAGGATTCATAGCTATGATTTCCAGACTTGACTCCAAGTCTGCTTTACTCTGCGCTGCCCAGGGCTGTTGTCAGAACTTTTAGAGGAATTCTTCTCTAGACCCTGGCTACTGGCTCTGTCTTTCAAGTTGGAAACACTTTTGAGTCTGGTCTCTCCAGACCAGCCAGCCCGGTTCCCAGAGGAGGCTCAGCAGTCGGCTTGGGCCCCCCACTGATGATTTTTTTCAGCCACAGCCAAAGACTAATTTACTAAAGTGTAGGGGTCACTAAGCTGATCGAGGTCCCGATCTTAATTTCCATCTCCATCTCTCTAATTGAAGGCAAGGAATTGTTCCTTCACAGAAATGAGGAGAGGAGGCCTCTTTTGGTTTCTCTAGATGGGGAAACTGAGACACACAGGACCGTCTAACAGTTTGCCAGGGTGGGGAGAACCGATCCAAATGGCTCCGAACTAGCGTGCGGAAAATACTCCTTACTCTTGCCCGGGCAAGTTTGCCCTTAGGACCTGGCAGGGAGCAAGGCCCAGAGAATGGACTGGGGCCCCCAAAGAGGTCTCAAAAAGGACCTGTCCTTTCTTAAGGATGCACCTGCCAACACACAGACAGGACAGGGTAGCACGGATGACCGACTGGCTGGCAGGCCAAAAGGTCACGGACGATGGCCAGGCAGGAGAGGGAAAGTAGGGTGGGGGCCCTTCTTCACCTTAAGGGCTAAGGGTGTGTTGGGGTGAAAGGAAAGCAAGGCAGGTGCACTGCCTGGGCCCAGCCCCCATTTCCTCTCTGTTTCCCTTCCCTCCCCTTCCCCCCTTTTTGCTCTCCCCTCCCCCCTCTTCCAAGGAAGGGACCTCCCAACTACAGCTGGCAGAAGGGAGGAGAAAAGGGGGTCGAGGGGGAGGGGGAGCGCGCTGGCCGCTGGGGCCCGGGAGGAGCCGCACGTGTGCGCCGTCCCGGGCGGGGGAGTCCCCGGGAGAGCACGTGCCGCGGCGCGCGGGGGGCGGGGAGTCCCGAGGAAGCTCGCGCCGCCGCCACCGCCGCTGCTGCTGTTTCTTCTTCTTCTTCCTCCTCCTCCTCCTCCTCCTCCCCCGCCACCGCCACCTCCGCGGCCCCCACCTCCTCTCGCTCCCGCTCCCGCTCCGGCTCACGGCCCTCGCTGGGGGGCAGCTCTAACCCGCGGCGCCGGGGACTCCGGGAGGCGCCAGTAACGGCGGCAGTGGCTCTGCGGAAACTTTGCCCCCCGGCCGGCCGGCCGGCCGGCGCTCTGCTGTCCGTCCAGAGCCCAGCACCCAGCCTCGCCGCCTCCTCCGCCTCCTCCTCCTCCACCCCCCTTTGTGTGCCCCGCCCCGGAGGCGGTGGCGGCGGGCAGGTCGGTGCAGTCGGTCCTCTTCCGGCTCCGGGCTGGGGGAGGGGGGAGGCTCCGAGGCCCTGGAGGGGGGAAGGAAGAAGGGGGGCTGGGCCGAGCCGGGCCGGGGGCCGGGAGTCGGGGGAGCAGGCAGGCAAGCAGGCAGACCGGCTGCCGCGGGGGAGGGGGCCGGGGAATTGGCCCCAATCGGGATTGGGCTCGGGGCACGACCCTGCCCCGGTGCCAGCGGGGTGAGCAGGCGGGCCGGAGCAGCGGGGCGGGGGAGGCGGTGGCGGCGGCTGCGGCGTCCTAGCCTAACCTAGCCCGGCCCGGCCAGCCCGGCCCGGCTGGGGGGCGGCGGCAGCCGCCGCCGCTACATTGTTGCACGGGGGCGCTGCGGGAGAGATACAGTGTAGCGGAGCCAGGGCGGGGAGGGGAGGGGAGGAAGAGAAGCAGGAGGGGTGGGGAGCGCCGGGCGGGGGGCGGGGGAAGCCGCCGGGAGCCCGAGCCGCCGCCGAGTTCCCAGAACAAAGGAGCCGGAGCGGCGGCTGTGGCAGCTGCAGCGGGCCGCGGCCGGCCCCTCCAGCCCTCTGCGCTCCGTGCACCGGGCCATCCTCCCCGCACCCCTGTTCCCCGTGCTGCTTCTCGGGGCCAAGCAGAAGGCTCCAGGACCGGGGAGGGGGAGGATCGTGCTCAGGCACTGGGACCGGGGCCTTGGGGCGGGGGGGGGGGGGCCGGGGGGGGAATCCCTATTTCCACCTCCGCCGGGAGGCGAGGGGCAGAAACCCCTTGGCACATCAGCGCCTTCCAGCTCGAGGAAAACTTTTCATTTTAACTCCTGAGACCCCTTGGAGAAGGCCGGTGGACCTTGGCACCCCCACACCCACTCCAGGAGAATTTAGGAGGGGGGAGGGAATCTGTCGGGAGGCTCCTAGGGGCCCAACTTCCTAGGAAGTCTTCCACAAGGGGCGGAGCCTTGCCCCCTCCCTACTTTTGATCCCGGCCTTTGGTAAATATTGGTGCTTCCCCCGAAGCTGAGGGTGTACAGGGTCTAGTCTAGATTTGGTCATGTGCCCCTCCCCCGAATAAGAAAAGGATTTGGTAAAGTTGTCCCTGATCCCAAGGTGATGAGCCTCTCCCCCACCTCTTCTCTCTCTCTTCCTCTCCCAGGCTGTACCACCTTCCGTCTACTTCATCCTGGTTCCTGAAAGAGAAACCCCACCCCCACTGAGAAGCCCTCCCCCTCCCTGTACCACCTACCAGCCCCCTCTTCCCCATCTATCCTCCTCACCTGGTGCCCTGGCACCGCCTCAGGGAGGGTGAAGGACGGCACCCAGGGTCAGAATGATGCCATCCCGGGAGGCTGCTGCTGGTATCCTTCCCCAGATCCCAGGCCCTGGCAAGAGGGAAAGTGACCCCCAGCGGGCCACAGAAGGCCAAGAGTGGCGGAGCTTGTAAGGAAGCCTGGTGGCCGCTGGCAGCTCGGGCAGCTCTAGTCTCCTGACTTCAGGTGTGGGGGGCCCTTACCTGAAGTGTTGGCAGCAGATCCTATGCCCCCCACCCTGGCAGTGCTATGAGCCAGTTTCAGATGCCAGTGCCAGTGCCCGTCCAGCAGGAGCCACCTGGCCTTCCCAACTTCCCTCAGGGCAAGGTGATGCCGGGGAGCTTCAGAGGGGCTGGGCTCCCCACCGGGGTGGCAGGGAGCACAGAGCAGCAGCCTGGGGGGTGTGGAGATGGCCGGAAAAAGCGCAAGCGCTGTGGGATGTGTGAGCCCTGTCGGAGACTGGAGAATTGTGGGGCATGTACCAGTTGCACCAACCGGAGGACACACCAGATCTGCAAACTCCGCAAGTGTGAGCTCCTGAAGAAGAAAGCAAACCTGCTCAAGGAGGTAAGCCACCTGGCAGTAGAAGGGAGGGGCCTGGGAAATGGGTTCCATTGGCACTGGGCTGGGGCATCCCCTCCCCTGGTGCCACTGGGATGAGCAGGTGCAGAGGGCATGGAGGCAGTGGGCACTGGAAAGGTCCTGCCTGGCATGGGACTGGGGGTGGGGGTGGGAAGAAGCCTCCAAAGGGGATTCCTTGTCAAGACTGACCAGGCCAGTTTTGGGGGGCCCTTTCCAGGGTGTCGGAAAAGTCATTCGGGGGCTTTCCAGCAGCCATGGCAGGGTTAACAATCTGGCAAAAAAGCCTTACACTCCCTGCCCAGCCACTTAATCTTGGACAGCTGTGAGCCATTAGTGTCTTCTTTGATGTTTGCCCTTAACTTGGGGGGGTGGAGAAGAAGGCAGTCTGCTTTCTTAGCTTTTCCTTTCTTGGTGAGAAAACTGGAGGTGGTCTTAACCAGTGGGAGATACCTGGGAAGGGGCCTGCTGATGCTGACCATGACTTCAGGTGTGGGTGCTAAGGAGGGTGGGACATCCAGTGTGAGTGGCATGTGGCTTTCACTTTATTACTGAGGGACTAGGCCACTGAGACCTTCCGTTGAACTTCTAATGCCAATTTCAAGGGAGGGAAAGCTGGCACAGGTGCCTGGGGACCTGATTTTCTGGGGAAGTCTCCCACAAGGCGTGGGGCTTTCCATTTGGAACTGGGGCCCATCAGTGCTGCCTCATCCCCCACCAAGGGTGTCTGTCTCCTCTGGTGGTTGTGTCTGTGACAGGCTTCATGTCCCCATCCCATCCCTTTCTCCATCTCAGAAGTCCTTAGCACATCGTAGGTACAGTGGAAAAAATGCTGGTTTTGAAGGGCCTGGCTTAACATTTCCACTCTGATGCTGGTTACCTGAAGGATTTTGGCCAGAACGTTGAACTTGCCTGTCAGTCATCTGCAAAGTGAGGTTAGCCCCTCCAGACCCATACCCAGAATCCTCAAACTGGATGGGTTGGAGTCCTTTTGAGCCCTGAAACTCCACTTGGGTTTGGGGGTGTTGTGTGGGGGAGAGAGGAGGGCTAAAGAAAGGCGATGGGGGTGAGTGAGAAGGACCTCAAACAATGGTAGACCCTAGTGTTGCTCTTCCATCATCCCCACTAGTCTCCTGCACCCAGTTCCCATCTGGAATTCACTTGTTGCGCCTGGCAGGAATCCCACAAGAGGAGCCTTGGCCGGGGCTGCAGACAGAGTTGGTAGACCTTGAGAGGGGAGAACCGGAGCTGACAGCAGCAGAACAGACTGCCCGATGAAGCCCCGGCCTGGGCATTCCACAGCTGGACTTGGAGTCCCAGTTCTGTGGCTGAGCTGCTTCCCTCTCTGGGCCGCAGGATGCTCCATTAGCTATGAGTCGGTTTAGCCAAGAGATATCAGTTAGGTTCCAGGAAGTTTATGGAAGCATGAGTAGTCCTGGGTGCCTCGGAACTGGAGAGTTGAGGGAGGGCAGAGCAGCTTAGCCACCAGACAGGGGACTCGTGCGGCTTAGGAGCTAGCTATTGGGCGAAATCTACCGGGCGCTATTCTGAGAAGAGCCCGGGAGGCTCATTCCTGCCAGAGGAACTGGGCTGGGGGCAGGACTAGGGCAGGCCTGGCCCCCTTGCTGATTATCCCCTCCTTTTGGCAAGAGAAATCTAGAAAGGCTTTCTCCTGCAGAGCTGCTATGTGCAATGACCTTTGCCTTTGAATTTGCTCCTTTTCTGGGTAACTTCAAGGCAAGAGTACGTCCCAGGCTTCCAGTCTAGGTTTAAAGCAGATGCCCAGATCACATCTTCATTCTGCCCAAACCTGGGGCTACAATTCCGTGGTGCCATCTAGAACAGATTTGGTTAAACTCTGCCAGCGTTTGGGCAAGCACCTACTATGTGTGAGCCCTTGGATCTGCAGCTTCCATGATGGAGACAGTCACAATAGAGTAAAAGCTGGAGGAGACCCGAGGCTGTCTACTCTCTGCTGAAGCCCAGGAAGGTCTAGTAACTTGTCCTGAGGCCCATAACTAATAGCTGCTCTACAGTTGGAAGGGATTTTAAGTCCTTGAGGCAAATGACCTCATTTAGCATTTTAAGAACCTGAGGCTGGGGGAGGTTGATTGACTTGCTCACGGAAGGTCGCAGCCAGCTAGTAAATTTCAGAACTGGGAGTAGAATTTGGGTCTAACTTCTTTTCAATTATTTATATTTATTTCATTAAATATTTCCCAATTACATGTAAAAAACATTTTTTGGCAATCATTTAAAAAAATTTGAGTTCATGGGGGCAGCTAGGTGGCTAAATGGATAGAGCACAGGCCCTGGATTCAGGAGGACCTGAGTTCAAATATGACCTCAGACACTTGACTTACTAGCTGTGTGACCTTGGGCAAATCACTTAACCTCACTGCCCCAAGGAAAAAAAAAAAGAAAAAACTTTGAGTTCCAAATTCTCCCTCCCCACAAAAGGCAAGCAATTTGATGTGGATTATACGTGTGAAGTGACACAAAACATTTCCATATTAGCCATGTTGCAAAAGAAAAGGCAAAATGAAGCAATAAAAATCGAGTTTTTTTTTAAAAAGTGTTTCAATCTGCATTCAGAGTTAATCAATTCTCTCTCTAGATGGGGGTTTCTTAAACTTTTTTCACTCTTGTCCCCTTTTTGCCAGAGAAATTTTTATACAACCTCGGATAGGTAGATAGAATAGGTGTACAAATCAAACATTTGCTGCCAAATTTTTCGTGACCCCTACGTTCAGTTACTTGACTCCATATGGGGTCTTGACCCATGGTTTAAGAAAATTTGTTCTAAAGGTGGATAGTATTTTTCATCACGATCCCTTTGCAATTGTCTTGGGTCATTGTCTTGATCAGAGTAGCTAAGTCTTTCACAATTTCTCATTGTACAGTGTTGCCAATACTGTGTACAATGTTCTGGTTCTGTTCACTTTGCATCAGTTCATGCTAGTCTTTACAGATGTTTTTGAAACACTGCTACTGTTCATTTCTCATAGCTCCATCACAATCATATCCCACCATTCGTTCAGGCATTCCCCAGTTTACAGGCATCTCCTCCATTTCCCATTCCCTGCAACCACAAAAAGCTGCTCTAAATATTTGTGTCCAAATGGATCCTTGCCCCTTTTCTTTGCTCTCTTTGGGGTACAGACCCAGCTGGGTCGAAGGGTAGGCACAGTTTTTAGCCCTTTGGACATAGTTCCAAATTGTTCTCCAGAATGGTTGGACTAGGGAACCTGGGTCTTCTGGTTAGAGCCTGTGTCCCTTCCACTGGACCACAGTTGTCATGGGGAGAGGAAAAGGGGGTGGGGGGGAAGATGATTCCTATGCAGTACTCTCCTTTGCTTGCTTAATCCACAAGGAAAGGACCATCCCTTCTCTACACCTAGCAGCAGGACCAGGCCTTGGATAAAGGACTTAACCCTGGAAGATCACCTAAATCCATCCCTTGAATCTCAGGAATTTGCTTCACTAGATTTGATTCTTCCTAGCCCGCCCCACCCCCACTCTGGGCCCCGGGTGCAATAACAAAGATAACCAAACCTAGGGCTGTGACCCCGGGGAGGCTTTACTCTAACCTGGGCCATGTGACCCATACTTAAACAGGCCTCGGATGTTGCAGATGTAGTGTAATAGTGGAGAATCAGGTTGGAAGGGACCTTCCCAGGCTGCTAGTTCAACTTAATCTCCAGCCAACGTAACTGGGAAGTGAGCATTCATTCTTCACTGAAAGGATTCCTCTCTTGCCATAGTAGCCCAGCCCACTTTGTGGATTAGGGTTAGTGGGCAGGGCCTGTTTTCACTTTTGTCTTTGTCACCCCTCTACCTACCACAATGGCTGGCACCCAGCACGTGCTGACTAAAGACTTGTAGAGGAACTTCCAAAAACGTCTTGCTCCAAAGTGAATACAATAGCCCAGATGTGCTCTGGTTTGGGAAGACGCCTCAGGACACTTCCCTCTTCCCTAGACTTGACTGTGAAAAACAGTGTTAGACTTGAGACCCAGGGAAAAGGCACTAGCCCCTCCCCTGCCTGCCTGCCTGCCCTCATAGACCTATTCTGATGTTTGTGGGCCAGCCCTGTGCTCTCAGGTTGCTCTCCTAGGCTAACCCTCCACCTCCAAGTCCTTGCGAGAGCCTCCCATCCCCTGTTTGCTCCTGGCTGCTTTCCGGTGTTTCCCGAACTTTTCTTTGCTCTTCAAATGTGGCTCACAGAAATGACCACCCTTCATATTATGGACTGACTTGATCAGAGCAGAGGAGAGCAGGATTGTGGTTTGCTCATTCCTAGAAAGCCGTGCCCCTACTGCCGGCCTGACCTCTCCAGAGCAGTTTTGGCTTTGAGACACTTGGGTCTCAGATCCTTGTTTTTGTTTTTGTTTTAATTTAAAAAAATGTTTTGCCCAATTACATGCAAAGAGACTTTTTGGAGTTCCAAATTTTTCTCCCTCTCCCGAGGCCAGCAAGCAATTTAATATAGGTTATACGTTACAATCATGTTAAACATATTTCCACATTAGTCATATCGAAAGAGGAGAATCAGAACAAAAGGGGGGGGGGAAGCAAGGAAATAAATAAGAACAATAACAAAACAGCAACAACAAAAGTGAAAATAGTCTGCTTCAGTCTGCATTCAGACCCCATAGTTCTTTTTCTGAATGTGGACAGCATTTTCCACCATAAGTCTTTTGGTATTGTCTTGGATCATTGTATTGTTGAGAAGAGTTAAGTCTATCACGGTTGTTAGATCCTTGTTAGACAAACTACTGTCTATACACTTCCTCTGATTGGCATTGGTTGGATTTTTGAACCCAAGTATAAAAATTTACATTTATCCCTCTTATAATTTATCTTATTAGAGTCAACCAATCATGAGATCTATATATTAGCTGTCTCCCCACCATACTTACAGTACAGTGTTGTGTCACCTGCAAATTTGACAATGTTCCCTGTCTTCCTCCAAGCCTTGTTAGAAATAGTGAACAGAGGGGTGGCTAGGTGGCACAGTGGATAAAGCACTGGCCCTGGATTCAGGAGTACCTAGTTCAAATCTGGTCTCAGACACTTGACACTTACTAGCTGTGTGACCCTGGGCAAGTTACTTAACCCCCATTGCCCTGTGCAAAAAAAAAAAAAAAAGAAAGAAAGAAATGGTGAACAGAATGAGTCAAAGGGTCCTGGACTATTGACATCCTTCCAAACTGATACAGACCCATCAATGACTTCTTTTGTGGTCTGGTCACAATAGCAGGTTGAAGGCATTTCATGGTATTGTCTGCCAGGCCCTATTAGGTACTGCCCTTTCAGTCTCGTGTGCTCCCTTACTCCAGTCTAGGATTTAGAGACTAGATCTGTGATTTCATTTGGACAAGGAATTCTGTGAAAAGACTCCTACTACTGGGCAAATAGATGCCTTCTTTATGACTTGGAGTCTCAGAGACTAGCCTGGAGCAGAGGTGTCTCCCCCACTACCTGCATAGCATGCACAATACATTGGGGTGTGCCTGGAGCATGTCAAAATAGCATTGGGAAAGATTTAACAAAATAAAACTATGGTGGGGCAGCTGGGTGGCGCAGTGGATAGAGCATCGGCCCTGGAGTCAGGAGGACCTGAGTTCAAATCCGGCCTCGGACACTTGACACTTACTAGCTGTGTGACCCTGGGCAAGTCACTTAACCCCCATTGCCTCACAAAAAAAAAAAGAAATTAAAATAAAACTATGGTAAAGCAGATAACAGTACATATTAAGACTAAGTCAACCCACATCCCACAGGGATCCTTATATATGGATAAGTGGCCCTGTTTCTGTTTGCGCTGGATGACACTGGCCTAGAGCTCTGAGACATAGAGTGTTCATTTTTCCAGTCACAAAATCTTCAATGGTACTTGAACCAAGGTCTTGCTGACTTCCAGGCTGCTGTTCTATCTAGCCAACAAGCCATGCTGACTCTCCATTAAGGACCCAAGTTGTTATTTTGTGTCCCATGTATCATATTACAGAATTTTGCTAGGAATCAAAGTCCATCTCACTGAACTCATGTTGGCCTGATTCAAGGGTTGGTGCTCTTATCCACTGTGCTACCTAGCTGCCTCTATCTCATTCCTTCTTCATCTTTCAGTTATGGTGTGCCTTCATCTGCAGTTCCATCTGCAGTTCTGTGGCTTGAATTCTTAGGGAAGCCAGCTAACTCCTACTTGGCTTTCAACTCCCAAGTCACAGTGTATTTGTGCTATTTTTTTCCACTCAGAAGGTCATTCGCATGGGCTGGAAAAAGAAGGAAGCCCATCTTAACCTCCCCATCACTGGTTATTACTGTCGAATCTACCCTAAGCAGTATGCTTCTCTCTTTGATTCTCTTTCTCCTATATAGCCAAACAGGAGCCTCCTCTTGTCTGTCCTTAGCTTCCCTTGCCAGCCTTAATTCACTGATATTTGAGCATGCCTGATGGCAGGTATTTCTCCCAGATCACCGTTACCTTTTATATTCACCCTCTGTTACCACATTGATCTCTAGACAATTCTCCTTCTTCCCCCTACTCATCTGAATTGTTACAGGGTTGCTTCAAAATGCCATTTGGGAGTGCTTCTCATTCCTTCTGGAGATTTCCTGTAGAATTGTAGTCCATGTGATCTTATCTATCCATAAGCTGAAATCTTTGAAAACTATGCCCTCCCCAAGCCTCTGTTTTATGTCAGATTGCAACCTGGGTCCCTCTTATTCTCATATTCTGAGACAGAGTGGTCACTTTGAAATGACCTCAGCAACCAGTAACTCCTTGAGGGTCAGAATCAGATCCCAAAGAGTCATTGAATGCTGTCTACTCATTAGAATGTAAGCTCCTTAAGGTCAGGGACTATTTTCTGTCTTTATAGCCCTAGCATTCTTTTTGGGGTGTGTGTGGGGGGGGGGGGGAGAGAGAGAGAGAGAGGCAATTGGGGTTAAGTGACTTGCCCAAGGTCACACAGCTAGTGTTAAGTATCTGAGGCCAGATTTGAACTCAGGTCCTCCTGAATCCATGGCCGGTGTTCTATCCACTGTGCAACCTAGCTGCCCCCTAGCCCTAGCATGCTTCACAGCACCTGACACATTGTAGGCCCCTGATAGATGCTGTTTGACTAATGAGTTGCCATGTGTGCTTTCATCTTTTATGAACTGAAAATAGACTCTAGAGTAAGAATTTCAGGAGTAGAGAAAGACTATAGGACATAAGAGAATCAGTACGATTAAAGGTAAGAGGGGCAGCTAGGTGGCGCAGTGGATAGAGCACCAGCCCTGGATTCAGGAGGACCTGAGTTCAAATCCGACCTCAGACACTTGACACTTACCAGCTGTGTGGCCCTGGGCAAGTCACTTAACCCCTATTGCCTCTCACACACTAGATTAAAGGTAAGAAAGAACCAGGTGGGGCAGAGATCCCAATGAAATACTGTAGGACAATTTGGGGCATGATCTCAAATCCTTTTGCCTAGGGGTAGAGAAAAAACCATGGAAAGCTGCATGGAGGAAAGGACATTGGTGGAAGAGGATTTTTTCCACTCATATTCATGGACTTGTAGATGTAGGCTTAAGAGTTCATTTAAATGTGGAGAAAAGAGAAAAGTCAAGTGTTATTGTAATGATAATAATATAAACTGCAGATAATAAGGTAATGGGGTACTTGTCCAGTTTAGACATTAGCTGGAGGCAGGAGCAGCTGATAAATATTTTGAATGTTTGTTTTTTTTTTAATCTCCCAGAAATGTAAAGGGAGTAATAAGAATCTCCACTTTGGGTTTAATTTCTGACTGACAGGGGAACACTAGTAGGTGAAGTGAAAGAAGAAATCAGAGAAGATTTCTAATAACTAAGGGGTTGGGGGAATATGCTCAGTGGAGTCAGACACATGCTCTAGACTTCTGGGGGGGCATTGCACATGGGAAGGGAAGCATGCTGATGAGCCAGTGGTCAGAGAATTCATATATCATCTTTTTCTTCCTTCCTTCCTTCTCTTTCTCTCTCTTTCTCCCTCTATGCATTTTGGAGAGAGTAATTTCTTTTTTGTTGTTGTTGTTGTTGTTGTGAGGCAATGAGGTTAAGTGACTTGCCCAGGGTCGCACAGCTAGTGTCAAGTGTCTGAGGCCATATTTAAACTCAGGTCCTCCTGAATCCAGGGCCAGTGCTTTATCCACTGAGCCACCTAGCTGTCCCTCTCCCTCCGTGCATTTTGTAAAGCAGTCTAAATTAAGTGACTTATCCAGGGTCATGCAGCTAGTAAATGTCAAGTGTCTAAGGGCAGATTTGAACTCTGGTCCTCTTGACTGCAAGGCTAATGCTCTATCTGCTGCACCATTTAACTGCCAGACCAGAGACTTTATTGTTTGTTTTGCAGGGCAATGAGGGTTAAGTGATTTGCTCAGGGTCACACAGCTAGTAAGTGTCAAGTGTCTGAGGTCAAATTTGAACTCAGGTCCTCCTGAATCCAGGGCCCGTGCTCTATCCACTGTGCCACTTAGCTGCCCCAGGCTGGAGACTTTAGAAGGGGAAATGGTGAAAGAGGAAAGGGGGGAGGAGAAGCTTCCAAAAATGAACCTTGGATGCTATGGACTTTGCAGGATCCCAGTAAGGAAGACAATCCCTGTACCTACATGGCTCAGTCTTAGTTGAGTTCAGCTCTTACGAGGACAAGTCTAAAGTGTCTTCCCTCCTCACCTTTATGTCTTTGAATTTCTAGCTTCCTTCAGAGCACAAATATGAGGTTACCAAGCACACAATGCCCTTCCTGGTGTGTGTGTGTGTGTCATCCCCCACCTCCCATCAGGGCTCTTTTCCTCTAGAAATCACTGCCCATTTACTCTTTATTTTCTTGTTTGGATGATGCATTCCCGAGAGCAGGGAAGCTCCACATTCTGGGAGAGCAGAGGAGACTCGTGCTGTGTTCGTCCTTATCCCTGGCTGGCCTTAGTACAGAGCTCACACATAGCATATACTCAGTCAATGCTTATTGAGTTTAAATGAATGAGGGAAAGAGGCAAGGAGGGGCAGGCTCCCCAAGACAATACACAGCTGCAGACCTGTGAGAATGGCATCCCAGAGTGGCAGAGATGCGGTCAGCCCTACAGAGGAATCAGCGGGGGGGGGGGGGGGGGGGGGGGGGGGGGGGGGGGGGGGCCCGGGGGCCTGGGAGGGGAAGCAATTGACTGATTTTTTTTTTCTGTCCACTGTCTTGTCATCTTCTCCCTAGATAGAGCTGGGGGGGGGGGGGGGGAAGCCAGCAGGACTAGGTTCCAGGATCAGAGTGACGAGTGATAGGGGACTAGCAGCCACAACAGACCAAGGCTTGAAAACAAAAGTGGACAATAAAAAGTCCCATTAAGTCCAGGAGCAAGAACACTAGAAGGGCCAGGCCCATAACTTGGAGTGGAGAGTGAACAGACTTTATGGCAGGAAGCAGAAGACTGTTCTCTGTCTCTGCCTCTGTTTCTTCTTTTGCTATTGCCTTTTTCTGGAGACTCTCTTGGCAGAAAATGCAGCAAGTGAGAAAGTTTTGGTAGGAGATTGGAAGCCAGCTAGCTCCTATTCACTGGCATAGACCTGCACCGCTGCCTCCCCTTCCTTGGTCCCATGTGCTCTCATTGAGCTCCCCTCCCCCAACCAAAGGGCTCACTGAGAAGATAAGTGAATCTTCCAGAACCTAAGTTTGCACATCAGCTCTGGTTTTGTCACTTTCTGGTCTACACAACTCATTGTTTAGATGTTCCCTATGTCTAAAATGACATCCCCAATTCCACAGAGAGAGATTACTATACACATAGCTCAGGACGAAGTAGGATTACTAAATTCTTTACAGCCTCTTTAACCACACACACACACACACACACACACACACACACACACACACCCCTATACACACTTAGACTATATACATTTTATTAATACCTTTGATCTTCTCCTTAATCATTTCAAGATAGTCAGCTGGTGGCACACATGGATAGAATGGTGGGCCTGGAGTCAGGAAGACCCGAGTTCTAACCTGGCCTCAGACACAGATAAGATATGTGATCTAGGCAAGCAGCCTCCCCACAGTCTGCCTCAATTTCCTGAATAGTAAAATGCGAATGCTAATAGCACTTACCCCCCCAGGGGTGTTGAGAGGATTAACTGAGATAATATCAGTAAAGTGTTTAGCTCAGTGCCTTGCTCATAGTAGGTGCAGCTTAAACACTTACTCCCTTTCCTTCCCATTTCCTCACCTCTCTAAATTGAACTAGTTAAACAAAGTATCCAATACAGCAGTTGATTCGGATACTGTGTACAATATTCTGTCAGAGTAGTCCTCTGCTTTTCTGTCTTGACTGGGGGGAGGCGGGAAGAGAGATGTTTCATTAGCTCTTCCCTGGATTTTCCAATGATTCAGTATCTTACTTCCTCTTAGTGATCTTTTCATTTATATTGTTGTGGATGTAGGGAAGAATTCATCTTATTGAATTAATTGACTCCAAACTAGTTCATACAAATCTTGCCATGTCTCCCTGAAATCCTCACTCATTTTTTATTCTATTCCATTCCTGTACTATGGTTTTTTCATCCATTTCTGAATCCACAGAATCTGAATCCATCTCATAGCCACAGTGTTAGTGTACCTTTCTTTTCACAGCCCTACTAACACTGACTTGTTCCCATCTTTGATCATCTTTGCCAATTTGCTAGGTATGATAGGAGTTGAAACCTCGAGCTTTTTTTTTTTTTAGTTTTTCTTATTAATAAATTGAAGCATATATTTGTTCTTTGAAAATCTTATTTTGAAAACAATTATATCCTTTTAACACTTATCTGGTGGAGAATGACTCTTATTTGTCAGTTGCCTAGACATTTTTGGATATCAAACCTTTCTCTGCTATTTTTGTTTTTTAATTCAATTTTATTTTGTTTGCAGTTCCAAATTCTCTTCCTCTTCTCTCCCCTTCCCCACTCATTGAGAAGGCAAGAAATAAACCCATTACAAATATCAAGTTATGCAAAATCAATTTCCACATGGAACATGGGCAACCATGTGTCCTCCCCGCCATCCCCAAAAAGGCAAGAAAATGAAAAAGCTTCAATCTGTAGTGAGTCTATCAGTTCTCTGTATGGGAGGTGGGTAGCATTTGTTGTCATGAATCCTCTGGAATTGTGTTGGATAATTGTGCTGATCAGGGTTATTAGGTCTCTCACAGCTGATTATCTTTTTTCATAAATTGTTACAGTCTTAAATTAATAAATTAATAAATAAATAAATTAATTAATTAATTAATAAATTAAATTAAATAAATTTGCATAAATTGTTACAGTCTTATATAAATTGTTCTGGATTTGCTCACTTCATTTTGGATCGGTTCATATAAGTCTTGCCAAGTTTTTGTGAAACTATCCTTTCATTATTTCTTTATTTCATTTTATTTTTGTTTGCGGGGCAATGAGGATTAAGTGACTTGCCCAGGGTCACACAGCTAGTAAGTGTCAAGTGTCTGAGGCCGTGCTTGAACTCAGGTCCTCCTGAATCCAGGGCTGGTGCTTTATCCACTGTGCCACCTAGCTGCCCCCTCCTTTCATCATTTCTTAAGCATAGTTATACCATTTTCCAAGTGATTGGCATCCCCACAGGATCTGATTCTTTGTCACTACAAAAAGAGCTGCTATAAATACTTTCATACATATTTCCCTTTTTCTTTGATCTCTTTGGGGTATAGAGCAGAATTACTGGGTCAATTCTGGGAACAATTCACAGTTTAATAGCTTTTGGGACATGGTTCTAAACTGTTCTCCAGAATGGTTAGACCAGTTCACAACTCCACCGACAGTGCATATGTCCCAGTTTTTCCACATCCCCTCTGATATTTGTCATTTTCCATTTCTGTCTTAGCTAATTTGATGGGTGTGGGATGGTACCTCAGAGTTGTTTGCATCTGCATCTCTCTAATTTATCAATGCTATTTTTGCAAACATCTTTTCTCTCCTGATGCTATGAAGCCTTCCTGGTTCACTTAGCTGGAGATGATTTCCCCCTTCTCTGAACACTCAGGCCACTTGGATCTCACATTGATTTATTGGAGTCTCTTTGCCATTGTTGCAAGTGAATCTTTGCATTTTAAAAATAGATTTTAGCAAAGTTGTGAGCTCTTTGATTGCAATGACTGCCTTATTTCTCTTTGTATATTCCTCAGCACTGAGGATAAGACCTTGTGTATATGGGGGTAGGGGTGGTCATAGTCAATTTGTTGAATTCAACTGAAAGTATCTGGTCATGTTAAATGGGTTCAGTGATCAAGGCCAGAGTAGACACAATATAAGCTCTGAAGGAACATAGAGAAGTGGCAGCAGATTCGCAACATACATTCATACACATACACACATGTAGGCACATACACATATATAGTAGTAATAGGCCTCCACCAGTCGCTGACGACCATGGATCAGCGCCTTGAAGAGCCACAGACCACAGTGTGGCTGTGTGTTGTATCTACCCCATGAAGAGTAGCTGGAGTGTCCTCTCCAGGGTACTGGCCTGGGTGAATCAATTGGAAAACAAGCTGTTGCCCACACAGCAGGTTTTCCGTCTCCGCGACATTGGTGGATCCAAAGGAGAGGCAGAGCCAGTACAGTTTGGCACCAGTGCCACTGCAGGAGTTGCCAGAGGGATGTGATGTGATAATCCAACTGCCTAAGGGACTCCGACTCCAGATTTTTCCTCTGGGTTAACTCCTGAAGCTTTTCCCATATGTGGGTATAGCCACAAGGCAGCGGAGGTTTCAAATCAGGGTTTTTCTTCCCTTAGGTGGCTTGCCTGCCAAGGCTAATGAGCCCCACCTGCCCGAATATATAATGTATGTTATATATACACATACACATTATACACATGTATATGCACACATGTGCATCTGTGTTTACTGTGAGTATACACACAGATAAACATGCAGGGAAATCCAGTCTAGAGATAAAAATACATATATGGATGCAGATGGACTGGTTTTCCCCAATCCTGCCCAGGCTGGAGGTATAGTAATCACTAATTGAGCTGCCCTTTTCCCCACCAGAGTCAGGTCACCTCTCCTGAGGCTTCCTGATGACTTGCTGTTCCAGGGAGCACCCCACCCCCCACATACTGCTTCCATACTTAGTGCTGACCCCCGACTTGGCTTGACCCTTTGCAGCTTAGAATGCCAAAGCCCAAGCAATCTGCCACTGCCAGCCTGCCCAGGAGCAGAGATTACAGGTGGGCACCACTATGCTTGGCTCCTGTTCATTTCTGAGCAGTGGTGATGAATGCCAATTTGTCCAGAAGGCTGAAGATGGGTAAATGTGAATCAAAAGGGAAGCGGTGGATTCTGGACACCTGCCGATGAATGAGCCTGTGTCTCTACCCAACTAGATTACAGAAAAAACCCTCAGTAGATTTAATCAGCATTTATGAAGCACTTATTACATGCAAGCTCTTAAGCACAATGCTATCACATAGTAAGTAGCTACTTCCTAAACATGGATTAATCAAAAGACATTTTAAGGCCCTGAGGCAACTGAGATGTTTTCTATGGCTGACCAGAAACCCAGAAGCTGTGGGGGCCAGAGAATGAGAGTCCTTCTCAAAAACTTAAGAGGCTTCTTTAGGGAAGACAAAGTTGTGTTTGGTCTTGGATGGAATGGGATACTTGGCATGGAACTAAACTAATGTAGAGAAGATGCAGAGAATAAACTTTGGCTGGATGGAAAGCAAAGCTCACAGTTAGGCCTTCCAGAGTGGAAAGGGCTGCCCCGATTTGAGTATTACCCCACTCACCCCCCCCCCCGATATTTTCAAGCACAGGCTCTGTAGCTGCTAATAGAGGTATCCCTTTTGCAGATGTGGACTGGATGAGGTGGTGGTCTTTCCCACAGAATGATCTGGGAATTTCACTTTCTAGTTGTTCCCTTGAGGAGGGGGAGTGCTAACAAAAAGGGAACCTGGAAAAGCTCTGCCTAGCAGGATAGGGCACGTGAGCTGAGTCTTTTTTTTTTTATTGATGCAATTGGGGTTAAGTGACTTGCCCAGGGTCACCCAGCTAGTAAGTGTTCATTGTCTGAGGCTGGATTTGAACTCAGGTCCTCCTGACTCCAGGGCTGGTGCTCTATCCACTGCACCACCTAGCTGCACCCGAGCTGAGTCTTAAATCCAATTTGTCCAGACCTTTTGGAAGGGGAAAGAGTAGGAAGTCAAGTGGAAAAGGTAAAGATTGCTAAGGGCCTGCATTGTTGAGGGTTTTAAACGCCCAGTGAAGTTTGCTTTATTGTTCAATTATGTCCAGGGAACCACTGGAAGAAGGTTCTTGAATAAGGGAATAACTGCCAGGGTCACCTTTGTGCACTAGGAAGATTTTTAGCGAGTGTATAGAAGAAACTGGAGAAGAGAGATATAGGGTCTTAGAGGGGGAGGCAGGTCCAAGTGAAGGCTTTTTAGGAATAGAGGAGGCCTGGGTATTTTGGTAGCCACCAAGGAAGGAGCCAGAAAGAGAAGCTGAAGATCAGTGTTGGGAGGGTGGTGGGGAGGTGATCAAAGGGGTACGTGCCAGAATGGAATGTGCTCAATGCCATAAGTCAAAGAGTTGGCTTTGGTGAGAAGCACTACCTCTTCCTCAGAGACTGGGGCAACAAAGGGGAGATGGGGGTGGGGTGAAGTGGGGCCTTTCAAGTCTGGGATAGGGGGAGGATATACTGAATTGATTGCAGGAGTTAAGATGATGATTTGTGAGGCTATAGAAAAGGAAGTGGCATTTACTAGGAGTTGGCATGGGCTCATTAAAGAAAAATTCATGTCAAACTAACCTCAATTGTTTCTTTGGCATGGTTACTAGATTTATAGATTGGGGATATATACTACAGTCAGAGCTTCACAGTTGAATCTCAGAGCATTGGAGAAAAGACTTTAATGATATTTTTAGGTTTTTTTTTCAATTATCAACATTTTTTTTCTCTTACTACTCCCCATACTGAGAGGAAAAAAGAACTAAAAGAAAAAAAAGAAAATCCTTCTGATAAATAAGCACAGTCAAGTAAAAACTAGTTCCCATATTGACCATGTGCGAAAATGTGTGCCTCATTCTGCATGTTAGTTTATCATGTCTCAGTCACAAGGTGGACAGAATTCTTGAACATCAAGTCTCTGAGAATCACAATTGATCAGAATGCTTAAGTCTTTCAAAGTTGTTTGTTTTTACAATGTTGATACAATGTTCCCTTGGTTCTGTTCACTTTATTTTGTATCAGTCCATTCAAGTCTTCCAGATTTCTCTGGAAACAAAGGATCACAGAATCTCAGAAGTAGGACATCAAGCCATCCACCCCAACTCTTACCTAAAAAAAAAGACCTTCTGTGGGATACCTGACAAATGATCAGCCATTGAGCCTTTGCTCAAAGGCCTCTACCTCCTGAGGTATTCCATTTAACTTTTGGACACCTTTGAGTGTTCAAATTTTATTTTTATTTTGAACTGAAACACCAACTAAAATGGGCGTTTCTATAAACATGGTGGAACAGAAAAGGTTGGCCCTGAAGCTGCAGAATATTATCACATACAGCTTGCTTTTCCTTTAAAGCACAGAAGAAGATGAACTTTGAGCTTTCAAAGCTGTCCCACTTGGCTGTGCTTTGCTTCTGCACTGCATTTGTTGAAAGAAAAAATAACTAAACAATTCTTTACCTTCCTTCCTCATTTTTCTCTTCCCTCCCTCCCTTCATCCTTTCCTTTCCACTCCCCCCCCCCAAAAAGAAAAAGAAAAACAAAGTCCTTAGAACAAACACATATAGTCAATTAAAACAAGTCCCCAAGGTGATCATGTACAAATAATATGTCTCATTCTGCATTGTGAATTCAACATTCCTGGCAGGAGGAGATGGGCAATCTACTTCATTCTCATTTCTCTGGAATCAGTGCTCTTCATTTTATTGATCAGAGTTTTGGGGTTTTTTTTGTGGGGCAATGGGAGTTAAATGACTTGCCCAGGGTCACACAGCTAGTAAGTGTCAAGTGTCTGAGACCGGATTTGAACTCAGGTCCTCCTAAATCCAGGGCCGGTACTTTATCCACTGTGCCACCTAGCTGCCCCTGATCAGAGTTTTAAAATTATTTTTCTTTATAATGCTTTTATCTAAATTGTTCTGGTTTTGCTCACTTTATTCTGCATCAGTTCATACAGGTCTTCCCATTTGTCTCTGGAACTGTCCATTTCATCATTTCCCACAGCCCAGTAATATCTTATCATTACAAACAGCTAGTGGCATAGCAATGGGCTTGGAATCAAGAAACCTAAGCTCAACTCTGGCCTTAGGCACTTCCTAGCTGGGTGATCCTGAGCTAGTAACTTAATTTCCCTGTGCCTTAGTTTCTTTATTTGTAAAATGGGGTAATAATAACACTTTTATGGTGTCATTGTGAGGATCAAATGAGATAATACTTGAAAAGTGCTTAGCAGAGGGCACATAGAAGGCATAAATGCTTATTCCTTCCTCTTTCCCTTCCATCATTTCCCCCTCCCTTCCTGCCTTCCATCCATCCATCCATCCACTTATCACATCCTGATGCTATGCTTTGTTTAGCTTTTCACCACTAGCTGGGCACACACTTACTACCTGGTTCTTTGCCACTTCAAACAGAGGAACTGTGAACATTTCTGTATACACACACAGGATCTTGTCTTTGTTTAATCTTTTTGGTGTATAGGCCTAATAGTAGTGGCAAAGGAAGTGTGTGTGTGTGTGTGTGTGTGTGTGTGTGTACATGTACATAACTTTTAGTGGGAAAGTTTTTTTTCTTTTTAACAGCCTAAAATCTGCCTCTTTGTTGCTTGCTCTCATTGCTCCTGCTTCTTACCTCTGGGGATAACCAGAACAGGTATAATCCCTCTCCCATGGGATAGTCCTTAAGTGGCTGGTGGACCATGGGGTGCACCCCATACACCCTGCAACCCCAGCCTTAATCTTATGTCCTATTTCCCAGCTTTGTCTTCTTGTTAAGAAAAAATTGAAATCAAATAAACAAGTCCTTTTGAAGAAGACAAGCTTTAGACCATCTCCTGAAAATAGAATTGTAATTAAAAAAAAAATTAAGGCAATTTCAGTTGGAGACCCCCGGGCTAGCTGCTGATCTAATGTAGTTTAGGGAATTCTTGGTTAAACAAATGTGCCTGCAGAGCATGGATTAATGGGTTACCACCACTCTGGAGGGAAAGCTCTCGAGGCATGCTGCCAGGACTCTGCCCTTGACCCTGCCCTGAGCCACATTTGACTAGGGTACAGACCTAGGTGCCATTCTTGGCATATTTGCAGATCACACCAAGTGAGGAGCTGGGTGACAGAAGCAGGATGGTGAGAGCACTACAGGAGGGAGTGAGGTCCCGTAAGTCAATGTAAAATTCTACAGTGAGGTCATGCAATTAGAAGATTTTTTAAAAAACATTTGAAAGGACCTTAAAGCTCATCTTACCTGAGTCTCATTTTAGAGATGAGAAAACTGAAATCCTAGAGAAGGGGATATGACCTTGCTTAAGGTCACAAGCAACTTAGTAGGAGAGCTGGGAGTCAAACCAGGACCCATCAGCTCATCTGCTTAGACAGGAGGGAGTGATGTAATCAGCTTAGGTGAAGATGGGTTAGGAGCTCAATGGACTGCCCCCAAAGGGCCTCTGTTAATTCCCTGTGTTATCCAGAACAAGAGAAGCCCTGCTCGATGACATTCAGATGTCCACAATAATGTTATACTCATCTCTGGATTTCACAGCATAAGGGAGGTATGGAGTTGGGGAAGAGTCATTCCCACTACAACCTTCCTCTTTCCACATGCATGACTGAATGGAGTACGTCCAAATAAAGTGAGGGAGGGTTGAGGTGGGTTCAGAAATCATGTCCAGTGAGGAATAGCTGAAGAGAGTGGAGATGTCCTCTTGGCAGGGATATCATCACTATCTCCTACTATTTGGAGAGTCAGGTGTCTGCCTACCTCCCAGGAGGTGGCAGTCACATAATGCAGACACTGGCCTCAGAACAATGTAAAGACGATCATCCTAACAATAGGAGCTGTCCAGCATCAACACAGCTGGACTTAGGAGGTCTTGAGTCTACCAACAAGTTGGTCATCCTGGAGTCTGAGTTGGAAGCCACCTCATTCAGTCAGTGTCATGGTGCAGGGGAAGGAGTCAAGATCAGGGTTTGAATCCTTAAATAATGGTTTGACTTTGGGTAGTTGCTTAATATCTTTGTATCTCAGTATATAGTGATAAAAATTAAAAGTCACATTAGGTAATCATTGAGGGAAACTTCACAGTTCTAAATAGATGGTCCTATGAAGCTGATACCCCTAAAAGAATGTTCCCTACTAATTCCCTGAGAAGTGATTATTCAGGCTCTGCTTGAGGCCCTCCTATGAGAGGGAAGTTTCCCCCTCCAGAGGAAGCCCAGTTCACTTTGGGAGGGCTTTCATTGCTAGGATTTTTCTGATTTGTTTTTATATCAAATCAACATCTGCATCTTTGGTAGCTTCCCCACCAGTACTCCTGGGTGTGACCTCTGGGGCCAAATAGAACAAATCTCCTCTCTCTTCGAGTACTTGAAGGCATGTGCCACAGCTAGTCTTCTCTTCTCCAGGCTAAGTATTCTCAGTTACTTCACCTGGTCTTCCTGTGTGACCATTGACAAATGACTTGGCCTCTCTGAGCCTAAGTTTCCTGTCAGCTCCTCAAATCCTCCCTACTGTCCTTAAAAGACTCTTGGCACAGTTCCCTACTTGGCTTGAGTATTTGTTGACTTTCCTCTGCTTTCCCTTTGTCCAAATTTTTCTACCTTTCAACCTGTAGTCACGGATCAGGATTCCCCTTCTCTTCCCTCCAATCTTTTTTTTCCCTTTGTTTTCATCTTGAAACCTTTCCATTCCTTCTTCCCTCCCTCCCTGGAATGCTTCAGTATCCCAAATAACCTAAAAAGGTAGAGAGGTGTTATGGTAGCTAAATGTGTGTTTGTGGGTGTAAATCTGGGTTTGGAATCCCCTATCAGTAAGGTGAAGAGGGAATTCCTGCCTTTGGTGAGAGATTGGGCCTTCCTCTTGCTTCAAATTGGGATTCAATGTAGGAAATTTTTTTTTTTTTTGGTGAAGCAATTGGGGTTAAGTGACTTGCCCAGGGTCACACAGCTAGTAAGTGTTAAGCGTCTGAGGCCAGATTTGAACTCAGGTCCTCCTGAATCCAGGGCCAGTGCTCTATCCACTGTGCCACCCAGCTGCCCCCAAATTATATCTTATTCTTTTTTTTTTTTCCAGAGCAATGAGGGTTAAGTGACTTGCCCAGGGTCACACAGCTAGTAAGTGTCAACTGTCTGAGGTCAGATTTGAACTCAGGTACTCCTGAATCCAGGACTGGCACTTTATCCACTGCGCCACCTAGCTGCCCCAATGTAAGACAATCTTAAGGATGGGTTGAGTATGTCACATTGCCAAGTTGTAAACCTAATCATATTTTTTAATTCAACAAGCATTTTTTTTTGCAGGGCAATGAGGGTTAAGTGACTTGCCCAGGGTCACACAGCTAGTAAGTGTCTATTGTCTGAGTCCAGATTTGGACTCAGATCCTCCTGAATCCAGGGTCAGTGCTTTATCCCCTGTACCACCTAGCTGCCCCCTCAACAAATATCTTTAAAGTTCCTACTACATGACTCACTAGACCAGAAAAAAAAACAACTTGTGCAAAACAATTTGTCAAAATAATCCTTGGTTTTGGGGGATTGGAGGGAGTGAGAACCAGCCAATAGGCATTTATTAAGCACCTACTATGGGCCAGGACCTGTACTAAGTACTAGGGATAGAAAGAAGAAAAAGTTCCTGCTCTCTCTCCAAGAACTCATAGTTAGAGCCAACATGAAAATAACTGTGAACAAGCAAGATATGGGCACTGTAAGTAGGAGACAATCAACAAAGGGGAGGCTAGCATTAAGGCAAATTGGGCAAGCCTTCTTGCAAAAGGTGTGGTTTTTAACTGGCACCTGACAGAAGTTGGGGAAGCATTCCAGGCATGGGGGATACCAGTGAGAATTCTGGAGTCCAGAAATGAAGTGTCTTTTAGAGGGACAGTAAGGAGAATTCCCCTCTGGGATCCTCGAATCAGGTGTGAGAAGACTGGCAGAGTAGGAAGGGGCCAAGTTGTAAACAGACTTTTATATTTGCTCCTGGAGGTGACAGGGAGCCTCTGCAGTTTCCTGAATTAGGAGTGGGGCAGGGAATTGGAGGGAATTGGAGGACTGTGCCTTCTAGCACAGTCCAGGTTCATGGGGATGAGAGTTTGTACCAGAATTATGGCATTATCAGAAGGATTAAGAGGGCATATATGAAAGCTGCTGAGAAGGCAGAATCAACAAGACTTGGCCACATATTGGCTGTGGGATGGGAGAGAGAGAATGAAGAGTCAAGAACAATACCCAGATTTCAGGTCTGGGTGACTTGGAGGCTGATGGTGTCCTTGCTGGTAATGGCAAAGTTAGGAAAAGTTAGGAAGGCTCGGGAGGGGAAAAGGTCATGAGTTCAATTTTGGACATGCTGGGTTTCAGGTATCCACTAGGCCATTGGAGATGTGAGAGTGGGGGTCAAGAGAGAGATTAAGTGTAGCTGTAGCTGACTGATGGCACAGCTCACTGGATTTGTGTCTTGGGCATCCCTGTCACCATAATAGCTCTATGCTGAGATTTATTGTTTTGTGTCATTTTTTCCAGCCTTTCTTCCCAACTTTAGACTTTTAGAACTAGCTTCTGACACTTCCGGAAGGAAATGTCTTGGTTGAGCTTGGACCCATTCTGTGTCCTTTTAGGTCTTATTGATGCTTTCTCCTTGTATTAAGTGTTGTCTTATTCCAGGATCTCAGGGACAGTTCAGGTTTAGGGTAAGGGGGAGAGGGAAAGAGAAGGGTATGTGCCGGGTACTGTGCTAAGGGCCCTTTATCAATTTCTCATTTAATTCTCACTTTAACCCTATGAGGTGGATGCTACTATTTCCCCCATTTTACAGTTAAGGTTAAGTGACTTGTCCAGGATGATATAGCTAATGAGAGTCTGAGGCAAAATTTGAATTCTAGTCTTTCTGATTGTTGGCCCAGTGTTCTATATCTGCTCTGCCACCAACTGGCTCAGGGACCCCAGGCTTTCAGTGCATACAAAGCAGTCTGATCCTGAGCAAATTGTTTGCTATCCTCCTGCTCTGAACTCTAAGCTCTTGTTGTGGGCTTGGGTCTGGGCATCACAACTGTGGGCTGGCTCTTGGCTGGATTTCCAGTGGACTGCTGCTGAACCAGTCACCTTCATCCAACTTGACAGCTTTGCAGGTTTTTCTTTGGCCGAGGCTTTTTGCTGTACAGGCTTTAGCCTGGGCTGTGAATACAAATACAAGGAAGCAACAGTCTTGGTTTTTTGTTTTTGTTTTTTTCTTTTTGGTGAGGCAATTGGGGTCAAGTGACTTGCCCAGGGTCACACAGCTAGTAAGTGTTAAGTGTCCAAGGCCGGATTTGAACTCAGGTCCTCCTGACTCCAGGGCCGGTGCTCTATCCACTGCTCCCCCTAGCTGCCCCAACAGTCTTGTTTTTAATTACATCTATAGGAGTTTTGGTTCAGGTATTGCAAGTCCAAAGAATTGGGTAGAAAGATTGGTTAATGGAATTTGAACTCAGGTCCTCTGACTCTGAATTTGAATAATCCTGGCCCTGTCACTACCTATGTGACCTTGGGCAAATCCCTTCATTTTTCTGGACTAGAGTGTTCTCATTTGTGGAATGAGGGGATTGGGCTAAATGACCTCCCAGGTTCCTCCAGCTTGATGTTTCTCATCCTGTGGCATTAGTTAGGTTTTCTTCAGTGCGTGTTCCCTGTGGTCAGATGTACACTAGGCCCCATCCTTCACGATGTTGGAGGCAAACTCTTAAGACTAAGGCATCAGGACAGGGTGGAAGGGGTGTTTATTTGGAGCCTTGGTCGCTAGAGAGGAAGCAGAACCACCCCACTGGCTTCCTGTCTTCATGAAGCACCATTCATGCCTTGTCTTGGTCTCCAGGGTATGGCTGGGGGTCATTTTGGCATCTTCAAATAGGACAAAACAAACAGCCATGCTTTCAAGCCAAATCACTCACAAGGCCAGGGGAAAGCTCTTGGTGGCTCTGACTTGATGCTCCCCTGGACCATCTGGGGAGAAGACACAGCTGGAGCTGAGGATCTTCTGGGTGTTCAGAATGTGATGAGGACTGAGTGGCCCTGAGAAAGCAGGGACCATTGGGCCCTGAGAAAGATCCTTGAGCCTCAGCTCAGCTGTTGGACAGATTATCCTTGGTGCTAGTTGTCGGCTTCAGGTGGCTATTCTCAGAGCATCTCTCGTGAGCTTCTGGGAGGCACAGCCTGTGTTTCCTTTAGGTTTGAATCCCCAAGCCTTTGAATTTTGGGGGACTAACTGAATAGTTTCCATACTGAGAAGCAGTAGTTACTAATAGGCAGTCAGGAGCCCAAGGTATGGGAAGAGGTGTATTCTGGAAACCAGAGGTCACTAAGCTTCAGTATCTCCCTAGATGGCAGAAAGAATTCAGCAGATTCAGCAGACGTGTGCCATGCCTCTTCTTGTGTGGTGGGCTCTGGGACTAGGAGTAGGCCTCCACCAGTCGAGGACGACCATGGATCAATGCCTCGAAGAGCCACAGGCCACAGTGTGGCAGTGCAGTCCGATACGGGAGCAGCAGCTCCTGAGTGACTTATAACTGGTAACTGCCGCATCCCGTGTTGTATCTACCTCATAAGGAGTAGCTGGAGTGTCCTCTCCATGGCGCTGGCCTTGGCGGATCAATATGAAAAACACGCTGTTGCCCATGCAGCAGGTTTTCCCTCTCTGTGATATTGGTGGATCCAGAGGAGAGGCAGAGCCAATAGAGTTTGGCACCAGTGCCGCTGCAGGAGTTGCCAGAGGGATGTGATGTTTAATATCCAACTGCCTAAGGGACTCCGACTCCTGATTTTTCAGGAGTTAACTCCCGAAAAGCCTTTTTCATATATGGGTATAGCGGCAAGGCAGCGGAGGTTTCAAATCAGGGTTTCCTTCCCCTAGGCGGCTTGCCTGTCAAGGCTGACGAGCCCCACCTGCCCGAAGCGACTGCCCCTTCTGTTAGTGGAAACAGTTCCACCATGAGAAGGCCAGGAGTTGGGCTTCAGTTGTCAGAGGCTATTTGAGACGCATGCTATTGGAGCATTTTATAGAGAGTGGGAGCTTATCCCCATTCCCACCCCGGCATGACAAACCTTTGGGACTACAAAGACAAATAGGACATCATTCACCCCAAGGCAAAATGGAATCTATGAGAATTTAGGGTAACATACTATGCTTTCTTCTTTGGGTTTGGGGAGGTGCTACCTTGGGGAAAAGCCCAAGCAATGGAAGGAATTTGGGAACAGTTAGAGGGCTCCCTGCAATGGGCTCCCTTGGGAGGGAGCATATGTCCTACCCCAAAGGTGGGCAATTTTTCCTCTTTCTGTTCTCTTTCCTCTTCTGTTCTAATGCATCCAAGCCATTCTCCTGTGGATGATGTTGCTTCTATGGCCCTGGGATCCCCGAATCAATTGTGTCTTCATGTTCCCACAAACAGTATAGTCCTCTGTGTCTGTGTAGAGGGTCAGGAGTGGAGAATGACCAGGACTGGGAGTGCAGAATTAAACTTGAAGTCATTTTACCTTTGCAAATGAGGAGGCTCACCCTCCCAAGTGCAGGACCTCTGGCTAGGATCCCCTATTCCACTGCCCAGTCTGGAGGCCTTTCTACCAACCCAGCCCAGTGCAGGGAGCCTGCCCCTTTGTGGCAGCCTCATCTTCCCCTTGCAGGGTTTAGCTTTGATCCAGGGCCTCTGACTTGCCTGGCTATCCTGCCCAGGCACATTCTCTCTCTTCTTGCAGGCTGCCATCCAAGAAAACATCTCCTTTTCCAGTAGTAAGTAGCCAGCCCCACTGTGTGCTACAGTTCATCCCTGTTCTCAGGGAGAAGCCACAGGGCATGGTACATAGAGGACTGGACTGGGATCAGAACACTTTATTCAAGGACCAGCTCTGCTCCTTCCTAGCTACATAACCAAAGGGAGTCACTAAATCTTGTGGAGCCTCTGTTTTCCTGTCTGTAAAATGGAAAACTAATGTATTCACTGCTGCCAGTATCATAGACTGAGAGCTGGGGGAGACCACAGAGATCATCCAATCTTGTTTGTTTTGTGGGGCAATGAGGGTTAAGTGACTTGCCCAGGGTCACACAGCTGGTAAGTGTCAAGTGTCTGAAGTCGGATTTGAACTCGGGTCCTTCTGAATCCAGGGCCGGTGCTTTATCCACTGTTCCACTTAGCTGCCCCGAGATCATCCAATCTTACCACCTCATTTAACTGAGGAGGAAACTGAGGGAGGCTTGGCCTGGTCTCTGGTATTCCATGGAAAGTGCTTTATCGGCCTTAAAGTGCTATGGAGGGGGCAGCTAGGTGGTGCAGTGGATAAAGCACCAGCCCTGGATTCAGGAGTACCTGAGTTCAAATCCGGCCTCAGACACTTGACACTTACCAGCCGTGTGACCCTGGGCAAGTCACTTAACCCCCATTGCCCCACAAAAAAACCAAAACCAAAAATAAACCAAAAAAAAAGTGCTATGGAAATGGGATTTGTTATTTCTGCTCTCTTTGTCTCACCTTCCTCTCCATCTAATCTGGAGCATGAAATGAGGTAGACCAACCTGAGGGTATAGGCCCCTTCCTGATGGAGCCTGTGATCTCTGTGAAGTAGACACAGGTGACAGATACCTTGCCAGCCCAGGTCTTAGTTTGTGGAGGGAAAGGAAGGAGTCCTCAGATGGTGAAGCATCTTTTTTAATGTCCCAGGATTTCTTTGCACCATTCTGGGCTCCTTTTAGCCATGGTGAGGGCAGCAAGAGGAGCCCCCACCTCTGAGATCAGTCCAGACCCTAAGCAGGGTCTACTTTGCTTCAACAAATGACCCAGAGTCACCATTGTGTGCTCCAAGATGCTTAGGGAGAAGCGAGAGGAGGAGGATGTGCTGGCAAACACAGACAGCTGGGTGAGATCTGGACTGAAATATTTTTGGATATCTTGGGCTGGAAATAAAGCTGTTTTGTTGATTGTTGAGGTAGAGAGGGTTCTCACAGATAGTCTAATCCCTTGTTGAGATGGTCATTGGGTCTCTTGTTGCATGCCCCAGGGCCCTGTGGGCAGAGGCAGAGGATCCAGTTATAGAGGGGATAGATAGCTCGCATCTTCTGTCCTGGTCTGGCCATGTCAGGAGTAATGTGCTCAGATCCACCCAGAGGCAGCTAAGTGCCTTAGTGGACAGGATGCTGGACTAGGAGTGATGAAGACTGGGGCTCAAATCCTTTCTCTGATACTAGCTTGTGACCCTGGGAAAGTCACTTAACCTTTATCCCAGTCTCCTCCTCTGTAAGATGTAGGTGATAACAGCATCTACCTTCCATATCTGTTGTGAGGGTTAAATGAGTGAATTTATGCAAATTGGAAACCTTATTCTATAAAGATGAGCTATCATCATCATTCTTATAAACTGGATCCCATTTCATGAAGGACATTGATAAACTGAAGCATATCTAGAGGAGGGAACCAGGCTGGGAAAGCCCCAGGAGCAAGCCAGCAATGGCAGCTGAAGGAGTTGGATGGATCTAGGCTGGGTGAGAGGAGAGAAGGGGGCTCGTGATGGATTTGAGAAACTGCCCTGTGGGAGAGAGATTAAGCTTGTTTTCTTGGGCCCAGGGGGCAGAACTGGGAGCATAAGCATGGGCACGGACATGGGCATGGACACAGGCACGGACACGGGCACAGGCAGGAACGGGGGGAGAATTGAAGAGGCAGGTTTGACTTCATTAAAAAAGCTTCCTACCAGTTGAAGTGATCCCAAAGGAGGCTGGGCTCTCCTGGCTTGAGGTCTTCCAGCACATGCTGTGAGACCACTCTCCATGGTTCTTGTAGAGGGGATTTCTATCCAATAATTGTAAGAAGAGAACTTGGAGGTTCACATACTGCTCTGCCTGTGTTTTTACTTTTGATCCTCACAATACCCATGCAGACTACACGGTGGTGGTGAAAGCAGTAGTAGCATCAGTACTACTAGTAGTATCGTTGTTGGTGTACAGACTTTTTAAAACTTGTATTTATTTTTCATTTATGTAATAAAATACACAATTCCATAACATGGTATAATAAAAAAGATGAGGGGGCAGCTAGGTGGCGCAGTGGATAAAGCACTGGCCCTGGATTCAGGAGTACCTGAGTTCAAATCTGGCCTCAGACATTTACTAGCTGTGTGACCCTGGGCAAGTCACTTAACCCCCATTGCCCTGCTAAAATTAAAAAAAAAAAGATGATTGCTCAAGAAACTGCAAATTTGCTATGTACAACTTGCTTTGCGAACCCATTTGGGGAAAGATATTCAAGTGATTTGCCATTTTCAACTCAAGCCCTGGTATTCTATCCACTGTGCTACCTAGTTGCCTGTGCCTGTTATTAGCTTCATTTTCCAGATAAGGAAACTGAGGCTGAGAGAGGTTAAGTTGTGGGTTGTACCAGATGGCTCCTGGGGTCCTTTCCAAGTCTCTGACCCTGTAGAGTTCTGTGATTCTCAACTTCATAGCTGTGGTCAGTTTAAACTAACCACTGGCAGGGGTCCCAGAGTACTAGGTGAGTGGGCCTCAGGCCAAAAGATAGGGGTAATGAGCTCTAGACCCGGAAGCCTGCTGGGCAATACTAACCCAGCAAAGGTCAGTCTCTCACAGGCAGCCAGGAGAGGAAGGTTTGAAACCTCCCATGCTACTCCCATGCAGCCTGGGGCGGGGGGGGGGGGGGGGGGAACCCTTCTAAAGGGGGGATGGGCGGCTTGCCTGCTTGCTGGCTAATGGAAAAGGCGATACTTTTCTCTGGAAACAATCCTTTGATCTTGTATTTACCTCCCGTAAAAAATTGCCCTGAATCTGTTTGTTTGTCCCTACAGACTGGATGCCTCTCTGTCCATCTAGACGTAAGGACCTTCAGGGCAAACTTGGTTTTTGTTTTTCTCTCTAAGAAATGATCTGTAGTAGGTGATTAAATGCTTGTGGATTGTGAGAGCATAGATTTTGGGATAGAAAGGGAGGGGCCTCAGCCAGCAGGGTATACAAGAAGGGATGCCGAGTCTGGAATTAGGTACAAAGCCTTGCTAGGAAGCTCAGCAGCCTATGACCTGGGGCAAATCATGCCCCCTCTCTTGGCCTCAGTTTCCTGATCTGTAAAATGAGGGAGTTTGTCAGGGTGGTCCCAAGTATGGTCCCAAGGCCTGTCTCTGTCTAAATATGATTGTCTACCATACCTTCTTTGGCCCTCAGTTTCTTCCTTTATAGAATGAGGGGGGTTGGACTCATGAATTAAGCAGGCTCCCTTCCAGCATTAAGGTCTAGTCCACCTTCTTTCTGATCTAGATGAAGACTCATTATGGTCTGGTGGGTAAGGGGAAGGTTTGATTCTTGTCCCCAGTCAGTAGGTACTTGAACCCAGGTCTCTCTGATTCTGAAGTAGATGTTCTTTCTCTTACTCTGTCCAGCCTAGCTTGTGATAGAGAGGAAGGGATTGGTTTTGTCCAGTTCTGGGCACACCAAGCAGTTGGCCTACTCTCCCCCTTTCTCACCTCCAAATTGGCCCCTCTTTAAGACTTACTGCCTCCACAGTGCCCCACTCGGTTTCCTCTGAAACTACTTCGTGTCTCTGCCAGACCTTGCTCTTTTTTCTCCCTTTGCCCTGCTTGCCCCCTCCCCCCACCCCCCACCCGGGCTGTCACTGACAGTGCCTCATCATTGCAGGGGCTAATTGCAAGCCCTGATCAGTGAGTGAAGGCGAAGGCAGTTCCCATGGCGACGACAAAGAGGTTTCAGATATAAAGGAGGATGTGATAGGCTGTAATTACTTAGGCAGAGATTGATGTGAACTCAGGAGACTTTGAGTAAAGGGGGAAGAGATGAAGAATAAGAGGTTCCCCCACCCCATGTCCCCCAGGTGGGGTGGAAGACTGGTGATCTTTTTGCCAGAGAGATAAAACCAAGGGGCCTAACATCATGACCAACATTCATTCATTCAGCAAACATTTGTTTTATGCAGAGTACATTGCTCTCTGCTGGAGGATGTGAGGTGTTTTGGGTGTTTTGTTTTGGTTTCTTTTCTATGACTTGGATAAAGGGATAAATGGGTGGATTCTTGAATTTTCAAGTGACACAGAGCTGGAAAGCTTGCTAACACTGGGTGGGGGTCAGGATTCTAGAGAGCTCAGAGACCTTGAAAATCAAGAGAGATGACTTTTAATAGGGGCAAATGTCAATGTTCAAATTTGGATGAAAAAAAAATCACCCTTCCAAGTATAAAATGAGTGAGATCTAGCTGGACAATGGTTCATCTGAAGACTTGGGGTTCTTTTTTTTTTTTTGCGGGGCAATGGGGGTTAAGTGACTTGCCCAGGGTCACACAGCTAGTAAGTGTCAAGTGTCCGAGGCCGAATTTGAACTCAGGTACTCCTGAATCCAGGGCTGGTGCTTTATCCACTGCACCACCTAGCTGCCCCCCGACTTGGGGTTCTTAATGGATTTCAAGATCAGGATCAACAGTGTTCTCTTCATTGAAGAAGCACTTTTAGGTGTTTACCATATAGGAAGCACTATGTTAGGAACTGAGGACACAGAGTTAAAAATGAAACTTCCTGTCCTTGGGCAGGGGGTAGTGGGACTCCATTACTGCAGCTCTGGTGTTCAGGGTGAGGGAAGCGACAGTCCAACCAGACTCTGTGCTGTTCAGACCCTGTTTGGAGTCTTCTGGTCAGTTTTGGGCAGCACCTTTTGGTATGTCATAAATCAACTTCAGATTATCTTCAGGAGTGATCAGGATGTGGAAGGCCCTAGAGATCCTCCATTAATCATTTATTAAGCACCTACTCAATGTGCCAGACACCATACTTGACACCTCACTCTTCAGGGAGCTTACATTCTCATGGGATACAGGTAGATATAAGTCACTTCAAGGTGTTATTTTAGAGGAGAGACCCAACTTGGCGGGGTGGGGGTTGGGGGTTGGGGTTGGGGCAGAAAAGACTGAATTTGAGAAGGGAAGGACCTGGAGATGTTTAGCTAGAGAAAAGGCAGCCTAGTGGGGTCATGATGGCTGTCTATCAGCCCTGATTGGAATGGTTGTTCTAGACCAGAGATTAGCCTTCGTGTGCTTGGCTCCTGAGGACTGGCCCTGAATAAGTGAGGGTAAATGGTAGTGAATCAGCTCCCAGGTCAATACTGGGACAATCCTGCTGCTCCAAAGTCTGGGGGGATGCCTGGGCATCTAATGGATTCCTTCTCTGGAGAGGGCTTCCAAGAATGACTGGATTCTCATCAAGGATGTGTCTGTGACTAGCTTCTGAAGGCCTTTCCAGCTTGATGACTCTAGGCATCCAGAGGGGCAGAAGTTTCTCCCCTCTGTGAATGCACTTGCATGAGTGCAAATAGCCCTCTCCTGGCAACAATCAACACCTAAGAGATACAAAGTTTTCTCACTGTTCCAAGGACTCAGACAGCTCACACTCCCCAGCGGCAATGTGTTGCTGGGACTGGAGGACTCGCTCTTGGAGTCAGGAAGACCTTCCTTTAAATGCTACTTGTGACATGAGTTATCTTTTTGCGCTTGGGCAAGTCACTTAACTGGGTCTTGGTTTCCCTACCTGAAAAATGGCAAAAGTACTTGCAGCTCTGCCTTGCAAAGCTGCCGTGATGCATAAACAAGATAATGTGCAGAAAGAACTTTGCAAACTGCAAAGCAGGATTCCATAGATGCTACTTGTTAAGAGAGAGAGAAAAACCAAACCACTTTCCCCATCTCTTGTGGGAATTGATACAGGAGGAGAGAGTGTCTGAGCTGGGCTTCAGATGAGGGGCAGGGATTTTCCGGGTCAACATCTGGGGGCCATGGAGGTTGTTCCAGGCATCCTGTGGGAAGGGCTGGGGTACTAGTCGTCAGTTGTGTTTGAGTAAAGCAGAATGTGTGTTCTATAGGGGAGTGAGGAGGGACTGCAGTGCCTCCAGCCCAAGGTCCTGACTTTACAGAAGCTTGCCTACAGTCACGTAGGCAGTAGATACCGGAGGCAGGTCCTTTGCCACCCAAACCAGTGCTCTCTGAGTTCCCAAGGTTAGCCAAATAGACTGACACCAGACTGCAGACGGCCTTGAATGATGCCCAGTGATGAGCCATTGAGAACTTAGGTGCAGGCAACTGACAGGTGTGTTTTAGAAAAAGTTGTCTGGCCCTGGTGTGTCTGATGGCGTAGCAGGGGCATCGTTAGGAGTCTGTTACAGCTGTTCAGATAAGAGCTGGTGAATGGCTGAATGAAGAACAGGGTAGGGAAAGGGAAGGGTGAATTCAAGAGAGAATACGGAGGTATGAAGAGATGTGGGGGACCAAGGGAAGAGGAAGACCCAAAGATTGCTGTGGGTTTGAGCTTTGGTAACTTAGGACTGTTGGCCACAGTGCAGAACAGGAGGAACAGGGCCTGGTTTGTGGTTTGTGGTCCAATTGGGATATAAGCAAGGGGCTTCTAGTACCAAGGGAAAACATCCTGTAGTGTTTGAACATCAGGGCCAGGACCCCACAAGCAATATTTGAGGCACCATCCTTATCTATGTCGTCGTAGAAGTCATGGGAGCTGATGAGTTGGGGCCCTTTTTGTTAGAATGCCCAGCAGCTTGGTGGTGGGCACAGACAGAAAACACTGTTGACCCTTATTAAGGCAGAGAGTATAGTAGAACGTTGAAGGAGTCAAATGATCCTAAGATATTTCCAAGGCAAATGTTGAAACAAATTGGTCTTAATTGACTCTATGTGGCTGGCTCCAGAGGCCCATGTCTAGTCCAGCCTGGATAATGGCCTTGGATGGAGCATGCTCTCTTTCCCTTTCTGGGTCACCTCCTCCCCCATCCACCCCCCCCCAATGGCCGCTGCCTCCATTTTTGTTGTAGAATTCTGTGCACTGAAGATGGTTCTTGGCAATGCACAGCCAGGAGTAGATGATCAGTGTAGACTTTCTCATTCATTCTTTTCTCGGGAGGAGTTGGGAAAGGGAGTTCCTGAAACCAGAAGATGAGTAATGAGTGATGGGTGAGGGAGACTAGAAGGGCAAGAATTTAGACTGATCCAAGGATCCACAACTGGTAAGGACCTTGGATGTCATCTAGTTCAACTTCCTCATCTTTCAGATGAGGAAAGTGAGGGGATAGAATAATCACAATATTCCTTGCCCTCTATGCCTCTATTACTCCCATCCGAAGGGGCAGGCGATTGTGTGCCCAGGGTCACACAAGCAGAAAGGAGTAAAGGACGGGATCTTTTTTTTCGTGTGGGGCAATTGGGGTTAAGTGACTTGGCCAGGGTCACACAACTAGTAAGTGTTAAGTGTCTGAGGCCGGATTTGAATTCAGGCCCTCCTGACTCCAGGGCTGGTGCTCTATCTGCTGCACCACCTAGCTGCCCCCAAGGATAGAATCTTAACCCAGGGTGTCTAACTTCCAATCTAGGACTTTTTCCATTGTAGCATGCTTTCTTTTGGAGATCAGTAGGACTGGGGTACTTTGGTCACCTGAGGCATGTGGGGATGTACTCATTGTACTCTAAGCTGAGATACAAAGACATCTGAGTCACTGACCTTGTTCTCAGGAGGTTTGAAATCTTGTTGGAAATACAGGGTGAATTTACCAAAAAGACTGAGATTGAGGTAGCCTGTCCTTAACCCCCAAATTCAGAATGGTTCTCATTTCCACTGGCAGCAAGAAGTAGGAGAAGGGGGTGCTGGGCCCCTCTGGCAGAGGGTGGGGATGGATCGAGGCTGCAGCATCTTGGAATCATCAGCACAGCAGGAAACAGAGGCTTCTGGAGGTGGAGGAGGATCAGAAGAGTCCAATGGAGGGGTCCAGTGGGAGGAATTCAAAGGAAGGGGTTGTTGGCACAGCTTGGAACATGCGTGCAGAGAGGTCGGCGGCCTATATCTCCTGCAGGTTGGGAAGTGCCTGGTTTGGCTGAGAAATGATGATGCAGAGGGACAGCTCAGCCAAGCTGAGCTCAGTCACTGCTGTTCCCGGGTGGCATCAGGAATGAGATCAGTTGCAGAGAACGCTCCCCTCACCCCTTCTTGGCAAACATGAACCTGTAATAATCACCCGTTGCCTGTAGGTGATACTTTGGGATTTAGAAAGCCCTTTGAGTTAGAAAGTATATCAACCCAAGTGATAGATGAGGAAACTGAGGTTCACAGCAATGCACTGAAGTGATTGGCCCATGTTGACACATCCCAGGTATCCCTCCAAGCTGGGATCCACGGTTCTGCCTCAGGATTGAAAGAATCTTGGCTGTGGCCATGCTGCCTCTCTGTGTCTTCACTTGTTTTAGGTCACCCAGATAGCATTTAAACCTCCCCCAGTCTGCCTGCTTTCTCAGGGCCTGCACCAGGCTTGGGAATCTGGCGTTTCTGTTTGCCCCAGTTCTAGGCACAGCTTGTTGAAGGGCCTGGGTGGGCAGGCATCCCAGTGAGCTTTGGAAGGTTAGAAAGCCCTGGAGCCATCAAGACTGATGCTCTCTGGATGTCTCTGTGGCTGCCTGTCACAGTGTCCTCCAGTGGGGAGGCTGAGGACCTGGAGTGCTGCTCTGCCCGCACCAGCCCCAGCCCCTTGCTTTTTGGTTGTGGCACCTGACAGACCGGCTTCAGGGGAATGAGAAGGCAGTACATGGCTGAACAGGCAGCTAGCTCCTGGGTCCTACCGCGCATCCCTCTTCTGACATGTGGCCTGGCAAGTCCAATTCTAAGCCACTGAAAGCCTGGCTTGAAGGTGCCCTGCCCCCGCTTGGCAGAGCCTGGCTGGGATTGGCTCTGGCGCCTTCCCCCAGGGCCCCCCTTCCCCACACCCCCACTGTTGGGGAGGGGAACCGAGCGGAGTGGAGCAGAGCTTAGCTGGGCCTGGCATTCACATCTGCAGTGCCTCTTGGGGGGGAGGGGCAGGGAGTTCCTGATGCCCTTATAATAACTGGAGAGTCTGGCACCAGTGTGTCTGCGGCGGTGGCGGTGGGGAGGGCAGCGAAGGTAGGCAGCTGGAAGGGCAAAGGGATTTGGGGGACAGCTGGAGTGGGGAAGGAGCCCCCAAGGGGGCTGGGGAATTAAAGAAGAAGGGAAAAGGAGGAAGGGAAGAGAGCTCCCTCAACAATGGCCGTGGAGGCGGCCGGAGGGTGGTGGGAGGGAGTTGGGGGGGTTGCTGCGGGAAGCTGGCCCCCTTTCCTTTCCTCGCTTCAGACTCCGCCCCCGCAGAGCTGCCCAGGCCACCCCGCTGCTTCCCTTTCCCCAAGGCTTCTGTGGGGGAGATGGCTACTTGGCTCATTCCTCTGTTCTCTTGGACTCTCCTGCAGGTGGAGATAAAGCCCGGGGACGGGGCCGCCGCTGAGCCTTGGGGACAAGCCACCGCCGTGCCAGTCAAGGTACTTTGGTGCCGGAGGTCACCAAGCTGTGGGGGAATGGGGACCCGGGCAGGGGGGGTGCCTTGGGCTGGGGGGCGCAGGAAGTCAGCCTGTGGCCTAGTGACCGGCATCCCTGGCCCTCTCACTTCTGTGTTTGTGGGTTACCAAGGACCTCCGGACCGGAGCCGCGTGCACACATGCACCCGCATGGGCGGGCTTTCGTTTTCTGCTTCCCCAGGTTGAGGGTGTTTCAGGTGGGACTTGTGGTTTGATTTGTTGTAATGTTTTCAGAATGACACCCCTCCCCCTCCCCTCCCCCCCCACCCCCCTCGATGCTGTGGGTTTTCACCCAATCAGCAGAAATCCCCAGATGAGGGAGGGGGTGGAAAGTGAGGTGGAGAGGAGGAGAGCCAGGCTCCCCAAGAGAGCCTGAAGGAGGAGGCATGATATCATTGCTCATGCTGTGGTCACCATGGTGACGGCTGTCATGCTGGGCCAGTGGGAGGGATGACGGGCTTTGGGTGGAGCGGTGATGTCATGCCGGGGCGTGCGTGCGTGCGTGGTGCTGCCACTTCCACCTTTGGGGTTGGGGACCGTGGGCGCCCACCGGCTGGGACTTGCCAGCTATGTAGCTGAGGGAAGCCTGGCAGTGGGGGAGGGGCGGGACTTTACTAAAGTCGGGGCTGACTTCAGCGCAGGTGAAGTTCAAAAGTGATATGGTGGCTGATGTGGGTGGGGAGAACCCGGCTGAACTTCGGGGGTCCATGCCTGCAGGCTCCTCTGTGGATGCTGATCCTGGTGGCCCCCTTCGATGCTGCCCCACTCCCCTCCCCCCAGCCTTCAGGCTCCTATTACAACTCTCCAGTGTGCCATTATTTCCCTGGCTGCCCCCTGCACTGCCTGGGAAGGAAAACAAACAAAACTCCCCCAACTCCGGAGAACGAGCCCCAGGCAAGGCTTGTCGGTAATGCCTAAAGGCCTGAGATAGCAGATGGGGCGGGGCAGGGAGAGGAGCAGAACTTCGGGGGATGTTGGAGGAAAGGGCTTTGACTTGCATACCTGCTTCTCAGTACTAGGTATGACACCTCTTGCTTATCTGTTTTGTAATCTAAAATTCCATTGGAATTGCCGGTTCTTTGAACTGATTTAATGTGCTGGATCACTCCCACCCCGAGCCTGCCTTAGAACTGGAGTGTTAGAGCTAGAGGGGCTAGTGTAGCTTGTCTGGCTTAGCCCTCTTCTTTTGTCCCATACCCAGAGAAGGGGAAGGACTAGTCCAAGGTCACGTAGTAAGTAAGAAAGTTGACACTCAAATCCAGTCTTCTGGCTCTAAGCCCAGTGTTTGTCCCATGTTTTGAAGGGGATGGAAGTGATTGTAACCCCTTCCAAGGAGCTTGAGATACTGTCTTCGCCTGGGCCCCCCAGCCCCATAAGCCCTTTCTGGGAGGCTGGACTGTCTGAGGTCCTGAAACCTGAGCATGGGGGCAGGGCTGTTGGGTTTTTGAGAAGTGAGGGTGGAAACAGGGCCAAGTGGCTTGTCCTTGAGAGCAGGGGCCGTCTTACTTGTATTACACTGTCTATTTGGATTGCTAGAACTTAGGACAGTGCTTTGCACATGGTAAGCACTTATTAAATGTTTGGTCATTTAGTTTTAAGAATTCATTCATTCATTCACCTGAAATGTAGGACCTCTGCATTGGGAACCCCAGGCCCTATCCCCATTGGGCCATGGTGTTCTCTGTTCCTCTGTAGTCATGGGCAGGCTTGTCCCTGATTGGGTGAGCTGCCCTGCCTTAGGCCTGCCTTGGCCCATGCCACTGATGGCATGTTACCAGTGCTTGCCTGCATGCATGAGGGGGTGAGTTGCGGCATCAGTGATCGGAGAGTTAAGCAGGGATTCTGTTCCCTGCATTTCATCCTTGGGGAGCAGAGTTCTGCAGACTCCCCTTTTATACCCTCAGCCCCAGCACCCAAAGGTGCTTCCAGTGTCTCTTGGGAGTGGGTCCAGGCCAAAGAGTGGAAAGAGCCAGGTAATAGCCCCTGAGGTCCCTTGGCTGAGCAGGGGGGAGGGGGGAGGGTAGAGGATGTGGCTTGGGTTGACAGGGCTTGGAATGAAGGAAGGCTGAGAACAAGGAGGCAGGCAGAGGAATGTTTGTAATTCTGGGAAAGTTGCCTGGTGAGAAGGGCGAGCAGGTTGTGGGTCACAGCTGGTCCTGTTCATGTGTTGGGGCCACATGTGTTTTACCTTTGCAAGAACTGAATTCCCTCATAAACACCTTGATGAAGGACATTGACACCCTGGAGGGAATCCAGGCCAGGGCCACCAGAAGGGGACATGAGTGTGTTGAGACAAACTATGGGAAGAGGGAGGGGTGGAAAATGAACATGCCCAGGCTGAAGAAGAGAAGACTGGCCAGAAGCAGAGGTTGGGTTGGGTTATTTATTTATTTTGCAGGGCAATGAGGGTTAAGGGACTTGCTCAGGGTCACACAGCTAGTAAGTGTCAAGTGTCTGAAGCCAGATTTGAACTCAGGACCTCCTGAATCCAGGGCTGGTGCTCTATCCACTGTGCCACCTAGCTGCCCCCTTGGGTTGGGTTATTTGAAGGGCTGTCTTACAGAGGAGAGACTGGGCCCAGAAGTAATGGCACCGAGGCTGACTGAGCTGCCCCAAGGTAGAACACCCACCTCGGAATCATCTGGGCACCTCTAATAAGGGACGAATACTCTTGTCTGAGATGTGGTTGAAGGTCCAGGTGGGATCAGCCAATCCTTGCTGGGATTATTCCTTAACACTCAGAGCCCCATCACTGTAACATATTGCACCCCCAACACATGCCCAATGGGACCAGAAACAGAAACAGGAGCCCCTTCTGTCCAGAGGTTTTCCCAATTGCCTTCCACATTCCACAGGGAAAGGAAAGCAGTTTGGGGTGGGAGCCTTTTCTTCTGAATCACCTCCTCCCAGGCATGCCCTTGTCACAGCAGAAATCCTTCCTCAGTAGCTCCTCCGGAACTCACTTCTAGTCACTGACAGACACCCTCTCCCAAAGGAACAGAGCAGTGGGCAAAGGGCTCTGGACTGAGAGTCTTGGCATCCAGCCCCATGGGTGCTATCCTGCTTACTTGTGTGACCTTGAGCAAGTCATTTCCCTTTCCTGGGCCTGTTTCCTTCTCTGTAAAGTGAGGGGGTTAGATGACACACTCTCCCAATTTGGGACTCAGAGGGAAAATGTGTGTGTGTGTGTGTGTGTGTGTGTGTGAGAGAGAGAGAGAGAGAGAGAGAGAGAGAGAGAGAGAGGAGAGGAGAGGAGGGGGAGGGGGAGGAGGGAGGGAGGAGAGCATCCTCTCCCACTTGATTGGGAAAGGAAGGAATGTGGGGTGGACATCCAGCTCTGCTGCTGGTGGTGGGGGCGGCATTCTGGCTGTGCCCTGCCATGGGGCATGGGGAGGGTACCTGCCAGCCGGGGCCTCCCCTCTGCTCAACTCTCTTGCAGAAGAGGGGGAGCAAAAATGACTGGCACAGCAGGCCCGCTCAGCTCAGGTTGGCCCTGTCCCCTAGTGCAGCTTCTACCAATGAGCTGGGCTCCCCAGTGAAGCCTGAGATGCCTGTTGGGGAATGTGTCCATGTTCTGTGGCCCATGATCATGGTCCCAACTCCATGTCATACCGGACCAGGCTGACAGTTTTCAGGTGCTCTGGCTGACTCGCTGGCCTCCAGAAGCACATTTCAAGTAGAGATTGTTCCATTCTTTGTACTTGTATCCTGGTGCCTAGCACAGGGGATGCTTAATAAATCCTCACTTGATTAGTTAATCCCCGAATCCCAAACACTGGGCAGCCTCTGCATGCTATCCATCCAGGATCAGGAAAGATTGGCTGGGACAGACCTGTCAGGATTCCTGGCTCCCAGTATGTTCTGGTCCCAGGAAGCATGTGAGAGTTTCTGTTTGCCTGGTGAGCTGTGTCCATCTCTGATGCCTGCTAGGAATAAGCCAGAGTTCGTTGAAATCCCCTTCCTGGGAGGTGGTTGGTTGTCCTTATCCTCTTGGCACTGATTGGTAGTGGGGGTAGGGCACGAACCCCAAGCTGTTACATGGTGCTCCCCTTGTCTGCTCTTTCCTATTCTTCCTCCTCCACTCTGACCCTAGATTGGTCTAGCTGAGGGCTGCCTGAGGCAATTTTGGGACTTTGCCCAGGATTCCTGCCCCTGGCCCACTCTCCCATCCCCATGTCTGAAAAAGAAATGCCCTCCTACCACTGATCTTTGCTTTCCACCCACCCCCACCCCCACCAGTGTCTTCTTGCCTGCCTACCTCCCTCCTTTCCTCTCTGACTTGGCAGCCGGCATCCATGTCTGTGTGATTCAAGCTCGACCAGGCTGCACGTGGCGAGGAGGTTTACAAACACTGCTGAGGCAGCTAGCAGTAGGGGGAGTGAGTCATCTCTCCCTCCCCCTCCCCTTCTCCTCCCCTCAGCTCTTGGGGAGAGAGAGAGAGAGAGGGAATAACCAGGTCATGAAAAGAAGCTGTAGAGTCAAGGGAGTCAGAAGCTGTTGGCCATCCTTGGGCAAGCAAGACACCTTCGACAAGTTACTTCTTTGTGCTGGGCCCATTTCCTCCTCTGTAAAGAAGGGGATTGGAGTTTATGATTTCCCTTCGAGTTTGGGACAGGAAGGGAGTGTGTGTGTGCACGTGCATGCATGCATGCATGCCCACATGTGTCTGTCCCACATGTGCCTTGAATTATCATCGGAGGTGTCTTACTAATTGCAGAGATTTCTAAAAGTTTACTTAGAATGGATCTGCCTGAAAGGGTTGATCTTCTCTTCACCAAGGACCACACCAGAGAAAGGGAGGAAAGTCGGTCAAGAACTGGGCTGGCTGGGTTCCACACTGAACTCCTCCTGTGGAGGGGAGGGAGTGGGGTGCTTTTTAGAGTTCGGCAATTCTGATAGGTCACTCTGTGGCTTTGTTTGTGCCACTCCCTTTACTTCTCTGGATCCTAACTCCTCCTTCTCTTAAGATGAGGAGGTGGGACTGAACTCTCAGGTCCGTCTTACTCTATAACTTCTCAGAATACCAACATTCATGAGTTGGAAGGAATACTGGGACTACCGTGGTGTCCTGAGCATTGGATTTCAATTCAGAGGGCCTGCTTCGAATCCTGTGTGACCTGGGGCAAATTACTAGACCTTTCTGAGCCGGCTTCTTTATTTACAATGTGGCATTATGAAGTGGTATCAAACCACTCAAATGGAAACAAATCCTGTGGACTGTGTGTTCACTTAGAAAACTACAAAGAAATGTTATCTGCTCACTATGCTTTATTGCATTTTTATTTTGTTAAATGTTTCCCAATTCCATTTGAATCTGTTTGCTCCACTCAGAAATAATGCTGGGTTTGGAGTCAGGAAGCCTGGGGTCCAGATCCTTCTTTCTACCTTTGCTAACTTGTGTGACAGTCCCTTCATCTCTCTCAGCCTCAGTATCATCACCTGTAAGAGGGGTTGTTGGGAAGATCAAACAAGGTTCTGTATAAAGTGCTTGGCAAACCTTAAGTTGCTTTAGAAATGCTAGTCATTGCTGAAGAAGGAAAAGTGTGAGTGTTGTTCCATTCACAAGCATAAGAACATGAGCCATGAGAGGCAGGGTCCTGTAGTCGATAGAGGATGGAGTATTTATTTGCTTGAGGTGCTTTCAGAGTGTGGGGTCAGGGAGAACCCAGATAATCAAAACCACTGGATCAATGATTGGGCCCAGACTTACTTATTCTTAGCTAGCCCAATAGATTGGTGTGAATTTCAGCTTCTTGGATTTCTCCAGGCCTTGCCTCTGGCTGAAGTGATGAAATCACTAACTAGTGTGTGGGTGGCTTGCTGGGGGAAGGGGGAAAGAGGAGAGCCATTGCTGAACAATTAATAGCCAACTCTACTGGTGGGGAGGGAAACAAGAGAGCTCCTTCCCTGGAGTCTTCACAGACTCAAATACATTGAAAAACAGGTGGGATCACCCAGTTTCCCAGAATCTTCAAATTGGAGGGGCACCCACCCGGCCAAGAATCCCCAGTAGGATATTGCCCAGAAATTAACATGCAGTCTACCTTTGAAGGGCTCCAGTGAAAGGGAACTAACTCATGTCCAATTAAGGCAACCCATTGCACTTGAGATAGTTCTAATTGTTGGCAAGTTTTAATCTGGAAACACCCCTGGGGCTGAGAAGAGATAGTTTGTTCCAGGTCATGGTACTCAAAGACAGCTATCATGTCCTGACTTCCCCAAGCCCCCACCTCCTGAACCAAAAGCCATTCCAATCTGGATACCCTCGTGGGTATGTGTGTGTGTGTATATATATATATATATATATATATATATATATATATGTATGTATATATATCCTGTTTATAATTGTTGTTCCTATGGGGGCGGCTAGGTGGCGCAGTGGATAAAGCACCGGCCCTGGATTCAGGAGGACCTGAGTTCAAATCCAGCCTCAGACACTTGACACTTACTAGCTGTGTGACCCTGGGCAAGTCACTTAACCCCCGTTGCCCCCCCCTCCAAAATTGATGTTCCAGAAGTGTGGAATCCAGAACTGAGCCCGTATCTTAGATGTCTTCTGCCCAGGGGCAGACTGAGGATGGGGGAGCCAGCACCTCCTGAGAGGATCCTCTGTCTCCTTGGAATCAAGCTAAGATCAGATGGGCTCTTGTGGTACCAATGTCTCCACCTTAATTCACGGAGCTTGGCAGCCATTAAAACCTCCAGATCTTTACAAGGAGGGTGCCTTAGCCATACCTCCCTTATCATGGACTTGAAAAGTGGGGCTTTTTAGCTCAAGGATAAGACCTGCTTTTAACAGCAGCAGCAGCAGCAGCAGCAGCAGCAGCAGCAGCCTCAATCTTCCTCCTATTTCATCTTCTAGAGTGGAGTTCCCCATTCTATCTGGTCAGGGTCTTATGAACTCTTGAATCAGTTCTACAGCAGGGCAAGGGAAGGCAGGTGATGGCAGCATTTCTTCTTGCTCCCCCTCCTCCCTTAGTAGGGCTGTTCTTCCTTTTTTATTTTTAAAATTTATTTTTTCATTTATGGAGTAAAACAAGTATTTCCATAACATAGTGCAATAAAAACAATGAGTATACATGAAACTGTAAATCTACTATGCACAACATGCTATTCCTTTCAAATACATAACAAAATTATCATGTCAATTTCTTTTTTCCCCCTTTTTTCTTTCCTTCCCCCACCCTACCCCAGAGAAGCCTACCATTCAGCACAAATAGGTATATGTGTGTAAAATAATTCTATACATACTTCTATTTATCAGTTCTTTCTCTGGATTCAGATAGTGTCTTTCTTCATATGTCCTTTATAGTTAATTTGGGTATTTGTTTCTGTTTTTTGTTTTTGGTAGGGCAATGAGGGTTAAGTGACTTGCCCAGGGTCACACAGCTAGTAAGTATCAAGTGTCTGAGGTCAGATTTGAACTCAGATACTCCTGAATCCAGGGCTGGTGCTTTATCCACTGTGCCACCTAGCTGCCCCTAATTTGGGTATTTGTAATAGTCAAGATAACTTATTTTCTCAAAGTCGTTCTCAAAACAATATTGCCATTGTATACACCATTCTCTGAATTCTGCTCATTTTGTTTGTTATTATTTAATGCAAGCCTTTCCATGTTCTAAGATCATTGAGCTCTTCATTTCTTATAGCACGGTAGTATTCCATCACAATCACAGGCCACAACTTGTTCAGCCATTCCCCAATGGATGGGCTTCCCTACAATTTCCAGCTCTTTGCCACCACAAAGAGAGCTGTTCCAAACATTTTGAGATGTCCTTCCGTTGCCACTGTCCATTACAGGGCTCTGAATAAAGGAGACACTTGGTGTCCATGGATTGGCCCAGGTTCACCTTGTTTCTTTTCCAGCCCACCAATCCTGTGATTTGGCTTTGGCCTTTTGGAGGCCCTGGAAAGGTGGTGGTGGGTCTTGAGAGATTCCTTCACTCTGAAACAGATGGAGTGTTCTGCATTCCAGCTTCCTGCCGTCCCTTTCTTTGCCTCTCCCTCCCTTCTCTCCCTGAATGGTTTTTACGGGAGGTGGAGACTTGATCAAGATCCAGCTGGAGAGAGGTTCTTGCTTCCTTCCACAAGGCACAGTCTCCTCCTGCCCCCTCCTCCATTCCAGGTTGGTGCAGGACTGTGGGTCTGCCCAGTGGGCAGAGCCCAAAACTGCAAGGGGAGGGGGAATGTCTCTGCACACCCTAGAATCTAGGAGAAGGTTGAGTTCTCTGAGGTTGGGGAAGGAAGGAATACTGTAGCAGAATGCTGGTTGCCATATGATGTTATAGGGTCAAGCTAAGGACCTTCCAAGCCAGCCATTTATGATAACCCCAACCCCCCTATGAAGAATTAATCCATCCATTATAATAACAACAACAAAACTGTTAATTCAATCCACATGATATGATGACTGCATCTGATAAGGGAAACACCATTCTGATCCAGTAGGCCCCCACCTCCATACCCTATTTGCCAACTGGAAGGGAAAATATGCATCCTCTCAGGGTTGAGGTTCAAATGAGGTGATATTTGTATAGTACTTAGCACAGTGCCTGGGACACAATAGGTGCTTAAGAAATGCTTATGTCCTTTCCATCTGTTCTCCAGGACCATTATTGACTTTTTAGTCAGTCAGATTGGAGTCGCAGTTTACATTTTGGCTGTCACTGTCTAGACTGTACTCTGTCTTTGCTTCCTTCACTGTATCTGTCATGCAAGTTTTCCCACACTTCTAAATTCCAAATCCCTCATTATTGCCTACAATACTATAATATTCTTTTTTTTTTAATTTAGTGAGGCAATTGGGGTTAAGTGACTTGCCCAGGGTCACACAGCTAGTAAGTGTTAAGTGTCTGAGGCTGTATTTGAACTCAGGTACTTCTGACTCCAGGGCCGGTGCTCTATCCACTGTGCCACCTAGCTGCCCCAATACTATAATATTCTGACAATCCCTCTCCCTCCCCTATGATATGCTTAGTATCCATTTTCTCCCTGTTTTGTTTATACTTATTTATGCACATGCTGTCTCCCCTTTTGAAAAGGAAACTTTGAGGGCAGGTACGGTTCCATTGTCTTTGTATTCCTAGAGTCTAGCACAGTGTCTGACACTATGCTAAGCATTTAATGAATGCAAACTAATTGGTTAATTCATGTACCAAACTTTATTCTTCTATTCTCCAATCAATTCAACCTCTTAATTGGAAAGCTATTGCATCCCAGAGACAGGAAGAGACTTTGTCCAAATCATCAATTATGAGCAGTGCCAGGATTCGAACTTGGGTCTAGCTAGTGGATGTGATGGATGAATAGATGTGTGGCATTTAAAATGATATGTGGTCATCTTATTTCTGTCCCAAGTTTGGGGAAGATTAGCTGGGTTTCTAATATATTGCTACTTATAAATTAGAAGCTTTAGCACCAGTTTTGGGGCATTAAGCATTTTGAAAAGTCTATTAGATATTAGTAAAGAGAGATAGCACATGGCTCAGAAAGTTAGGAAAGTCTAGCTAGGATAGAAGAGGAGAGAGAACAAGGCACTGCCACCACTTCGGGCCAAATGAGGAAGTCCTTGCACCTCTCTGAACAGAAGCTTCCTGCAGTCCAATTGGCTAGCATCACTCAAATCCATTGGCCCACTGGACCTGAGGGTGGTTCATGAGCAGAATATGCTGAGGTCAGAGCTCAGGGAACACACCTGCTGAAGGCCAGACCTTCAGGTAGGTGTGGTCCTAATCAAGTTAACTCCAAGTGAGTCAATCAGCAAAGTCAATTCAATCAATCTTAATATAATGGGGGGGGGGGCCCAGGTCTGGGCATCTCAAAACCCATTATTTTCTCACAGATGGAAGGAAGGAAGAAAGGGAGGGAGGGACAAATTGATAGAATGATAGAACATTTAGTAAGCATTAACTTTGTGCCAAGAACTGTACTAAGCATTTGAATATAAGTAAAGGACTAAAATATAAGCCAAAAAAAAAAAAGACAGTATCTGTCCTTATGTTAGAATGAGGAGAAACAATACATGAAGGGAAGTGTGTAGTTCCATGGTTTACAGTTGGTTTTCTGGAACTAAGACAGAGGCTTGGTTGGGGGTTAAGATAAGGATGAAAGTTCATCTGTGGGAGTCAAGGGTAGTTGCTAGGAATAGAGTGCAAGTTTTGGTTCTAACCCCCAAAAGCTTGTTCTAGAGATTGGTGGTTTTATCTTTTGAGTGTCTTTCAGTGTTAAGGCATTTGGAAGAAGCAACATGGCTTTGTTGCAGAGTGATAGAGGGAGAAGTGTTGGAAGTGACTGCATTATGGTCTTTGGGGAGAAATTGGAAGAATGGTGGTGTCACTGAGAGAAATGGGCTGGCTGGGAAGGGAAGCTAGCGCATTTAGGGGCAAGTTTATATGAGGTCAGCTTTGGACTTGACAGATAGAAGGTGATATGAGGACATCCATGTGAGCTCTCTGCCTGGAGGGATTGTTCTGTTCTTTGTGCTTGTGTCATCTTTGAAGGGCATACAGTAGGTGCCTAATAAATACTTGTTAGGGTTTAGAGCTGGAAGAGACCTCAGATTTACTCATGTTACATACGAGGAAACTGAGGCAGAGAGAGGAAGGGACTTTCTCAAGGTCATCCAATCAGAGTGAAACTTGGAAGCCAGACCTTTGGACTAGTGTTTGTTCTCAGTAACTTTGTCCAAAGTCTGTCAGCTTTGGTCTCCTCAGCAGGCCACCCCTGCAAGACTGGAGGATGCAGAGCAGCTGGAAGAAGCCCTGGATGGATACGGAGATAAGGATGAGGAGAGTCTGGCAGAGGACAGTGGGCCAGAGGGTTGCCATTGGGTGGTCTCTGATCCTGCATTTCAGGCTAACTGGCTTGCTTACTTTAAGCTTTGAGGTTCTCTGATAACCTAGGGGGAGAAGAGTAAATATTCATGAAGTACAGCCTATGTGGAATTCCCCCAGGTAGTACATGGGGAGGCAGGGAGGCTGGGAGGCTGGGAGGCCCGACCTCCTGCATTCAGCTCCTGCCACTTCCTGCCACTGAGGCTTTAGAGTTAGGTGACTACAGCCAAGTCCCTTCATCTCTCTGGGCTTCTGGCAGCTCTCTAAACAGAAAAGCTGGAGGCAGGTCATAGATTGGGCTTCCACACTGTTGAAATAGCCTGCCTAGGACTGCGCTACAAGCTGAGAGGTTGGGGTACAAAGCTTATCATAGGATCATAGAAACATTGACTTAGGTCTGGAAGGGTCCACAGAGGCAGAGATGGAGAGACTGAGGCACAAAGTAGTGAAGTGACTTACCCAAGGTCACAAAGCTGGTAAGTGGGCTGCCCCTGAATCCATGTGTTCTTGACTTCAAATCCAGGGCCCTACCCATTGTGCTATTCTGTATAACCTGGTGTCTCTTGTTTAGACTGTGGGTTCCTTACTTTTTCTGTGCTGGGGACCTTTGGTTAATTTGGTGAAGTCTCTGAATGCCTTCTCAGAAGAATGTTTTTAAATACAACAAAAAGACCCATGGAAATACAAAGGAAACAATGATGGAAATACAAGCTGATTTTTTTTTTTAAAGAAAACAAGTTCATGGATCCTAAGAACCCTTCATGCAGATAATATGCATTCCCCTCCTTCCTTCCTTGTTCTTACAGTCTTTTGGGGGATAAAGCACAAATAAAGGGAAATGATAGCTCATACTGATGTAGTGATTTCATATTTTCATTCTTTGGGGGGGGCAATTGGGGTTAAGTGACTTGCCCAGGGTCATACAGCTAGTAAGTGTCAAGTGTCTGAGGCCAGATTTGAACTCAGGTCCTCCTGACTCCAGGGCCAGTACTCTATCCACTTCACTACCTAGCTGCCCCGATTTCATATTTTCAAAGTTCTTTAGATTTATTTTGTTCATTAGTTCCTCACAACAACCTTGGCAAATAGATTGCTATTTGTTGTTGTTGTTGAGTCATTTTTAGTCATGTCCGACTTTTCATGACCCCATTTGGGGTTTTCTTGGCAAAGACACTGGAGTGCTTTGCCATTTTTCTCCAGCTCATTTTAAAGATGAGGAAATTGAGGCAGCCAGGGTTAAGTGACTTGCCCAAAGTCACACAGCTAGTAAGTGTCAGGCCAGATTTGAAGTCAGTTTCTTCCTGACTCCAAGTATAGTGCTCTATGCATTTGGACACTTGATGGCTTCAGTTTGCTATAGTAGTATTATCAGGTAAGAGTCTCAGGGATGAAGTTATTAACAATACAGGTGATCAAGCAAGGTGGTTTCCCTTGAACTGAGCATTGAAGTATGGCTAGGAACTCCCCAAATGAGAATAATGGATGTTCACTTGTCACTTTGCTTATGTCTTAGGTCCCAGTGCTCTCCAAAGTGGGATACTGGGGTGTTTTGGAGAAGGGCTGAGAAAAGGAGATAAGGCTCTGCTCTCGGCCGGTCTCATGCCCAGGCCACATATAGAGATTCTGTTCCCAGACTCTGTTCTTCAACGACCCTTGTTTGGTTGGGTTTTTCAGTGTGTTCTTCTTTGGGCATAGATGCCCATCCTCTAGATCTTGGCATATGGTTTTCCTCCATTGTTATGACCAAATACTCCATACATTACTATGCTACTACACACCCCCCCACCCCTTTGCATTAAGTTATCATGGCCTAGACTTTAAGCTTTCCAGCTTGGGTAGGACCTTTCATAGCATCTGTTTCCCTGGCACAGCCTTGACAAGAAGTGGTGGGGGTTGGGGGGCTTTAGGTAGAGGTGTGGACTCCCTTATGCCTGGGGGAGATGCTTCAGAGCACTTGCCCATGGATTTCATTATTGAGCCCATTTGAATAGCTGTATCTCTTCACCTTCTCCCCTTGTAGCCTTGGGCACTCAAATGGTTAATCTTCACCGAATTTCCAGTGCCAGAGAGAACTGAAAAGCAAGTTGCCTCCTTGTTTCAGGTCCCATCTCCAGGTTAGTGTAACTGGATCTCATCTTGTAGCCCCTTGGCCTCCCCCTGTGGGGAACAGGAGTGAGATGCCTTCTTTTCTGGTCCTGCAAGCTTCTGTGAAATATGTCCATCTCTGCATCCCCCTCTTTGGGGGTTCTTGCTTTGCATCCCTGGGAGGGGACGGGGATGGGGGTGGGGGTGGGGGAGAAGTTTGGTCCTTGGCTCCTCAGAGCAGATGGAGCTTAGGTGGAAGAAGCACGGTTGGTTCTGTGTTCGAGCCCTGTCCCGACATCACCTGGCGCCTCCGCTTTCCCAGTCTTCCTGCTTCCCACCTCACTCTCAAACTGATTTTTTTCCCACCTCCCTGCTGATCTCATTGCTGAAGGAGAGGAAGTGGGGGAACCAGGAGACAAATCTGTTCCCATTGGGGACTTTGGACTCTCGCCAGAAGAGCATCAAGAGCCAAGTGAGGCTGAGCAGCTCTGAGGGAGAATCTCGTCTGGCTCCTCTGCCCACTTTCCTTTCTCACCTTCCCCCCTCCCCCTGTGATCTTTCTCCCTGTGGGGGCCTGAAGCAGCTGAGGGGGGGCCCCAGCACTCTCCCAGGCTGTGCCTTCCCTGGCTAGACAGACAGATGGAAGGAGCTCGTCTCACATAATAATGTGCTTTGTTGTCCTGTAACCAAAGCCTAGGCCTGTGCCTTGAAGAGGAGTGAGAGGGGAGGGTGAATTGGGCAATGGTGCTAGGGGCTGGGCCGCCTGCTGGCATATGCCTTTATTGAGCTGGTGGTAGCCTGGCATTGTGACCTTGGGTCTTCTCCAGCATTCCCAGGGCTTCTCATTCCTGTCTGTTTCTCCTCTCCCCCTCCCCATGTCACACCAGGAAGAGGTGACTCAGATGTTAGCCTGCACTCACCCAAGGCCCCCAGCCTGAGTCCTCCCAGCGAGAAGCTTCCATAATGCTTCCAGAAGGCAGCACCGGGAGCTTGAAACCAGCCCTTCCCCCAGTCTCCCATCCCATGTCTCTGGTCACACCCAGCTGTATATCTGGAGGTGCAGCTGTTGACTGTGGGCCTGGAGATCTTGGGAGCAACGACGACATGTAGGGGTTCACACAGATGAGGGAAGAGGGGAAGCTGAGGTCTGGCTGTGTTTTGTATGTGTGTCAGGCCAGGGGTGCAGAAGCTCAGGGGACATCCTTAAGGCAGGCAGGGATCCAAGAACTTGGCTGGGGAAAAGGTGTATCTTTACACAAAAGGAAAAGCTTTAGTTTCCTTTATAATCTTAAGTATTTCATTCATTTAACAACCTTCTGACCAGGCGTAGGTGGCGAGCTCCTGCTTCTGGGGCTCTTAGGACAGATGATCGCCAGGGAGCCATTCTTGGTCTGGCGCTGCCTGTTCTGGGATTGCCTTCTAGATCACTCTGCCCTTGTCCAGGGTCCTGCCCTAACAGGCTGCCACTTCCCTGCTGGCCTGCTTGGCTCACACTACCCTGCATGCTGTTTAGACTTCAGGTTTGCAGGCAGGTGTGGCAGGTGAGTGCTGTCTACTTCCTGCAAAGGCTGGGGGGTGCTGCAGGGGGAGGGAATAGAGCCTAGAATGAGGGTTATGTCCCTAGCTAAGGCGCATTCCTCCCTGGGTCACTGACTACTGCACTGGCTTAGGGAGCGCCAAGGCCCTGCTTTTGCCCTGGGGCTGTTTTTCAGACCAAAGTGTGAGTTCTGGCAGCACTTGGCTAGCATTGAACTTGACAAGTGACCTGGAAGCCAGGTTATGTAGGAGGGGTAAGTTTTGATTGTTGAGGGAGAGTTCAGCCCACCACACTTCCAAATGTGGCCCAAACCAGATTAAAATGGAATTGGCAGGGGCAGCTAGGTGGCACAGCGGATAGAGCACTGGCCCTGGAGTCAGGAGTACCTGAGTTCAAATCCGGCCTCAGACACTTAACACTTACTAGCTGTGTGACCCTGGGCAAGTCACTTAACCCCAATTGCCTCACTAAAAAAAAAAAAAAAAAGAAAGAAAGAAAATGGAATTGGCAAATATTTAACAAAACAAACAAAAATACATTAGAACATAGATAATGTTAACATGTGGTGTTCTACGTCAATCTGTGGTTCACAGGGATCCATCCTTATGTACAATTTAGGGTTCCATTTCTACTTGAGTTTGACTCCACTGGTGTAGTAGATACCAGGGTGGAATTGGAGTGTGGAAGACCTTGGTGCAAATACTTCCTGTATTAGCAAGTTGTTTAACCTTTCCAAGCCTCAGTTTCCTCATCTATAAAATGATCATATTAATAGCTCCTACCTCATAGTATTATTGTGAAATTCAAATGAGAGCATTCGTAAAGTGCTTTGCATACTTTAGGGCAGCTAGGTGGCACTGTTGTCTGTTTGCCTCAGTTTCCTCATCTGTAAAGTGAGATGAAGAAGGAAATGGCAAACCACTCCAGTACCCTTTGCCAAGAAAATCCCAAATGGGGTCACAGAGAGTCAGACACCATTGAGAGGATGGAACAAAATTGCAAACTTTAAGATGTTCTATAAAAGTCACATTATTGGTCCATTATTATAGGGACCAAAGAGTGATCCTGACCAAAGACCGACGAGTTTATCTTCTTAGATGGAAGGGCAGAAGGGTGATGAGACTGGAAATCTGGGAAGGTTTTCCTAGTGTCTGTTCTGAGCCCTGTAGGAAAAGTCCTGGAGGAAAGCATTATGAGCTCTTCCCCTCTGTGTTTGACCACTCTAGGTCTCCATTGGCCAGGATGGACTGACCGCTTTTGGGGATCACTCAAGTCAGAGGCAGTCTTGCCTTGGTCTGCCATTCTCCCTCCTCTGGCCAAGGTCCAGATCTGAGCACCCCTAAGGGAAGGAGGTAGCTGATCTGGGGCCAAGCTGGCTTTGTTTCATGCTATCAATACATTTCCTTCCCTGTCCCCAGAAGCATCCAGGTGAGTACCTGCTCTATGCAAGACTTTGTGCTAGGTTCACTCAGGGAGTTGAAAGGGCATGTGGGGGTGGAGGGACAGCCCTGAAGTCTGAAGAGAAATAACCCTATGGTAATTTGAAAGGGGGGGGCTTTCAAAAATGGGCCCCCCCCCCACTGTGAGGTCTAGCACTCCTTCACCATTCCAAAGTGCCTCTTGTTATGGTGAATGTTTCCACTGACTCTGGGCCCTTTGACTTTCCTGTACTGAACTCCCTTCCCTGGCCTCATTTCCTCCTTATGTTTTCTATTCCTCTATTAGAATGTAAACTCCTTGAGGGCAGGCGCTATCTGGCTGTTTCCATTTGTATCCCCAGCTTTTAGCCCACTCCTCAGAAGTGTATTTTCTTGAGGGACAGGCACCTACATGCACTGTGAGAGGGAGTTCTTTATATAGAGGAAGTAACAACAAGACGATTCCCATCACCTCCCCACAAGGCTAGGACTTGAATGGAGATCCATGGATGCCTTGAAGGCCAATGATTTGTTGTTGTTTTCCCTTTTCTATCAGCCTATGGGCTTTCACCAGAGGGAGAGCCTGGAATCCCAGTTCTTATGTACCTGAAGAGTTGTTGGGCACCTTGTGTGTGGCTGCAAGGCTAGTTAGTGTGGGAAGTTAATAATAGCCATAGATGGAGGACCAATGGGAACTCTGGATTAGAGGTTGTTTAGTCTAACCCCTTCCTCTTAGGGAGATGAAGACCTTAAGTGACCTCCTCCAAGTCCAGGCACCTAAGGCTGTGCTTGAGCTGAAATGGAGGCTGGAGACCTGGAACTTTGCATTGGAGAGAGGGGCTTGGCATCCCTAGGATTCAGTGAAAGTAGAAAGGGAGGGAAAGATCTTTTGATAACAATAACTATCAATAATAATAACAATAATAGTTATAGCAAAACTCTTTACCAATATGGTCACATTTGGTCTTTACAACATCTCTGGGAGGTAGGTGCTACTTATTATCCTTACTTTAAAGATGAAGAAACTGAGGCAGCAAGATACAGTGACTTGGCCAGGGTCACACAGACAGTAAATGTCTGAGGAAGGCTTCAGACTTGGGTCATTGCCCTTTTAAGTCCAACCCCCTGCCCTCTTTACTACCTGGCTGCTATACCCATCTATGAAGGGTTTGACCTGATCCTCCAATGAAAACTTCCCAACATTCCTTTCTTTAGTCTACTATTTATACAGATATTGTTTTACATCTTTGGGTCACTCAGAAACTTCTTGTCTTTATTGTTATTTCTTCTGTATTGGGTACTACCTATGAGGAATCTTCCTCTACCAATATAGGTCAGCAAATGTTGTGCAAGTAAGAGATCTTTGAGAGTTGCCCTGCATGGTCTTCCTGGTTGTGCAGCTGGAAGAATCACTACCCACTGTGCCAGGCTGCCTTTTTATTGAATTTTGAGAAAAAGGGGGCTCATCTGTGTTGGGTTGTATGGAAATTCTGAATAACTCTATCTTTTGTTTTGTGATATGTTCTTTTATTGTTGTCATTATTTTTAATGAAATTATTGATTGTTTAAGTGGATTTTTTTCTTCTTCTTCCTTGGTTCTCTCTTTTTTTTAATTAATAAAGTAATTTATTTTTTTCCTGTTACATGTAAAGATAGTTCTCAACTTTTGTTTATGCAGGCTTTCCAATTTCAGATTTTTCTCCCTCCCTCTCCTCCCTCCCCCCTCCCGTAGACAGCAGGTAATCTGATATAGGTTATATAGGTGCTGAACTCTGACTTGTGCTTTCTTCTGCGGCATGCCTAGAGGAAGGAGCAATGGCCTTCCAGTTAGAAAGGCCTACCTACCTTGTAGTGCAGGGTCTTCTACTTCTACTTAGTATCTTTACCAAGAAAACTCCAGACGGTCAGGAAGAGTCGGATGTGATGGTAACAACTGAACAAAAGAAGATCTTGTGTAGACACCAGATTGGCCAGAGCTTCTGTTTCCTCCCATAAAATGAAGGGCTCTTAGTTCCTTTCCAGCCCTGATGCTGTCTCCTCTAAGATCTTGTGCAGCTTTGCCAGGTGATAATCTGACGTCCCTCCCAGTTCTGTCATTCTTTGCTCCAAGGCCAACTTCAGATCAGTCCTATAGCCTTTGTTTGAATATTCTTTCCAGATCAGACCTTCTCCTTTTCTTACTTCTAAGATCCTTTCCTGGTCTGCCATGCTGGGTTTGTGTTTTCTGGCTGTGAGATGTTGTTCAGTGATTTCAGTTGTGTCTGCCTCTTTGGAACCCCATTTTAGGGTTTTTCTTGGCAAAGATACTGTAGTGGTTTGCCATTTCCCCTTCCAGTTCATTTTACAGATGAGAAGAATGAGGCAGAGTCACATAGCTAGGAAGTCTGGGACCAGATTTGAACTCAGGTGTTCCTGACTCTGGGTCCAACACTCACTCTATCCACCGAGCCACCCAGCTTGATTTACTGTGTGGTAATGACCCTGTGCATCTGTGATGGTCTCTTTTGGCTCAGGCAGAGTTTAGCAAGAGGTAGCTTAAGTGAAATCAGGGGAGCAAGGGGCCAACATGTAGACAAATGGTTTGGGTCAAAAACTGACAAATTTCATGGGAAAGGTTCAAGAGTAACATGATTTCTTTTTGGAGCCAGGCTGGTGGGGAGAGCTTCGTGAAGGTCACAGTCAATCTTGGCTTGTAAAGAAGGGAGAGAGTTCAATGAGGGACATGGGCTGGAATCCCAGATTTGCTGTTTATCATTCACAGACACTGTCATGTCCTGTCGCCTGTTGGGAACTTTATTTCCTTATGTATGAAATGCAGGAGGACTTGGATGAGACGTGTCCCTTCCAGCTTTGGGGTTGTGACCCACCCTATAGGATGCTAAGTCACTGAGAGGCAGAGTGATTGGGGGATACCTTCCTATCCAAAAGTGGAATGAGCTGCCCTTAGGGGAGGAGACTCCCCTTCCCTATAGTTTTCCCCCAGGAGTAGGATAGCCCTGTTGGGGTGTGCACCCACCTTCACCAGAGCTTTTTCCACCACTGAGATTGTGGGTAATAGGAAGTGATATAGAAGACATTGTAACCCAGCCATGGGAATTATTGTGAGTGGTCGAGGTAGGAGAGGGACACAACACAAGCAGTGGTAGCTCCCCATCCAGTAAGGCTATTATTAATAGAGTGTTGAGGAAAGGGAATGGCGCAAAGTTCTGCTGGCAAAGTGTATGGGTGCCCCATTGCAGAGGTCCTAGTGTAGCTGGACAGAGTCAGTGGGGAACTCCAGAAAGTTTCAGAGCAGCCATCCTGGTCTGTAGGCAGATAACTTTGGGTGGTGTGTGAAGGATGAACTGAAAAAGAGAAGAGACAGGAGGCTGGGAGGCAGAGTAAGGAGCATCTAATATGGCCATCCAGGCAAATGGAAACAAGAGGCGTTAGCATCCTAGGAGGGCAGTGATAACAGAGTTTATGGAAAGCATACATATCTATTTCAGATTATTTTTCATTATGATGAATGATAAACATGAACATTGACATTTACAAGAACAGAAAAAGAAGTTTTACATTGGAAACCATGAACAACCATTCGGTCATTCTTTTTAAGCAACCTCTGGATCACCCCCAAGTCTTCATTCTGCCTTCTTCCTTGGAGCCAATCATATTTGAGCAGTTCTACCCGTACAACATCTGGGTTCCTGTTTCCCCTAATGATATGGGCATCAGCCTAATTAAGACCCTTGCCTAAACTATCTTGATAGCCTCCTAATTAATCTTCCTGCCTCAAACCTCCACATTTTGTAGTTGTTATCAAAAGAGACATTCCTAAAGTATCTGTCTAGCTTTGTCACTTCTCTACTCAATAAGCTGCACTGGCTCCCCATTGCCTCTAGGGGAAAATTCAGGTCCAGGTGTCTATGTTTCTTGGCTCCCACCCCCATCGTTCACTGTACATGGCCTCTACTTTTTTCACTGTGTTCCAGCCAAACTGGTCTGCTTTCATTTCTTCACTTAGAACAGCCCACCTTCTGCCTCTGTTTTGGAACAAGCTTTCTCTAAGGACCCAAATGTTGTCCTTTTTCCCCTCTCTCCCCTTCAAAGCCAAGGCTCAGGTGCTGTCTCCTTCAGGAAGCCTTTCCTGATCCCTCCCTGGGACCACCACCCCCATCAACCACACTGCTACTTTGGGTATTTATTTTGTATAAATTGTGTGTTGATGTTGTTCGCACTTCTAGAATGTAATCTACTTGTGAGCAGAAGCTGTTTTCATTTTTGCCTTTCTTTTCAGGATCTGGCTGAGTGCCTGCTGTACACTCATTGACCTTTAGGGGAGCAGCAAAACATTCCACAGGAGAAAAGGGACCAACTTGACCCCATCTAGTTGCAGCAAAGCTCTTGACCCTTTGGGAGGAAGTTGAGTTGAGCTTGTGGACTCAGAGTTAGGGACATCTGGGCTGGCTTCTCCCCTCAGAACCTGACTAGTTGGGTGACTCTTGACACAGTACTGTACCTTTCCCTGCCTCAGTTTCCTCTTATTTCAAATGAGGGGATGTTGGACTTGCTGATATCTAGGGTCCCTTCTGACTCTATGTCTGAGCACATAAGCTCAGGAGCTACCCGATGCCCAGCAGTCCCAGACTGGGGCTAGAGATGGATACCGAGACCCTGTGGTGTGAAGGGCAGGTGGAAGCTTGGAGCCCCTCATGCTGGGCAGTTTGGGGCCTAGTCCTCTGACACTCCAGGCCCCAGAGGGCCAAGCTCTCACCTCCTGAACATTTAGACCAGGATGGGCTGGATATAAAAGAGCCTTCTTGCTCATGACTTCTGTCAGATGGATACCAGGTGGCATGAGGCAAGCTTTTCTGCAGTCCCAGCTCTCCTGTTCTTCAGGCTCCCTTTGCCTCTTTTCTGCTCAGGTTTCTTGGTTTTTCTCATGGCTGCTCATCTTGCTTTGCAAGGTAGGCCAGCAAGAGCCCCAACCATCCTTCCTGTTAGACCAGGATGGCTGCTCCCACCAAGATGCCAAACCTCAGTGCCATCTTTGACCCCTCACTGGTTTTCACCCCACATAAACAATCTTCTCTCTCTTCAGAACTCATCACCATATTATAGGTCCCTTTCTTTCTGTGCACAGAGCTGCCACAGGGATTTTCCTAAAAGTGCAGCTCTGAGTGTGTACCTTCCCGTCCCCTTTTCAAGAAGCCTCAATGGCTCCCTAGTATATCCAGGATCAGGTAGAAGTGCCACTGGTTGGCATTTAAAACTCTTTGGACCTTTCCAGTCTTCCTCCCCTCCAAAAACTCATTCCCCAGTCATACAGGCTTGTTTGCTACTCATGGAACAGAGGTTGTCCTTCCCAAACCCAGGATGCCATTGTTCTGGCTGGCCACCTTCCATGGAAGTCTCTCCCACCTCCCATCTACCTCCTGGCTCCAATTCCTTTTCTGTAGGAGGTCTGCTCCTAGCCCCCTCATTCCCTTCTGCCTCCCACATTAGGCCATGAGTTTCTGGAGGGCTGGGACCATGTTTTACCAGCACAGCCTAGCAGATAGTCAGTGCGGCTATCGTTTGAGGCCAAGATGCTAAATGGACAAGGAGCCTCTGCATGTTACATCTTTTTATTTCTAATTGTGGGCCCAGTGCCTGGCACATAGTAGGCACTTAATAAAGCTCGACCAACTGACCTGTCATTGGCAAGATTTCTGGCTGGGCAGCGGTTGGCCTCAGCACCCTAGAGTAACTAAGCCACAGTGTAATGAACCCAAGGTTCCACCAGAGGATGGGACCTTATACCCCAGGACTCCAACATGGAAGCCAATCATTGGATCTGGAAGGGAATAATATCACACCTACTGTGTGCCAGTCACTGGGCCAAATGTTTTACAAATATTAGCTCATTTGATCCTTACAACAACCCTGGGAGGGAGTTGCTGTTATTATTCCCTTTTATAGATGAAGAAACTGTAAGGTCTATAATTCTAGCTGTGGCGTTTAAAATATAATGTGTGGTCACCTGATCTGACCCCAGCATGGGGAGATAAACTAGCTAAGATTTATTGATCAATTCAGCAAGAGTTCAGGCTTTTAAGTATTTATTAAAGTGTATTAGAAGTTAGTGAAAAGAGTGAGAGAGGAAAACCCTAGTTTGGATCTATTCAGTATAACCAGAGAGAAAAGGTTGCCTTTCCCTAAAAGCCCACATGAAGTTCTCTGCCACTACCCCAAAGTCTGTACGAAAAGCCCTGCTTCTTCATGGCTTCTCCCAGAAGCCCCCTGTGAAACAGGAAACAGGGCCACCCACACACACAGCTCCAAGATAATTGTCTGGTAACTTTTTTTTTTTTTAAGTGAGGCAATTGGGGTTAAGTGACTTGCCCAGGCTCACATAGCTAGTAAGTGTCAAATGTTTGAAGCTGGATTTGAACTCAGGTACTCCTGACTCCAGGGCTGGTGCTCTATCCACTGTGCCACCTAGCTGCCCCTGTCTGGTAACTTTGATAGACAAGACCCACAGGTGTTAGACATAACTTCTAGATGCCAGTCTGACCTTTGAAACCCCAGAAAGGGCACTTCTGGATGCCAAAGTTGCATGCTTTCTTTTCATGATAGAGCTCCCCTGCAATATCTTTCTCAGCAGGTTGGTAGCACTCTGATTCTCACAAAACTGAGGCACAGAGAGGTTTAGTGATTATTTGCCCATGGTCCGACAAATAGTAAGTGGCAGAGATGGGATTTAACTCCTGTAAAAAAAAAATAATAACTTACTAATCTGTAAAATTATAATTGTAAGCTATATGAAAAATTATAACTGGGACATAAATACCTTCGTAGTCGCCATTCAATGTAAAAATTGTTTAACTGGGCCCTAATCTGTGAACTCCTGGCTGGCTATCTGACTGCTTTTAATTTAGTACGGGCTATTTAAAAATTTCCCCACTACTTTTCCCAAATTGATAAGCAAACAGCCTCTTCCAATTTAACAGCAAAGGATTTATTTAGATGAATAAACTTAGGGATAAAGGCAACAAAAGTAAAACATGACCTGACTGCGTTTTAAACTTTCTTTCCTGCCATTGCTGCCTCTCGCCTGAGGGTATGCTGGCCACTGGTTCTCCTTCAGTCCTCTCCAACTTTCTCAGTCCTCTTCCTTTCACTCTTTAACTTCTCTCTGTCACCCTAGTGACCCCCCAGTGTCTCTAGCATCTCTCACTATGTCTTCTCCACTTTCACTGTCAGCTTTACTACCCCTGCTCCTGAATATAAACCCTTCTTTCTCACTGGACCCTCAGGCTGCACCGTGCCCATGCAAATGCCAAGCTAATTTGCTGGCCACTCCCAGGGCAGGTGTCCAAGGCTGGCAGGGGCACTAAGCCTTCCTGCGTGCGCACCTGGAGCTGGGGCTGGGCAGAGGAAGCTCCGGGCGTCCCTCAGGCCTCCCATGTGCCTCCCACTGCGGGGACCTCTGCACCACCTGCTCAGAGGCCCCTGCAGCTGAAACAGAGGGTGACTCCTTTCAGGGCACTTGAGGCTATTTTTAACACTTACCCTCCAAATCCATTGCTCTTGCCACTGAGGTATCACAAAGGCAAAAATTTGAGCCTTACAAAAATGTAAAGTTACAGAAAATATTCTCTTCCTTCCCACCCTGATAGCCCCCAGAGGCTCAGGGGTCCCGATGGATAAAGTTGGGAAGAAGAAACTCAAACTTCCAATGTTTTTGTTTTTTAAGCACATCCTGCAATATGTATGTTCTCCCTGCCCATCCCAAGATGTTGAGGACATGTGGTCCAGGAGTGTTCTGGGGACTTGGCACCAGGGCGCCTACAGTCTTGATCAGCATGACTCCCCACCCCAATCCTGGCTCTTCCCTGTAGTGCAGACTCCAACCTCTTTCTACCCTCCCTCCAAGCCCCTGCTGCCAAGCTGGGGAATCCAGGAATCCACACTGGGCTTTGGCACCTCTCCATAGCCCTGATGCCCTTAGCCCTGTGCCAGGTTTCCAGTGATGAGTAGCTAGCTCCTTCTTTGCTGCCATTGCCTACACCCCCTTCTCAACTTGCTCCCATCAGGGAACCCCCAAAGGGAACAACTGGGGTTTTCAAAGGGAGGGACATCGAATGCCACTTTTCTGGTGGGGAGGACAGAAGCTGCCAGAGGCCCCTCCCCCCTGGGACGGGTTCCCCCAGGAACATAGCTTATAGTAGTTCTCTCATTCTTCCTGATGGAATTGAGCTCTGAGGGTGTTCCTTCTTAGGATTACATGGAACTCAGTGGGTCCATAGAGCCCAGCCCCCTTATTTTACAGATGAGACAACTGAGGCTCAAGGACAGGAAATGACATCTGCCAAGACATGAAGCGAAGGAGCAGGAAAGCTGAGCTTTTCCCCTGTTTTTCCAACCCAGCCATCCTCTCTTGCAGAAGCACAGTAGATAGAGTGGTGGACTAAGACTTGGGAAGACCCGAGTTCAAATTCTGCCTCAGACACTTTGTGTGACCCTGTGCAAATCACTTAACCTCTGCCTCAGTTTTCCCATCTGTAAAATGGAGATAATACTAGAACCTACTTCCCAGGGCAGTTAGTGGCCCAGAGGATAGAGTACCCAGCCAAGTTCAGATCTGATCTAAGACACACACTAGTTGTGTGACCCTGCACAAGTCACTTTGTCTTAGTTTCCTCATCTATAAAACGAGCTGGAGAAGGAAATGGCAAACCACTCATTTCAGTATCTTTGCCAAGAAAACCCCAAATGGGGGCATGAAGAGTCAGACATGACTGAAAATGACTGAACAACACTATACAGGGTTTTTATGAGAATCAAATGAGATAATAGTTGTAAAGCACTTAGCACAGTACCTGGCATGCTTATGAAATCTTCCCTCCCTCCCTCCCTCCCTCCCTCCCTCCCTCCCTCCCTCCCTCCCTCCCTTCCTTCCTTCCTCCCTTCCTCCCTCCCTTCCTTCCTTCCTTCCTCCCTTCCTCCCTCCCTTCCTTCCTCCCTTCCTTCCTCCCTTCCTCCCTTCCTTCCTCCCTTCCTCCCTTCCTCCCTTCCTCCCTCCCTCCCTCCCTCCCACCCTGTCTGCCTTCCTCCCTTCCTGGAAGAGGGAGGATAGAGAGTCTGAGGTGTTTAGAGGGCTTCTCAGAGGTAGTATATGATGAGCTATGTCTAGAAAAAAAGGTAGGATTCACAAAGTCTGAGTTGCCAGAGGTCTCCAATCCCACTGTGTCCCAAGGACTCTTGGCCCAGCCCCCTCTACTGCTGTCCTAGCGCAGGGCAGTGCAGCCTGCCCAGGCAGCCCATTGCACTCTGAACCAGCTCTCCTTGCTTGACAGGCTTCTTCCATCTTTGGTCTCTCATCACCTGGCCTGCCTTGCTGCCTGCTCTGGTTTGTCCTGGTCCTGACTTAGGTCCCTGAATGATGTTCTCCCTGCCCTTGTGGGAGGGGGTGGAGCAGAAAGAAGCCCTCCCTCCACCCCAGCCCCAAAGCCTTCCCAGCCTGGCTTGTGGCTGTGGGGATCTTAGTGCCTTCCCTGGCAGCTGCTGCTCAGCTTCTGCCAGACCTGGAAAAGCCCGGAGCTTCTGAGGCTGCTGGAGGCAGCTCTGCCAGACAGAGCCAGCCGTGCCCAGGGTACTCATGAACCCTTCATAGGCCCTTTCAAACGCTTTGCCCTGTGACCCTGACTGGGCTCCATGGGGAGGGGGGGGGGTCTGTTGTGCCCTGGAGAATGCTGCTGAAGCCTTTAATTTATTCTTTTCATGGGGAGCCAGCCTCCTAGCTGATTAAATAGAAGGCTCTCTCCTTTTCCTGCCCCCACCTGTTTACACTTGCTGGGTCCCACTTTGAAAGAGTCTGAGATCCCTGAACCTCCTTGGTGGAGGAGTGGGTGGGGGAAGGGAGACTCTAAAGTTTCACAGCTTCTTTGCTTTCTGAACCCAGTGGAATCTCTTCCCTCTTCCTGAACCCATCTTGCCCTTGCTTGGGTGATGAGATAACCCAAATACTCCCATTATGATCTTGTCAATGTAGGGATTCCCTGTCTTGCCCATACTGGGCCACTGCTGCCACTGCCCTCTCTGTATGTTCTCCCCACCCTCGTTTGACCTCATGTGCCTCTAAGATCCCTCCCTTGATATTCGAGGATATGCTTGGAGTATGTCATCTGTTGTTCATGACTCATTTTCAAAAATAAGCACAACGATAGCAATAGCAATAATAATAGATAGCAGTTACATAGCACTTTGCAAACATTCACTCATTTTATCTGTACTACAATTCTGAGAAGGAGGTGCTACTATTATCCCCATTTTACCCAATGAGGAACCCGTGGCTAACAGAAGTTAAGTGACTTGCTTGGGGTGACAGCTAGTAAATCAATGTCTAAGGCTGGATTTGAACTCTGGTCTTAGTCTTAAGTCTAATACTCCATCCAAGAAGCCAACTAAATTGCCTTACCTTTACTGTTGTTGTTCAAGGAAAATTATTTTCACTTTACAGATAGGGAAACTGAGGCTTAAGAAAGGCATAGTAGTTAAAGTGCTGTATTTGGAGGTAGAAACATCAAGGTTCAGATACAACCTCCAAAACTTACTAGACAAATATGTCACCCTGAACAAGTTCTTTTATATATATATATATATGTGTGTGTGTGTGTGTGTGTATATATATATATATATAATTTATATTTTATTCTTCATCTATAACCATAACCCTTCTACCAACATTTAGGAATCCTGTAATCATGCTTCATCAATTTTTAAATGTTTTGATTGGTCATCAAATTGATCATTTGGAATTCTTAAATCTTTTTATTTGATTTCATTTTATTAATAAACATTTTTAAAGTTTTGAATTCCATCCCTCCCTCCTTCCCTCTCCTCTCCCTCCTTGAGGCAGTAAGCAAATATAGGTTATACATGTGCAATTATGTAAAATATTACCATATTAATAATTTTGTATAAGAAGAATCGAATAAAAGGAAAAAATGAAAGTGAAAAGTAGCAAACTTCAGTCTGTATTCCATTAATATCAGTTCTTTTGGGGCAGCTAGGTGGCACAGTGGATAAAGCACTGGCCCTGGATTCAGGAGGACCTGAGTTCAAATCTGGTCTCAGACACTTGGCACTTACTAGCTGTGTGACCCTGGGCAAGTCACTTAACCCTCATTGCCCTGCCAAAAACAAACCAAAAAAATCAGTTCTTTCTCTGGAAGTGGATAGCATGCTTCAGCATTAGTCCTTTTTTATTATCTTGGATCATGGTATTGCTGAGAATAGCTGTTATTCACAGTTGATGATTGTACAATGTTGCTGTTATTGTGTATGTTGTTCTCCTAGTTCTGCTCAGTTCACTTTATATCAGTTCATAGAAGTCTTTCCAGGTTTTTCTGAAATCATCCTGTTTGTTATGTCTTACAGCACAATAATATTCCATCATGATCATTTACCACAGCTTGTTTAGCCATTCTGCCATTGATGGGCATCGCTTTGATTTCCAATTCTTAGCCACTACAAAAAGAGCTGCCACAAATATAGGTCTTTTTCTTTTTCTTTTCTTTTTTGCATGTCTTTGTGATATGAACCTAAGAGTGGTATTGCTGGATCAAAGGATATGCAGTTTTATAGCCCTTTGGGCATACGAACAAATTCTTTAACCTCCCACAAGCCTCTGTTTTTTCATCTTTAAATTGGGGCTATTGGACTCAGTGGCTACAGAGGTCCCTTGCAGATGTACATTTTGGCTCTTGGACTCAGCTTTAGTGAAGCTCATCTTCTACTCTCAATCTTCATAGTTTATCACTTATTGTATTAACAGTCTGCTCCCACCCACTCTGTACCACTTCCTTTCCCTCTGATTGATACTAATTTTTAATTCTTTAATTTGAACCCTAATCTTATACTAGAGTGTTTCATGACTCACAGCCATACTGGATGCTAGCAGAATCCTGGTAGTAAAACCACAGGGGTAGGTGGATGGGCTCACAGAATAACAGACTTCAGTGTAGCATGTTGAGTTTGCAGTACCTTTGGTGTACATTAACTCTTCATCATCACAACCTAATAAGTCAGGCATTGAAATTACTTTCACTTTACAGATAGGGAAACTGAGGCTTAAGAAAGACATATGGACTTGGTGTATAGTCATATAGCTGGGAAGTGTTTGAGATGGTATTTGAACCCAGGTTTTCCTTACTGAGGCCTTAGAAATGACACATGTGGGGGCAGCGAGGTGGCGCAGTGGATAGAGCACCGGCCCTGGAGTCAGGAGGACCTGAGTTCAAATCTGGCCTCCGACACTTGACACTTACCAGCTGTGTGACCCTGGGCAAGTCACTTAACCCCAAATGCCTCACTAAAACAAAACAAAACAAAAACAAAAACATCCATTTGGGGCAGCTAGGTGGCACAGTAGATAGAGCACCAGCCCTGGATTCAGGAGGACCTGAGTTCAAATCCGGCCTCAGACACTTGACACTTATTAGCTGTGTGACCCTGGGCAAGTCACTTAACCCTCATTGCCCTGCAAAAATTTAGGGGGCAGTTAGGTGGCACAGTGGATAGAGCACTGGCCCTGGAGTCAGGAGGACCTGAGTTCAAATCCGGCCTCAGACACTTAACACACTTACTAGCTGTGTGACCCTGGGCAAGTCACTTAACCCTAATTGCCTCACCAAAAATTTTAAAAGAAATGACACATGTATGTGAAGTCAATGGGAAGGGGGCAAGGGGGGAGGGGACAGGAAAGGCCCCCTAGCTGTGGTGAATTCCTCAAGACCATAGGTCATTTTTTATTATCTTTGTATCTTTGGTCCCTAGCACAATGACTAACATAGTGTAGGCATTTATTGCCTGACCAAGTAGTTTGTAGGAGGTGGCCATGGCACAGACCCTTACAGGAAACTTGGGGTTCTGCAAGGCAGAGGAGAGGATAATGCATTCCAGGCATAGAGTTACCATCTAAAAAGGCATAGAGCAGGGGGGCAGCTAGGTGGCACAGTGGATAAAACGTCGGCCCTGGATTCAGGAGGACCTGAGTTCAAATCCGACCTGACACTTGACACTTACTAGCTAAGTGACCCTAGGCAAGTCACTTAAGCCTCATTGCCCCACAAAAAAAAAAAAGGCATAGAGCAGGTCTGGAAACTCATGTGCAAAGAACCAGAAGCTGGCTAGCTTGGGTAGAATGGGCAATTGCCTAAGGAGTATATGAAGTCTGGATAGGCAGGAGAAGAGAGCCAGATTGTGGAGGGCTTTGGATGGATAGTCTTGTCCTCTGGTCAGCAGTTTCTGGTGCTTTTTGTGTGAATGTGCTGATTGAAGACGTGAACATGAGAAGGAAGGAATTAGTCCATCCCATGCAAGGAGGCTGCTTGGTCCATAAAGCTCTAAACCACAGGAAATCAATGGAATTCACAGATCTGAGTCAGTGTCCAGAAGGCAGCCAGAGGAATTGCTTACCCCCTTTTCACTTTCTTTTCATTTTTTAATTATTATCTTTTGTTTTCATATAACTTAGATTTCCCAGTGTACCTGCCTGCTGTCATCCTTAAAGAACCATTTTTTTGGGGCAGCTAGATGGCACAGTGGATAGAGCACCAGCCCTGGAGTCAGGAGTACCTGAGTTCAAATCCGGCCTCAGACACTTAACACTTACTAGCTGTGTGACCCTGGGCAAGTCACTTAACCCCAATTGCCTCACTAAAAAAAAAAAAAAAAAAAAGAACCATTTTTTTTTTTTGGTGAGGCAATTGGGGTTAAGTGACTTGCCCAGGGTCACGCAGCTAGTAAGTATTAAGTGTCTGAGTCCTGATTTGAACTCTGGTCCTCCTGAATGCAGGGCTGGTGCTCTATCCAGTGCGACACCTAGTTGCCCCTCAGTGCAACTATTTTCAGTCTACCCTTTTTAGAACTCATGCCTAATGAGTCAGATTATGACCAGCAACTTTCTAATCTCCCCCCTCCCATTCAGGTTGCACAGACCTGACTGCTTTGTGTCCATCCAGTTGGCCTCTAGCTTGCCATACCTCAGAGCTGAAGGTTTAATTCATAAACTACATTTCACTCTCTCAATTTTGAATCTTCCTATTTGTTCTTGGCCTTGTCCCAGACAGGGTCCTATCTCCAATCCCTCTTGAATTGCTCATCCATTCTGAATTTCAGAGTCAATATTTTTATATGGAAAAATTTCAGTGTATTTTTTTTTCAAAGAGATTTCATTTCAGGGGGTGGAAGTCTATATTAGAAGCAATATGGTAATTTCTCTAAATTCTTGGAATGTCTGGTTCCTTTCTCAGTGGCTGTTGGTCTTTCTGTTTGGATCTGGTCCATTTTTAACATCTGACCTTTTCCTGATTCTTTTTTATGACAATCTGCTTCACTTGGAGCCCACCATGGTCAGAGTTCACTTCATATTTTTTTTTAAGAGGGGAATCCTTGTTTTAACATTTATTTGGGTTTTTTAATTATTTTATTGCTGACACTTTGAAATAACTCCCTGTTCCTCTGCCAATGGAACTCTGCCTTATAGCTAAAAAGTACACTGAAACAAAACAGATGGATACATCCACTATGTCTGATAGCATACCTCTTTTCCCCCACCCCTAGTTCACTACCTTTGTGCACTAGAGGGAGGGACATTTCTTCATCAGTCCTCTAGAGTTGAGATTGGTGATTGTTCCCTAACTATGACTTGTGGTGGGTATCTTGGGAAATGAGCAGGCAACATCACTGATGTGATGATTTGTGCTAAGACTTGAGGAGGGGGATGTTTATCAAGATAATCAGGTTAAAGGAAAGAGATGTCCAAAGGACAGGGCTCCCTGTTACCCAAGCAGCAGCCCAAGTTTACATTCCAATATATACTTACATGGTACAGTGCCTGGCACATTAAGTGCTCAATAAATGTTTTATCTATCCATCCATCCAAAGATAAAAATCTTCTCCAAAGATTAGAAGTAAAGTAGTCCAGGGCAGCTAAGTGGTGCAGTGGATAGAGCACCAGCCCTGGAGTCAGGAGGACCTGAGTTCAAATCTGGCCTCAGACACTTAACACTTAGTAGCTGTGTGACCCTGGGCAAGTCACTTAACCCCAATTGCCTCACCAAACACCCCCCCCAAACAAAAATAAACAAAATAAAACAAAACAAAAAAAGAAGTAAAGTAGTCCAAATGGGAAGGAAGCTAGCCTCAGAATGAGAAAACTATTAATTTCGATATCTTAATATTTTCAATTGGTATCTTGGTTTTTTAATGTTTTCCAGTATATCCAACCTCTCCCCCTGTCCCAGAGAGCTATCCTTTCTAACATGGGGGATGAAGATGAGTGGAGAGGCAGTTTAGTAAAACTAAAGATTAGATTGTAAGCTCCTTGAGGTCAGGGACTATCTTTTGTCTCTTTTTGTTATATACCTTTCTTTTTTTCAGGGCAATGAGGGTTAAGTGACTTGCCCAGGGTCACACAGCTAGTTAAGTGTCAAGTGTCTGAGGCCAGATTTGAACTTAGGTACTCCTGAATGCAGGGCCTGTGCTTTATCCACTGTGCTACCTAGCTGCCCTTTTTTGTCTCTTTTTGTATTGGTGTTTATCACAGTTCCTAGAACATAGTTGGTGCTTAAGAAATGTTTATTTTTACCACTAGCCAACATGAACCTAGTCAACAGTATAGGCAGTATTTCTTATACCTGTGCAAGGAATGCATTTTTGCTGTGACAAGCTGGGGGCGGCGGGGAGAGGGGGGGTGGTTCTTTCCATTTAGCTATTAGAAATCATTGTATATTGTTTTCCTAGTTCTGCTTATTTCATTTTGCATCAATTTCACATAAGTCTTCCCTGTGCTTTTCTGAATTCTCCCTATTCATTGCTTCTTACAGGAATGGTGTTCTATTACAGTCATCATTCATGTCCTGCAAATTGTTTAGCCAGTCCCCATTTATTTCTGTAGAAGTGCAACTCTATTAATGTTTTTGAGACTTTCTCCCCTTCTGGTGACATCACTGCTGTGCTCTTTTTGTTCCTCAGGTGTGCCTCACCCTCCCTCTTCTGTGTCTTTGCTTCAGAAAAAGTTCAGCTCTAATAATTTTGATAGAGAGGGGACCTTTCCTAGGTTTTTGTCTTCCCTGGCTTCTATGGTTATTTGGGAGATCTTTGGCCAATGAAAGGATGTGAACAGTCACTTTTCTTGGTTCCAAACTTTCTTTCTAATTTAATTTTCTTTTTACTTTTAAAAAAAATTTATTAAAAATCACCATAAGGGGGCAGCTAGGTGGTGCAGTGGATAGAGCACTGGCCCTGGATTCAGGAGGACCCGAGTTCAAATCCGACCTCAGACACTAACACTTACTAGCTATGTGATCCTGGGCAAGTCACTTAACCCTTATTGCCCTGCAAAAACAAAACAAAACAAAAATAATCATCAACCGACTTGAACATTTCTGTTTACAGGGTAAAAAAAAAGTCTATAAAACTGGGAACTCCACTTAGGTTCAGATTTTTTTCAAGTATATATTAAATTTATGTGAGAGTAACAGAATTGCCCTGTTTTGTGTCCCCTTCTGAATATTTTAATTTTCTTGTTCTTATTTAAAATGTTTTATTGATGCTCTTTTCTCTCTCTCTCTTTTTGTTTGTTTCTTTCTTTTTCTTGGGGAGGGGGAGGGGAATGAGGGTTAAGTGACTTGCCCAGGGTCACATAGCTAGCAAGTGTCAAGTGTCTGAGGCTGGATTTGAACTTGGGTCCTCCTGAATCCAGGCTGGTGCTTTATCCAGTGCACCTCCTAGCTGCCCCCCCCCCAGGCTCTTTTCTTTTTAAAAGAAATTTTATTGGTTTCTCTTTCCTTTCCCCTCCCAGGAAGCCATCCCACAGAACAACAACAAAAAAAAATTGTAAAAGGGAAAAAAAAAAGAAATCAACTGAAGTAGTCAATACTTTGAAAAAAGCCTGAATATTTATACAATGTTCCACACCTCATGCACCCTATGTACCCGCACACTTCTGTAAAGTTGCTGGGTGCCTGGAATCTGCTCAATGCTCTTCTTTGGTTTTAGGCTTGGTCTTTGTAATTTTGCAACATTCACTTTCAATTGTTTGGCAGTTACTCTTCCGAGTTACATTGTTGTCATCTTCATGTGTAATGTGGCCTTGGGCTCAGTTTCCTTCACCCTATATCAGTTCATGGAAGTCTTCCTAAGCTTTTTGTTTTTTTCATCAAATTCAGTATTTCTTATTGCACAGTAATGTTCAAATGCATTTATGTGCCAAAATTTATTTAGCCATTCCCAATCATGGGCAATTGATACTTTTCTCTGTCCTCTTTTTTCCCTTGTATCTCTAACTCTCCTTAATAACTCACAAAATCCCTTCCCCCAAGATTACCAAATTAATAGTCAAATGAAACAATTCAATGTGTTGGTCAGTTTTAAACTATATGTTTCACCCTGATTCTCCAGTCATCCTGTTCCTCCTCCCCAAAAGGAAGGTGTTGTGCTCAGTCACTGCCTTCTACAATGTTTCAGTCACTCCACAGCACCAAAAACAGTGCCCCTGCCTTCCCACAGTCATTCCTAAAGGGATGACTTTTTATTGTCTCTTTTTAATCATCAGTTTTTGGCAGTCTGGGCTGTAAGCTTAGGCTGCTTTGTGGGCATCAGGGAGGGAGCCTGGTTGTTTGGGTCTCGGTCCCTCGGTCTCTCCCCCCCCCCTTCCTCCCCCTCTCCCTTTTGCCTGGCTTACTCATCTTGAAGCATCTCCACCTCCCCATGTTTCTTCCCAGTCCAGAATGGAGGTGGTACTGCCTACTCATGGCTTAGAACACCATTAATCATGATTAGGAGAAATCATTCCAGGACCTTGTCCCTAATGCAGGGGGAAGAGACTTCTCATAAGCACTGAGCTATAGATCTGGGAGAAGCCTTGGACATCATCTAAGCCTTTCACTTTGCCAGTGAGGAAATAACATCACGGCTAGATAGGGTGCTGCTCCCTGAGTCAGGAAAACAAGAGCGAAACCACTTGGTGACTCTGGGCAAGTTGCTTAACATCTCTAGGTCCCCCTTTTCTCACCATGAAAGTGAAGCTAATAATACCTTTAGTAGGCCCCTCACGTGTTGTAATGAGACTCAAATGAGATGTTGTCTATAAAGTATTTTGCCTTATTTGAAGTCCGATAGCTGCCACCTCCTGCTATTAAAATTATTGGCATTATTATTCATGAGAATTTAGATTTAGAGGTAGAAGGGACCTCAAAAGCCATCTAGCTCCCCCCCCCCATATTTTCTGGAAGAAGAAATTGAGGCCCAGAGTGGGCCTCAGCTTATGGGGCCTCTGGGGCCATGCAGTCTTTTTTTTTTTTAATTGCTATTGTGTCCTTGACAAACATCATCAAACCTGGGCATTTCTATTTATCCAGAAGTACAGAGAAAGAGGGTTATATATGGACCCATTGATTGTGACTTGTCAAGGCAATGTGGACCGAGGTTGGATTGGAACCCGGATTCTTTGACTCCAAATGCAGCATTTTTCTCCTGAGGCATGCTATAGTGGATGGGGGTGGGGATGAAGATGGTGTGGTTTTTTTCCTGGCACCTGGAGCCCAGGGAGGGGAAGTGTGTGGTTGTCCTTCCCACCATAGCACAGAGCATTGATGTAAACCTAAGCCTTTTGCCGGTGCTTGGGGGGGGGGGCAGGGAGGAACAGACCACTACCAGTGCTCCATACCTTCTGGGAATTAGCCCTTCCCTTGGTGGGTGGCAGAGAGATGCTGCTGTCTCCTATGATCACTGATCAAGCATCAAAACTCACATTCCCTATTCCTTTTCTTGTTTCTTTCCTTGGGCTTGTTAGCTGGTTCTGAAGGCAGTTCCAAACTAGGAATTAGTTCTTTTCTCACAACAGCTTAGAGGGAGTTCCCCGGCAGCTGCCCCCGAGCCCCAGGATTCCCTCCGGCTCAGCATGGTTAAAGAGTCAATCATTTATGCTTCCTGTTCTCTCTGGCTGTGACAGTATCCCAGGAGAGCAGAGCAGAGTGGGGCTACACTGAGCTCCATCCAACCGAGCCCAGGCTTGTAGGGACCTGCTGTGGAAAGGACGTGAGCCCAGGCAGGTGAGCCCCACAGCCTGTCCTGCAGTCCTGTTGACAAGAGATGTGATTAGAAGCCAGATTTGTGTAACCAGTATGTAACAGTTCACACCCACAGGAGTATTGTTCCTTGTAATGTGGTCATTTACCTTGGAGAGCCACAGTCTGGAAACAGGTCATGTTCTTTGCCCTCCATTGAGGATAGATGATAGATTGGGAAATGGAGCCCATGTCCTAGAATGGGTGGATGGTCAAACTGAAATACCTTGAGATGATGAAGAAGAGCATTCTCATTTGGTTTCTTCTCTTGCTTCTAAAGAATGGGGCAGAAGAAGAGACTGCTTCAAAGTAGGTTTTACTTCATGGTTCTATTAAAGGAAGAAGTGTAAATCTTCTAAAGGGGACTACTTGATAGCATGTAACATTGGATTTGGATTTAAGGTCTGGTGTTGTGTGCTTGTTGCCCAATCGGGCCTTGTGCATGGTGGTCACACCTGTACTTGTGTGTACATGCAGGATGTGGGTGTATCTGGCTATGTGGCTTTCTCTTCAGAGAGTCTGCATGTGTGTACAGGTTTAAGCTGTGTGTGGGTGTGTGTTTCTGTTTGCACTCTGGGTCTATGTTTCTGCATCCACACCCAGAGAGAGAGAGAGAGAGAGAGAGAGAGAGAGAGAGAGAGAGAGAGAGAGATACTGATTGATTATGTTTTAACCCTGCTCTTGGTTAGGGTAACATGACTGCCTTCTGTGAGAGAGAGACAGAGACAGGGAGATGCAGATGGATGGACAGAAAGGCAGGTGGATAGAGAAGAGGGAGTAAGTGACTGCAGCCTGTGCAAAGAGAGGTTATAGCCTGCCACTTAGGGTGTACATGACTGCTCTGTGCACACACACGTTTGTTTAAGAGTGACAGGGACTGGGGGACAGGCACACACAGAGAACAGGGAGTAAGTGACTCCAAACTATACTAAGAGAGATTACAACCTTTTGGCCAGGCTCCTAGGAAGGGGATGTGACAGAAGAGGAAAGAAGAGGAAACCACCCCCAGAGCTATTGCTCCATCTTCCTCACTGCTCAGTGTCCATGTCAGCTGTCCACCATTTAGAGCCCATTTCCTCCTTTGAGCCTCCCTTCAGCCTCCTGACCCACATAGGAGGGGATCTGGTTGGTGCATCAAAGACTACTCCTCACATGTGGAAGAGTAGTAATACCTGTGGGCTCTTCCCTGGGTTGCTGGGAGGATCAGCTGGGATGATGTATATATCGAAATAGGACCTTGCAGTGGTCAGTTGTGGAAGGCAGAGTGCTTACCTTGATGGGAGTCCGGAACCTGATTGAGACATGGCCTTGGGAAAATCACTTTGAGTCTCAGTTTCCTCATCTGTAAAGACAGGATAGCGAGCACCATCTCTCAGTAGAGGTAAAGGGCTCTTTCATCCTTCAAATGGGATCACTTTGGGTGCTAAATAAAGTGTGTTGCTGATACAGTAGAAATAACACAAGATTTGGAATCACTACCTATGTGGGCTTGGGCAAGTCACTTTAGATTTGGGGGTTTCGGTTCTCCAGCTGTAAAATGAGGGGTTTGGACCAGAGTTCCAGCCCACAGTTCTACTATCCTCTGGGGAAGGGGAGGCATCTCAAGACTAGAGTGGTCTGCTTAGGCTTATTGTTTGAGCTCCTAGAATTCCATCAGGCTGGAAGGAATCACCATCTAGTACAAGCCTCTTGATTTTCAGATAAGGAAACTGAGGTATAGAGAAGTGACATTGGGCTTTGAAAGCCCTTTCTTACCTTTCCAGTTTCCTTATATCACTTATATCACCTACATAGTCTGGGGTCTGTTGATACAGAGCATTCCTGTTATCCCTCAAACTTAACACTACCTGTCCTGACTCTGAGCCTTTTCCTCATGTCCCTCATGGCTGGAACTCTTCCCTCATCTCCATTCCCTGACTCTCCTTCAAGTTGTAGTCCAAGTCCCACCTTTTGCAATAAGCCATTTGCAGGCCTTAATCATGGTGCTTTTTCTCTGCGATGATCTCCATTTATCCTGTCTACATCTTGTTTCTACACACTTGTTTGCAAGCTGTCTCCCCTAGTAGACTATGAGGACTTTAATAGAAGGGACTGCTTTTGTTTTCCAGTCTACTAGGTTCTTAAATGTTTGTTGACTTGACCCCAAGGGACTTGCCCAAAGTAACACAGGTGGTGGCAGAGACAGGATTTGAACCTAACTGCCTCACATCCAAAGCCCTTCTTTTACAAATCAGGAAACTGAGGCCACACCCCTAGGGAATCAATAGCTGAGGCAGGGGAACCCATTGTGCTTCAGGAGTACCAAGCTATCCATTCCAGGAGTCACTTGAGCAGAATGTGGGCTGCTAGCAGGTGCTGGGATGTCCTGCTTCTAAAGCCAACGTGTCCAGAAAATTCTCCCCTCTACCCTCTGTCTTCCTTTTCTCTTCTGAGGGGATCCCAGGCTGGCTTCCTGTCTGCTTAGCACCAAAACAATTGCACAGGGGGAAGGAGAGGACAAGGGTTTCCCAAACCGGTCTGACCACTGGCTCTCCCTTGGGAATAACCTGGTTGGAGAATTGCCCGGATGACTGTCTTGGGTGGGGCTCAGCTGCTTTTCTGGAGAGTGGCAGACCTGTCTGGAGACTTGGGCCAAGGACAGATGCTGTGTGGCCTGGGTGGGAGGCAGAGTAAGAGTGTCCAGTTGAAGTGTTTGTTCTTCAAAAGCGATCTATGTAGAACGTCAGACCTTTTAGAAAGGGTCTCGGTTTGATGGTCTAATCTAATGGTTAACCCCTTTTTCAGAGAAGGAAACTGAGAGACAAAGAATTTGTGACTTACCTGAAGTTGTTTGTTCAATCATATCATGCCAGAGTCTACATCTGAATCCTAGTCATCCCCCATTGAAGGGCTGAGTAGGGCTGAGGCAGTGTGTCAGCTGCCCCTAAAGACAAGCATCATGGTTAGGCCTGGGAAAACATTCAGTGGTTGTTTTGAGAAAACGTTGGTTTGGAAGCAGAGGAGCTCAGTTGGAGTCCTGCCTCAGCCACTCCAACTCTGCATGACCTTTGGTATTTCCCTTGTTGTGGACCTCAGTTTGCTTGGCTATCAAATGGGAGTGTGGAGATAGATGACATCAAAGGAGCCTTTTAGCTCTGAATCTAGGACCCCATGACCTCTGTTGGGAGAGGAAAAGGGAGAGGTTTCACTAGCTTGGTTGGACTTACAGAAGTGGTGACAAACTCAAAGAGAAAGAAAGCCCTGTGGGACCTTGTTGACTTAAAAAAAAACTTCAAATAAACATTATCTATGTTGCATTGCATTTTTATATTGTTAAACATTTCCTGGTTACGTTTTAATATGGTTTGACTGCACTAGCGATACACTGTGGCTGTGCTTGTGGGGGTTGGGAGTTTGGAGTGCAGAGGGGGCAGGCTGTGGAAGTGGCATAGCTAAGGCACTGGAGAAGAGGAGAGTTAAGAGTTGTGAGGTGGAGGGGGCAGCTAGGTAGTGCAGTGGATATAAGCACTAGTCCTGGATTCAGGAGGTCCTGAGTTCAAATCCAGCCGCAGACACTTGACATTTACTAGCTGTGTGACCCTGGGCAAGTCACTTAACCCTCATTGCCCCACAAAAAAGGAAAATAGGTACCTGCACACATATAAATACATGCATGTATTCACTCTCACGCCTATAAAACATATATATATATATATATGAGTTGGGGGGTGGGGGGTAGCCAGGGTATCTATTAATGGGATGGAGGCAGATGGGTTAGGTAGAGCCTAGGAGTGCTGGCCCTAGGCACTTAGTCTTACTACCTCATCACTTCCAGGAATAGAACCTAGATAGAAGAAAGACAGAGGATCCCTGAAACCACACTGCCCTGTGACTGGAGAATGGCTTCACCCCCACTCAGGAGCCTCTGCCTTAGCACACGTTGGAGGTGCTCATCTCAATTATTGGGAGGCCAGAAGGAGTTTCTCTTTAGTCCTGAGGACCCACAAAACATGATGTCTAGGGCTCTACCAGGCCCAGGGGACAGAACCTCAGGAGATTTCAAGGAGGATGACTTCTGGAGGCCGAATCAGGAACTCAGAGATCCCAAGGTTGAATAGAGGGAAGGGACACTGTAAGTGTCTGAAGCAGGGTCTGAACCCGGGTTTCCTGACACCAATTCTAGTGCTCTGTGTCCTGAAGCCAGCCTCTTTGGTGGTGCCATCTAGTACGAATGAGGGTGAATCCTTGGCACCTGGCACAGAGAGAAAATGGCATGTTCTAGAACAGCCCGTGTATATTAGTGGTGTTCTTCTGGAGCTGAGGCTTGCTCCATATCCACCATGCTGCCTTTTAGTTAGTTTTGTGCCCCCAAGAAGGACCTTCTAAATAGTTGGGTGTGTGTGGGAATTTTTCTTCTCTCTTGTCTTTGGCCTCTTGGAGGAGGGGCATAGGGAGGAAGGATACAATCAATCTAGTATTCTTTCTGCCTAGCTAGGCCTTGAAGTCTGGCCACAGGGGCAGATGAGACCAGACAGGCTGCTTGGGGCCAGGGAGTCATCTCTGAAAACACAGTTGGCTTCTCAAGCTTCTTAGCCTGCTCTTTTGTGACATTTTGAGCTAGGTACGCAGGTAGGAGATGGAAGAAGAAAAGAGCAAAACTTTACCATCTGGAAAGCAGATGTGAATCACTCGGTTGTCTTCCCCACACAGAGACAACATGTTGCTGCATTTGGCTCTTTGGGGGCTGGGTTAAGTGTTGGGGCAGAACACTCAATGGGAAACGTGTGGGCTTTACATTTAGATAACCTGGCTTTCAATGCCATCTGGCCAGAGGCAAATTACTTTTCTCTGCCTCTATTTCCCCATCTGTAAACCAAAGGGGCTGGGCTAGGAAACATGTAAGAATTCATCCAGGATTTAATAATATGACTATTAAATGACATTTAATAAATGACTATTAAAATTTTTATTAACAATAATTTTAACTAAGTATTATTACAGAAAGTTCTTATCTGGGATAAGTGAACCACTGCACAGAATTCTACATAAAGTGATTTTTAAAAATTTAATATGGGGGGCAGCTAGGTAGCACAGTGGATAAAGCACCGGCCCTGGATTCAGGAGGACCTGAGTTCAATCCAGCCCTAGACACTTGCCACTTACTAGCTGTGTGATCCTGGGCAAGTCACTTAACCCCCATTGCCCAGCCAAAAAAAAAAGAAAAATATAGATATATATAATATGGATTTGCCCACAGACATGGGGAAAAGAAGAAAGGAGGGAGGCAGGAAGGGGACCAGGGAGAGCAAGGGGGCTGGCACAGGGTTCAAGGGTACATGGAGGCCAGGGACAAAGAAGGATGGGAAACATTTGTGGCTGGGGTCAGCCACCGGGGGCCTGGTCAGAACTGAGAAGAAGAACACGTGGGAAGCAGGCACATGAGGGCTAGGCATGGACAGGAGAGGACAGGTGATATGGGCCAGGGATTGGCATGTGGTGCCTAAGCAGGGACTGATAGAAGACAGACACATTGAGGATCCTTCTGGCTTCACTTGGAGGGTTTTTCTTTTTAGGGGTGGGGTTTGCGTGAGGAGGGGGTGGGGGGAGGGTAGGATGCCACCCATGGTGAGCCAGAAGGCAGGAGCAGAAAGAACACAGCACTGTACAGTAAAATGAACAGGTTTTTTTAATGCAGTTTTTCAAAATTTTTACATAAAGTTGGAATTGTGTAATGTGAATTTGCATAAATTGAGAAGTACCAACAAATCATTGTCATCATCATAAATTATTAATGAATGAGAAGGTTCCAGGATCTTCATCTTCTTCTTCTTCTTCTTTTGGGGAGGCATTTGGGGCTAAGTGACTTGCCCAGGGTCACACAGCTAGTGTCAAGGGTCTGAGGCTGGATTTGAACTCAGGTCCTCCTGAATCCAGGGCCACTGTGCCACCTAGTTGCCCACCAGGATCTTCTTAATAATATAGGCATGTGTTATGGTGGTCAGTAGCTCAGACTTAAGGCAGATTTTCTTACTGATGCTTTGAAAATAAAATAAAGTTCTCTCGAATGAATGAAAGGAAAAGCATTCATGAATCACATCACACAAACATATACATGCTAAACGCTGGGGGTATAGAGACAAAAATGTGGCACTCGCAGCTGGCCCGGAGCTCAAATTCTAGTAGGTCGATTCAATGAAGGAAGGTTCAGCAGCTGGGCAGATGGGCCTTAACAAAGACTTATTCTGAAGCAAAGCAAATCCCTGTACTTTGTGTGCATAGGTCAGCCATATTCTCTACCTGTTTCTGACATCTGGCCACTGCACTAATCAGGAAGGCTTCTGCTATCTTTTTTTCCCCTAACATCCTTCCATGTTCTTTTACATCATAGTCCTGCTCACTTCCCTCTGCATCAGTCCAGGGTAGATCTTCCCAAGTTTTTCTGGACTTTTCAGATGGGGTCTTTCTCATTGGTACAGTAGCATTGCATGCATTATAATTTGTTCTACCGTTCTCCAGGTGCCACACGCTCTGTGGTCTTTTGTGAGCCTCCCAGACATGGCACTGCCTATTCAAACACTCCAACTTTATGGCCTTCCCTTTGCTAACTAAGTCTGGGTTTGGGGGAGCTGTGCTAGCAGTCAGATGAGGTCATTTTGGAGTCTCAGCACTTCCTCCTTTCAGTGACTTCCCCATAAAAGAATCCAAATGTAAACTTCTATGAGGCCTGGAGGGAGGGGACTCAACCTGAGACAACAGCAGTGGGTTTCACTGCTTTAGAAGCAAGCCAGTCCCCAAATAAGGGGGGGCCTGAGAAATGGGAGGACATTATCACCAAGTGCAAGAAAACCACCTGTAAGCAGCCTAAACTACAACAACCAAGAACATGCCTCAGAAGCACCCTCTGAAGTAGGTACAGCAGATGTTCTTGTATCTGATTTACAGACTAGGAAACTGAGGCTCGGCAGGGAAGGGAATTCCCAGCACTCACAGCTAGGACAGGTCAGGGTTGGGGTTCTGACCCAGGTCTCCTCTTAAACTGAAGCTCACGCTTACTTTCTTTTTGTTTGTTTGGTTTTTTTTCGAGGCAGTGAGGGTTAAATGACTTGCCCAGGGTCACACAGCTAGTGAGTGTCAAGTGTCTGAGGCTGGATTTGAACTCAGGTCCTCCTGAATCCAGGGCCAGTGCCTTATCCACTGTGCCACTTAGCTGCCCCTGGAACTTACTTTCTGCTGGGCCTCTGTGCTGCTGCTGGGCTTCTGGATTGATAGGGGAATAACTCCAGGGGGTATCTGGAGGAGAGGTTGACTTATTGGCCCTGAAAATGGACCAGACAACATCTTGTGACATTAGTAGACCCCTCTGGATGAACCACGGGTATGGTCTGGAGGTGTAAGGTGACTCTGAACAGGCCCAGTTTTCCAGGAAAGTACTGCCCTTTTTTTATTGTTTCATTGTTTCCAATAGTGTCCAGCTCTTTATGACCCCCATTTAGGGTTTTCTTGGCAAAGACACTGGAGTGGTTTGCTATTTTCTTCTCCAGCTCATTTTACATGTGAGGAAATTGAGGCAAACAGGGTGAAGTGACTTGCCCAGGGTCACACAGCTAGTGAGGGCAGATTTGAACTCAGGAAGATGCCTTCTTTTCTCCAGGACTGATGCTCTGTCCACTGTGCCACCTAGCTGCCCTAATTGTTGCCCTTACCCCTATAGGAAAGTGCAATAGAGATCACACTTGCCAAGAATAAATATTCTTAAATAAATACCCTCTGTGATCTGGCTGCTGTTCGTTGCTTGAGATTCCTGCTCCTTAGTGTCAAATGTAGACCTGGAAAGGAATGTGAGACAGCATTGAGTCCAACTCTCTTCTTTAACAGATGAGGAAACTGAGTCTGAGAGAGGTTAAGTGACTTTCTCAAGTGCTCATACAGAGCACTTGACTTAAGCCCAGAAAACTGGGCTTCAAGACTTGCATCAGACCCTTAAAGCCTTTCTTGATCCCTCTTGTTTATTCTGTATTTACCTTGTTTGTACAAAAAAGTCATTTGCTTGTTGTCTTCCTCATTAGACTGAGCTCCTATGGTGCAGGGATTGGGTTTTGCCCCTTTTTGTATTCCCAGTGCTTATAAATGTTTATTGACTGACAGACCCTGGGCAGGTCTTTTATTCCCTGAGCCTCAGCTTCCTTATTTGTAATATGAGGATTAAAGCATCTCCCTTTACAGGGGTTGTGTGAAGAGCAAAAAGAGATACAGGCAAAGTGCTTAATAAACTTCTGTCTCCAAAAGAAGGCTGGATAGAGTAGAAGCACTCTGTAAGAGAGATCAGTTCATTTGAAACTATTAACGCCTAAGTTTAGAACGAATGCCAGCTGGCCCAGAGCTGGAGCTCAAGGAACACTTGATTTGGGTGGGGAAAAGGAAGGGTCAGTGGCCCTTTCAGAAGCAACAAATTTGGATGGACTTTTCTGGGAGTTTGCCTAAGAAATACAAGTCACTTCTATAAATCAGCTTTTTGAGGCTATGGTCAGCAGGGAAGGAGTTAGTAGCTACATAAAGATGGAAGAAAAGAGACAAAAATGGGTACTATTAGAATTGTGGGGCTGATCTGCAGAGAAGACAGGAGATGGGTATAGTAGAGGGAATAACCTGAGGTACTTAGTATACAGAGATGCCTCAGCATACAGTACATACGTACATACAAACACATATCTGTAGATGTGTTTTTCCTGCTAGGGGTTGCTTCCTTCTTTCATATATGCATCTCCTGGGCCTAGTGGAGTCTGGCACATAGTAGGTGCTTAATAAATGCATGTGCACTGATTGCTGTTAGGGAATTGGCAGTTGGAGAGGGGGGGAACTCATAGAAAGTGGTCGTAGTCATATTCTCGTTAATGACATCGTCCTTGCCTGAAAACATGGAAAGGAGGTAAAGTTTGGAACAATCACTGGGAGATTGGTTAGAGAATCCATTAGGGAGGAGTCAAGGAATCACTTTGCTGCCACTTGGGCCCAGCTGAGATTCTCCAACTTAAATTTGAAGCAGACAGCTCAGGTGGGTGACTTCCTCCACTCACATTCAGCAGCCGAAGGAGGAATTGAGGCAGTGGTGATAGTAACAACACAAGGTTGGCAACAGGACAAGAGAGAAAGAGATTGGAGCCTTGAAAATAGTGTAGGGATGAACTGGATGACTAAGGGGCTGGGCTTGGGAAAGGATGACTGTGGCTAGGGCTTCTGCCTCAGAGCAAGAAAAGTGTTCAAGGAAGCATGGCTGAAAGGGGAAGAGTACGGACCTGTGCAGGCAGCCCATGATGCTGTCAGTCTTCTCTTAAGGAAGCAGTGTGATACAGTGGAAGGCAGACTGAAATAGGAACCATGAGATCTGGATTTGAATTCTGGCCTCAACAACTAGCTGTGTGACTATGGGCCAAATAGTCATGATGGCATTATTGACCTCACAGGTTACTTTGAGGAAAGCATTTTGTAAATCTTCAAGTGCTTATACATGTGACGATGATCATTTGTCTAGTTGTTACTCCTGGACTAGAAATTCTTGGGTATTCCCAGAGTTCTGAGTAATAGCTTGTACAACAATCAGGATCAGGATTTGGCACATGTAATGACCAACAAAAAGCATTCTGCTTGTGGATGGGCTCTCCGAACAGGCAAGTATTCAGGAGTGAAATGAAAATATCCCTTATGGGTGCTATCCACATGAACCCATCTTAGCAAGGAAATGTCAAACTTGTATCCAGTTGTTTATGGAAAGGGAGGGGTTTATGCTGGTTGTTTAGGACTGGGACATTGCCAACACAAAGGATTATAATTAAGGAGGGTAGAGCCGGACCCTAGTTTGCTGATAAGCAATACCTAGGTCTGCCGGACGATGTGCTGGATATGGATGAATGCTGCATATCCTACTGATACCCCATTATTCAAAGATCTCCTAGTTATCTTGCCCTTCCCAGTTTTTGCATTTCCTCCCCCTTTGTTTTGTAAACATACAAAAGGCCAGGTCTTCTCTCACTCTAGAGGGACGGTTTTCCATAGTGATCTGTCCCTGGGCCATATATTCCTCTCTCCTAATAAATCTTTTTATTTTTATTTTTGGGGGATGGGGCATTGAGGGTTAAGTGACTTGCCCAGGGTCACACAGCTAGTAAGTGTCAAGTATCTGAAGCCAGATTTGAACTCAGGTACTTCTGAATCCAGGGCCAGTGCTTTATCCACTGTGCCACCTAGCTGCCCCTATAAATCTTTTTATTTTACAAGAAAAACAAATTAAGGAGGCTACCCGTAGTAATGAACTCTGTAAGAAAATGGGAAAAAGTGGGCAATATATCATTTCAGGTGAAAAAAATTTAGCACCTAACCAAGCTAAGGATCATTCCCAGCATCTACTGCTTTTGCCCCTACACACATTGCTGAATGAAGTAAGAGAAAATCTTGCAATTGCTCATAAAACAAATTTATGTTGCTCAGCCTCAAATGGGTCCTCCCTGCTGCTAGGCAATTCTTCTTCTTCTTCTTTTTTTTTTTTTTTTTTAGTGAGGCAATTGGGGTTAAGTGACTTGCCCAGGGTCATACAGCTAGTAAGTGTCAAGTGTCTGAAGCCGGATTTGAACCCTGGTACTCCTGACTCCAGGGCTGGTGCTCTATCCACTGCGCCACCTAGCTGCCAATTCTACTATTGCTCCCTCATCAACTCACTCTCCCAGTCTCCCAAATCTTTTCATCCCTTCTCAGACCTTTTATGGTTCCTCTCCCCTCTACTTTCTTAGCTGAGAATTTTGCTTCAGATTCTAGAGGTTAAAAAAAAAATGTAAGCCATTTCCCATGAGCTCCCTCTTCTCTCCTCTTCCTCATCTTCTACCATTCAAGTAACTTTTGCCTCTCTCCTTTACTCCTGTCTCACACAAAGAAGTGACTTTACTCCTTTCTAAGGCTAGCCCCTCTGCCCGGATAGGTAATCCATTCCATCCCATTTTCTCCAGCAGATTGCCCCTTCTCTCACTTATCTTCAGTCTCTTCCTATCTCCTGGTTAAGCATGTCTATGTTTTCCTCTTCTTCAGAAAACCCTAATTATCCTTCCATCTCTGCTACCATCATATATAGATATATAGATATAGATATCTGTGGATAAATTCCTTGAGAAAGTCATCTACAACGATTGCTTCCACCTTCTCTCCTCTCCCTCTCTCTCTCCAAAGTTACCAGGGATCTTAAAAAAATATGGATGCTTTTTGTTTCTTACATCATCATGGTATCCCATGTGTCCTTCCTCCTCCCCTTCCATCCCTTATGACAAAGAGTATGGGGGGAGGTGTCTGAGAAAGTCTGAAAACATGGGAGGAACAATGCCCTCAGGCCTCCTGTCCGGGAAGCAGGGGCTTGGGGGTGTCTTCTCACATCTCTTCAATTGGTGCACTTTTTCTTTCCATTTACATTTCTGTGATCACTGTGTATATTGTTATCTCTGCTTTCCTTATTCTGCTGCATCAGTTCTTCTACATCTTCCCAAGGCTTCTCTATGCATTCCACACATCATTTTTTTAAGTGAGGCAACTGGGGTTAAGTGACTTGCTCAGGGTCACACAGCTAGTAAGTGTTAAGTATCTGAGGCCGGATTTGAACTCAGGTCCTCCTGAATCCAGGGCTGGTGCTCTATCCACTGCACCACCTAGCCGCCCCCCACACATCATTTTTACAGGACAGTAATATTCCATTACCTTTATGTACTCCAATTGATGGATATCTACTTTCTTTTCAACCCTTAGGTGTCACAGAAAGTGCTGCTATAAATATTTTGGAGTAAATGGGGACTTTTTCTTTTCATTGGCTTCCTTGGGGTATAAACCCCAGTGACCTCTTATTTTCCAAATCCAGTGGCCTTTCCACAATCCTTATTCTTCAGGTCTTCCTGATTCCAGGTCCTGCCCACTAAAGTCCTTCACACTAAGTATTTAATGAGAGCCAGCTAATCATTGGCTTTGCTTGGCTCTCCTTATTTAAGATTGTGATTCGCATGTGGAGAGCTCGTAATCAAAGCTTCTTGGACTGGACGGGGAATCCCATCTCTTTCATTCAATGAGCCCGAGAAAGCCCTTTCTTTTAAGGGGGTGTACCTAGTACAGGGGTCGGGCTACTGAAGCAAACACACCAAGTGCTCTGATTTCCTCTTGTAAAATGAGTTGGATAACCTCCCTTCCAGCTCTAGAATCCTGTGGAAGAGATTCTATTCTCTAACTTCCCCACATTGTTCCGTTCTGACTGGGGAAGGGGTGCAGTGGCACATTTTGGAGTGGCAGATCTGAGCCCGGGTAATAGGATGCCGCGATTCATCAAGACGAGAACGAAAATGTATTCTGTGCCCACCTGGCAGGCCATCGTCCGGGTGAACAAGGCCCAGATCTTATTGGGGATTAGGGAGGCTGGAGCAGTGAGAGAGGGGGTGCCTTAGCCATCTAAAGACCTCGGTTACCTGCAGGCAGGCTGGGACGTTTTCCGGACCAGGCAGGGCTCTCTAACTTGCCACTCAGTGCTCAGGGGAAAGTCCGAGAAGACAGATGTGGCTGCAGAGCTTGAAAGAGAAGCTGGGCGGGAGGGGGGGGGGGTGGTGCTGCTTGTTTGAGTTTTGAGGGTTTCAATCTTCTGCTCCTTGCTCTCTTAGCTGAATTGAGAGTGTTGGGGAGGGGGCAGGGAAGCTAGCAAGGAGCGCGGGGGAGGGAGAAAGGGAGGGACTGGGCAGGGCGGGGCTGGGCTGGGCCGGGGCCATGCTGGGGCTGTGGGTGCTAGCTGAGTGAGCCTGCCTCTCCCCAGCCCCCAGTCAGGACCCTTGAGCCAGACCAACCTCCCTTGAGGACGCTCCTTCCCACCGCCACTGCAGGGGGACCTGCTGGTACGTGTTGGTACGTGTGCGGGGTGCCCGGTGTAATGGCCCCTTCAGCCGAGTCTGAGGCAGGGGCGGGGGGCGGGACTGCTGCTGCTGCTGCTTAAGTGCCTCTGCTGCAGCCGCTTCCTGCTTAGCTCTGCTGGGAGAAAGCTGGGGCTTGTCACGTTCTTCTGGCCCCTGGGGAAAGGGGGGGGGGCGGAGAATCCTCCAACCCCAGGTTTCAGGGATCTGCTCCACCTTCAACCTGAGAAAGTGACCGCGGAAAGGGAGACTGGATATGGACAAACCCCCTCCCCTAGCCCGGCTCTGTTGGAGTGGGCTGAGTGGGGGCTGCGCTCGTCTGGGGGTGGCCTGTGGGGGGGCGGGGTGGAGGAAGGCTGAGCCTAGAAAGCCGGTGCCTTTCTGGAGTGGCAAGCAGTTGTGGTGGGGGAGGGGGTCGGAGTGGGCTCAGCCCTAGAGGGGAACTGAGGGCAGGGGCTGCGATCGATTAGTCCAAGTTTAGGCTAGGACAAGCAATTTGGTGTGTTGGAGCACTCTTGGTTTGTATACACAGCTGCTGAGACTTTGCCGGTGGGAGGGCCCCTGCAGCCTTCCCGCCCCCATCCCCGTCTGCTCCCCTCCCCCAGGCAGGCGGGTGCTGCCCTGAGGGAAGAAGGGGGAGCCGAGTCCAGGCTGGGTTGAGAGGCCTGTAACTTCAGTGAAAGTGTATGTGCTTGGATAGGGGTGGGGTGGGATGTTGCAGAAGCCGGCATGTGATCAAGGTGGATCCCAGGGTGCTGAAAAGGGCCTGTGGAGGTGGGAACAGAGCAAACACTGGCGTTTGGAGGCCAGGGAAGCAGGTTCTATAACCTGGATCTTGCAGGAATGGGGGTGGGGGTAGGGGGAATGACTCTTTGCCGCATCGCCTTGGGGAGAAGGCCCAGGACTCACCCTAGAGGCTCCTAACCTTTTTTAGCCTCGTACTTCGTGACTTTCAGCAGATTTTCCTTTCCTTCCAATTCGACATGAAAGGAAATAAATCCTAGAGAGATCGCTTTCAGGAGATCATAGTTATTTACCAGATATTCCCTTGATCCCCTGAAGTTTCTCTTGGGGGGACTCCTACCCAGAGGGGATTCCAACAGTAATTGCTCAGACTCAATAAAGAGCATATAATGTAACCCAGACAATGTAGCACCTAGGCTAGAATGCAGATACAGTGTAGCAGATATAGTATAGTGGGTAGCACACAAGTTGATGTGGGCTCCCAGGGCCACAGTCCAACCCTCACACACAGGTAGACTGACTGTTTCTCTGTAGGGAAAGGAGTTTTTCTGAAAGGTGATTTTCCACTCTGAGAGATTTATTTCATCAGCAGTTCCCAGGAGAGGAGTGTTCTCCTAACAGATGAATAATTGAGCTGCCTTTAGGAATCTGCCCTAATAAAGCACCGGGAGGTGGTGGGCTGCTGGGTCCCTTCCAGTGGGAGCTCAGGAATTGGCAGGGTTTTCTCTTCCCTTTGAGGGGCTGGATGAGGAGCCAGATGTTTGGGGAGCAGGCTGGGTATTAGGGGCTGCTGAGGGAAAGGGCCTCTGATAGTTATCTCCTGCTCTCTATGCCTGAGGAACAAAGAACAGAGCCGTGGCTTGTGTCTGTGAATTGACTCAGCTAGGGGGAAAAATGTTCTTATCATAAGGCAGAGAAATGGTCCCTTGTGAATTAACCCTTAGAGATCTCAGGGGGCCAGAGGAGGAACCAGGGTGGCACTCTTTGTTCGCTTGCGTGCCCGGCCCCCCCCCCCACTAAATCCATAATCTTTGGCTCTGCTGCCAGCAGGGGGCAGGGCAAGGGCATGATGGTGGGGGGTATCTCTTCTGAGCAGGCCACTCTGGGGGACCCCCTTGAGTTTCAGGAGCCACAGATTAGGATGAGATTGTGAGAGTGCCCCTAGGGGAACAGCAAGGATGGAGCAGGATTATAGGGGAATCTAATCTTGAAGGGTGGAGGAGAGGGGGATTTGTTATCAGTTATCGAAGTGCTGTCAACTAAACTTGGTGGATGCACCAGAACTGGGAACAATGGGGGGAAGCTGCTGAGGCAGATTTAGGATTGAGCTAAGGGAGAACTTCCTTTCAAAAAAATAGAACTAAGCAAACAAGGAATAGACTGCCTGGGAAGGAGCAAACTTCCCACCCTGAAGGTCTTCCATGGATGAGCACTTCCTTGTTAGGGATGTCCGTTTGATAGGGTGATTTTGAAGCCCCTAAGATTTGGAAATTGGGGTCATTCCCTAGGACTCTGGCCAAGCAGGACTGGTGATAAATAATAATAATCACCAACACTTATGTAGCAAGTTAAGGTTTGCAAAGCTCTTTCTTTATGTTATCTCATTTGATCCTGACAACCTGGGAGGTAGATGCTGCTATTATCATCACCCTCATTTTTGATGAAGAAACCAAAGTAGAGAGAAGTTAGGTGAGTTGCCCAGAGTCACATAGCTAATAGGTGTCTGGGGCAGGATTCAAACTCAGGTCTAATTGATCTCCAGTCCAATGTTCTATTTCCTCTACCACCCAGCTGCCTGAGATGGGCCTATGGTCTTCTCTAACAGGTATCCTGAGTTCAAATCCTGATTGACAGTAGCTGAATAACTGTGGACAAGTCCTTCTATCAGAGGAGTTAGAATTGAGATGGGCCTTGGTGGTCTTGTAGCCTTACTCCCTCATCTTACAAGGAGGCTGTGAAATGTTAAGTACTTTGCCTATGAAAGTCAGTCAGTGCATGCCAGCTTCTTCTACTCTTGTCCAGTTCTCATGGTCAGGAATTCAATTTTTCCTTATTGAGCTTAACTCTGCTTGCCTCTTTGTAACACAGAATGATAGATTGGGAGCTAGAAGGAACTTTAGGGGTCATCTGGTCTAGTGCCTTCATTTTACAGAAGAGGAAACTAGGTCCAGAGACCTTAGGTGACTTGGTTAAGGTCACACACTCCAAATGTAGAGTTGTTACTTCAAATGATGGCATTATCTTTTTTTTTTAATGAGGCAATTGGGGTTAAGTGACTTGCTCAGGGTCACCCAGCTAGTGTTAAGTGTCTGAGGCTGGATTTGAACTCAGGTCCTCCTGAATCCAGGGCCGGTGCTCTATCCACTGTACCACCTAGCTGCCCCAAATGATGGCATTATCTGCCTAGGCTCTTGGTGACTGATGGACCAAGAATTAGATTTAGATGCCTCTGAAGCTCCCTGTTGTTGGAAGTCAGCATCTGGCTGAGTGATCACTTGTTGTTGAGGAAATTCTTGTCCTGAAAGGGTCCGGCTAGATGATTTCTGAGGTCCTTTCCAACCCTGTGATTCTGTGGTCTAGGGATTCAGTGCCTGGCTCTGACCCTTCCCCCTGCTGCTGCAGAAATTATCTGCTAATTACATGTCCCTGGTTTCAATCCCTTAGTAAGCATTCTTATAGCATCATGATCTCTGTTGGAAGGAACTTGAGTGAATCTTCTCGCCCATGCTCACTCCTGCCTCCCTTTACAGACAAGTCAGCAGGCTCTTCAGGGAGAAGTGCCACATCCCACAGAGTGCGGGGAGCAGAGATGTGACTCCACCTGCAATCCCAGACCTTTTCCATAAACACACACTTCTTCCATGCGCTGAGATCTATGCTCCCTGTTGTTGGGGCCAGCCAGGAAAAATCCAGGACAATTATATCTCTGAGCTACTGGCTGAGGAATTGTTTTTTCTCTTGTGGTGATGACTCTTGTGGCGGTCATTAGGGCTGACCTCAGAGATCCAGAGACTTGAAGATGCACAGGCACTTGATCCTTATTATATTGAGGGATCCCTGCTCTTCTCAAGTGCTTTCTAATATTCCCAATATATTCCACCCCATAACCCCCTAACTTTCTAGAGAGAAAGAGGAAGTGTTTCATTCTGTCATTTTCTCTTCTTGTTCTTCCTAATTTCCCTTTGAAATGTGCTTTATTTTTTTAAAAAAATCAGTTAAAACCAACCAAAATATAATGGTTCATGCAACATTTCATTCCTATATGCTACCTCCAACTCTCTACTGAGAGAGACAAGTGTTTCATCCTAGACAATATTAACCAGAATTTAGCTGCCTTTTAAAACTATATCATTGTATTTTTTTTGTCTTTTTATCACCCTCATTCCCAAACATTTCCCTGCTTAGTGAATAATCCCTTAAGAGGTGGTTTTTTTTTTTAAAGAAGAGGAATGGGGGCAGCTAGGTGGCATAGTGGATAAAGCACTGGCCCTGGATTCAGGAGGACCTGAGTTCAAATCCAGACACTTGACACTCACTAGTTGTGTGACCCTGGACAAGTCACTTAACCCCCATTGCCCACCAGCCCCCCCCCAAAAAAAACACAACAAAAAAAATTAGAAGAGGAACAAATGAGCAAAATGAACCAATACTTCAATCAAACCTGACAGTATTTGCAATGTTTCCACTCCTAGGCACCCCTTTCCCCCCCCACTGCTGTGAAGAACCAGCTATTGAGTTTTCTCCATTCTTTTCCTGGCCCCAAGATCAATCATTTGAGCTTCATTTAGTAGTAGTTGTTTCCATTGATGTAGCTGGAGTCATTGTGTGTTATTTTCCCTGTTCTGCTCATTTAACTTTGTATCAGTTGGTCAGTCTTCCCATGTTTTTCTCTGTTTTTCATAGTCATAGCTGAAAATAGACTGGATAGGGTGCATTTTTTTTTTAAGTATATTGGGAACCTGGAGGGTGAGCAAGATGGGTAGGCAACTGAAACCATGGTCATGTGGTGAAGAGTTGAAAGAACTAAAGCTGTTAAAACCCTCTTTGTTTGGAAGAGTATTTAGATGGTTCCAGAAGCCTGCTGGAGAGGATCGCAGTTGCACCTAAGCTTCAGATCCTTCCTCTGCACTTTGTGCCTGTGGGCAAGTCATGCCATTCTTTGAGGCTCAGTCGTGTCATCTGTAAAATGGGTGGGGGGAGGGTAGGATTCTAACCTCAAAGGCCTCTTGTGGTTCTAGCCCCGTGACCTTAGGAAGTTCATTTCATTTCCCTCAGCCTCAGTTTCCTCACTTGTAAAATGAAAGGGGTTGCCCTAAATGACCTTCTGTACTCATTGATAGTTTCCTCCCGATCTTCCTGACTCCATTTCCAGCATTCTCTTTGTCTCATTCATTGTTTCATCAAATATTCAGGTCTCTTTTGTGCCATGCACTTTGCCAGGTGTTGTGGGTAGATACAAGTTTAAAGCAGACAGAGTTCCTACTTTCATGGAGCTTATAACCTAATAGAGGACATTTGCTGAAAGTTCCAGATGCTTTTGAGAGGCAGCCTGGCACAGACTGAGAGCTGGTCAAAAGGCCCAAGTTCAAGTCTGACCTCGCCCATCTCCTGGGTGTGTAGGGTCAGGTCCACTCTATTGTTTTTGTCCTAGCCCCAAGTCAGTAAGAATCCTCCCCCCTCCCCCCTCCCCCAGTATTGGCTGTAGCATCCATCGGACTGTTCAAGTGGGAAGGAACCGACTTTCTTTTTCTCTGTGAACTATCGAAGCTTAGCAGGGCTGCCCAGGAGCTTTTCTCACTGGCCCGTCTTCAGAGTTCCAAAGGTTTTTCCCAGTCTCTTTAGACTTCAGGAACTTAAGAAGCAGAAATCCAAGTCCTGGCACTTGGCATTTTGAACATCCCTGTCCTCTCTTGGCTATTGAGTTGGTGGTGAGATTTAGAAAATTGGGGTTTTAGGACAGGCACCAAGCCAGCTCTGTGTAAGGAATGGGGAAGGCTCATTTAAGTCCTCCTTGGATGCTTAGCAGCTGTGTGACCTGGGGCAAGTCATTGTATTTTTGATCCTCATCTGTAAAGTTGGGGATGCCGTTCATTCTTGTACTTTCTGCCTTGCGGGCATTATTTCTGTGAAGCACATTGAAAACCTTGTAAGTTGTATATGTGATCTATTCTTATTCATCTCAGAGGGAAAAAATGATACATCCTTTGGAAATCATCACAGGGGGTAGTCTCTGTGGGGACATGTGTGGTAGGGGTTAGGCCAACAGTCTTGTAGTCTGGCTCACCTACTTTTCTTGTTCTTCCTCTACTCCCCACCCCCTTCCCCAGACAGGCTTGGAGGCAAGCCCAGTTGATGGACCCGTCCCAGGCCGGATGGACCCAGGGCCAGTGTACCATGGGGAGGAACGGCGGCTGAACACTCCTAGGGCCCCGGTCAATGGGGCCGGAGAACCGGCTGGGCCGGGACTACTTGGAGTTGGAGGAGTGTGGCAGGTCGACCAGAAGCCTGATTGGGAACCTTCACCCAGCCCTGCTCATGCTGCCCACCCAGAAGATGCCCATGACCTCGTGGCCTTCTCAGCAGTGGCTGAAGCTGTTTCCTCCTATGGGGCCCTCAGCACTCGCCTCTATGAGACCTTCAATCGGGAGATGAGCAGGGACGGTGGTGGCGATCTCAGTGGCCCTCAACCTGGCCCTGAGAGCTATTCTGCAGGGGGAGAGGACCTGGATACCCTTCAGACAGCCCTGGCACTGGCCCGCCATGGTATGAAGCCACCCAACTGCAACTGTGACGGGCCCGAGTGTCCTGACTACCTCGAGTGGCTGGAGGGAAAAATCAAATCTGTAGCTGTAGGGGGAGGGGAGGACCGGCCTCGGCCACCAGAGTCTTTGCCTCCAAGTGAAGTGGGACTCCCCACACCAGGTCCCCTCCATCCTGGTGATGTGGGCCTCCCTGCACCAGGGCCCCTCCATCCTGGTGATGTGGGCCTCCCTGCACCAGGGCCCCTCCATCCTGGTGATGTGGGCCTCCCTGCTCCTGGGCCCCTCCATCCTGGTGATGTGGGCCTCCCTGCACCTGGGCCCCTCCATCCTGGTGAAGTGGGCCTCCCTGCACCTGGGCCCCTCCATCCTGGTGAAGTGGGCCTCCCTGTTCCTGGACCCCTCCATCCTGGTGAAGTGGGCCTCCCTGCTCCTGGGCCCCTCCATCCTGGCGAAGTGGGCCTCCCTGCTCCTGGGCCCCTCCATCCTGGTGAAGTGGGCCTCCCTGCTCCTGGGCCCCTCCATCCTGGTGAAGTGGGCCTCCCAGCCCTGGGCCCTGGGCCCCTTCTCAGCCCTGATGCTCCCCAGCTGCACTCACCCAATGGTCTGCCACTTTCAGAGAGTGCCCTAAACATCGCCAAGGAGAAAAACATCAGCCTGCAGACAGCCATTGCCATAGAAGCCCTCACCCAGCTCTCCTCCACCCTGCCCCAGCCATCCCCCTGCCCACAGTCCAAGGCCTTATCCCCCAATCCTCCTTTTCGACCTCCTCAGTCTTACCTTCGGACCTCCCCGTGGCCTGTGGGACCAGCTGAAGAGCCTCAGTCCTGTGCTCCTGAGAGTTCAGCCTTCCCTCCAGTGGCCCCCCGCACTGAGTTTCCTGAGGTCTGGGGCCCAGACACACCACCTGTGACACCTTGCACCTCCTGGCCAGTCCCCCGCACTGGCCCTGACCCCATGGCCGAGCTGGAACAACTTCTGGGCAGCTCCAGTGACTACATCCCGTCGTCTTTCAAACGGCCCGAAGTCCTGCCTACCAAGCCCAAGATCAAGGTTGAGCCCCGCTCCCCCCCTGCCCCTGCTCCCAGTCCCCGGAAGGAGGCACCCACTCCACCCTCGGATCCTGACACCCACCGAAAGGTCCAGTCAACTCTCCAACAGCACCTGCATCACAAGCGCAGCCTATTCCTTGAGCAGAACCAGGGCAGTGCCTGCCCCAGGGCCTCCTCGGTGCCCCCCGCCCGGGGCTGGTGGGCCCCTCCAATTCCCAGGACCCCACGGCCCTCTGACAAACCTGTCAAGGAAAAGAAGAAGAAACAGCTACCCGCAGTCGGTGGCCTGGTGGGTGGTGAGAAACGGGCCCTAGGGCTCAAGACAGTCACCCGGAAGATAGTTCAAATTAAGAAGCCCAAGGTACGGGACTCCCACCCTCGCTTCATGCCTCTGCGCCAGATCAACCTGGAAGTGTTGAGGAGCCCTGCTCCTGGAGACCCAAAGGCAGGTGCCACTCCTCCGCTGCCTCCCTGCAGGGGCACCTCCATGCCCGCAGTCCCAGCCCCTTCCCATGCATTATTTGCACCAGGTCCCTCTGGGGGTAGCCTTCTGCCCCCTACTCAGGAAATGGCTTGTCCCAGCCTTGCCGCCGCCCTGCAGTCCAGCCCCGCTGTGCCCCTGGTCCCCCCTGACGACAAGCTGGAGGAGCTCTTTCAGCAGTTTGAAGCAGAGTTTGGGGACAACTTTGGCCTGGCAGCTGCCCCCCCAGCCCCTGCCTGCTCCCCCGAGCACCTGGCATCCTGTGTCTTGCGCCCTGAGAGCCCCTTCTCTGGGCGCTCCCGAAAACAGATGAAGATTGAGGCATCAGGTTCTGTGGCTGTGATTTCTACCACCTGCCTGGAGGCAGAAGAAGAGGGCCTAGAGATGCCCACCAAGCAGGAGCACACGGCCACTCCCAACCTCCGGGGCTTCCTGGAGTCTCCACTCAAGTACCTGGACACCCCCACCAAGAACCTGCTAGACACACCCTCCAAGAGAGCCCAGGCCGAGTTCCCCGTCTGTGAGTGCGTTGGTGAGTCTTGTCCTCTTGTGTTCCAACTCTCAGGGCTCTTGAGGAGGAAGGGGTTTTCTGTTTGTCGCTCTATCACCGTGTTTGGCCGATGAGGACACTGAGGGACACACAGGTGAAGTGGTTTGTCCAGGGCCATGGCTCTGGGGGTGAGGGAGGAGTGAACATTGTGTCTTTAGGGCTTGCTCTTATCCTCCCTCCTCGGCCCAAGGGAACCTTTACAAAACATGTAGTGGTAGGAAAGGGTCAGGGAAGAGAGCTAGCTTTTCAGCCCTCCACTTAGGACCTGAGTTTTTCCCCTTAGCTTTAGTTTGGGTCTTAGAGATTTGGGTCTCCTCCCTTCTCTCCAGCAGTGTGCTTTGTGTCCCCAGCAGGCTAAAGGAGTAGACAGAGGAAAGACCTGAGTTCAAATCCATCCTCAGACATTTTACTGTGTAACCCTGGGCACTTAACCTCTGTCTACTTCAGTTTTCTCATCTGTAAAATGGAAATGATAAGACATAGTATCTACCTACCAGGGTGATTATGAGGAGAAAATGAGAATCACTGTAAAGCACTTTGCAAACCTTAAAGGGCTATGTGATGGCTTTATTTTATTTTATTTTTTTTTGCGGGGCAATGGGGATTAAGTGACTTGCCCAGGGTCACACAGCTAGTAAGTGTCAAGTGTCTGAGGCCAGATTTGAACTCAGGTACTCCTGAATCCAGGGCCGGTGCTTTATCCACTGTGCCACCTAGCCGCCCCGATGGCTTTATTTTTATCCACATTGTTGTTGTTGTTGTTATCACTGTTATTCCTTTGTTTTGTTTTGTTTTTTCGCGGGGTAATGGGGGTTAAGTGACTTGCCCAGGGTCACACAGCCAATAAGTGTCTGAGGCTGGATTTGAACTCAGGAACTCCTGAATCCAGGGCTGGTGCTCTATCCACTGCGCCACCTAGCCGCCCCCACTGTTATTCCTTTGGATGGCCTCCGGTGAACTTCTAGGAGAACCCTAGGTAGAAAATTTTGGTCTATGATTCTTTCTTCCATTGCCCTGGGTGCCAGGCATGACTGGAGCTAACCTCCATTCCTGGTTCCTCACTCCACACCTCCCAGCCTTATGAAAGGCTCCTGTGCTCTCCCAGGTCTCAGGTTAAGAAAAATAAACTAAGGACAGAACAGGAGGCTGTGTCTTTGATAAGGGCAGGTTAGGGCTTCATGATGGGGAGATCTCAGGGATGCCAAAAAGTCTTCCTTCGGTACCTTTGGAGAAAGCCCAGGCTAGCCCAAATATCCAGACCCACTGGCATAAAAGGGGGTCAGGATTGGCTTCTCAAAGATGAGGTTTTAGCTAGGACTTGAAGCTAGGAAAGCCAGGAGAAGGTGGGAGAGGATTCCAGACAGGAGAGAGAGCCGCTGGACACATCTAGCACTGGGGGAGGCAGGGAATTGTGGGTGGAGCAGCAAGAAGGCAAGTATATGGAGGAGAGAAAAAGTTGTAGGAGAGGCGCATGCACTTGTCATGAGCACATGCGCACATACACACACACACACACACACACACACACACACACCAGTAAGCAGGTTATGACCCACATGAAGCTCCAGCCAACAAGAATGGGAAGAAGTGGTCAGACAGGTAGGAGGAGAACCACAGGAAAGGTGGGGTTTATAAAGACCTGGAGACCAAGGAGAGCAGGGGGTAACAATATCACAAGCCACAGAGAGGTCAGGAAGATGGAGGACTGAGAGAAGGCCATTGGACAGGACAGGGCAATGCTGGCTTGAGATGTTCACATAGGCCTCATCCACTGGGAAAGGTCTTCATCTGTCTGTGAGCCACAGACGATCTGGCTTCCATGCCTCTGTCTGTGGGTAGCACCCCAGTATCTCTTCCAAGGGAGGTGATTATCCTCTGTTGGCTGCATTGGTCAGGCCCCTGGCTTATTTCTCCTCTTCATCTCTGGATGTTAGATTTGGACATGTGCTAGCTAGGTCTAGTGAAGAGCAGGAAGCATGGTGAGGGCCAGCCACAGGTACCACGTCATAGAGCAGTCCATTCAACACGTGTCTGCTCTGCTAGCTGCCAGCAATCTAGAGAGAACACTGAAAACGGTCCCTTCCTTCAAAGACCTAACCCACTGGGTTAAATAAGTAAATACATGACCAGATAAAGTGAGTACTCGAATGCAGACAAATATATGGATGTGACAAAGTCAACAGGATGATGTAGGCAAAGTCAATGCAGAACTGTATCGTGGGTAAATACAGTGTAACTGAAGCAGAGGGATACAGGGTGATTCTTTCCTGGAAAAAGGACATGAGAGGGAGAGCACCCTTTTTAGGGGCATCCTCTGAGGACTGGACACCTCTCCGTCCCTGTAGACCACAAGTGCTTTACTTGGGGGTCCGTGAATTTGGTTTATAAAAAATCTTTGGACAGTTGGACGTCAGCATAATTGGGATCCTTTGTATTACTGTGATTTGATTTTGTCCATTTATAGCACGCTTCTGAGAAGGGGTCGAAGAATAGGCTTCACCCAGATGCCCAAGATGCTCCTTGGTCTGCCCTTCAGAGATGCTTGTGGTCACCTGTTAGGATCTTCTTCAGACCAGATATTCACAGTCACTTCTGCAGATGCTGCTGATGTGGACTCAGGGGTCCCTTCAGCTCTGTGACAACTCTTCATCACCTTTGCTTTATCCATCCATCCACCCCCATTGCCACCTCCCTCCACCCACTCTGAAAATAAATGTCAACAGGAATTTCTAAGTGAGGCAAAAGGCAAAGTAATATATGACTGACCTCTTCCAGTTCCAAGTCCTTGGGGCCCTGATATTGGGCAGCTAGCTCCCAATTCCTTCCCCCAAGAGGTGGAGGACCCTCCTTCAGAAGAGCTCCCATTTCCCCTCTCCTCCTCAGAGTTCCAGAGGATCATTCTCCTCATTTTGCAGATGAAGAAACTGAGGCTCAGAGAGATGAGAGAGTCTGGCCATATTCATAACAGTGGGACCAGACTCAGGATTTACTCTGGCACTGCTGGCTTCAAACCCTTTTCCTTCCTGCCCTTAGTTCATTGTTAATTAGCAGATCAAGCACAAGGGTAGCGTGGTGGATAACTTGGTGGAAGGAGGCCATGTGACTTGGAGGAGACCATACTTGTGACTCTGGAATGGGAAGATCTGGATTCAAATCCTGCCACAGACGCTTTTACTACATTGGTAATATCAAAAAGTCACTTTACTGCAGAGCCTCAGTTTCCTCATCTGTAAAATGAAGGGGCTGAACTATTTGGCCTTTGAAGCCCCTTCTGGCCATTTAGCTTCCTGGGCCTCAGTTTCCTCTTCTAACATGAGGGGAGTTAGAGACTAGACATCCTCGCCAGTCCCTCAAAAACAGGTGGGAGTGAGACACCAAGTGCCCCATTGGTGGAGCCACAAGGCAGGCTGAGAATTTGGGACCTTCAAGGGTCAGGGAGGCTGAGTTGTCATGTTCTCCATCCCTTCATCCTGTGACGTGAGTGCTAGCAACTCCTGGGGATAGGAGTATTGACCTTTCCATTTACTGCCCATCACAGAGTGTGTGTTAAGCACCTCCTAAGTGCCACATACTGGCATACAAAAATGGGGGGAGAGTCTTTGCCTTCAGGGAGTTTATATTCTACTGAGGGATTTACCAGTTAATAAATAGAAAATACATACAATATAATTTGGGGAAAAGGGGTGGCACTTGATCCAAGCCTTGAAGAGAGAGAGAGAGAGAGCGCATTCCAGACTGGAGGGACAGCAAGTACAAAGGCATTGAGACCGGAAACAAAGCATCAAATAGGTCAGTGTGTGGATTAGAAAGTAAAGTCTGTAATTGGGGAAAACGAGAGATTTGAGATGCTAGCTTGGAGCCAGATTTTAAAGGGGCTTTAAATCCTAACTTGAGATGTTTACATTTTATCTCAGAGGTACTAGGTAGCCAATGTAGCTTCTTGAGTAGAGAAGTGACCACACTTGTGATTTAGGAATTACCCATTTGGTTGCTATGTGAAAGATGGATAGGAGAAAGGAAGAGACTTGATTAAAGGAATACAATTAGGAGGTGCACTCATGAGAATGGTAAGCTTCTTTTGAGTAGGATTTGTCTGAATACTTATATCCCCGATCCAGAGCAACAGTGCCTGACACAGAGTAGGTGCATAGTAAATCCTTGCTGATTGATTACTGGATTACAGTACTCTGAGAGGATGGATGAAGCCTGAACTGTGGGGTTGCCATGTCAAATTGATTACATTTTAATATTTATTTTTTTTCAGTGGTAAAAAAATTTTTAGCCTTTTTTTTTTTTTACAATTTTGAGTTCCAAATTCTCTCATTCTTTCCTTCCCCTCCTCCCTCCCTGAGACAGTAAGCAATTTGATAAAGGTTATACATGTGCAGTCATGCAGAACATATTTCCATATTAGTCATGTTGTTAAAGAAAACACAGACCAAAAAAAAACACAACCCAAGAAAAATAAGGTTAAAAAAAGGCTGCTTTGATCTGTATTCAGATTCTATCAGTTCTTTTTCTGGAGGTAGCTAGCATTCTTCATCATAGATCCTTCAGAATTGTCCTGGATCTTTTTAATCGCTGAAAATAGCTGTCATTGGCAGTTGATCATTATCCAATATTGCTGTTACTGTGTACAATATTTTCCTGGTTCTGCTCACTTCACTTTGCATCAGTTCATGAAAATCTTTCCAGGTTTTTCTGAAATCCTCCCTCTCATCATTTCTTATAGCGCAATAGTACTCCATCACAATCATATACCACGATTTGTTCAGCCATTCCCCGACTGATGGGAATCCTTTCAATTTCCAATTCTTTGCTACCTTAAAAAGACCTGCTATAAATATTTTTGTACACATAGATCCTTTTGGTTGTTTGTTTTTGTTTGTTTTATTGTTGTTGTTTTGGTCGGGCAGTGAGGGTTAAGTGACTTGCCCAAGGTCACACAGCTAGTAAATGTCAAGTGTCAAGTGTCTGAGGCTGGATTTGAACTCAGGTGCTCCTGACTCCAGGGCCAGTGCTCTATCCACTGTGCCACCTAGCTGCCCCCCATATAGGTCCTTAAAAAAAAAAAAAAACATGTCTGGGCTACAGACCCAGGAGTGGTATTGCTAGGTGAAAGAGTATGCACAGTTTTATAGCCCTGTGGATTGCCATGTACATTAAAGGAAAAGGTTGTGATGAGAAGGTTATTAGCCAGAGGCATGTGCAGGAGATAAAGGCAAATTGGAGAAGAGGAGAAAAGGGAGTGAGTGAGAATCAGGAACAAGAATAAGAGGAAAGAGCATGATGGAGTAGTGGGTGATTAGGTGCCACTAAAGCCCTCCCCCCAGCTACCTGCCATTCCTCATAGGGGCTGTAGGCTGTCTCTCTCCCCCCACTCCTTACTCTGAGCTCATGGAAGACTCATTCCCCTTCATTGGCAGGTTGTCTGTCTCTTGACCCTGCACCTTGGTCAGCAAAGGGCACTCTTAGTCAGTTCCCCCCTTTTCCTGCTGTGGCCCAGAAGAACCCCATTGCTAATGGCTGCTTTCCAGGTCCCTGGCGCCAGAGTGCTGAGATGAGAGGAATTACCCTGCAGGGAAGAAGCATACTTTAGTGCATGGTGATAATTACACTGGGCCGGCTTTTCTCATCCAAGCATGGTACAGACTGGTTGGGGCTCTGACTGTTCTTGCCCATAGGCAGCTGCTTTCTCAAGTGAAGGTGTCCACTGGCCACGTCTAATTACATCATATCCCTTGCTCTCAAACTTAGAGCTGGTAAGACAGGTCTTATCACCTCCTTCTCTCATAGCAGAGGTTCTCAAGTCTACTACTGTGGATTAGCAATGAAATGTGGAGGCGTGTCCACAGTGGAGGGCCACAGGGTTCTGATCTTGATGTATCAATGACTTGGGTACAGGACTAGAGAACATGCTTTTGACAGTTACAGATCACCAAAGCCAGGGGCTAACTTACTTGCTGGGTGCCAATTTGGGTGATGAGTCAATGTTGATGGGCATTTCATGGACTTGTTTAGGAACAATTAAGGTGTACACAATATGGAAGGTACAGGTGATGGAGAAAGTGCCTTGCCTTTTGGTGGCCTTCAAGTTATACATAAATAGCATGCTAAGAGCCCCAGAATTACTCATATTATCATAGGCTCCACTGAGAATGGCAGAGGCCAAGCTCTGTAAGGATTCTTGCCCTAGGCAGGCCATGTCTGAAGGCCACCATATTTGATGGACAATCTGAATAAACTGGAGAGTATCGAAAGAAAGGAAATAAAGGAAAAGAGAAGTTTGAGGGAGACCCATGGGAGTTCTCTTCAGGAATCTGAAGGGCTAGTTCATGGTAGAGGGATTTCACTGATTCTGCTAGATCCCAAAGGGCAGAACAAAGCAATGAAGGGATATTTGTGAGAGTTCATTGATCTTCATTTAAAGAATGATCCTCTAGCAGTCAGCTCTTGGCTGCCTCTGGAGTTGTTTCCACCTCATTGACTGGAGGTTCTCCTTCGGATAAAATCTGGATGGCCCTTTGCTGGTGATGGTAGAGCAGATTCTCAGTAAAATGTGGATCTAAAGGTGACAGGAATGAGGAAACCAGGGGACAGGAAGGGAATGTGATTTGCCCAAGGTCAAGCATGTTATATATATATATATATATATATATATATATATATATATATATATATATATATATATATATATATATATATATATATATATCAGAAGTGGGATTTAAACCCAGGTCCACGTGTTGCCTCTCCAACTCCAGTGAAATTTTTCAGTTATCAGTTTCATAGACTGAGAACTACAAGGAACCCTGAAGGCTCTTGATTCCCACTCCCTTATTTTACAGTGGAGGAAATTGAGACTATAGAAGTTAAGAGACTTGCCTTGTCACTAATTTTTTTTTTTTTAAAGAATTCAGACTGGGGCTTCATTAATAAAGACAGAGTGGATAATCCTGGCATACCTGGCCCTGGACAGAGCACATTCACATTTTAGAAATGATGTGCAAAAAAAAAAAAATTATGTTTAATCACAATGACTTGAGAAATAAAGCCCCTTAGCCACCCATTCCCTGAACCATTCCATACTACAACCTACCCAACAAGGGGCCATATCCAGCCACATGAAGATGGCTGACTCAGGGACCCAAACCTTTCAATACACTTTCCACTTTGGGGCAGCTCTCATTGGGAGGTAGGGTCTCCTGACAGCCAGCGTAACATCACCTGCTCGCCATGGCCCTTCACTGCTTTTGGTTCTGCCCTGCCTGCTGGAACCAAAGGCCCTCCATGAGATGCTCCAAGTACTTGGGACAGCCACCGTGGATGGCCTCACTGAGTCTTCTCCAGGCTAACTGGCTCCAGTTCATCTAAAGCTCTTCCCATGACTTGGAATCAAGGTTCTTTGCCATCAACTTTTCTTAGTCTTCATTCAACTTGACTGATTCACAGCATCCGATATTATCGACCACCCACTCCTGGCTATTCTTTTCTTGCCTTCAATGACACTGTCCTTTCTTGATGTCATCCTAGATTTTTGCTTCCCTTCTCTGCTTCACTTAAACAGTCATCTGTTCCCCACTTCCTTTGAAACACCTCCTCAAAAAATGCCCCTTCCCCTTAACAATAACATCCTGAAGCTAGTTAGCAAAACTTCTCTCTAACAGAGTTTTGATGTAGTACACATCTCCTTTGGTGTTGGTAGTTTACAAATCATTTTCTTCCCTTTAATTTTTGGTTTTTGGTTTTTTGGTGAGGCAATTGGGGTTAAATGACTTGCCCAGGGTCACACAGCTAGTAAGTGTCAAATGTCTGAGGCCGGATTTGAACTCAGGTCCTCCTGACTCCAGGGCTGGTGCTCTAGCCACTGTGCCACCTAGCTGCCCCTCCCTTTAATTTTTAAAACATTCTACATCACCTACATTTTCCCACGGAACATCCTCTTTACAATCATTTCTCTTCTGATTCGATCAACATTGATTTTATTTATGAAGAATTATTTTATTGTATGTTGTCCAGATTGTCTTTTACCTTTTAGTATCTCCAGTTTATTTAGCTAAAAATTCTTTCCCCCATCCCTCTTCCCTCTCCCTTTTCTTCCCCTCCCTCCACCCATGCCTGTGGTTGTGAAAGGTTTCTCTTCATTTTTAATGGTTTGATATTTTACAAACAAGATACAAATGCATTTGGCCCTTCCTAGGGCATAGATTGTGGAAGGTGATGGTCTAATTAGAATGCCTTCCTAATGGCTTTCCAGTTTTCCCAGACCACATCTTCAAAGTCATAACATTCACTGAAAGGTTCTGAGAATCCAAGAAATACTTGTGTTTGGCGACTCTTAAAAATGCATTTCATTTGATAGGGCAAAATATGCTCTAGCTGAAGGCCCTGCTCCAACAGTGGTATGTCATGGGGTCATAGATTCAGAGCTGGAAGGGATCATCAAATCCAATACCACTTGTTTTACAGAGGAGTGAGAGATTAGTGTGCCCAAGGTCACGATGTGAACTCAGGTCTCCTGGATCCCACATCCAGTGCTCTTATCCACTATGCCGCACTTACATGTTCAAATCATACAGTATTTCTTTATTGCCCCCAAGTTTTATTTTTTATATTTTACTCTAGTTACATTCAAAGATGATTTTTTTTCTTTCTTTCTTTCTTTTTTTTTTTTTTAGTGAGGCAATTGGGGTTAAGTGACTTGCCCAGGGTCACACTGCTAGTAAATGTTAAGTGTCTGAGGCCGGATTTGAACTCAGGTACTCCTGACTCCAGGGCCAGTGCTCTATCTACTGTGCCACCTAGCTGCCCCCAAAGACAATTTTTAACAGTCTTTTTTTAAACAATTTTGAGTTTTAATTTTTTTTTTCCTTTTCTCCTCTCCCCCTAAGATGGTGAGCAATTTGATCTAGGTCATATATGTGTGATCATGTAAAACGTTTTCATGTTAGTCATGTTGTGGAAGAAGAAACATGCGCGCGCACGCACACACACAAAATGAAGTGCTTTGCTCTGTCCTGCAGGATTTATTAAACAACAGAGATTATTTTGTTTAGCCATCTGATTGTAAATATCAGTCTCTTAGAACAGTTTCCCTGTGAATAGAGATTGTGTCCATGTGTTTGTATCTCAGTACAAACCAAGATAGAAAAGATTGGAGCCCCCAGTGTAGCCAGGAGAGTCCTCCCCTCTTCCCCTTCCACTGCATCTGCAGTTCCCTCCCCCCCCACTGCCTTAGTCCTCTAGAACTTGGGAAATTCTCCAGCAGATACAAGGACTTGGGGCTGCCCGTCTTGTGTTCCACCGCTTGTCCCTCTCCTGGCGGAGGCTCCTGGGCACTTGCCTTCCTGCCTTATTGCTCCGGGCTCTTGCCCCTTGCTGTCCCTCCTGCTCCCCCCACTCTGATATCATTGTCCCTCTGGTTGCTGTGCTCAGTTTTGCCCAGCAGCTTCACGTGCTGGCTGCTGAACTGAATCCCAGCTAATGGTGCTTCCACAGAGGAGCCACACTGGCCTCAGGGTCAGGGGGGTCTGAGTTCCAGTCCTTCACCTGTGACCTACTGGCGGTATGATGTTAGGCAAGTCATACCTCTTTCTAGGCAACTCCTGAAGACTCTAAGTGGTTGAGAAGGTGCCAGCTTCCACTCTGGGGCTGCCCCATGCCAGTCTCTATTCCTAGGGCCTTTTTCTTTCAAATCCCCCTTTTTCTTGGTGGGCCTTCTTCTCCCCTACCCCCACCCCCACCCTTGCAAAGTCAACACGTAACAATCTGGTCACCTGCTTTTTCCAGGTCACGCCTTCCACTCATGGGGTCTTCTTGGGCAACTACTGCCAAATCCAGGGCCTTTCTGTCCTTGGTCATTGTTCCCTTCCAGCCCCCAGGCTCAGTCTTTCCTTTCCTTGTAGCTTGGCCTCTTCTACCTGGGTGAAGTCAGGCAGATTGACTCAGGCCCCTCCTGTAGCCTCTTCCCCTGAAGGGGAGGGGAGAAGGGCAGATCTGGAGGCTCTGAACAGGGCCGAAAGGAGAAAGGTTCATGTCCCCCATTACATGAACTCCCCAAGGGCCTCAGTTTGTCTTGCTCTGTCTGTTTGTCTTTCTCTGACAAAAGGACTCATACCCCTTGTCTTCACCCACCCACATCTCCGTAGCTGAGTCTCAAATTTACCTGTATTGGGTTTTTTTGAGTTCTAAAGTATTTTTTTTCCCGTTACATGTAAAGATAGTTCTCAACTTTTGTTTATACAAGCTTTCCAATTTCAGATTTTTCTCCCTCCCTCCCCTCCCTCCCCCCTCCCCTAGATAGCAGGCAATATGATACAGGCAATATGATACAGGCAATATGATACAGGCTACATACATACATATATATATATATATATATACACACACACACACACACACACATTAACATTAAACATATTTCTGCATTAGTCATGTTATAAGAGAAAAATCAGAGCAATGACGAAAAACCTCAAAATAGCAAAACAACAGCACCTAAAACAAAAGAAATAGTATGGTTCATTCAGCATCTATATGCCACAGTTCTTTTTTTTTTTTTTCTTCCTTTATTTGGAGTTCCTCTTCCATCACAAGTTCCCTGGAACCCTTCTGTACCATTGCATTGTTGAGAAGAATCTAGTCCATCACAGTAGATCAACACTCAATGTTGATGATACTGTGTACCATGTTCTTCTGGTTCTGCTCATCTCACTCATCATCAGCCCACGCAAGACCCTCCAAGTCTCAAATTTACCTGTATTGTTAATCCTGAGTTTTCTTCTAAGCACCACACCTACATAGCCAGCCTGGAAATGTGGGTGGGGGGCAGGGAGGGGGCTGAGGGAGGGTGAAGGCAATTCACAATAGGTCTTCTGAAGTAAGAACAATTAGATGGGCCAAGCAGCCCCAGAAATGTCAGATGCACAGCAGAGATGATGGCACTTCCAGGTTTGTCACTCGCCCCCAGCACAGATCTGGGTAGTCTATATCAAACAGGTAGCCAAGAGGCCCCAGGCCTCTTTCAGTGACCTTCACTGCAATGTGGGTTAAGATCCAGCTTTCCCTCCTGCCCCCACTCAAGGTCCTTCACTCAGCAGCCAATCCTGTGCTACCCTGGGAGTACCATCAGGTGAGGATACCAAATTGTGGCCTCTACTAGAGGCTACCCCCTTAACCTCTATGGAGGATAAAGACCCCAATTCAACTTCAAGAGGCTCAAAATTATGAAGTCACCCAAAGGAGCCCCAGGTGAAATCCCGTTCCATTTCCCACTAGTACATCAGGCTAAATGTCCATAATTAAGTGCATTAACTCCTCCCATTCTGCCCCTTCCCTCATTCAATAATCAATCCACCAGCATTTCTTTTCTTTTCTTTTTTTCTTTTGTTTTCCTGGGCAATGAGGGTTAAGTGACTTGCCCAGGCTCACACAGCTAGTAAGTGTCAGATTTGAACTCACGTCCTCCTGAATCCAGGGTCAGTGCTTTATCCACTGCACCACCTAGCTGCTCCCTACTGATGTTATTTTAAACAATGATTGGGTGGCGGGGAGGCTCCTTATACTCCATAGGATTCCTTATCATTCAAAACCTTCCATTTCCACCCTCCTTCTCCAGCCTTACCTTTTCTGTATCTCTCCTTGACTCTGTACCTTTGCTTATGGTTTTCCCTGGAATGCCCTCTCACCTCTTATTTGCCTGCTGAATTCTTCTTGTCCTTTAAAGCCTGAATCAAATGCTTCCTTCCTCCTTCCTCCTTCTTCCCTGAATGGCCCCCAAACAAGACCATTTCCCCTCATATCCCATATAGTCTGTCATTGATCCACGTTTGGATCCCAAGCTTGTCATCCAACAAGGGGGCTTCCCCTCCCAGCTTTGTGTCACAGGGAGGTTTTAGAAACATGTCCCCAAGGGCTTCCTCCAGTTAATTGATAAAAGTGTGGTGGGTTTTGTTTTCTTTTAACCGAATTGGGCTCTAGGCAGTAATAGTCCCCCAGGGGCCTTGCTGCAGGTTGACCGCACTGTATTAATCACCTTTCTTAGAGTCAGGTTATGCAAGCAACTGCGACTCAACATTAATGTCATCCGGCCCACACCTCTCCTTCTTACTCATCAGAATATCTGGTGAGCCTTAGTCATGGACTTGGCTGAAATATCTCCTGTCTCTGGCATTGGCCCAGTGTAGAAACCTAGAGTCATTCAGTGTATCTGGCTATTTAGCCGCCCACCTACCGACCTCCCTACTGACCTGCCTAGCAACCTACTGAGAAGCAGCATGAGCTAGTAGTGGGAGGTCTGCTCTTCGAATCAAGTGGGTCTGGGTCCAGGGCCTATTTCTTGATAATATTTGTAGAGCTCTAAGCACATTGCCTGACATACAGAAGGGACTTAATAAATCTCCTTTCTTCTTCCTTCCTGTCCTCCTCATAGCCCTCCTTTCCATCCTCTCTCCTTTCCTTCCTCCCTTCCTTTCCTTCCTCCCTTCCTTTCCTTCCTACCTTCCTTCCTTCCTCCCTCCCTTCCTTCCTCCCTCCCTTCCTTTCCTTCCTTCCTTCCTTCCTTCCTTCCTTCCTTCCTTCCTTCCTTCCTTCCTTCCTTCCTTCCTTCCTTCCTTCCTTCCTTCCTTCCTTCCTTCCTTCCTTCCTTCCTTCCTTCCTTCCTTCCTTCCTTCCTTCCTTCCTTCCTTCCTTCCTTCCTTCCTTCCTTCCTTCCTTCCTTCTTTCCTTCCTCCCTCCCTCCCTCCCTCCCTCCCTCCCTCCCTCCCTCCCTCCCTCCCTCCCTCCCTCCCTTCCTCCCTTCCTTCCTTCCTTCCTCCCTCCCTCCCTCCCTCCCTCCCTCCCTTCCTTCCTCCCTCCCTCCCTGCCTCCCTCCCTCCTTCCCTCCCATGAATGAATCACAGTTGGGAGTTGCTGATCTGCAAGGGTGGAGAGTTTTATGTCAATGAAAATAACAGGTCCAGAATAATGAAAAGGCATGTATTGAGTACTTACTACATGCCAAGCACTGGAGATCCTAGTAAAAGTAAGAAAAGGTAGTCCCTGCCCTCAAGGAGCTTAGATTCTAATGGGGGGTGCCCAGGAGGAGTGTTGTGGTCAGTAAAATCAGAGTTATTGCCATTTCCTTTCCTTGGGTAGTTGTGGTACTGCAGTCAAATGATAGGTTTGGAGTTACAGGATCTGGGCTGGAATTCATTCGGGGCTACTTACTAGGTATCTTAGAAATCTTGCAGAAGGCAGCCCCTGATCCTAAGGAGCTCACAAGCCAATGGATTTCTTCTCCAAGGATACTAGTAAAAAGACTCAGATGTATAAATGTGTTCATATAGTAGCATCACTTGCATTTATTTTTGAAAAGTTGGAAACCAAGAAAATATGCCCAGCACTTGGAAAATCTTGTGTAAGGTGATCTTACCATCCTGGGCCAGAAAGTTGGCCCCATTGAGCCATCGAAGATGCCACTGAGCCCTGGTTGCTCAGAGACTGATATGAACATGTTTGTATAGTCGAGTCTTTTAAATGACATCCTTCAGGGTAGAAGCGTTAGACTGTTGGATTCTCAAGGGCAAGAATTATCTTTTGCCTTTCCATCTCCAGGGCCTAGCACAGTGCCTGGCACATGGTAAGTGCTTAGTAAGTGGTTACTGACTGTGAATAGTTCTAGTCTCAGGAGTGGGGGTTTTACCAGTGGGTGAAAGGACAAAAAGCTTTTTTTATTGTTTTTACATAATTTTCCAATTCCTTTCCAGAAAGGATGACCCAATCACAGGTCTGGCAATGGGGAATTGGCTGCATGTTGCCTTTTTTAGCCCTAGATTTCTGTGAGGGGGCTCAGGAGTGTTGGGATCCTTTTCTTTGGGTCTGTTCTATGGTACTTCCAGTCCAGGGTTTGGTCTCTGACTCTCGTTCCAAGGGCAGTTTTCATTTGGAGGACACCTGGATAATTGACCTCACAAACTTAAGAATGAACTCTGATCATTTAAGTCTCTGTGTGAAGGAAAGCATTTATTAAGCATTGGCTGTGTACCAGGAAACACTGGCATTTTGCAGCCCTTGTTGTAGCCTGGCCCAGGCTTTAGACTCAGGCCTTCCCCTCCACACACAGACACTCCGTGGGTAGCAGTAGCCTGACCTTGCTGTTCTTCCCACAGGGCCCTCTGTGCCCTGGCCAGAGCTGTACTGGCCATGCCCCCTCCTCACCCCTTCCACTCAGAATCCTCAGCTCCAGCACAACCTTTTACATGAAACCTTGCCTGATCTCCCCAGCTGCTAACTCCCACCCTCTTCTTCCCCAATTTGTGGGGTCCCCTCTTAAAATGTGGCTCCCTGAGGGAAGGGACTGCTCCATTTTCCCCCTTCATGACCTTAGCTCCTGGCACATACTAGGCATTTACAAAATGTTTGTCGATTGCCTCACTAATTGACTTAGACTTCTTCTGCTTGGCTCCTGAGAACAGAACTCAGCCCCCTAAGAGTGAAATGGGTGAAAGTTACAAAGAAGGTTTGACTTGACATCAGAAAAACCTTCCTAACTATCTGAGCCAGTCCAGGAGAGGAACAAAGGGCCTCAGGAAGCATCACTAAATGGTGGTGACGATAGTGATAGCTTACGTTTATTTACTTCCTACTATGTGCCAGGCGCTGTGCAATGGTATCTCAGATGAGCCTAATGATATCATGAGAGGCAGATACTACTATCCCCATTATACAGATGAGGAAACAGACACTAATAGAGGTTAAATGATTTAACCAGGGTCACACAGCTAGTAAGTGTCTGAGGCTGGATTTGAACTCAGATCTTTTGACTCCAAAACCAGTGCTCTATCCATTGTACCACTTCTCTGCCTTATCATGCAAAGGCTGTGTGGTCTTTGCCAGGGGTGAAAGTAAAGGAGTTTCTTGGTCCAGGTCCAGGTCCAGGTTGGACTTAGATGACATGACATCCCTCCAGGGTCTGTCAGCTCTGCCACTGAGGGTTGCTGGGATCTTCTTACTCAACTGCTTTGGAAAGATCTCTCTCAATTGCTCTTCCTGCCCCACCCCATCCCTAAACTCCCATTCTGCATCACTCCCTCTAGTCTTCGATTTATCCAAAGCAATGAAAACACCACAATAACCAACGAATGGTCTCCCTCTGCCCCAGCTGATGCTCTCCCTTTGCTAAGTCACTTTCCCCATTCTTGAGGGATGGTCTCCATCCCTCTTCTTCCACCTTTCTAAGAGCTGATGCAGGCCTTGTCCTTGGGGAGAACAGACCCCGTCCTTTGAAAAGCTGTGGCATTAGGAGAACCAATACCTGCTTCCCTTCCCAAGGACGTTTCCTGTGGCCTCAGTAAACTTTTGTTCCTATTTGGGCCCCATCATTTGGTTTTTTGTTTGTTCCCTGTTGACCAGTCCTGCTTGTGAAACCTGTCTCATCCCCTTTTTGGATGGTGCTCGATCCCCCGCAAACACGGGATAACAGATGACGGAAGAGAACTCTGGGTCACCTTTTGGCCCTGCCCCAGTAATAACCTGTAATAAGTAAATGCCAGCAGGTAAAGTGCTTGATACACAACCCCATGTGATCTTTACAACACCCTGGTGAGGCATGGGCTATTTTCTCCATTTTACTAAGGAGGTAGTCAAGGCTCAGAGAGACAGTGCAGCCAGCTTGAGGTCACACAGCTAATACGGGTGCAAGGGAGGACTCACACTCAGAGCGTCCTAACTCTAATTCCAGTACTCTCTTCACTATACCATTCAGCCCTTCTGGACCTCAGTTTCCTCAGATGTTACTTGAGAGAGATGGACCTAATAAGTTGTGAGGCCTCTCTCCCAGCTTTTGTTAAGTCTTTCATTTCTCTTAAGGCTTGGTTTCCTCAGCATTTTAATTTTTTTTTTATTTTAGTGAGGCAATTGGGGTTAAGTGACTTGCCCAGGGTCACACAGCTAGTTAAGTGTCAAGTGTCTGAGGCCAGACTTGAACTCAGGTACTCCTGATTCCAGGGCCGGTGCTCTATCCACTGCGCCATCTAGCTGCCCCTTCCTCAGCATTTTAAAACAAGGCTAGTGATACCTGTCTTACCAACCTCACAGGTTTGCTGCCTATATTCAATTAGATTAAGTGCTCCTGGGATTGGGGTGGCACAGCAGAAGGAACAAAGGTCTTCTGGATTGGGCGCTTCTGTTCCAGTGTCCACTGCTCAGGGTCTGTTTCTTCATCTGCAAAATTAGGTCCAGGTTCAATTGGACTCAGCAACCTCAGAGATAGAGCCCTGGGGGCTCTCAGTCCATGACCCTGTGAATCTTCACTTTGAAAGCTGTCTGTCTCTCTGTCTCTGGGTTTCTTTCTCTCTGTGTGTCTCTGTGTCTGTCTGTCTCTATGTCTGTCTCTCTGTCTCTGGGTTTCTTTCTGTGTGTCTCTGTGTCTCTGTGTCTGTCTCTCTCTGTCTCTGTGTTTCTTTCTCTGTGTGTCTCTGTCTCTGTGTCTGTCTCTATGTCTGTCTCTCTCTGTCTCTGTCTCTCTCCCCTGTGAGCAACAAGTGAGTCCCATTGCTCTCTTGACGACCATGAACGTCTGGTTTCCAGCACCAGTTCCTCTAGCTGGGCTTGTAGACCTCCCAGCTTGTTAGTTCTTGTTTCTTACCTATAGTTCCTCCTTCTGGGCTTCTTGTGAGGCCCAGATGAAGTGACAGCAGCAAAGGCTCTGCTGGCCTTAAATCATGGGAGAAGTGTCTGGTTTAGCCTTATCGAGGAATAGAGCACAGAATTCGGATTGTGGCACCCTAACTTCGGTTCAGTCTCCTACCTCCCCCACTCTTCACCCTTCTACCTTAGGAACCAGACTTTCTGGCTAGAGATGAGGGTGTTTCATGGGGAAGTGGTCCAGTTGGGACCACAATTTAAATGGTCTTGGATGCCAGCTGAGGAAATAAAAAGATTAAGGATGACGAGACCCAGAAACCATATTTTTTGCCCTGAATTTCAGGGCAAATTGGGGTAGCTCATTCAATTTGAGGCAGGATGCAAGGTTTGCCAGAGTTTTTTGTTTGGTTTGGTTTGGGTTTTTTTTGTGAGGCAATTGGGGTTAAGTGACTTGCCCAGGGTCACACAGCTAGTAAGTGTTAAGTGTCTGAGGTCGGATTTGAACTCAGGTACTCCTGACTCCAGGGTTGGTGCTCTATCCACTGCACCACCTAGCTGCCCCCCCACCCCCGCTTTTTTTTCCCTCCATGTTACCAAGGTCTTTTTTTTTTTTGGTGAGGCAATTGGGGTTAAGTGACTTGCCCAGGGTCACACAGCCAGTAAGTGTTAAGTGTCTGAGGTTACATTTGAACTCAGGTCCTCCTGACTCCAGGGCTGGTGCTCTATCCACTGCGCCACCTAGCTGCCCCTCTGCCAGAGTTTTTAAGGTGGAAAATAAGAGTATACTTTTTTCTGTCTTCTTTTAAAATTCTATTTTACTTTATTTTCAGCTCTCCCCTCTCCCTGCCCACCTATTGAGAAAGCAAGAAAAACAAAACTTGGGACAAGTATGTTTAGTCAAGCAAAACAAACCCCCCCCCCCATTAGCCATGCCCTTCTGAACATTTCAGTCTACACGTAAGACGATGCACCTTGCACGCTGCCTCAAATTGAATCAGCTTCCCTGCAGCTTCAGAAAACGTGGGATTCTGGGTCTGGTCATTCTTAATCCTTTCATTGGAAAACCTGAGAAGTATACCCATTTCATTGCCTCCCCATTCCTACTGGGTTACTTAGTCTGGCATTCACCGCCATTTACATTGTGGTTCCCACTACCCTATGGAGCACTCTCAACTCTAGCCAGATCAGCAAGGGGACGGAGAGCCCTGCCATCCATGATTCTGTGTTTCTGGCTTTTGTGCCTTCCTGGGTCTTTGCAACCCATTCCTCTGTCCCTGTGGTTCTCAAACACTTTTTGTTGCCAACTGGCGTTGTTATTTTTGCTAGGAGGAGTTGTGACACTGAATTCGGAGTCTGAAGACCTGACCCTGCTGGGTATCCATTCAATGGGGTCAGCTCTTTTTGTTGATTACCTTGGGAAGTTGGGGTCTGGTGTGTTTTGAACTTGTTGGCTATGTGTAGGAGATGAGTTTTGTTTATTTGGGGAATGCTATACTTACTCTATGTATACTGAGGAAGTAAAATTAGGACTAAAAACATTATCAAACATCTCCCATCTGAAGAAAGATAAGCTCTGAAATGGGTGGGGGGCTCACCCTTAGAGCCCCTGCTTTGCCCTTTGCAGGGCATTTGCAACCCCCACCCCATCCTCCTTCCCATCTTCAGAAAGTCACCCCCGCTGAACCTTTTCCATGAAGCCTTCATCCCTAATCAATATCAGGGGATCCCGAGTTTTCTAATTGGCTATGGGTTTAATGTCTGCCTTATTTGGTAGAGGATAAGGAGCAAGATTTCCTTGGTTTAGGGAACTCCCAGAAGACAGTCCCTTCTACAAAGCAGATAGGCAGCTTCTCTGCAACTTATTGTTTTAGAGTTTCCCAGAGCACTGGGAAATTAAAAGACTTACCCAGGGTCACACTGCCTCTGCCTGCCATGCTGCACTGTCTCACTGTTGTCCTTAGTATTGTCATTTTTTCTAGGTATGTATGTGGTGTCTCTCCAGTGCAACTATGAGCTCCTTGAGGACAGTGTGTAAGAGTCTTAAAATTCTAGGATCATTGAATGTCAGTGCTGCAAATGACCTTAGTGATCATCTGCTCCAGTGGCCTGATTTTGCATGAGGAAGGAAGGCCCAGAGATGTCATGGTAGTTGTGTGAAGTCACACAGCCTAGCCAATCAGTAGTAGAACCAGGATTTGAATTCAGGACCCTTTGATTCCTTATCTTGTGTTATGTTCTCCTCCCCCTCCCATGTGTTGTACATACCAGACACTCAGTAAACATTTGACAACTGATGAAATAATTTTATTTTTTTCTTTCCCTCTCGAACCAGAGCAAATAGTGGAGAAAGATGAAGGCCCATATTACACCCACCTGGGGGCTGGGCCCTCTGTGGCAGCCATCCGAGAGCTGATGGAGGACCGGTAAGTGGGACTTGGCCTCAGGTAGGCCTGGGAGCAACTTGGAAGCCAGGTTCAGGAAAGTTGGAGGTTGTCACTCTAACTGGCCCATGTGGGTTGCAGAGGGAATATGGGCCTAGCAGCCATCCATTGGCTTCTTGGCCACAGATCTCTGAGGCTGCCCCAGACCTCACTTAGACCAGGGAGCCATGTATTGGTCCCATTGCTGGTCAGTAGAGGAGAGATCTTAAAGGAGGAGGGGTAAAGTGTAGTTCTTGGGTAATAAGTGGGAGCTCATTACAAGGAAGAACTTCCCAACCACTGAAACCATCAGCAAATAAAATCTTGAGAGGGGTTGAATGATGGTAGTGACTCACCTCTCAGTATTATTGTATGGTTGACGAATCAGAAGACCATCTCCTCTCCCCTTGCCCCAACATAATCCTCTCTCCTTCCTGATCAAGTGAGCCTTTCTTAGGAGGGTGTAGTGGGAATGGAGCAGGATTAAGTAAAACCAGCTCACACAAGGACCACTTCTGAAAGCATAGGGGACATTTTATACCCATAGTCCTCCGTTGTGTTTCCTCATGGCCAAGATTGGTTATTGAGTTCCGTCGTGTTCTCTCCATGCTCTCGTCCTTTTCTGTGCCATCTTTGTCATTGTGTTGACTCTTTCCCTGGTTCTACCTCCTTCCATTTTGCCACAGTTCATATAGGTCTTCCTCTGCTTCTCTGAACTCTTCGTTTTCATTGCTTCTCATGATACAGTGGCATTCCCTTATTGATGTGCCACATTTGGCCACTTATTCTGCAGTGGAGGGCACAGAACACATGGCTTTCTTTGCCATCACCAGAAAAAAATGCTGCTGTGAATATGATGGTAGCATGATCTCCTTGAGATTACATGCTTAGTAAGACAACTTGGTCTATGATTATGGACATTTTAGGTAGCTAGATGGAATGGTGGATAGAGTGCTGGGCCTGGGTTCCAATCTACTTGTGTGACCCTGGGCAATTTTTCATTTAGCCTGTTTTGCCTCAGTTTCTTTAAGTGTAAAATGAGAATAATAGTTCTTACTTCCCAGAGTTGTTGTTAGGATGAAATCAGATGATATTTGTGAAGTGCTTAGCAAAGTGCTTGATCCAGAGTAGGCACTATATAAATTAATTGTTGGGAGGGTCTTTGGGCAAATGCTCTGTGAACACTTGTCAAGTGTGATGTGGCAGCAATTGTTGGTCGGGTATCCCAAAAGGACAAGATAACATCTGTGGTCCCTTACCCCTCAGATTCTATGAGGATGCCATAACCTTTTCATTGTCTTTAAATTAGAATTCTTATTTTTTTTTTAAGTATTTGGTATAAGCCACAGACTTGGGAAGTTACTTTCTCTGATGGATACTAAGTAATTGCCTTTTTCCATTATACTACTTAAAAATACAAAGAAAGAGTTGCAGCTTGTAGTGGATTCACTCAAAGAGAGTAAGTGATCCCCAGTGCCCAGGGACATGTTGACCAGTGCCTCGTTCGGTGGTAAGCTGTGTAAGGGGTGGCATGCAAATGGAGGGAGCTAACTATGCCACTACAGTCTGTCTATGTCAAAACACATGGGGATTGTGGTGGGCAACTCATCTGAGGAAGGCCATTGGGAATTAGAGGACAACTAGTATTTGGAAGGGCCTTGGGTCATGTAAGGATTGATGGGAGAAGAGTCAGCAGCTTTAGCCTGGAGCAGAAGAGCTGGGTTGTTGGAGCAGAGTAGTGTGCTATGACAAGCAGTTCACATATTTGAAAGGCTTTCAAGTGGAAAACGAATTGGTCCCGTTGTGCTTGGCCCCAGGGGAGAGAACGCTGAGAGTTGGGTAGAGGCTACGGAGAAGCTGACAGATTGGAGAGAAAGCCCTTCTTTATACTTGGGGCAGTCCCACACTTGGGAGGTGCAGTGGGCTCTCCTTACTGGACATCTTTGAGCAGAGGCTGTGTGGTCACTCATCTGTGGTGCTGGAGAGTATGGGTGACCTTGTTTTAGTGCAGGCTGGACCAAATGGCCTCTGAAAGGCCCTCCAACTTCCAACTCTTGGCATTCTGGGATTCAATTCTGTAGGGCTCTCAGCCCCGAGTTAATTGGATCAGGATCATTGATCAGGTGCTGACAAGGACCTTGCACACCGTCTAGTTGAGGCCCTTCATTTTACAAATTAAGAATCTGAGGTCCAGAGAAGTGATATGACTTTTCCAAGGTATCATAGTAAGTGGCAGAGATAGGAAGTGAAGTCATGTCCTCTGACTCCCAAGTTGAATGCTCTTCCCCCTGGACAGCATTGGCTCCAGTCTACATTCTGTGTGCCATGTTCTCCTGGTTCTGCTCATGCCACACATGAGGAAACCAAGCCCCAGACCACAGAACTAGCTAGGGCCCTCCCTGGAGCTGGTCCATAGTTACATAATAAATGATTCATAAGGGCTTGTTAATGGGTTGTTGGAAAGGGGTGGAGCTGAATAAGTAGATCTTGGTGCCTCACCCGTTGGTGGCATGGTTGGTGGAAAGCTGACTAAAAGAATGGCTTGCAAAAAAAAAAAAATTTAAAAAAAAAAAGGGGTCAGCTAGGTGGCGCAGTGGACAGAGCACTGGCCCTGGAGTCAGGAGTACCTGAGTTCAAGTCCAAACTCAGACACTTGACACTTACTAGCTATGTGACCCTGGGCAAGTCACTTAACCCCAGTTGCCTCACTTAAAAAAAAATTAAAAAGAATGGCTTGCAATGCTTTCTTTCCATTTTGAAGGATTTCCAACCCAGTGGTCCCAGGTCCCCCTCCCCCATCAGAGGTGATTGAAAGGTCTTTCATCCCATCCTTGCAACTTCTTCAAAGTTCTTGATATGTACAAAGGCGGTTATTGATCATGTCTGTTGCTCTGGTCATCACTTCACCCCATGAAACCTCAGTTTCCTTCCCTGTAAAGTGGGGAAAAGGCACTTGGCAATCTTTAAAACCTGTTCCCCAGTGGGAGCTGCTATTGTTTGTGTCCTATAGGTCTGTGCTCAGGACTATGACCCTCAGGGATACAGGTGCTTTCTTCTTGCTTTGGGGACTCTAGGGAGGAAAGTAACCATCATTGCCAAACCTTCCAGTGCTTGTGGTCCTATGTATGGGGCTCACTCCCTCCGAGTCAGCACATGACCAAAGCCTGATGATACCAGCTCGGCCAGTAACAGAGATGGACAGATGAGCAGGAAGCCTCAGCTCTTTGAATTCAAACGGCAAGAAGGTGGTTTTGTTTTCAGCCATATGAACTTGAGGAGAAGAGGCTCTGCTCTGTCTGCCTGGGGGGCCTGGCTGCATGTCTTTTGTCTGTCTGTTTCTCCTTTCTTACTTTAAGAAGTCCTTTGCTAATCCCTCCTCTCACACACACAGACACAGACACAGACACAGACACAGACAAAGACATAGACACAGACACACTGTGTCTCTCTCTTCCCTCTCCCTTGTCTGTCCTTTCTCCTATTCCCTTTCTGGTGGCTGTGTGCGTGTGTGCGCGCACTCACCATCACTATTGCTAGCCCACATTCCTTTAGAGACAGAGAGAGAGAAAGAGAAATGGGTTTGGAGGGGAGGGGGTGGGGGGAGAGGCGTAGCCAAACCAGACTCATTCATCCAGTGGCCCTGCCCCACAAGGTATTTCTCTCACCCCTTTGGTTCCTTGTATCCATCACCTGTGGCAGGAAACAGATAGGCTGCTTAAACGCTGATGTGCCGGAGAATTTTCACTTGCTTTCTGTGTATAAATCATCCTCTTGTTTGGTCCTATAATTCCCCATCAGTTCCTACAGTTCAGGATTCTCTGAACTTGTTTGTCATGTCTTATGGTAAAATGATACTCTTTTGCACTCTTATGCAATTGTTGAGCCATTCTCCAACTGTCTTTTTTTTTTATGGCTGTCTTGTTTATTGAACTTTTTTTTTAAAATTATAAAAGTATTTTATTATTTTCCAGTTACATGTAGAGATAGTTTTCAACATTTGTTTTTATATGATTTCTAGTCTCAAATTCTTCTCCCTCCCCCCTCCCCAAGACAGCAAGTAATCTGATATAGGTTATATATGTACAGTTAAGATATAATCTAGGGGGCAGCTAGGTGGCCCAGTGGAGAAAGCACCAGCCCTAGATTCAGAAGGACCTGAGTTCAAATCCTGCCTCAGACACCTGATACCCAAGAGTTGTATGACCTTGGGCCAGTCACTTAACCCTCATTGCCCTGCCCCCCCCCAAATAAAGGATATAATCTAAGATAATACCATAAATTCTAGTTCTTGTTTTCTTTTACCCCTTTTTTGGTAGCCTTCTTTGGGATCAGGAAGTTTGTTTTGCTTGGGATTATTCTTTCTCTGGTATTATCCTTCAACCCACCCCCGTGCCCACTTGTTTTCCTCTAGTTTGATTTCTACAATAAACAGAAAGGGGGAGGGTGGAAATGAAGGAGGGGAAGAATAGCTGTGGATCAGGTCTTGTAGCTAGGTGGCACAGTGAATAGAGCACTGGCCTTAGAATCAGGAAGGCTCTTCATGAGTTCAAATCCAGCCTCAGACACTAATTAGCTATGTGACCCTGGGCAAATTACTTAGCCCTGTTTGCCTCAGTTTCTCATTTGTAAAATGAGCTGGAGAAGGAAATGGCAAACCTGTCCAGTATCTTTGTCAAGGAAACTCCAAAACAGAATCATGAAGAGTCAGACATGAGTGAACAAGAACTTTTTAAAAACCTCATGTGGAGGAGATATTTTACTTCTGTTTGGCACCAATGGGCAGAACCAGGGACCATTTTCCTTTGGAATAGAAATTGCTTTCTTCTTTGTATCTAGCACAGTGCTTTTCACATAGCAGCAACGGCTTAATAGCTTGGTAGTAGTAAGAGGAATGCTTAATATTTCTGAAGAGGCAAATCTGGATTAGATCTCAGAAAAGAACTCACCAACAACTTGAGCAATCCTATGCTGCCTTGAAAGGTAATGGCTCAGGGGGCAGCTAGGTGGTACAGAGGATAAAGCACCAACCTTGGGTTCAGGAGGACCTGAATTCAAATCCAGCTTCAGACACTTGACACTAGCTGTGTGACCCTGGGCTTTTTAAGTGAGGCAATTGGGGTTAAGTGACTTGCCCAGAGTCACACAGCTAGTATTGTGTCTGAGGCCGGATTTGAACTCAGGTCCTCTTGACTCCAGGGCTGGTGCTCTATCCACTGCGCCACCTAGCTGCCCCAAAAGATATAATCTAAGATAACACCATAATAATGGCTCCTTCCTCAAACAGAAGCTGGATGAGCATTCATGGTACGGGTAATCATGGAGAATCCTTTGGGCTTTAGGTTGGCCAAGATGGTTAATGAGATTCTTTCCAGCTCTTGAGACTCTGCTTAGGTATATGGGTGCCAGGGTAATCTCTGAGCTTGCTTCCACCAGTACAATCCAAATATAAGCCGTATTGTTCCCACTTTACAGGTAAAGAAACTGAGGTACAGCAGTTGACTTGCCACTGGTCACATAGCCTAGAGCAGAGCAGGAACTTGAACTCGGATATTGCTCTAAATCCAGTGATATTTTCACCATTACCTTGTTAGAAACTTAGCCCAACTCTCTGTGGCAGATTGTTTAAGATGTTTCATCTGCAAATTACCTATAGTGTAACTGAGGCTCAGATAAGTCAGATTGTGAAGGTAAACTCCAACTGGGGTCTTTGGGCTCCCAAGGTCAGTCCCCTCTCAGCTCTCTCCTGCTGCATCAGGACACTCTGTGGGCATTGGGACCAGCCTGCAGATGGCTGCAGATTCCTAAATATTGAGGTCACCCTCGTTGCAGGTTCTTTCTTTCTTAAGAAGAAGTTCATTTTAAGAAGTTAAAATGCCACTTTGTGGGTAGTAGTACTGCCCATCCTGCTGCTGATGCACATTTCCCAGTGTTACTACAGCAGGGCAGCATGGGCCCCAGTGGGCACCAAGTTAGCCCTGTGCATTTAGGGAGTTGCCAATGGACATCGTGCTGGCCAAAGAGTAGGAGAGCTAGTTCTTAGTGCCAACTCTGCCTCTGCTTACCTAGGTAGATGCACCCATCTATGCACAATGAACTCTCATCCTCAGCTATTACCCTTTCAATGCTTCTCATCCATATAATGAAGAGGTATGACTAGATGAGGTGGTTTTTACAACTAGAACAAGTGGCTAACATTTTGGGTTCTAAGGTTCCTCCCCACTTGGAAAATCTGTGTTCTAAGGTTCCATCCAGTTCCAGTATTCTCTGTTCCAAAGTCTTTTCCAGCTCTAGCATTCTGAGTTTTGGCATCCTTCCCAGTCCTGGGATCCTCTGTTTTGAGTTGCTTTTCAGCTCTGACATTCCATATTCTAAGGTCCTCTTTAACTCAGAGATGTTCTGAGCTCCCTTCCAGATCTGACATTGATAAGAGTTGTGAGCTTGTTCTAAGTATATGACTAGATTGTGAACATGTGTGCGTGCATGCGTGCACAGGTATCTCTCCATCAGGCCCAAGATCTTCAGGGCCTCATTACTGCATAGATGTCCCAGTCTCCCTAGAGGCTTTCTTAGTGGAACTGAAGTTCTTGTGTGTCCTACAGAGCTGTCAAGCAGAGTTCCCCATACTCACCGTTGTGGAATTGTCTCAAGACCACAGCGGCGGAGATCAGATTCTCTTCAGTTGGTCCCTCGAGTGAGGAATTTTTTCTTTTGGCCATAGTACCACAAAAGGAATGCCTTGGAAGGGATCTCGTGTCTTTCTAGGGGTCTGGAGAGCTGTCTGCGATCTGCAGCTCCGATCCCGTAGCTTTGAGTGGCAGCTGTGTTAGTGTTTGTTTTGTGTGCTGCTGGGCTGTGAGGGTGTGGATCTAGCTGTGTATATGCCCATGTGCTTGCCTGCATGTGCCTCTGTGTGTGTATGTTTGCGCCTTTATTCATCCGTGATCGGTATGCAGGCCCTGGGAACTCCGCTGGCTGGGAGCCCTGATGACATAACTCCTCCCCCCCACCCTTCCTCCGCCAGGGGATCTGCTCCCTTTTCTCATGCCCGAGCAGCTGCCTGAGGCCAGCTATGTAGGGAATGTGGCCTGACTGCAAAGCCGGAAAGTGGCCAAGACTCCCCCTAACCGGCAGCTTTCGCCTCTGAGCACCTACGAGAAAAGCTGTTCCTTCCTCCTTACATTCCTTGGGACTCCCGTTCTAGTTTGAGTCACAAAGTCCTGGAGGAAGATCAAACCAGACTTTGGGTGACTTTCTTGGAAAACTGTTTGCTGTTTGGCAGAAATCAAGGGCCAGAAATTAGTGGGAGCTTGGGTGCAATTTTCACTGACCGTAGGTTATCCTTGTTTAGTCTCTTATTACCAAGCCTGTTAGCTGGCAGAGGGATTCTGGGTATGGAACTCAAACAGCTGGCTTTCTTACTCAGGCTTTTACCAGAGTGGCCAGTCAGGAGGCCTGGCTTTAAGTCTTGTTTTTGATGCACAGGGGCTGTGTGACTCTCCCAGGCTGGCCCCTTCCTACCTGACATATTATTCCCCCATATCCTCTGGGATCCAGTGACGCTGCCCTTCCTGCTGTTCTGCTCCCAGGACATTCCATCTTCCAACTCTGCGGCCGTTTGCACTGGTGTCTTCCATGCCTGGAATTCCCTCCTGCTTCCTTCCCTTCACTGCTGGCTCTATCCTGAGATTAGCTGTCTATAGCTTATTTGTATAGAGCCCTCTCTGTGTTGTCTCCCCCACTGGACTGAGAGTTCCTTGAGATGAGGGGTTGTTTTTGCTTCTCTTTGTATTCCCAACATTTAGCAGAGTGACTGGCACATAGTAGGTGCTTCATAATAATTACTTATTGAGTAACTCACAAATTCTCAGTGCTCCAAGATCTTTGTGCTTGAGTTACAGATGATGTTGCATCTATATCATTGGAGAGAATTTCCCCACAGGAGGAGTGGTGCATACTAAGGAAATTAGAAGGCCAGACCAACCTACCCCCAACCCTCCCCCCCCCCAAAAAGTTCATGTATTCCTCAACTAACTTTATTTCTAGTCAGCACTTAGTGATAGTCTCTGTTGGATCTGTGGTCAGGTTAGTGTGGTAGCCCTCTGACAGGGCAGATCCTTCATCCTGCATGACCCTTGTCCTTGATCTCCAACAAGCCACCTCCTTTCCCCTAGTGCCCACCAAAGGGCTCTAGCGTTATGATATTCTGTGTGCACCAGCTTTGCACCCTGGGAGACATTCACTGCATGACCAGCCTACCTCCCATTTGTCCTACACATCCTTGGTGACATTCTTTATGCCCTTCTTACCCACACGTCATCATTGGTAATCTCCTATGGCCTACAAATGCCCACCAGGAATTTCTCCCCAGCCTTGAGAATCACCTACCCTTTAGTTTTGGTGGGGATTATGATGTTTCATGATTTGACCATAAATAGCATCATCAAGAAAGTCAGTCTCTCCTCTCTCTTCTCTACTTCCCCCCCTTCCCCTTCCAATTTCATTAGTATAGGGGTATAAGGAACACCTGGCAAGAAAACTCCACCAGTGCAGGATCTGAGAGTCTCAGTGAGTTACTCAGGCCCCTGACTGGGTAAGGGATGTACTCAACTTTTCCTGCCTTCAAGACTAGGTTTTGTTGTTGTTGTTGTGTTTTTTTGTGTGTGTGTGAGGCAATTGGGTTAAGTGACTTGCCCAGGGTCACATAGCTAGTAAGTTTCAAGTGTCTGAGTGTTTGAACTTAGGTCCTCCTGAATCCAGGGCTGGTGCTTTATCCACTAGCTGCCCCCTTCAAGACTAGTTCTTGATCTCCTTAGCCTTACCTGCCTAGCTTCATTTAAAGATGAGGCAACTAAGACTTAGGCTGAGTGACTCCACCAGAGTCATACAGCTAGTATGTGCCAGAGAGAGGGCAGGAACTCAGGTCTTCATACCTTGAGGCCGGGTTTTGAGTCGCCTCTTACTGAAAGAATATTCATATGAGAACTGGGTTTGGGATCAGGAACAGTTGGAAGCACATTGGAATTGCATAAATACAATCCATTTCACTTGTTCTTTCCTCCTTGGTGCTGGGCTAACCTTATTTTGCTTTTGCTGTGCCCATGTGGAGAGCTGGTGGCATACGATCTTGCTTCAGGTCATGGACACAAGATCACAGAATATCCCAGTTACTGGGGACCTCAGAGATCATGTAGAACAACCCATTCCTGAAAAAACGATTCCCTCTACAAGCTCCCAGACTCCAAACCTCTGATCAAAGAGGCAGCTGGTGGCACAGTGGATAGAGTACTGGACCTAAAGTCCAAAAGACTCAGATTCAAATCCCACCTTGGACATTTCCTAGCTGTGTGATCCAGGGCTATTAATTTAACCTCTCTGGGCCTCATTTTCCTCCTTTTTTTTTTTTTAAAGTAAGGCAATTGGGGTTAAGTGACTTGCCCAGGGTCACACAGCTAGTAATTGTTAAGTGTCTGAGGCCGGATTTGAACTCAGGTACTCCTGACTCCAGGACCAGTGCTCTATCCACTGCATCACCTAGCTGCCCCCATTCTTTTTTTTTTTTTTCCTCTTCTCTTAAAGAAGTCTCTATGAGCCAATGACCTACATTGAGGGGAAGCACGCCACCTTTGAGACAAACCATTCCACTCTTGGGTAGCTTTCATTGTCTGGGCAGTATGCATTCTTCCTCCACTTGACTTTTCTCCCCATGTAGATTGTTAGGCCAGTCTCCTGAGTTCAGGCTTCACTGAGGAGGCCCTGTTGTATTCTGGGGCTGGAGTCCAATGGCACAGTGCCATTAGCATCAAGAGCATCTCTCTCATCACAGTCGCAAATATTTTTACAGAGCATTTGTCCCTGTTTTCTGCTTCTCTTGGTGATACTAATCAGAGCATCCTTGAACAGTTATCTCTGGTCATATCTCCCAAGGATTCTTGTGAGGCAGTGTAGGGTAGTGGGTAGAGTGCTGGACAGCCAGGAAAGCCTGGGTCTGAGTCTTGGGTGTAGCACTAACTAGCTGAGTGACCATGACCAAGTCACTCAGCTTCCATGGGATTGTTTTCACCATTTGTAAATTGGGGATAAGAAATCCTATTGTATCCAGCTCCTAGAATGGTTGTGAAGCCCCAATGATCTAATATGTGTTATAGAAATGTCAGGTGTTATTGATTGTAAATGTGGAAGCACCTTCTTGGAGGATGGAGTTTTTATGGATGCATTTTGTTCTCCTGAAGTCCTTGGATTCCCCAAACTACTCAGGCAGTTGTGAGGTGTGAGATGGCTCCTTTGTTGTATATGTGGATTTTTTTTGTAGAGACAAGAAAGCACATGTATGGGTGACTTTCTTCTGGGTTGTTTTTGTATTTTTGGATAATGGTGCCTTTTGTAATTGCCTTTTTTCCTCTCAGTATCGGGTACTAGGATGTCAAAGTTTAAAGGAAGTACATTTGCTGTCATCAGTGATGACATGGGATTGCTACTGAAATACTGCAAGACCTGTTCCATTTTCCATCTATTTGCTTTTCCCCTTCCTGTGTGATTTGGGGATGCTTGCACTTAATGTGGACCTAACCCTAACTCTACCCCATTCAATCCCAATCTGTGATGGCTCCAGCAGATTTATCAGGCTTAGACCAATGTGGAAGCTTCCTGAAGCTGCACATTTCACCTAAATTTGAAGGACTTCTTTACCACCTGAGCTATCTAAATGGGTGAACAGGTATCTTGGGGGGAGATTTCCAATACTGGAAGCCTTCCGAAGGATGAAGAGGCACCAATACTTTATATATATATATATATATATATATATGTATACATATACATATACATATACATATACATATACATATACATATACATATAAGTGTCCAATGTCTGAGGCCAGATTTCAACTCAGGTCCTCCTGACTCCAGGGCCGGTGCTCTATCCACTATGCCACCTAGCTGCCCCTGATAAACATTTAGTAAGCACCTACTGTGTGCCAGGTACCCAGGTACTGTGCTAAGTTCTCTAGGTATAAAGAAAGACAAAAGACAGTTTTGAGTCTCACAATCTAATGTGTAAGAGTGGTTAGCATTTCTGCAGCTGGTTTAAGGTGTACAAAGCACTTTACAAGTGTCAAGGGGGTGGTGATGCTATTATTATACCCACTTTATACTTGCGAAAACTAAAGAAGACAGAAATGAAGTGACTTGCCCAGGGTAAGACAGGCACAATAGTATTCCATTACTTGTTCAGCCATTCCCTAATGGATGGGCATTCCCTCAATTTCCAATTCTTTGCCACTAGGAAAAGAGCTACTAGAAATATTTTTGTACAAATAGGTCCTTTTCCCTTTTCTTTCATCTTTTGGTTACAGACCTAGTAGTGCTATTGCTAGGTCAAAGGGTAGGCACAGTTTGGTAGCCCTTTGGACATAGTTCCTAATGGTTCATGAGAATAGTTGAGCCAGTTCACAACTCCACCAGTGATGCGTTATCGTTCCTATTTTTCCATATCCCCTCCAGCATTTGTCATTTTTCTTTTCTGTCATGTTAGCCAAGCTGATAGGTATGAGGTGGTATCTCAGAGTTGCTTTAATTTGCATTTTTCTGATCAATGCACTTATGCTTTTTTGTTTGTTTTTTGCAGGGCAATGAGGGTTAAGCGACTTGTCCAGGGTCACACAGCTTGGAAGTGTCAAGTGTCAGAGGCCGGATTTGAACTCAGGTCCTCCTGATTCCAGGGCCAGTGCTTTATCCACTATGCCACCTAGCTGGCCCCCACTTATGCTTTAAATGAGAGTTTTTTCTTGAGGTTCAGGTCGCCTTGGGAGGGCTCTTTGACCTCTGAGATACCACATTTCTGATATCAGAGTAGAGAGCCAGGCATTGTGGCATAGTTGTGATTGAGCTGTACTCGGAATTAGGAAGACTAAATTTGCCTCTTGTGTCAGGTATTTAATAGCTGAATGAATCTGGGCAAGGCATTTATTCTGACCTCAGTTTCCTCATCTGTAGAGCAGATTGTTGGATCCTATATTTAGAGCTGGAAGGAACTTATTTTACATTTAAGGGAACTAAGGTAGAGAGAGATTAAATGACTTGTCCCAGAGCTAGTACTAGTGTCAGTCAGAATTACACCACCTAGCTCATTTGTTGTGAGATTCAAATGAGATCATGTACCCTAAAGCTCTCCATAAATTCACATGGTAATTACTATGATAAACTACATGTTGCTGTGGATAGAGATAAAGAGGGGTGGGGGGCAGCGCCTGAATTTGAATCCCACCTCAGACGTTTACTGGCTGTGTGACATTGGGTCAGTCACTTAACCTTGCTCTGTCTCAGTTCCCACATTAATTAAGAAGAAATAATAATAATATCTGCTTTGATGGGTTATTGTGAAAATCAAAAGATAATGTAGGGGCAGCTAGATGGCGCAGTGGATAGAGTACCGGTCCTGGAGTCAGGAGTACCTGAGTTCAAATCCAGCCTCAGACACTTAACACTTACAAGCTGTGTGACCCTGGGCAAGTCACTTAACCCCAATTGCCTCACTTTAAAAAAAAAAAAGATAATCTATCTGTGATCCTTAAAGTGCCATAGAAATGGGATTGAGTGTTATCATCATGATTATTTCTGTTATCATTAGGGCTAATGATGAGGTAGACAGCAGGTTGAACCATAGTGCCTTTCTTTACCCATTCTGGTGGAAAACAAGGATAAAAGAATTGCAGTAACCAAAAGTAAGCAGGGGGCTCCTTATGGAAAACCATCACTGGATGCCACTTTAATTTAGTAAGCATTTATTAAGCACGATCTGTATTCATGAGAAGCAACATGGCTTAATGGATTGAGGACTGGCCTCAAGGCCAGAAAGATCTGGATATGAGTTCTGCCTCTCAGACTTCTCAGTGCCCCGGGCAGTTCTGCAAGATTACAAATGCCCGAGAAAGTGCCCGTCTATAAGGAAAGGGAAGGTCTTCATTACTCCCTAGATTGACCATTCCCTGACCCCTTTTGTCCTGTGGGCCCCCCCCCAACCTGTAATGGGTATTTGTGTTTAGCTTATAGCTACCTTTTCCCCCCTTTTCTTTTCAAAGGGATATTGTTTCCACTTAGAACTGGTATCATTTTTCACATATACCCACATGCCTTCTCCCTCCCTTATGAGAGCTTTTATTTGGGGGGATCATCTACACCACAAACCAGAGAGAGAATTCCAGGGGTGGCTGGTCTTTCTTTTGATCCTTCTAAGAGTTATATACAAACTTTCTTAGAGAAGAGGAAATGTATCTCTCCCCTTTCCTGCAGAGAGGGGTGTGTGTGACGAGGGAGCTTTAAGTACAAAGTGTCACAAACATGGTCAAGTATAGTTACTGTATAACTACCCTTCTTTCTTAACATCAGATAACACAAGCCCTACCTTTCTGCTCCTATCAGAACGTGGCCCTCCTCCCAGGCCACTGTGTTGTGGCTCTGATCCTTCCTTCCACCCCCATCTATAATATAGCCCCTGCCCCTGGTCTCCAGCAGAGCCCCTGCACTGTACTAATGAGTATTTTTCTGTCCCTAGCTATGGAGAGAAGGGGAAAGCAATACGAATTGAAAAGGTTGTTTACACCGGCAAGGAAGGGAAGAGCTCTCGGGGTTGTCCCATCGCCAAGTGGGTAAGTGTTTCTGCCGCACCAGCTGGGATGGGCCAGCCTACAGCTCAGCCTGCTTGGCCTTGGCTCACCCTTGCAAATGCAGACTGTGTCCTGGGATGGCCCCAGGCTCACGTTTCTCATTTGTTCTCTTGTTTCCATGCGGATAATGGCTAGGGATGTTCTCATCTCTCAGCTCTAGCCTGGGTTTGTTGACTGATTTACTAAATGACTGACTGAATAAAGAGCTGTTCTTAACAGATACTGGAGCCAGTGATGGATCCACTGATCATTAGTTATTGAATATCAAATATTAGTAGGCAACTCTAAAACTAATGATTAAAGATGGTTTGCCTTGGTGAAAAGAATTCCCTATGTCAGTCACAGGTGATTCCCCCCCTTCTCAGTCTCCCAAGGGTCCAGCTTTGTACTACATGTGGTAAGTTATAGAAAAGAGTCTAAAGTACCATCCATGATGCAGTGGGGGAGAAGTGACCTGAATCAGGGGGTTTTAAGGACAGGGAACTACAAAATAGTCCCGGGCAAGCTAGTGGTGAAGGAGGTCACTGAGCAAACCAGTCAGAATGTGGCTACTGGCCTTAGACTTAGGAAGACTTTCATTCAGATTCCCCCTTAGACATTAGCTGTGTGACTCTGGGCAGGTCACTTAACAGCACTAGGCCTCAGTTTCCTCATGCGTTAAATCAGGTGTGTAGACTCAATGGCCTCTAATCTACTTCTAGAGTTATCCTATGAAAAACGTACCAAAAAAAAAAAAGCTGGAAAGAAGACTTTTAATTGTGTAGTACAGGGAAAACTTTCTGGAGAAGGTCCCTGTGCTTGAGCGTTTCTAGAGTCTCTACTATGTGCTGGACCCTGTGCTAAGCACTTTTTACAAATACTATTTCATTTGATCCCAACAACAGCTCTGGGAGATAGGGGCTATATTGTTGTTGTTATCATTGTCATCATCATTCCTATTTAGGTGGTGAAACTAGGACAAAACAGGTTAAGTGATTTTCCCAGGATCTCACAGGAAGTGTTTAAGGCCAGCTGTGGGCAAAGATTGTAGAAGGGGTGAGGTTGAAGTGTGCTGGGGAAGATGGGAGTGGATAGGCTAGGCTCACGGGAATTAGCTACCATATCATTGTTAGAATCTCCGTTAATGTACATGGATGAAGAGAATATGACAATTAAGCCAAATGTGGCATCATTGTGTTAACTGAAGTAATGTTGGCCCAGGAAGGGGCAGGAAAATGATGGTAGGTACAAAGTGGCACAAACATGGTTAAATGTAGCTACTGTGTCGGTTCTTTGTTACAAGGGAAGGCTCCCTGGCTGGTGGAGGTAGAGAGTAGGGAGAAGTTTGGGGGAAGGGGAATTGATCTCTGGAAATACTGTAATGTAAAAACAGAAGTAGCCATTGCTTTTGCCAGGAAAAAAAGAAATTTGCGATGGGGAGGAAAGAGTGCATTAGGTCTCTTTTGGGGCCAGAGGAAGACCTGCCTGAATGCCTGGAGGCTGCAGGTGAGGACAAATAGCTCCTAGGCCAGTCTTCCTGAGAGGTCGAGGTCACACAGGCTCCCTGAAGCAGGATGAAATAAGATGGCAGAGCTAGGTCAGTGGGAGGACATCGGCTGTCAGGACACAGTTTGGGTATTTCATTTGGTAGAGTGAGGAGTCGCGGAAGGTTCTGTGAGTGGAGGAGCGAGATAATCAGTGGTCTTAGATACTGCACGACTACTCTAGAACAGAGTTCTGGCTACCCCCAGGAAGGCCCTTGCTAGGCCAGGCATCATCCAGAGGGCCGTGTGCCATCCTGTGAAGCATCTTCAGACCGTGTGTCTCGTCAGGGTCCTAGGAAGAGATGAGAAGAGCCAGCTAATCATACCAGCTATGCAGGTTGTTCTGCCTCAGAGGGCAGAGCAGTCAGGGGTGACTCACAGAAGGGTGATTTGGCTTTATGGCAGGAAAAGTTAGCAAATTGGAGATGTCCCAAAGGGAGTGAGTTTGTGGTCCCTGGAGGTATCATTCTGAGATCAGTCCAGTCCTTGTTTGAAATGTCATGGAGAGGATTCCTGCCCACATCCAGATTAGTCTAGATCAAAGCTTCTTAAACTGTGGGTCATGACCCCACATGGATTTGTGTAACTGAATGTGGGGGTTGAGAAAAATTTGGCCACAGTAAAAGGTTATGTATGCCAGTTTTATATAGTGATATACCTCAGGTCATGTAAAAATTTCTTGGGCAAAAAAGGGTCTTGAGTAGAAAAAGTTTAAGAAGCCCTGGTCCAGATGGTCTTGGAGACCCCTTGCTTCTGTGAGATTGTGCAGGGAAAAAATCTGTGATATTCTGTGTCTTGGGGCTTGGCCCCTTCTTTGGGGAGGGAAGGAAGGAAGGAAGGAAAGGAGAGTGGGAAAGAAAGGAAGAGAGAAAGAGAAGGGAGGCAAGGGAAGGAGGGAGGAGGGAAATAAGGAAATGGAGTACCCACACATTGGAGGGCAAGCTCACTCGGTATATTGTGCACTTGCCATATACACTTTTTTTTCTTTTTTCTTTTTTTAGTGAGGCAGTTGGGGTTAAGTGACTTGTCCAGGGTCACACAGCTAGTAAGTGTTCAGTGTCTGAGGCCAGATTTGAACTCAGGTACTCCTGACTTCAGGGCTGGTGCTCTATCCACTGCGCCACCTATCTGCCCCTCATATATACCTTTGTGCACAGTAGGGCAGCACACAGGCAGGCCTTCCCTCCTGGGATCTCTCCGGGGAGGGGTGAGACACCTGCTCCCCTTAGGCCTTTCTCTGCTAACACATGCATCTGGACCCATGTTGCCAGGCACCTGTGCCCTGGCTCCTGGGAACATTGATGCATTTCTGACCACATGCATTTTCAGGCAGCTGTGAGGAGTACTGCAGTACAAGTTTGAAAGGCAGTTCTTGGGTATGCCCACAGACACTTCCTGCAGGCTCAAGGGAAGAAGAAGGCCATTGGCAGCATCTTATCCTGGGGACACAACCCAGGTCCCTCCCAGATGAGGGCTCTGGTCCATGCTCGCTCCTGCCCCTGAATTGTGAAGGCCACACATACCACATGGGCAGGAAGTCCATCCTTGTATCTCCTAGTTTCCCAGTTCCCTTGTGGTTTTGCTGGACTTCCACAGCAAGGGAAGGAGGACTGGACTCTGTCAGGGTATTGTGGCCTTGGGCAAGGCACTCAGTTTCCTCATTTGTAAAATGTAGCAGTTCATTTTATGAGGGTCCCTTCCAGTTCTGCATCCAGAATGCCATGACCTAAGTGAGGGGGGTGGGGCCTCCTCTACAAGGACCGTGGTTGGTTTGGGTCCCTCACCTCTACCCCTTTCCCTCTTGTCCCCACTTTGCTGATGCACAATTTGAGACACAGTGAGTGTGTAACTTACTAGTCCAAAATCATGAGGCCGCTGAGTGAAACCTTGGTTGGCCTGCCTGATTCTTTAAAAAGCCAGAGGACTTGGGTGTGAATCCTGCCTCTGAATTCTGGCTCACTTGGGTGACTTTGGGCATGTTGCTCTGCCCTGTTTCTTCATTTGTAAAATTAGGCAGTTAGAGCTGATGACTTTTTGTTTTTTGTGAGGCAATTGGGGTTAAGTGACTTGCCCAGGGTCACACAGCTAGTAAGTGTCAGGTGTCTAAGGTCGGATCTGAACTCAGGTCCTCCTGAATCCAGGGCCAGTGCTCCATCCACTGCGCCACCCAGCTGCCCCAAGTTGATGACTTTTGATCCCTTCTAGCTCTAAATGTAGGATCTCATTATTTCCCAACAGTTGAAGCTGTCCATGTGGGATGGCCCTTCCAGAGGGCACTGAGCTTTTTCTTCCCAGCAAAATTAGGGTTGGTGTGGAAGGCAGGTTTTTGTGGAGTTGCAGGCTGGACCTGAAGGTGAGGGCTAGACCTGGAGGTGTGGGCTAGACCTGGAGGTGTGGGCTAGACCTGGAGGTGTGGACTAGACCTGGAGGTATGAGCTGGACCTGGAGATGTGGGCTAGACCTGGAGGTGTGAGCTGGACCAAATGGCCTCAGAGATGGTGAAGATTATAAATCATGGGCTAGTGAGAAGGAGAAACTCAGAGACCATCTGGTTCAGTTCCCTGTCCCTGGTGTCTGTTATTCTCTGCTGATATTGTCAAAGGTCTCTTCTGGCTGTAAGAGTCATGAGAGCGAATCACCTTAAGTAGGCGTGTTCCCTTCTCTGCTGCTGTTGATGCTGGTGCATCTCTAGCCCCTGGGGAGGACATCAGGACCTTTTAACATCCTCCCGAGCTGGGGGAAACAGTTGCTGCCGGAGCCACTGGTGCTTGCCTCTGGCCAGGCGGACCCAGCCCACAGCCTGGTCCCTGTGTCCATACTACAGGTATACAGACGATACACTGAGGAAGAGAAGCTGCTTTGCTTGGTTCGTCATCGCTCAGGGCACCGCTGTGAACAGGCCGTCATCATCATTCTCATCATGGTCTGGGAGGGTATTGGCCCAGAACTGGGGGACACGCTGTACCGGGAGCTGACCGAGACACTTCGCTATTACGGGAATCCCACCACACGGAGATGTGGCCTCAATGATGAGTGAGTCTGCACAGAACCATTGTGGGGGTTGGGGTGGAGCAGACAATCTCTGCCCAAGGGAAGGGCACTCTAGTGAGTAAGGGCACAGTAACCCCGAGCTGACCTGGCAGGACCCGCTAGGCAGACCTGGGCTCGGAACCACCTCTTCTCCTCTGCCTTCTGCTTAACCCTGGAAAATTCCTGGGTTGCTGAGGCAAAGGTCCTTGAAAAGGTGTCACTTGGTTACTTTGGGGTCTGCCCCTTGCTAAGCCATGTAGCCCTGGGAAAGTCACTTGACTTGACTGCTTCTCAGGTTCTCCAGCTGGAAAATGCTGCTGATAATAATGCTTCCTCCTAGAGCTCTTATAAGGGTCTAACCTTGGACCTCTTCAGTAAACTGGGGGGAGGGGGGCAGAATCAATGGCCACCGAGGTACTGCTCTGCATCTGTGCAGCGCCAAGGGAGAAGGAGAGGGATCTAGGGAAGTGCTTCAGGGGATGTGGGCAGGTCATATCCTAGAGGCCATTTGAGGTGCACAACTGGCCTCCCACCAACTGGATTCAACAAGTATTTGCCCAGCCCTGGCTATGTGCCAGCTGCTGTAGCAGGTGCTACCTTCCAGGAGTTTCCATTTGGCAGTGGGAGGGAATAGCATGTTCTATACAGGCCAAACACAAAGTCATCTAAGGGGCTGGGGAGTTCCCTGCCATGCCCCTGGGGGCACAGGGCAAGGCCTCCCGCAGAAGGTGGTGCCTGAGCTGGACTTGGCAGGAATCCTGAGAGTCGCCCTGTAAGACATGATCGGGAGCCTGGATTCTCACTTCGGCGGCTTCCAGAGCTATAATGTGTGGCTTGTGTTGCAGCCGAACCTGCGCATGCCAGGGGAAAGACCCGTCCACCTGTGGTGCCTCTTTCTCCTTTGGGTGCTCTTGGAGCATGTACTTCAATGGCTGCAAATATGCCCGGAGCAAATACCCTCGGAAGTTCCGCCTCACCGGGGACAATCCTGAAGAGGTAGGCAGCTCTCCATTCGTCTCTCGCTTGCTTGGGGCCAGGTCCATCTGGGCCCCTTAGGGGAGGGACTGCAGCCACTGCTGGCTTGAGCTGGGTGGGCTTGGCCCTGGAAGGGGTCCTCAGCTCTCCCTGGGCCTGGACTGGGCAGCGTTGGTCTTCCCTTTCTCCACCCCGGAGACCAGTGCTGGTGCTGCTTTCTGGTGCCTGTCTTCTCTGTCTCTCATGTTCCCTTTCTTCTGTGCTCTGCATCACCCTTTGATGATGCCTGAGGTGTCCAGTTATCTAACACTCATGAGTTTACTCTCTACCCCATGAATCTGTGGGAGGTAACCTGTCCTGCCTAGCTAGGATGGAGGTTGGCACCGCTGGATTTCCAAACTGCTCTGTCCCAGATTGGCTGGCACAGTTCCCCAGACCACTGCCCTGACATGTGAATAATCATCATATCAAATGTTCAGATAGTGCAGTGGACTTTAAATCCCATCTGAGCCTTACAACTCTGTGAGTCAGGTGCAATTATCCCTATTTTTCAGAGGAGATAACAAACATCAGGAGGTGGAGATTTGCTCATGTCAGAGACAATGTTCACTCTGGGGTCTTCCTGACCCCAAGTCCAGGGCTCTGACTGCTACATCACCCACCACCATTACTGGGTGTCCCAAAAGTCTTCATGCAGCCTTCAGCTTTCACGGTCAGGCCTGCACAAAGACTTTTGGGACACCTGTATGTTTGTCTCGTTGGCCATTCTCTTCCCACCCTTCCCTTGACCCTGGCTGCTACAGCTCATACATGAGAGCTATGAACATAGAGAATGCCTGGAAGATACCCTAAGCCCACCTGAGGAGAGTTCTCAAAGAAAGAGAAGCAGTCCTGTGATCTAGTAAGAAGGAAAAAGCAGGGGAGGGGGCTTGGAAATGAAAATAGCTCTTGAAGAGTTGTGAGAAATTTGACCAATTGTTTTACCTCCTTGAGCTTCAGTTTCCCCATCGGTGTGATGGGAATCTGAACATCCCACCCTTTCTTCCCATCCTCTGTTTGGAGACCATTGGTTCAATGGATCCATTATGATGGATCCCACCCCTTCCTTCCTCAATGGAGGCAGCATTTCTGCCCTGCCTGCAGCTCGTCCTTGCAGCATGCTTGAGGCTGTATCATGGATGGCTGCACTGGCAGTCCACCTCTTGTTCCCCTCTCCTCGATGGTCTGTTTGCCCTGCTTTCCAGAACCCAATCCTCAGTGATGTCATCAAAGATGACATGACCCCAGAGTAGTGCCTTCAGCATTATTTCTCCAATGGCTCCTTCCTGCTGGAGTGTAACCACTTCATTCTTCCCTTCACAGGAGGAAAATCTTCGCAAACACTTTCAGAACCTGGCCACTCAAGTTGCCCCCCTGTACAAGAAGCTGGCTCCCCAGGCCTATCAAAATCAGGTACCAACCCCACCTGCTCCTCCTCCCTCTTAGCGTCTGAAGGCAACAAGAGCAGCCCAGATAGTGTTGGAAGACCCAGGTCCAGCTTCAGCCTTTGCCCCACCTATCTGCCTGGGCATCTTTGGGCCAATCACTTAATCTCTCTGCTCTAATGCAGGACTTCTTAAACTTTTACCATGCTACCCTTTTCACCTGAGATATTTGTACATGACTCGGGGTATATTAGTATATAAAATAGGTATTCATAACCTTTTGCTGTTGCCAAAATTTCCCCGACCCCCACATTTAATTATGTGATCCCATATGGGGTTATGACCCACAGTTTAAGAAGCTAGGGTCCAAGGCATCTCTGGGTAGGAATGGAGGGAGCTGGGAGACAGTAGTTCATTATGATAGTGGAGGGGTATACATTTAGAACTAGAAGAACTCTTAGTGAATCCAACACCTTCTTTTTGCAAATGAGATGGCTAAGCTTCGGAGAAGGGATGGTAGTAACAGGACTGAGACAGTCCCAAATCCTCTGACCCCGCTTCCCCTGTCCCTTCCAATGTACCAAGCTGCCTCACTTTTATTTGTGGCTAGTATTCAAGGGCATCTTCACCCTTTAACCCAGCTGTCTATACTTTGGCACACTGAGGAGGCCCCAAAGACCAACCCATACCTGAAAAGGAATGCGCCCAGCCCCGTCCCAGAGAGGCACCCCAGCCACTTGGGGCAGCTCTCCTTCTTAAGCTCCTCTCCCATTTGTCACTCCTATCTCCCACCCCTGGCCACCCCAAGCTGCCACACTCTGCTCTCACATCTGGCTCCTGCCTTTAGAGACCTTGGATCACATTTCCATGTGACTGTGCTCATGGAGTGAGACCTGGGCTCAGTGTCAGAAGACCCAAGTTCAGATTCCAATACTGCTACTGTTCACTTCTAGGACTGTGGGAAAGTCACAGCCCCACTTTGGCTTTAGCTTTTCATGTGTAAAACAAAAGAGCCCAACTACACCGTTTCTTGAATTCTCTTCTGATCCTTCAGAGATTTGAAGATGGCTCTCCTGTCTCCCTGATCCCACCTGAGCCTTCTCTATTCCAGGCTAAAGATCTAAGCCTCCTTCCAGCAATCCATAGGATACACTCTCCATTCTCTTTCACCATGTAGATGCTGTCCTTTGGCCGAGCTAGGCTAAGTCTACATAGAACCAATCCCGTTACTCCATAGGCAGTCTGACTAGTGTACCAGAAGAGAGTAATGGGAGGGCATAATGAATCAGGAGCTTATCTCCACCTCAGGATGATCTGAGTTCAAATCCTTCCTCTGGCACACACGTCAGTAGTGTGACCCTGGGTAGGTCACTGAACTGCCTGATGTTCCCAGGCAATTCTTATGTGCTACTCTTCTTTGTTAGAGGGAATTTCCTCACTAGGAGCCCCCTACTCCAAAAAATCAATCTATATTTGGAAGGGTTTGCAATTTAATTTTTTTTCTTTTTATTATTATGAACTTGACACAGGTCAACAAACATGAACACTTCCTTATACAAGAAAGAATAGAATAAGAGCATTCTATAGAAAGCAGGGTCTCTTTGAGTTAGGAATTCAAATGCAGCCTCAGATACTTACTAGCTCCTGTGACTGTAGACCAATCACTTAACTTCTGCCTTAGTTTCCTTAGCTGCAAAATGAGGATAATAATAGCGCCTACTTTGCAAGGTTGTTGGGAAGAGAAGATCAAATTTATATATATTTTTTCCAGCACTTAGCACAGGACCTGGCACATAGTAAGCACTTAATAAACGTTTATTGTTGATATACAGCTTGTGAGAAACACAGTAAGTTAATAGGTTGCATTTATATGGCACTTTAAGATTTGAAAAATATTTTACATGTTTTTTTTCCACTTGATATTCACAACCTTCCTGTAAGATAGGTGCTCTTATTACCCCATTTTACAGGTGAGAAAACTAAGGTTGAGACAGTTATTAAGTGTCTGGTGCAAAATTTGAATTCCCATCTTTCTGTTCTCTATATCTACTCTGCCACCTAGTGGCAAACAGGAGTTTCAGACATTAGTTTGCAAGTTGACTTTGGGTTTGTGGGACTTCTAAGATTCCTTCCTTTCTCAGTCACCCAAAGGCATCTCTGGTCTGGGAGCACAGGGGTCTCTCCCTCCCCTCCTCTCTAGGGTCTGTCCCTGGATTCCAGGAAGTAGCTACAAGGGAGTGCTACCGGATCATTGAAGCCAATTCTCGGTCCCTTCTCACAGGTGAACAATGAAGAAGAAGCAATAGACTGTCGCTTGGGATTAAAGCCAGGCCGGCCTTTCTCCGGGGTCACTGCCTGCATGGACTTCTGTGCTCATGCCCACAAGGATCAACACAACCTCTATAATGGCTGTACTGTGGTAAGTATAAGCTTCTTCCCCTCCCCAAATGGAAGGAAACACACCCTTTGCTTTGGAAGACAACACCAAGCATCTGATTCGATGCCTGTCATGGGTCATCTGTAGGCCACGCTTTTCTCCCTGAGTCTATCTACCTTCTTTAAAACCTAAATGAGGAAGGAAAGGAGAGGGAACAGCGAGGACTAAAATAAATGAATGAACAAAATACCTTGGTTTGAATTGGAGATGTTTTTATAAACTTTCCCCTCGAAATCCAGGCTGTCCCAAAGACCACTTTGTTAAAATTAGCTTATTAAACTGAAAATTGTACCAAGACTTCTGGGCAGCCTAGATTGGTCTTGTTATATACTACATTGGAAGAAATACTGTCGAGGGTGTCTGTGTTTCTTTGAAAGGTCATATGAGTTAGGGGGTGTGGAGCTGGCCTGGTAGTCAAGAAAATCTGGGTTCAAATCCTCTGTGTGACCCTGGACAAGCCATGTAACCACTGCTTCTGCAGATTGCGGGTTCCTCTGTGACCTGCCAGGGGGAGGCAGGGCAGGGGGTCCTCTCAGGGAATTCCTGAACCTCAGGAAATGACAGAGCCAGGTAAATATGCTTATCTGTCTAAGTAATAATAGGATTTCTATAGAACTTGAAAGTATGCAAAGTGCCTTGTAAACATTATCTCTTTTAATCTTCACAAACACCCTGGGAGGGAGGTGTTATCATTACACTACTTTTACAAATGGGGAAACTGAGGCTGGGAGAAGTTATATGACTTGCCCAGGGTACATCATACCACTGAGAATTGTCTGCAGTACTATCTATGTTATCTATCCAGCCTTCTATCCATTTTTCTCTCTGTCCTTCTTTCCATCCATCTCTCTATCTAACCTGCATTGATAAATGCGTACTTTTCTTTTTTTTTCTTTTCTTTTTTGTGGGGCAATGAGGGTTAAGTGACTTGCCCAGGGTCATACAGCTAGTAAGTGTCAAGTGTCTGAGGCCAGATTTGAACTCAGGTCCTCCTGACTCCAGGGCCGATGCTTTATCCACTGCGCCACCTAGCTGTCCCCATATATTTCTTAATATACACATGGGGATGTATGAATATGCATGTAGGTGTTTACATGTGCATCAATGTGCGTGTGTATCACACATGAGTGTGTATAATGTACCAATATGTAGCACTATGCATAATTGCATATGTAAGTACCTATAGATGTGTGTGTGTTCTTATGCATAAACATATGGGCATGTGGGGATCTATGTGGCTATGTAGTGATGTTGACAGCTGTACAGATCATTGCTTTTCCCTTCCTATAACATGGTAGGACCTGTAGAAGTTTTGGGAAGCCCAGCTGCTCTCCAGGCCTAAAGTGGGGGTGGGGGGGCAGGTAGTGAACATGATAAAACTGCCACCCCATCCCAAGCTTCTTGGGCAAAGAGTTTTGTTATTGGATAAGAGCCATAGGAGGAGGGGCCAAAGCAGATGGGGAGCCCGGGAACCCACGAAAAGAAAGGGAAGAGCAGGAGATCAAGGTGAACTCTAGGCAGGGTTAGGGCGGAGAGGTGGGTGGTCAGGAAGGACCCCTGAAGGCCAGATATGAGGAGCTATGGGAAAAACCAAGAGCACCTAGATTCAAAGGCTACTTCCCAGCCCTGCCCAAGGTTTTGGTGCCTTTGCTATTGGGGTCACACAGCTCTCCAGGTGTCACCCAGCTTGGGGGGGACTATGAGGACAGGAGTTAGAGCCGCTGCCGCCAATGATAACAATGACAATGAGGATGGTGACAATGACAGTAGGAGATAGGGATGATAATGACAACTGACATTCCTATGGACCCATCAAGTTGACAAAGTCCTTTTATAGGCATTGTCTTGACGACCCTCACAATAACCCTAAGAGGCAGGTGCTGCTGTTATCTTCATTTGACTGATGAGGAAGTTCAGCTGAGAGAGTTAAGGGGCTTTCTCAGCTTCCCTCAGCTAGGAAGCATCAGGGTGGGATTTGAACCCAGACTGTGGCTTTGTGTGGGGCAAGAAGGCATTGCCTGAGTGGCTTTAGTGTCAGAAGTCCTCGGTCCCCCTGCCCCCCCCCCCAGGCCCTTGGGCCTTTCCCAGTCCCCCAGGGATAGCACTGCCCTGTCCTGACCCCTGCCCCGGCCCCTGCAGGTGTGCACACTGACCAAGGAGGACAATCGCTGTGTGGGCCAGATCCCGGAGGATGAGCAGCTGCACGTCCTTCCACTCTACAAGATCGCCAACACGGACGAATTCGGCAGTGAGGAGAACCAGAGGGCGAAGATGGCCAGCGGGGCCATCCAGGTGCTAACTGCCTTCCCCCGAGAGGTCCGCCGGCTCCCTGAGCCCGCCAAGTCCTGTCGCCAGCGACAGTTGGAGGCTCGGAAGGCGGCGGCCGAAAAGAAGAAACTCCAGAAGGAGAAGCTGCTCACTCCAGAGAAGATCAAACAAGAGGCGCTGGATATCCCAGAGCTGCTCCAGCCTGATACAGGTGAGTGCCTGGCCCCGCGGCGGGCCAGCAGCCCCTGCTGCTGCTGTCCCCTGGTAGTAGTGAGGAGGGGCAGACTCTGGAGGGAGGAAGGTGACCTGGGTGCACACCTTGCCTCTGGCACAGACCGGATGGCTGGCACTGGACAGATGAAAAGTTGAGCGGCAGAGAAAGTGCCAACCTGGACTGGTGGAGGGAGCTTCCTCACCCAGGAGTTCTCTATGCTAATTATAGGTCAGCTCTAGTCCGTATTTCTAAAAACAAAAGCTCCCAACAAATCCTTTTTTAAAAGAAAGAAAAATATCAGTGGCACGTTTGGTCCTGTACCTGTTCTTGCAGGGCCTGGGACCATTTCGTTACCTGCTGGTGTGTTCTGTTGGCAGCTGACAAACAGCCAGTGCCTCTGGGGGGAGAGGGGCTGGGCTGGGCAGTGGGCCTCTGGGGTCTGAGGACCCAGAAGCAGGCCCTGGGTAGGAGCTCCTTGTCCTCTCACAGAGAACTCAGCTTAATCTCCTTCCTCACTGTTTGGGGATGACATTGGGGGAGAGCAGGCTCTTTTCTGATCAGCAGGCTGGTGCAATGGGGGCAAGCTTGAGCTTGACATGGAGAGAGCTGGCCTGATTTAAGAGTGAATGTCAGTGGATAAAGCACCAGCCCTGGATTCAGGAGGACCTGAGTTCAAATCTGGCCTCAGACACTTGACACTTACTAGCTGTGTGACCCTGGGCAAGTCACTGAACCCTTATTGCCCCCCCCCAGCCCTGGGGTGCCCTTTGATCCCCGCTTCCTCTTCTTACCCACCTTACTTCATTCCTCAGGTCTCTCTCTAAAGAACGGCCTGTCCCAGCAAGCTCTGAAGCCTTCCATCAAGGTGGAGCCCCCAAGTCACTACAATTCCTTCAAGTACAATGGCAACTCAGTGGTGGAAAGCTACTCGGTGCTGGGCAGTTGCCGGCCCTCAGACCCGTACAGCGTGAACAGCGTGTACTCTTGCCATTCCTACTATGCACAACCCAACCTCAGTGCTATCAACGGGTTCCACTCCAAGTTTGCTCTTCCATCCTTCGGCTATTACGGCTTCTCCCCCGGGAGCTCTGTCTTCCCCTCACAGTTCCTCAACTACGGTGCCAACGGCCGAGGTCCCAGCAGCTGGGGAGGCCCCATTGGGGTTTTCGATAAAAAGCCAGATCTCCAGGCCTTGCAGAGCAGCCTCACCCAGGCATATGGTGGCCCCGAATTTGCTGAGCTGCCGGGCCAGGCTGTCAGCAGTGACGGCCACCGTACGCCTCACCACCAGCCTGCCTATCCGGGCCCCAAGGAGTACCTGCTTCCCAAGGGCCACCGGACTCGCCCCACAGCAACAGACCCTCCCCCCTTTGCACAGAGTGGCCCCTGCTTTGGTCAAGTCATCAAGCAGGAACCGTGTGACCGCTTGCCCCAAGCTGAACCCCTCCCTGGGGTCCCCGGGCACATGGGCAAGCCCCCTATCCCTGAGGCCTCCCAGAATGGGACCAAGGAGCACCTGTGGGGGGGTGCCCACCCAGGCAGCCAGAGTGCTTCTCCAAAGAGGACTAATGGTGTGAGTGGGGCCTGGGGCATGTTCGCTCCCGGAGAAAGTTCTGTCCTCCCTGATAAGCTGGGGTCTTTTGGTGCTAGCTGTCTGCCAGCCTCCCGTCTCTCAGATGGCCAATGGGGCCTCTTTCCCTCAGAAGGGGGGCAGGCACCCCAGCAGCCCCCTCTGGGGCCTCCCAATGGAGCCGGCCTGCTGAGCAAGGCTTGGAGCCCCTGCAAGTTTCGTGATAGTCCTTCCACCTTCAGTGGGCCTAGCCTGGCAGAGAAGCCATGGGCTGTGGGGCCAGACTTCAGCCCTGCTCTCAAAGGAGCTCCGAGCTACCCAGAAAAGCTCTGGGGGCCTGTGAAAGGGGATGAGGGGAGGACTCCAACCCCTGGGGGGCCAGGCCTGCCTGAGAAAGCCTGGTCCTCTTTTGGCATGTCCCTAGGCTCTGCGACCCTGAAGCCTGAGGAAAAGCTGTGGGACTCCTTGAACCTAGCGGGGGTGCCTGCAGAGGGGCCCTCAGACAAGGGAGCGGTGAAGGAAGAGGAGGTAGGTGGCATCGGTGGTGGGGGTGGCAACGTCGGCAATGTGGAGGAGGAAGATGAAGAATTATGGTCTGACAGCGAACACAATTTCCTTGATGAAAACATCGGCGGCGTGGCCGTGGCACCCACCCATGGGTCCATCCTGATTGAGTGTGCCCGGCGTGAACTGCACGCCACCACTCCCCTGAAGAAGCCCAACCGATACCACCCTACCCGCATCTCGCTGGTGTTCTACCAGCACAAGAATCTCAACCAGCCCAACCACGGTCTGGCACTCTGGGAGGCAAAGATGAAACAGCTGGCAGAGAGGGCCCGTGCCAGGGAGGAAGCAGCACGGCTGGGCCTGAGCCACCCGGAGGTCAAGCCCTATGGGAAGAAGCGCAAGTGGGGGGGGGCGGCAGCCCCAGAGCCCCAGCCCGAGGAGAAGAAGGACCCCATCCCCACCCGCCACGTGGCCGCCATCACCACCGACTCGGTTGTCACCGTCTCCTCCTATGCCTACACGAAGGTGACGGGCCCCTACAGCCGCTGGATCTAAAGCATGGGAAGCCATCTTACCTCAGCGTCTGTGGCACCAAAGCCCAGGGCCAACGTTGTGGTGCTTTTCCCTCACCGCCTGGGCTGGAGAGCCAGGCTGGGCAGAAAGACTTCTATATGTATATGTAGCTACCACACCCACATATATGTATGACGAATTCTGCTCCAGTGCAAACCTCCCCAGAGCCCCCCCCTTCTCGCCTCTCCTTCCCTGGCACTTTGAGGAAGAGACTGTGGCTGCTGGATGTTTTTCAGTAATCTTAGTATTTATATCTCCACGTTGGGTTTTTCCCTTGGTCGGGGACTTTGGTTTTATTTTTAAGAATCTGTCCTTGTATATGACAAGAATGGAAGAGAGTTTATAGCATCCTTTCACAAAGGAATGGTTTTTAATTGCCATTTAAAATGTGTATTTATTGGATTTTTTTTTTTAAAAGAACAATGATGACAATAACCTAGCCGGCAAGAAAAGCCAGAATTCCAGACAGCTTCTGTTCCTGTCAGGAGGTCTTTGCTGGGAGTGGATCGCTCACACCACCCGCTCCCACAACCACACCTGGACCCCTCCAGAGCTGACTGACCACTTGTCCACGTCTCTCAAACCAAGTGCAGATGATCGAGCACCTCTTCCTTTCCTTGTGGCAGATACACACTTCTTATCACTTTGTGGGAAGCTAGCCCATCCAGACCGCCCTAGGTGCTCTTGGGCAGGACGAGGTATCCCATCGGGGTGTGGTTGGAAAATCTGCCAGGGTCCCTCCAGGGAGTTGTCCATCCCCTGCCCTCAGCTTGGCAGCCAACGCGCCATACACCTGAGCCACCTGAGAGATGCTGGGGTCGGCTTCTTCAGAAACCAGGCTGGAAGTAGACACGTTTCAGGCCTGCTAGTCTCCACACTGAATATTCTTTGTCCGTTATTTAGCAAGTCCCGTTTTGTCCTTGGTCACCAGGTAGCACTCGATGGAGTTGTGGTTGCAGTGGAGAAAGGAGGCTTCCTTAAACAGCCACTTCAGCTGCAGTGTGCAGCCACTCGACGTGATACTTGGGGACTGCAGGAATCCGTCTAAATCTTAACAGCAGTTTTTAAAAATCCAACCAATAAGAACCCCCTCCCCTCATGATCTATGCTAATATGGAAAAAGGGCTACTGTATCTTTAAGAAAAAAAAGGCAAACACAAACTGTGAATAGTTGCTCTGTGTATATCACTGTTGCAAAGTCTGGTGCTGTCTAGGATTTTGCTTTTGACTCTCCCAGTGTGAGAGAGCTGGGCAAACCGGGATAACAAAAAAGCAACTTGGAGATCCTCATTTCTTGGATTTTTACATTGGATCATGGTGCAAGCGGCATCCTTGAACCACCTGCCCTGCTCTGGCTCCAGGGCCTGGGAGGTGGAAAAGGGTCATTCCTTACAGATGCAAATTCAACTGGTTGCTACTTTGAGGTTTCTTTTCCAGCTGGTGCCATCTCCCTCTGAAGACAGTCTTCCCCCTCCACCCCTTCCTTTTCCTCACTCCCTCCTCTTCCTTTATTTCCCCTCTCCCTCTCCAAAACAAAAGAAGAAAAAATATCCTTCAGTTTTCCCCTTTAAAACTGGTGCATTCAAACAGCTCATTGAAACCAGAGAAGTTTCAATTGTTCATTTGAAACAATAGGTGCTTACTTTTTTTGCAACTTTGTTCTGAGAGCCTGTAAAAAGTGGTTGGGACCCACAGGTCAACAAGCTATTGATCTGTAACAAAGCAGACTCCTGGGGGAGGGGGTGTGAATTTCTGTGGTATTAGCTAAACTTGCCTGGCGATAGCTAGCTCCCCCTCCCGGCCCCTCATTCAGGCAGGCCCAGGTGGGCGGGGCAGGAGGTGCCTCCCACCTGGCTGCCACCGCTGCCTCCATACATCAGCCCCCCCCTGTGGACCTGGCCCTCCCCACGGGTGAGCCAAAACTGAGCCCTGAGAGAATTCAGTCAAGTGGCTGCAGCTGGCAGTGGGTGACAGTGTTCCCAATCCGAACAAAACCAGATGGATGCGACAGTCCAATTCCCGCACTTCTAGGTGCCTTTCCCGGAGAGCTGAGAACTGAATCCAATCCTTTGTTTACTGAAATGTTCCTGGCGCACTGGCAGAGAACCTCTGTGAGACGTTCGGAGGGAGCATTGGCGTGGTCTGATTTTAACTGTAAATAGTGAAAGATTTTTTTAAAGCACTTTCACCTAGATTTAAATAGCAACTTGAAAAAAAAAAAGCAGTATGTTTTAACAGATGATAATGGGAGACCTGTAAATAGTAGCTGTGTATTTAACGTGCTTTTTGTCCACCTTTTTTTTTTTTTAAAGAAACCATAATCCGTAACAATTCTTTTTACAGGATAAGAATGAGTGCTTTTGAAATCAATACCCAAGAGCCTATCAGGATTGAGGATGGTTCCAGACTCTGATTCATAGGAATTCCTGGGCACTTTTCCGTGCCGCGTGACAAAAGCCTTTAAAGGATTGGCCTACGCTGAGCATGCTAATTTTCTAATTTTGAGGAACAAGTTGGGGGCTGAGCAGTCCTTTGGATGCTATCTTGCTTTGTTGCATCAGTCCTCTCTTATGCAGGTCTCATTCAACTCTGGACTTAGGTAGACAGACGCAGGGGTGCCTTGAAAACTTCATTTTAAAATCTCTCTGAGAGCGAGTTGACTATTTTTAAGGAACACTTTGAGAATGTGACCTTCTGTTTGACCTTTAAACATCCCAGGTGGGTGGGGTGGCTGGTGGGGTTTGGAAGGTGTTTCCAGGATGACCCAGGGGATTCCCATAAATGGCATATGTGACTTACTCTTCCTAATGTTGCTTCTCCTTTGGTCTCACTGATTGTGGTGGCAAAATCACAAAGGGAATGGTGTCAGAAAGGAGAAGTGAAATCCAGCTAACTGCATGTGTCTTTTCTATCCCAGCCCCCCCACCCCCTCCCCAGCCCAAACAACTTTTGCTTTCTTAACTTTTAGACTAGAACACAGGCTGTTCGGGAAAGAGAAAAAGGGGCAGCCTCCGTTGGGTGGCTCCATCCCAGATAAAACGGTGTTTTGATGGAAACGATAATACTTTTGCAATGTTCAGAACCGTGCTGTTTTTTACACACTACATATATAACCTACCTCAAATCTCAGTCATTAAAAATTAGCATGCTTTAGACTTATATTAAAAAGAAAAAAAACTATGCACAGCTATTTATCCCACCCTTGCTGCTGAAGGTTTCTTAAAAGAGAAAAAAAATCAATTTTTTTTTTATTTTTTACTGGCGCCATCATTTTTGTAAGCTCTGAAGATGATTAACAGACATCTTGATCATGAGAAAGAAAAATGAAAGCCATTGCATCTAAAGAACCTTAACAGCATGACCCAGTTTTGCTCAAAATTCACCTAATATCATGACACGAGATTCATGGCATTTTTATCCTTGGATCTTTACCCTTTGTTTTGTCTCCAAATGCTGTCTATACTCAATGCAGAGTTGAGGTTCGACTGTCAAAGGAAGGACTTGCCCAAAACTGGGCTACAGGTTTGGGGTGGGGGGTGATGTGGAGAGGGATCACTGTTTGCAGCAGGTTATCATATAATTGGTGCTAGAGCCTTGAACCACTGTCTGACCATTGGACATTGAAATAAGCTGTTTCATGGGGTTTGTTTTTCATTGTCTTTTTTTTCTTTCTGCAGAACCCAAGGTTCCTAGATTCTAGTTTCCCCTCTACTGCTTTGCCTTCTTCCTGAGACCACAGTGGTGGGGATGAACAGAAATGTTTCCCCACTCTCAAATGGGCCCTCTTTGTGGCCATTTCTATTTGTTATGGGATCTGAGGGTCCCAGAACTGGAAAATCCCCCCCTCCCCCCCCCCCCCCGGACCAAATCTTAATTGCACTGCATGTGTTATACCAAGCAGAGGAGGTGTGTGCAGAGATCAGAGGAGGGTAAACAGTTCACTGAGAGAAATTCATCCAGCAAGATTTTCTTTTTCAAGTTTGTCACCACCACCTTATCCCCAAACTAAGGCATTGCAGAAGGAAAACTAAATACACACACGTATACACACATACAGATACACATACATATATACATACATACATACATACATGCATACATACATACATATCCCTGATGTGCCTCAACCAATATCTCTTCCCTTTTATTACTGAAGTATGCTCTATGGACTAGGAAGCATATTTTTATGAATTGAAATATTCTAAATAAAATGGTGCTATGGTGTTTTAACATAATTGTCTCCCTATCCGGTTTTGCTGAGGTGCTATGTAACCTGTATCAAACCACATACCAAACAAAAACGAGGGGGGCCTCCCTGCCCGTTGGCTTTCTTTTCCTTGTGGTGCTATCTCCCGGGACCTCCACTTTGGCAATGAATCTGGACTGAATAGTTCCAAATTGCTGTTTCCCTCCCTTCAGTGTGAAGTGGGAGCCAAACTCTGCCCTCATTTCCCTTGCTGTTGATGGAAACATACATAGTGCAGGAAGGGCTGGTCAACCTGGAGTCTCATATTCAGTCTCTGGGTTCTAAACCAGTCATCCCACAGGCTAGTTACAAGAGAAGGTAGAAAGTTCTAACTTGAGCTCTGCAGTCATTTTTTGCCCCCTTCTCTTCAACTGGCAACCCTCCCACTTGCAAAGGTAAATTTCTCAGGGAGGCCTGGCAGGAAAATTTCCTTGAGGAAACCAAATGGAACACCTACCCTTCCAGGAGCTCAGTTCACAGTTGAAAGGCAGGAAGAAATATTGAATCGCTCTTCCCACCCTTCCTCCCACACCACACTCCCGCTCCTTTGGGCCCATTGTTGCTTCTTCTACCTAAAAATAACATTTTACATTGAAGTAGGTGCCTACCCTTGACTGGGCTCAGTGGTCTACTTTGGCTAATCATGGTGTTTCTTTTGGGTCAGCATTTAGGAAGAGAGAGGATGGCGGTTCCGGCTGCTTTTCAACTCCTTTGTCATATGTTGGTGCTACTTTGATTTTCTCTTGGGTTCTAGGGAGTTGACATTTTGAAACCGACCTGAAAGCTAAGCTTTGCATTGGCACTGCTATCGTCATGATGCCTAAGAAACATACCTCAAAAGCTAGACTATTGTGACGATGGAGGTGGCTAGGATCTGCAAGGAGTGTCTCCAGACTAGGAAATGCATTTTGTTCATTTGACACTGTACTCATTGGGGAGAGTGTGGGAGGGGCCTTTTCTGCATTATTCTTAGGCAGTGAATTTTCAAACACCTAATTGGGAGCAGGAGTCCTCTTATTTTCTCCTAACAATTTCCTCATGCCTCCCAAACTTCCAATGAGCTTTCTTGACTGGTCAATTTCAGACCTTTGGAAGGGAATCTTGAGACCAGTTTCACTCAGCTGGAATCAGCCACTTGAGCATCATTCTGTGGCCCCCCTCAACCCCCCCCCCCGAAAAGGACAAGGTTTTGGGAGGAAACCAATCACTGCACAAATTGAAAAAGGGAATGGATTTTCGATTTGAAGGTGGGGAGTAAAGAGGGGGTTAGTTATGTGGTAACAAAGATGAAGAAAGCTCCAAACCCCCAGATTTTAGGTTCCTTTTTCTTTCCACCCCCAGCCAAGAGTTTCTACTGGTAGAAGGAGGAACAGTGAAGTCCAAACAATGGGCATATCTTTCCTCTTAAAGTAAAGATTGTCTAACAGAAACCCCAGGTTTTCCATTTCCCTTTGCCTAAGAATCTGGGAACAATTTGGCCCACTTTCTCATTTCTCTTCTAATATCAGGGATACTTTTAAATAGTGGTTTTAATTTTTTTTTTTGGCCATTTTTTTTCTCATTCTAGCATCATTCAGGGATAACTCACCATTCTTCACATGGAAATCTAAATATAAAAGGAAAGGAAAGAAATACTATTTTGTTGGTTTCTGCTTTCAACCTTTTTTTTTTTTTGCGTGTCTTCTTGAATGCCTCTATTTTTATTCCCTTTGGGGGGGATGAGAGGTGCTAATGCCATTTCTTTTTCATAACTTCAAATAAAAATATGAGACCAGGTTGGACTGTGGCAGGTTGATGCGGTAGAGTAATCTTAAGCTGTAGCTTATTGGTGAATTTCATTTTCTCTCTCTTTGAATTCCTGTTTGGTTACCTGGCTTCCAATGGAGGTGAACTTCCCAACCATACTTGAAGATTCCGTCTAGACTCTGTGACCGTGGTTACTTGAAATGAAGTTTATCTGGGGTTGGTTGATGAATGGTAGAGTTTGCAATGTCTCAAGGCAATAGGATGTGTATTATTAAACTGTAGATATTATTAGTACAGTAAATTTATGCTGATAATTTTATTTTGTATAATTTTTACCTTTTTTGGTTAATATTTTTCCTTCCCTCCCCCCCCCCTTTTTGGTTTATCTCCTACCTGACCTTGTTCTCTCCTACCTCCCCTTCCATAAAAGCCTTCTCCTGTCCTCCCCATCCCCCTCAGTGTTTCAGTAAATTTATTTTTCAGGTGCCTAAATATTGCAAGTATGAATCCTTTTTTTTTGATTTGTATTTTATTATGATTTACACAAACAGCTGGTTTGTGAACTGTATTACTCCTGATATCTTTAAAATATTGTGGGTGTTTTAATAAATTTTATATTTATTTTTTGCACTCAAATTCTGTGTGTTTTTATGGCTTCTTGCCAGGTTCTAGGCACAACAAGTGATACTGTGCCTATCTCAAACAGCCTAGCATAAAATTTGAGGTAGGACCTCAACAGTAAGATAGTCAAATCCATCCCCACAGATTTCTACCCCAGCACACAGACAAATGGCCTTAGCTGGAAGAACACCAAGGAGGGGAGAGCTACTCACCTTCCCAGGTAGCCCATTGCCCTTTGGGACACCTTTTGTCACTAGGAAGTTTTTCCTGACATTCCATTGAAACTGGTCTCTGTGAAACTTCCCCTTGTTCCTGGTTCCATCTTCTGGGGCCAAGCTGAACATGTCTAATCCATGTGCCACATGACAGCCCTTCATATTTAAGTGAATGAAAAATCCTTTCCATCCTTCTGTGCCAAGAACCTTGTACTTGAATACAGCCATCATCACAGAATTGACCGAAATTGACCCCAAGGTTTTGGTGACTTGGAGGCAGCCAGTCCTCAGCTCTGGGACTGCCTACCTCGAGATCTCACGGGTATGAAGCAGAGACCGTCTGGATTCAGACTTACACCCACTGACTTTAGTCTCCTGCACTACTTTTGGAGGGGGAGGAATACTGTCTCCCCTTTTCTCATCTCCCTTCTCATGCAATCTCCAGCAGGAGGGACTTCAGAAATCATGAGGACCTCTAACAAGAGACTGATCCCCCAGTATCCACACAAGAAGTATGTGCCAGAGCAGCTTGCTGATGGCTCCAATCATTAGGAAAGTTTGCCTCACAGCTAGCTAAGATCTGCCTCGGCATTATTGCAAAGCCACTGAATCTAAGCCCTTCGTTTTACCCATCAGAAACTGAGGCCCAACAATGGGTGACTCGACCAAGGCCACAAATTCTAAGTGGCAGAGCAAGGAGTCAATCAAACCCAGTTCCTTGGTGAAGTCCAGCGCTCTTTCCACAGAGCTTTTCCCTTCTCTTTTTGGCTCCTAGGGCCAAAGAAGGCAAAAACCAGTCCCTCTTCCCTCTCACGGTCTTTCAGATATTTGGACATCTGCTATTAGGGAAAGCAAAGGGAATAAGCAATTATGTTGTGCCAACTGTGTGCCCCACCATGAGCTAAGCACATTTGACAAGTAGCTCATTTGATCCTCACAACAGTGGTGTAAGGTAGGTGCTATTATCCCCATTTATCTAGGATTCTTGGCCCCACCCCTCTGCCCACTCTTTTCATATTTCCAGTTCCTTTGCGTTTTCTCTCTTTCTTTGTCTCTTTTCCCCCTCTGTCTTAGCTCACTGGGTTGCCCTCACCAGCATTACTAACACTTCTGATGGCTCTCAGGATCTGTGACCCCTTGAGGAACTCCTTTTGGCTTGAGAACCAGTGGGCTACTTGTGGGTATAGTTAAGTTGTTGGGATGAGGGAAGGAGAGGAAGAAGTAGGGGGCTCAACAATGCTGCTTCTGGGGAAGATTCTCTATGCCAACATTTGGCTATTTTTCTGTTCCAAAGACTTGCCTATTGTGTAAACAGAGCTGCCCCATGAAGGCATGTGTGTGAATCAGGATTTGAGAAAGAAGAGAGAATACGAAAATGGGGACCCCTCCTCTCCCCAACCCTCATGTGGGCACAGCCAAAGTTCTTGAGATCAGCAGTTTTTGCCTTCAATTCCCCACCCCTTCCCAAAGAGGAATGAGGTTGAAGATCTTCTAGTCTCTACAACTTCATCACACTGGGCATGAAATATCAGAGCTGGAAGGGAATCTCTGAGGCCTTGAAGGCCAATCTACACCTGAATGAAAGGCCCCTGTATAGCAATGGAGCATGAAATGGACAGCTCTCAGTACTGGGAAGTTTTTCCTAACTCATATCAAGTTATTGGTGCATTGATTAATGCATTGTTGTGCTGGAGATCTGAATTAGTGTAACCATTTGAGAAAGTCATTTGGAATGACACAAATAAAGGGGCCAAAACATCCATGCCCTTTGACCCAGAAATCCTGCCACAAGGCATATTTGGGAAAATGTAGGTGATGCAAAAACCAAAGGGATCAATAAGAATCCATCTTTAGAATGATATTGGGGCATTCAAATCTCTAGATGGCTGTTTTCACACGAATGACTGCTAAGCTGGACAGACAAATCTGCCTTCATCTTGGGAAAGTGGTTTTCTTTTAATAGATTTTATTGATGCTTTTGTCACAATCATTTCTGACTATAGAACTGCCACCACCAGCCCCATTCCCACAAAGATTAAATCTTCCTTTGTAACAAAGGGAGTTAAGCAAAAAGCAACCAACCCAGTGAATCTTATGACAAGATATGCAGCATTCTGCCCTGTGGAGGCCCCAGCTCCCTGCTGAAAGGTGATAGATGGGTTTCATTGGTGTATTCTCTGGGACCAAAATTAGTCATTAGATTTCTTTGGAGCCTGGATTCCCTCCAGTGTTCCTTTTAGTGACATCATCATGGGTGTGTATATTGTCTCTTAATTCATTAGTTCATCATCTCAGATCTTAAACTGGAAGGGACTTTGGAGGTCATCTAGTTCAACCCCTTCTTTTTATAGGTAAGAAAAGAAACCTGGGGAAAAATGCAGAGAGAGAATCGATGGTGTCTGAATACAGATTGAAGCATTTTTTTTTGTTAGTTCCTGTATCGGGTTTTGTTTTTGTCTTTTCTTTTACAACCTGGCTAATGTGGAAATGTTTTGCATGACAGCTCATGTCTAGCTTATATTGAATTTCTTGAGTTCTTAGGGGTGGGGAGGGAGGGAGGAAGAGAATTTGGAACACAAAGTTATTTTTTTTTTAAATTTGATGTCAAAATTTGTACCGACATGTAATTTGGGAAAATAAAACTTAATGGGAGAAAAAAAAAGAAATGATGAGTAGGCAGATTTCAGAAAAACCTGGACTTAAGTGAACTGATGATGAGTGAAGTGGGCAGAACCAAGAGAACATTGTACACAGTAATAGCAAGATTGTGTGATAATCAATTGTGATACACTGGGCTCTTCTCAGCAGTGTAATGATCCAAGACAGTTTTAAAGAACTCATGATAGAAAATGTTCTCCACATCCAGAAAAAAGAACTGTGGATTCTAAATGCAGTTTGGACCATACTGTGTCTACTTTTTGGCTGCTTTTTTTTTCTTTCTTTTAGGTTTTTCCCTTGTGTTCTGATTCTTCTTTCACAATATGACTATTGCAGAATTTTTTTTAAAAAAAGAAAAATAAAAGAAACTTGAGAGAGGGAAAAGGCTTGCCCAAGGTAACAGGTAGTTTTAAAAATTTTAATTTACTTCTTATTTTTTATTTTCTTCCTTCTACCTCCTTAGATCCCACATTGAGAAACAAGAAAAAAACCTGCTAAAAACATGTATAGCAAAACAAATTCCTACACCAGCCATGTAAAAAAATTGTTTTTCCTCAATCTGCTCTCTGAGTCCATCTGTTCTCTCTCTGGAGGTGGAGAGCATGTTTCATCATGAGTCCTCTAGAACTGTGGTTGGATTGTTTGAATCAGAATGACTAAGTCTTTCAAAGCTGTTGTCCTTAAAATATCATTGTTGGGGGCAACTAGGTGGCCCAGTGGATAGAGCACCAGCCCTGGATTCAGGAGGACCTGAGTTCAAATCTGGTCTCAGACACTTAACACTTACTAGCTGTGTGAGCCTGGGCAAGTCACTTAACCCCAGTTGCCTCACCTATATATATATATATATATATATATATATATATATATATATATATATATATATATATAATTGTTGTTGTATAAAGTTGGTTTCTGGTTCTGCTTACCTGCTTCCATTCACTTCACTTTACATCAGTTCCTTTTAGTCTTCCCAGGTTTTTCTGAAACCATCCCATTATTTCTTACAGCATAATAGTATTCTATCACATTCACATACCACAATTTATTCAACCATTCCCAACTGAGCTGTTATAAATATGTTTGTATATATGGGTCCTTTTCTCTTTCTTTTAGATCTTTGGGGTATGGATCTAGCAGTGATATCACTGAGTCAAAGGGCATGCCATTTAAAAGCTTTTGGAGCATAGTTTCAAATTGCTTTCCAGAATGGCTGGGTCAGTTCATAGCTACACCAACTGTGTAATCATGTACCTGATTTCTCATAGACCTTTCAGCATTTATCATTTTCTGTTTTTGTCAGCCTTGGTGATGGGATTGAGGTGGCTCTTCAGAGATGTTTTAATGTGAATTTCTCTAGTTATTTAGTGATTAGAGTATCTTTTCATATGGATATTGATAACTTAGGTTTCTTCCTTTTAAAACTACCTAATTATGTCCTTTGACCATTTATCAATTGGAGAATGGCTCTTTTTCTCATAAATTTGAGTCAGTTCTTTATGTATGTTAGAAATTAGACCTTTATTGGAGAAACTTCCTGTCCTTTATTGGAGAAATTTCCCCCAATTCCCTGCTTCTCTTCATTGCTTTTGCTTGTGTATTTTTTAAAATTGTGTGATCAAAATAGTCCATTTTGTCCCCTATTAACTTCTCCATCTCTTACTTGGTCTTGAACTCTTCCCCCTTCTGTACATTTGACAGGTAATTTCTTCCACGTTCCTCTAAATTGTTTATGATGTCACCTTCTATGTCTGAGAAGTTGGTCCATGCCTAATTTTTGCCAGACTGTTTTCCAGTTTTCCCAATCTATGTGAGTCCTTTTCAGTCACTTGCTGGATCCTCATCTAGGTCATGCCCATTAACCATGAGTGTCCCATAGAACTCTGTTCTGAGACCTTTTTTCTTCTATATTTTTTGTTCATGATGATCATATCAGCTCCCATGAATTCCTTTATCATCTCTGTGCTCATGATTCTCATATCTACTTAACCAGTTCTAACCTCTTTACTAACTTCCAGTTTCATATCCCCAACTGCCTATTGGACATCTCAAACTGGATGCCCTGTAGACATGTTAAATTCAACATGAATTTATCTTTTTTTCCAAAATCCTCCCCTTTCCAAATTTCTCTATTATTGTCAATGGTACCACCATCCTCCCAATCATCCAAGCTTGTCATTTAGGTGTCATTCTCAATTCGTCAATAGCGCACACACACACACACACACACACACACACACACACCCCTTTTCAGTTTATTTACATCAAACTCTGCCCCCCTCCATGTATCCAGTGATCTTTGGGTCCAGTGACATTGGCTTCCACTCTGTTCTTGGAACAATACACTCATCTCCTGACTGGACATTTTCATTGACTGTCCATCATCCATGGGATGATCTTCTTTCTCATCTCTGCTGTTTTAACTTTCCTGGCTTCCATCAAGTTCCAGCTAAAATCTCAACCTCTACAGGAAACTTTTCTAAACCCATCTTAGATCTAGTGTCTTCCAATTGTTGATCACTTCCCATTTATCCTGTATAGATTATGAGCTCTTCAAGGGCAAATACTGGTTTGTTTATTGTTGTTGTTTTTTTGCTTTGCTTTGAATCTCCAGGCCTTAGTGCAGAGCTTGACACATACTAAGTGATTAAAATGGTTATTTATGTATAGATTGTTTTCATATGCTTGAGCCTTAGTTCCTCTAGATGAATTTTATCATTTTTTATCTAGCATTATAAAGTATTCTTTTGGTAGCTTGATCAGAATGGCACTGAATAAGTAAATTACTTTTGGTAGTTTTATCATTTTTATTATATTGGCTTGCCCTATCCATGGGCAATTAATATTCCTCCAATTATTTAAATCTGTCTTTATTTGTGTAAAGAGTGTTTTGTAATTATGATGATATAGTTTTTGTATATATCTTGGCAGACACATTCCCAAGTCTTCTATATTACCTAAAGTTTTGTTTTTGTTTTTTTGCAAGGCAATGGGGGTTAAGTGACTTGCCCAGGGTCACACACAGCTAGTAAGTGTCAAGTGTCTGAGATCACATTTGAACTCAGGCCCTCCTGAATCCAGGGCTGGTGCTTTATCCATTGTACCACCTAGCTGCCCCTACCTAAAGTTATTTTAAATGAAATTTCTCCTTCTCTTTCTTCTTATTGTATTTTGTTGGTAATATACAGCACATAGGTAGTTAATAGCAAATCTAGGATTCCAACCCAAGTCCTCTGACTCCAAATCCTGTGGTCTTTCCACCACAGTAGTTCATATCTATCTCCAATTCTGATGAATTCTTTTACCTTCACAGACTGCAGTTTGTTTAGCCATTCCCTAGTTCATGGCCACCCACTTTGTTTCCACTTTTTTGCTACCTACAAAAGTGCTGTCTTTGACCTATATAGCCAGTAGTTTATAACTCAGTGTATAAAGCTATGAGCAGTTTAATGACTTTCCTTACATTTCAAATTGTTTCCCAGGCTGAGTCTCCTCATTCCAAATACAGGACTCAAAATTGGGATCAGAATGTCAAAAGCAGGCATATAATCTGGAGGTCATCAAGTTCCCCCACCTCATTTTACAGGACCAGAAACTGAACCTCAGAGAGGGGCTTGAGAGGGAATTGACATATCACACAGCTAGTTCACAGCAGAAGCAGCATTAGAAATCAGGTCTCCTCATCCCTCATTCAAGGCTCTTTCCACTCCATCAAAGCTGCCTCGTCCAACCTGTTTATAGGCCTTGATTCCCATTTGGAAATTTGATCAATGTGCCTTTTCTGAATATTGGTTCAAATTTTCATTTGACATGTTGAAGTGAAATTAAGGACAATTCCTTTAGAGACTTTTCTCATTTCCTCTTCCCCTCCCCACTCCAGGTGGCTACAGATAGTGACCATCGATTGTTACTGCTCCAGGGGACAGACACAGGCAGTAAATGGGAGAACTGGGGTTAACATTCAGGTCTTCCAACTCTGAGTCCAGTGAGCTCCCTGCTACATGACATTACCTTTTTTTGTCATCATTATTCAGCCATTGGACAATTCACCTAACAGAATTACCATTTGGCTCACATTATATCCTGTCCCCAGCCAGAATATCAAGAGAGACTTTGCAAAATGCTTTGCTCAAATAAAAATGCATTTCTTGTTGCATTCTCTCAACCTGCCAGTCTGTAACTCTGTCAAGGAGGGAAATTAGAGAGACTGACATGATTTGTTTTTCACGATTAAGTTTGTATGAAATCCATTCCCCATTCATGGAATGACTGAGTAGACAGATGTCCCTTTTCTAAAGAATGAGCTCCTCAAGTCTTTCCCCAGTTTTTGGCTCCTTAAAGTGTCTACAACCTGTGAGGTGAATGGCTAACAGTTTCTAGGAGAATCCCAAAGGAAGAAAAAATCCAACTAATTACTCCATCCTTCCAAACATAATTCAATCTTAATTATAAACTCCCACCTTCTAAAACACTCTTCTCCCTTTAACTGTTTCAGGGCAAATATGGAAACTAAGTGACAGCGGATAGAGCCCCAGGCTTGGAGTTGGGGACACTTGAGTTAAAATCTAGCTTCTAGGGGGCAGCTAGGTGGTGCAATGAATAGAGCACCAGCCCCGGATTCAGGAGGACCTGAGTTCAAATCCTGCCTCAGACCCTTGACACTTGCTAGTTGTGTGAGCCTGGGCAAGTCACTTAACTCTCATTGCCCCACAAAAAAAAAAAAAAAATCTAGTCTCTGATACTCATTAGCTGTGTGACTCACCTGTGGCTCCAAAAAGCTATAGCATATGCAGTAGTCACATGATCTTGGTAGATTGGCTAAACCAGTCAGAAGGTAACCACTGGGCCTCAAAGCCATCAGTGAATTAGGGGGAATGTCTACCCCAAGAATTCAAAGACTTCTCCCAGCAGAACTGTTTGTTCCAATGGCCATGAAGGTGGCTGAAGCAGGAGTTGTGGAGTACTTAGAGCTTAGTCAGCTATGGAAGAGCCAAGGTTGTCCCCGCCCATTACCCCCATCCTGACTTCGTCCTGCCACCAGACTGCAATGTCTCTGAAGGAGGCAGTGAGGCTGATGACTTTGCATAACTCTACCTCACTTAAATTGAATTCACACACAAGTCAAGACATGACCCCACGATGTCTTGGTCCTCTTCAAAAATGGACACCAAACGACAACAGCTAAGTGACCCTGGGCAAGTCACTTAATCTTTGTTTGCCTCAGTCTCCTCAACTGTAAAATGAGGCTAATAACACCTCCCTTCTAGGATTGTTGAGAGGATCAAATAAGACGGTATTCGTTAAGCACTTAGCACAGTGGCTGACACATAGTAGGTGTTTAATAAATTCTCACTATTATTATTGTAAATTATTTCATTCTAGCCAGATTGTCCTACTAGATGCAGCCAAAACGCAACATTCTGTCTCCTGCCTCTGCGCCTTTGGACAGGCTGCCCTCTGGGTCTGGATTATTCTCCCTCTAAACCTTCATGTCTCAGGTAGCATCTTCCCCATCCACCACTCCCATTGGCAGGTTGGGCCCCCAGAGGAAGGCTGATTGCTTCTCCCTTCAGGATCCTAGAAGTATCTAGCACCCACTGGCCATGGATACCCTTCCTTGTCCTTTTCACTAACAATAAGCCATTGATTAATTAACTTTATAGGAGAGTAATTAATTGAAAATGCATAGTAAAAACAGTTGGCAGAGGGGTTTGCACCTGCGCGCTGCTCAGGGGTCCCTTTCTGCTTCTTTGATCATCTTGGCTCCTGTGAAGAAAACTGTCAGTGGTCAGGCATATCTGTAGAGAAAACAGGTAGGTGGTCAAAGGGTAAATACAGCCAGTTACAGGAAGTTTGTTCTTGAGTACGTAGTTGGCATTCTTCTCTCTACAAAGGGAAGATACTTCCCCCTTCAAGTGACTTTCTGTGTCCAGTGTCTGTCTGTCCTTGTCCCTACTATGTCTCTCTCTGCTCACAAGTACAGCCTCTCCTTTCTTGAGTGCCAATTGGTTTGTCCTCAGTGTTTCCCTTTGGCTCCTATGAGTCTCTTCTCACCTCAGGTAGGTGGCACAATGGGTAGGGTGCTGGACTTGGTGGAAGGAAGAGTCTAGCTTGAATCCTGCCCCAGACACTTAGTAGCTCTGTGATACTAGAGGAGTCGTTTGACCCCAATCGCTCTTAGTTTTCTCATCTATAAAATGGGGGTGGGGTGGGAGGGGAAATAGCACTTACCTCACCAGATCAAATGGGATAAAGGGCTTTGAAAACCTTAAATTGCTATGTGAATGCTAGTTATCATCTTCACCATCATGATTCTCTTAGCAACATGTCATTAGGGGGAGAGAAGAAGGAGAGAGAAAAAGAGAAGCTTCCTCCTGCCTCTCCCACTTTCAGGAGCAATTCCATTTCAGGGGCACTTGGATTCCTTCACTTGGTCTCTTTTACTGCTGACATACTGCTGAAATTCGTCCAGCTAATTAAGGTCCCTGAAGTGTGGCTATTTTGTTGGGTGCCCTCTTTGGATCCAGTTATTCCCTCCTTGAACCAATCAAAGAGGTTCACACCTCATAAGGAGATCAACTTTATGTATTTAGAACTTCATCATTTCACACACTGATTAACGGAGGTAGGGAGTACAGAATGCCTTCCTCAGTCTCCCCGTGGTTAAACATTTGCTGCCTGGAGAGCTGTAGGCAAATTTCATAGTCCCAAATTCTGAATTCATTCTATTGACTTAGGAGGGGTCAAGCAAAATCCTTTTCCAGTGCCTTCCGCACTTACTAAAGAGTAAGGAAGTTGTGAGGCTCAGAGATTATGAATGTAAAGCATTTTGCAGACCTTAAGGCACTATATAAATACCGGTTGAATCAATAATAAGAAGAAGTTTGGGGGCAGGTAGGTGGTGCAGTGGATAAAGCACTGACCTTGGATTCAGGAGGACCTGAGTTCAAATTTGGCCTCAGACACTTGACACTAGCTGTGTGACCCTGGGCAAGTCACTGAACCCTCATTGCCCCCCGCCAAAAACAAAAAAAAAAAACAATAAGAAGTTTATGTTTATTATTATTATCAGTCTACAGTCACCAGGACTCCAATCTGGTTATGACTTTATTCCCTTAGCCTTCTGATGCATTCCTGTGGAACTCAAGCAATATTTATAGAATTGTGCAGAAGTGTGCTAGTAAATGTTTAGTAACTGGGCTCTGGGGTAGATAGGCAGATGGGGGAATGCCTGCACATATCCTTTTAAAATTTAATCCACAGGGGCAGCTAGGTGGCATGGTGGATAAAGCACTGGCCTTGGAGTCAGTAGGACCTGAGTTCAAATCTGGCCTCAGACACTTGACACTTACTAGCTGTGTGATCCTGGGCACACCATTTAATCCTGCATTGCCCTGCAGAAAAGAAAAAGAAAATGTAAAGGAAGGGCCCCCAGATTCTATTATCTAATTCCCCAGATGTAGCATCCCTTCTGGAATCACTCCCCAAATTGGGCATCTTTCCTAGAGGGTGGAGTCCCCAGGGGACAATTACTGCTACTTCCCTTGGGATGCTAAGGGGTAAGTAACCCTGGGGTGATCTTTCCATCTCCTGCTGCACAAAGGAAGAGGAAAGGCATCCCAGGACCTGAACTCTTTCTTCCCTGGCCCCAGGACTTCTACTGCACCTGCCTGATCTCCGGTGAGGTAAGGCACTAAGGCACGGCTTCCATGCGACTATCGCCTTCCATTTCCTGCTGTGGGACCCCTGAGGGAAGAGGAAGAGGAAGAACTTTCACCCTGTGCCTTTCTTCTTGTGTTCTACCTACCTGTCTCCTACTGATTTCCAGTCTTCTCCGGGAAAAGGAGAGCTAGCTTCCACTTAATGGTTAACACACTCTTCACATCCCAGGGATTCTGAAGTCCCTTATGTCATCGTCCAAATTCCATGGCCCACCACCCTGTTCATTGCTAGCATTCCCCTGAACCCTCCCAGTCCAATGTCTCAAGCCAACCACTCCTACCGTGCCCTCTGGAATGCTCATTCCATGGACAACAAACTTGCCTTTATCCTGAATCTTTTCATGTCCCATTTCTTCTTCTGACAACTGAGACCTGCCTCCCCTTGATGACACAGCCTCCTTGGCCACCCTTTTCAGTACAGACAGCACTTTCACTCATTCCCTTTGGCTTACTGGTCGAGGCAGGGAAGTTGGAATACTCCTTGCCGCCCCCCCACCCATTGCCACTTCCAGGTTCTCTCCCTACCTCCATCACTCAATAACCTCTCCTCCTTTGAGGACCATGCAATCTGAATTGTCCATCCAATCAAAATCCTGGTAGTTGATGTCTATATACCTCCAGGACATTCCCCTTCCTTCTCCAATGAGTTCATCATCAAAGATGGCTCACATGGTTCTCTCCTCCCCAACTCCTGCCTTCGTACTAGAGGAGTTCATCATAACATAGTACCTCAAATACTCTAACCATTCAGTTCCTCAACCTACTCACTTTCTATGGCCTAGTCCTCTGCCCCATCTCATCTGCACACAAAGATGGCTGTACCTTTGACCTCACCACCACCCACAAATATACCACCTCCATCTTCAATCACTGAGATTCCTTTATCTGACCATAATCTACTGCCTTTCCACCTCTCCCTCTGCTTTCTCTTACCAAACCCTACTCTTTATCCCCATCATGATTTCTAATTTCCCAACCCCTCAGTTCTAAGCCAGCCTTTGCACTAGTCACTCCTCTTTTCTGTCTTGATCCTCTGTTGAGCCTATTCAACTGTACACCGTTCTCTTGTCTTGAGTTCCTGGATCCCTTATAATATTGCCAATTATGCTCTGCCAAGCCCCAGCCTTAGATCACTTCCACCATCTGCTGCCTTCATTTCTATTCATGTACTGCTAAATGAAGATAGAAAAAATGCAACCATTCTGAATGAATTTGATACAAATTTATGTTCCACAACTTCAATGGGTCCTCACTGCTGCTTGGCAATTCTTCACTTCTCTTACCAAAATCCACTCTCCACAGAGGCTCTTCCTAACCTTTTCATCCCTTCTTAAGCCTCTCCTGTCTCCCTCTCCCCCACCCTTTCAGCTGAGAACCTTGCCTCACAAATTATAGAAAAAAATTGAGCGTATTTGCTGAGAGCTCCCTCTCCTCTCCTATTCCTCTTCTCATATCACTCAGAAGTCATCTGTCTGTATCTTGTATCCTACTCCTGTCTGATACTCCTTGCAAAGGCAACCCCCTCTACCTGCATAATGTATCTCATTGCATTCTGTCTCCTCCTACATATTGTCCCTTGTCATCATTTACCTTCAATCTCTCCTTGACTACTAGCTCTTTCTCTACTGCCTACAAACATTTTCTTTCCCCAAAATTCCCTCGTTTGATCCTTCCATCCTTGTTCTAATACTTCTTCTGCCCTTTATGGCAAAACTCCTTAAGAAGGCCATTTCTCATCATTTCCATTTCCTCTACTCTAGCTCTCTTCTTAACCTCCTACAATCTGACTTCTGACCTCATCCTTCAACCAAACTGCTCTCTCCACAGTTACCAGTGATCTCCAAATTGCCAAATCTAATGACATTTTCTCAATTTTCCTTCTCTGTGACCTCTCTGTAGCCTTTGGTGCTGTCAATAATCTTTGATACTCTCTTCTCCCTGGGTTTTTGGTACCCCCACTCTCTTCTGATTCTTTACTTACCTGTATGACTGGTTCTTCTCAGTCTCCTTTGCTGGATTCTCATCTAGGTCATGCCCACTAACTACAGGTGTCCTACAGGGTTCTGTCCTAAGACCTCTTATCTTCTCCTCTATTATTTCACTTAGTGATCTCATCAAGTTCCATGAAATCCATGATTATTCACGTCTAGCTCCAACCTCTCCACTGACCTCCTCTTTCACATCTTCAATTTTCTTTCAGACATCTAGAACAGAATATCCAGTAGACATCTTAAAATCAACATGTTCAAAACTTAACTCATTCTCTTTTCCTCTTAAACTTCTCCCACTTGCAAACACCCTTATTACTGCTGAAAACACTACCTTCCTCCTGGTCACCAATGCTTGCAACTTAGGTGTCATCCTTAACTCTTCATTATCTCTCACACCCCCCTCATATCCAGTCTGTTGATAAGGCCTGTTGAATTCACCTTCATACCATCACTTGAAAACATCCCCTACTCTCCTTTGGTATTGCTCCCAGCCTTGTATGGCCCTTAGGACTTCATACCTGCACTATTGCAATAGGCTGCTGGTTGATCTGTCTGCCACAAGTCTCACCCCATTCTAGTCTATCCTGCATTCCAGCAAGTCAGTGATTTTCCTAAAGTGCAGATCTGACCATGTCTCTCTGTCTGTGTCTATCTTTGTCTCTGTCTCTGTCTCTGTCTCTGTCTGTCTCTTTCTCTGCCTCTCTCTCTCTCTCTGCAGGGCAATGAGGGTTAAGTGACTTGCCCAGGGTCACACAGCTAGTAAGTGTCAAGTGTCTGAGGTAGGATTTGAACTCAGGTCCTCCTGAATCCAGGGCCGCTGCTTTGGCCACTGCACCATGTAGCTGCCCCCTAAAATCTCATTTTTCTACAGAAAGCCTTCCCAACCCTCTTAATTATAGTGTCTTCCTTCCATTCATTATTTCCTACTTATCCATGTCCTTACCTGGTAGGGGAGTTCCCACCATCAGGAAGGTGATTTCCCCAGATTTAGGCCTATCCACTGTACTGCAGATGGGCTGACCCAGTTTCCCCAATTTGGGGAACAGTTAGGTGGTACAGCGGACAGAGTGCCTGCCTAGAGTCAGGAAACGCTGAATTCAAAACCTGGTCTCAGACACTAGCTGTGTGACCTTTGGCAAGTCACAACCTCGGTTTTCCTCAGTTTCCTCATCTATGAAATGAGTTGGAGAAGAAAATGGCAAACCATTCTAGTATCTTTGCCAAGAAAACTCCCAAGAGGATCACAAAGAATCAGATGTGACTAAAACACCTAGACAACACTTATCCTATACACAGCTTGGTAGTATGTATTTGTTTGCTTGTGGTCTCCCCCATTGGACTGTGAGGTCTTTGAGGGCAGGGGCTGCCTTTTGACTTTCCTTGGCTCCACAGGGCTTAGCACAATACCTGACCCATAGTAGGTACTTAATAGATGCTCACTGACTGATTGATTGACTGGTGGGTTTCAAAAGTCTCCACCAGTGAACTCTCCATTATCAATCAAGCCGTTAAACTGTATTAGCTTTTAGAGATTTACTGAAGGGCTATCATAAATCCAGTTTGTACAAAATCTTTTCCCCAAATCATGGGAACACTCTTCCTTTGTACACACAAGGTCCATGGGGGAAATGGGCTCAAATTTAAAGTACAAATATTAGTGAGACACACATAGAGAACACGTGAATCAAACAGATATGTATCTCCTGGTTCCTGGCCCTGGAAGTCCCTTTCTCCCGTTATTGGTAGGTTGGAGCACTGGTGATCGCCAAGTCACTCCATCACTCAGTTGGGTCGGGCCCTTGCAGGATGTGCTGCCTGAGCTGGGTGGCCAATCTGCTACCGAGCTGGGTCAAGCAGCTGCTGTGCTGACTCCTTAAGGGGATCAGATGCTACTAAACAAGGCCACTCCCTGGCACCCTACAATCTCTCCAGATCTTGCCACACTCATCCAGTCACTTCTTGCCCACCTTCCTTTCAAGATTGCTGTTTGGTCACCTCCTGACTCCTGTGACTGCTGCTTCTGACTCCAGCCACCAATGGGACCTCTGAGGAGACTCAGCATCTCCTGAACTCATGTGCTTGCTTGGTTATCCTAATATTAGAACACTAGTTCACCTAAGTTCAGGAAAGAATACAAAGAGGTGGAGGCAGTCATGTACTCAAGGCCACCATTGCCAGGTGGTAGAGAGGGCTGACAGGTACATTCATGCTTTATTGATGGAGCTGGGGATTGATTGATCCAACCAATCTGGAAGGCAATTAACCTGGTACTGAGGAGATGGAGTGACTACAAGGTCAGTATCCTTCGACTCTGAGCTCCCACTGCTAGAAATATAACCCAAGATCAAAGGGTGGGGTGGGGTGGGGGGAAGATCCTATATGCACCAACATATTTCTTTTTTTTTTCTTTTTTTTGGTGAGGCAATTGGGGTTAAGTGACTTGCCCAGGGTCACACAGCTAGTAAGCGTTAAGTGTCTAAGGTCAGATTTGAACTCAGGTCCTCCTAAATCCAGGGCTGCTGCTCTTTCTACTGCACCACCGAGCTGCCCCACACCAACAAATTTATAGCAGCACTTTTTGGAGTAGCAAAGAACTACAAATAAAGTAGATACTCATGTGTTTGACAAATGCCAGAAAGCAGACTGTTCAATTAGGATCTAAAGCAGCAGATGAAAAAAGTGTATATCACTTTTTGATACTCTGTAAACTCAGGTCTCTACAAAATGTAGAGTTGGGTGGAGAATCACTCCAGCAGATTGCTGCAATTTCTATGCGTATCTACTATCTCTACCCCCTTCAGGGATCAGTTTCAGTGAAACTTCCTACTTTGTCCGAAGCAATCCAACCCAACACGCAAGTTTTAAGTACCTTTTGTGTGCAAAGCACTGAACTAAGCTGGAAACACAATGGCCAAATGAAAGATAACCCTAGAATCTGTCTCTGTGTCTCCGTCTCTGTCTCTCTCCCTTCCTCTCTCTCTCAACCTCTCTCCCTCTCTTTCTCAGTCTCTGTCTCTCTTTCTCTCTCTCTCTTTCTGTCTCTGTCTCTCCTCCCTCCTCCTCTCCTCTCCTCTGCTTTCCTCTTTCTGTCTCCCTCCCTTCTCCCTTTCCCCTTCTCTGTATCTCTCTTCTTTCCTCTTCTCTTCTCTCCTCTGTCTGTCTCAATCTTTCTCTCTGTGTCTGTATGTGTATCTTCCTCCTGCCCCACTTTCCCCTTCTCTGTCTTTCCTAAAGTTCTCTTCTATTTACTTATCTTTCTATATATTATAAACCCAACTAGAACATAAACTCCCTAAAGGCAGGAATTTTTTTTTCTTTTGGGGTTTTTCTTCTGTAGTGATGAATCCAATGTTGGTTCGTTCTTTGTTTTATTGTTTGGGTGGGGTGCAGGAATGGACTAGACCTATGGTTTCATTGGCATAGGGAATTCCTGGGGGTGGGTGAGAAAATTTCATTATCAATGTAGATCAGCACCTGGGGTACAATTTATGCCTTAGAAAATACCTTGGGGGCACTGAGAAGTTAAGTGACTTGTCTATGGCCACACAGCCAGATTATATGTGAGACATCCTGACTCCAAGGGCCCCTCTCTATCCACTTCATCAGACTCCCTCTTGGCAAAGTCCAGTTTTATAAAAGGTCGCTCAAAAGTCTTTAAACTAGTAAAGCTTAAAACTGCACCAAGACTTTTGAAACATGCTGCATAATAAGTGCTTAATAAATGCTTTTGTTTACTTGAACTGACTAAGAATTATGTCTGAAGCAAGACTTGATGCAAGTGAAAAATGACATTTTGGATCTCTAGAATTAACCAAGCATCTTCCCACAATAACCCTGTGAGGGGCATCATGAAGGCATTTTCACTTCTTCTCTGCACACGGTTTGGATGACAGGATTCCCTAGGTCTCTCCCAGCTTTGATTGCCCAGTCTTATGTTGCAGAGCAGGAAACAAAGGTGGAACTTATTAGCTGTGGCTTCTTCATGGAAAGACTTGGCTCATTCTGGAAATGAATCATCCCCAAATAAAGTTGTGAAAGCTGGAAATGGAAGAGTTTTCTCAGTGATGGAGTTCTTGAAAGACCTCAGGGGAGGCTGGAAACCGTTTTTGCAACCATAGCTAAAAATTACTGCCCTACAGCATTTGCCATTTTTTTTTTTTTTTTTAGTGAGGCAATTGGGGCCAAGTGACTTGCCCAGGGTCACACAGCTAGCAAGTGTCATGTGTCTGAGGCCGGATTTGAACTCAGGTACTCCTGACTCCAGGGTCGGGTGCTCTATCCACTGCGCCACCTAGCTGCCCCTGCCATTTATTTTTAAAGTACATTTTTATAAATATCTTTTGTTCTTATTAATCTACTTTCTAAAATTGAGAAAGCAAGAAAAACAAAACTCCTGGTATAAACATGCATAGTCAAGCAAAACAAATTCCAACAATGTCCATATCATACACACACACACACACACACACACACACACACACATACACACACGCACACGCACACGCACAGGCATACATGCACACACATATACATATACATTTGTTGTCCTTCATGCTCAAAAAGGACCAAAATGATGTCACCATATTGAGGTCAAAGTATATTATGTCCAGCTGTGGCTGATCAGACCACTATGAGCTTGGAAGGCTCTACCACAGGTCTGGCACAAAGAGTCCACATGAACATTTGGAGTGAAGATGGCTCTAAATGTGCACATCTCGGGTTTCCTTTGAGCTCCTGCAATTCTGCTTCACTCATAGAGCATAGCACCTTCTTTTTTTTTTTTTTTTTGCGGGGCAATGGGGGTTAAGTAACTTGCCCAGGGTCACACAGCTATTAAGTGTCAAGTGTCTGAGGTCGGATTTGAACTCAGGTACTCTTGAATCCAGGGCTGGTGCTTTATCCACTGCGCCACCTAGCCGCCCCCACATAGCACCTTCTTTGATGCAGGTATGCCATGTTTGATGAGCCTGTGCCTGTGTCTCCCATGTCTCACAATTGATTGCAAAACTCTTCAGAGAGACCTTAAGAATGCCCTCACATCACTTGTTCTGACCTCCATGTGAGCACTTGCCTTGTGTGAGCTCTCTGTATAATAGTCTTTCAGGCAAATGTACCTTTGGTATTCTAACAACATGGCCACCCCATTGGAAATGTGCTCTCTGCAGTAGAGTTTGAATGTTCAGCAGTTTGGTTCAAGAAAGGACCTCAGTGTCTGATACCTTGTCTTGCCAGGTGAACTTCAGAAACTTTTAAGAGAATTCAAATAAAAGCAATTCAGTTTCCTGGCATGATGCTGGCAGACTGTCCAGGTTTCACAGGCATACATCAAAGAGGTTAGCATAATAGTTCCATAGATCTTCAGTTGGGTAGGCAGCCTAATAGCTCTTCTTTCTCACATTTTCCTTTGAAGCCTCTCAAACACTGAGCTGTGTCAAACTCATCATCTACGTGGACATACCTGGAAAGTATACTGCCAAGGTAAATGAATTTATCCTCAGCATTCAAAATTTCTCCATTGGCTGTAACTGATAGTTCCAGTTATGGACGATGTGGGGCTGGCTGGTGGAAAACTTCTGTTTTCTTGATGTTGTCAGGCCAAAATTAGCACAAGCAGCAGAGAACCTATCCATACTTTGTTGCATCTCAACCTCAGAGACTGCATTGAGTGCACAATCATCTCTGAGCAAAAAGTCATGCACCAACTCTCCTTCCACTTTAGTCTTGGCTTGTAGCCTTTTCAAGTTAAACAATTTATCATCCATGAAGTAGCTGACCTTGATGCTGTTTTCATCTGTTGAAGGCATCTGACAACATTGCTGAAAACATCATGCTAAACAGCATGGGAGCAAGCACACAGCCTTGCTTCACTCCATTGGTGACTGGGAACGTGTGAGAGCATCATCCATTACCCAGAACCTGTTCATACATTTTGTCATGAAACTGGCACAGAATACTAAGTAACTTCTCCAGGCAACCAAATTTTGTCATGATCTTCCATGAGCCCTCAATACTGACAGTACCAAAGACTTTGATCAGATCATTGACTAAGAGAGAGACACTCCTGTGATTGTCACAGGACAATCTATTTCCCTTTCCTTTATAGAGATAGACAGTGGAGGCATCTTTCAACTCCAGGGGGATAACCTCCTCTTGCCATATAACCTGAAAAGATTCAGTCAGCTTTTATCTCCTTACCTTATAAATCTCAGCTCAGAATAGAATCAGCACCAGATGCTTTGCCACATGAGAGGAGCTTAATGACATTCAAAACCTCTTCTTCAGTTGGAATTTTGACCAGAGAGGGATTAACTTCAACCTCTGAAACACAGTCAGTGCCTTCATTGATTGATGACAGTCTGTTGAGAACACTATGGTTCAGTCATCTCTCCAGGATCATGTACCTATCACTAATCAATGCAGCTCCATCAACATTGAATAGTTGAGCTGCACCATATGTCTCTGGCCCATCAATAGCCTCCAGGGCATCATAAAAGTGCTTTGGATTGTTACTAACAGCATAAAATTGAATTCTATCTGCCTTCGTACTGAGCCAAGAATCCTGCATCTCTCTAAGTTTCACTTGTACCTTACTTTTTTTTGTTTGTTTGTTTGTTTGTTTTTTTAGTGAGGCAATTGGGGTTAAGTGACTTGCCCAGGGTCACACAGCTAGTAAGTGTTAAGTGTCTGAGGCGGGATTTGAATTCAGGTACTCCTGACTCCAGGGCCAGTGCTCTATCCGCTGCGCCACCTAGCTGCCCCTTGTACCTTACTTTTGATGGAGTTAAACACTGCCTTCCTAGAGTTGGATGAACTGTTCTGCTGGTAAACTCTATGGAGTTCTCATTTTTTGTTTAGCAGCTTCTGAATTTCCCCATCATTGTCATCAAACCAATTTTGAGATTTTTGAGTGTTCTGGCCTAGATAAGTAAATGTTGTGCTTTACATCAAATCTCTGAAAGTTTCCCATGCCTGTTCTGCTCCACTATTGCCGACTGTGTTGGCTAAGCTTTTCCTCCAAGTTAGCAAGGAACTGTTCACTTAGAGAAGCTGTCTAATCCATTGACACTATGTCTTCTGGCTGTTGTCTTGCCTTGGGGCCACAGTTTTTGTTGGATGTGAGCATTTAGCTTGGAGAGGATGCCTATGATTGGTCTAGCACTGTGCCATACATTGCCTTCATCACTTTCACATCCTGTTTGTCTCTTCTCCTTACAATAAGTCTATTAAATGCCAATGTTTGCTGCAAGGATGCATCTATTAAGTATTATTGCATTTAGGTGTAAGGGCCAAATTCAGTATGGAGAGAGTTAATTGGGCAGCTTGCTGTAAAACTGGGGTTCAGAAAATAATGAGACCTCTAGGTCCAGAGTTTCCCCTTCTCCAAACTGCCTCTTTTTCAGTTATGTCTCCCAGACTGATAAGAAAGGAGATTAACAGCCTCTTTTCCACAAACAAATTAGGTTTTATTAATGGGGACAATAATACAACACAAGTGGAGTTAATAAAGCCAGGTACAATGAAAAAGGGGATAGAGAAAGGGAAAAATATGACCCACTTCCCAGATGATTAGAATCTAAATCTCTAGGGTAAAAAGGCCCCCAGGTACCTTGAATAAGCTCTACTTCCTCAGCTACTCAGAACAGCTTGGGTCTGGCAAAAACTAACTCAAACCCTAAACTTATTTCCAGCTCAGTTGGAAATGAGCCAGCCTCGCTTCAATAACACAAACTCACCATCTGGAATCAACTTTGCAGTGTGTCCTGGTTAGGTCTGAAAATCAAAATATACCAGCTCCTCTCTCTCTCTCTCTCTCTCTCTCTCTCTCTCTCTCTCTCTCTCTCTCTCTCTCTCTCTCTCCCCCTCTCTCTCCCTCCTCCTCCTCCTCCTCCTCCTCTGTCCCTCTCTGAGAGTCTCTCTCCCCCTTTCTGCCTCTCTAACAGGAAGGGTGGTTCTATAGCCAGGCTGAGTCTCCAATTGGTTTAACATACACCCTGGGCTATCCCCATTTATAATTTGGCCAAGCCCATGTTGGCATGGGGGAACTCCTAGGTGGGGGTTGGGTACTTTAGTTTGATACTTTGACTCAATAAATGTTCTTTGTGTTGTTTGTTCTATAATCTCTTAATGTACACACCCATCTTCTCTAAAGCATTTAAAGCTTACATCTTTTCAGTCTGACCATGATGAAGCAAAGATGGAGTTATAAAAACACCAAATCACAATTAATTCCTTACATAGGTGAATGGAAGACAGTGTTCGTGATGGAGAGATCATGAGATGCATAAATCTTCAGTAGTAAGTGACCATTGCTATTGCTATTTCTGACTCCCTTCCTCCCAAGGACTCTCTGCCATATCTGGTAGTCTGTGCCTACTCTTGCATTAAAGTCATCCAGAGTTATGAGCTTGTCCACTGTGAGATTTAGAGTGCTACCAACCTGTTGAGAAAGATATTGCAGGGAAGCTCTGCCATGAGGAGAAAGCATGTGACTTGGAAACCACATGACTTTGGTGTCCGAAAGTGACCTTTTCTGGGGTTTCGAAGGTCAGTTCAGTGTCAGGAAGTGATGTTTGCTCATGGGTCCTGTCGATCAGAGCTACCAGCCAATTAGCTTGGAGCTGTGTGTGTGGCCAGCCCTGTTTCCAGTTTCATGGGGGCTTTGGAAGAAGCCGAGGAGGGGGCGGTCTTCTTTCGGTTCCTGACCTCAGCTTGGCAGGTCAGATGCTGGGGTCCCTTAGAGATAATTAGGTTTTTACCTCTCTCTCTCCTCACCAACTTCTGATGCACTTTAATAAGTACTTAAAAGTCTAAACTCTTGCTAAAGCTTCTAATTTAAGGCAACCACTCATCAGATTTTAAACATCATAGCTAGAATTTTAGCCCCTTACACCTCTTTTGGTACATTGATGATGAGGGTCTTCGGGTCTTCGTCAGTTTTTTCTTTGACCTCACCAAGGTTTGTCACGGTGGGAACACAGGCACTGAGGATGACTGCATGGTGCTTTCCTGCAAGTGGCAATCCCATTGTCATCCGCCTGTCATTTACCCCTTTTGGGAGGCATAAATCTTGTTGACTAGATTAGTTTTGATGGGGAAGCCTACACCAACTTCACGGCACTCGCCTTCACTGCAACCACTCTAGAGAAATGTGTATCCAGCTCTGATTTCAGAGATGGAACATAGTGATGGGTTGGTTGTTGTCCTTCATTCTCAAAGAGGACCAAAATGACATCACCATGTTGGGATCAAGGTACAGTGTGTCCAGACCGTAGATGATGAGACCAATAGGAGCTCAGAACACTCTACTCTCATTCAGACACAAATTTGGAGCCACACGTGAATTGGATGAATCTGGTGGACACCAAGTGGTTGAGCAGACCTCCACCTCCACCAGAGGTCTTCTAGATTTCCCTCAACCCCCTGCTCCCATTGCAAATAGTAGATACTTAATAAATGCTTATTGATTGATTGATCAACTGCTTCATAGGTTAAGAAAAAAGCTTTTTCAACCCTTTAATCAATAGGGAAATGGATCACAGACTCATAGATTCAGCTTTGGAAGAGATATGTTCCTTTTTAAATATGGTTTTCTCTTATCATTCATGCCTGACACAAAGCTCATTTCCCAGAGAGAGAAACTCATAAGGCAGGTCATTGGACCAAGGATGTGTCAATACAGGAGACAGGAAATCAAAGGTACAGAAATGTAGCTCATGCGCTGGTCCTGCTTCCGGCTGACGGTGGATCTTCCCTCAGGAATGGGCACGGAGAAATGATCAAAGTAGCTTCCTATCTTGCTTAGGAACATGCACAGTGATAGGAATTTGAGGCAGGCAGTTCTCTGGTCCTAGAGAACAACATGGTGTCATGGAATTATTGCTGGATTTGCAGACTGAGCACCTGGGCTCCAGCCCTAGTTAGGTCACTCGCTACCTGTGCAATGCTTCCTTGAACCTCAGTTTATTCCTCTTTTAAATGAGGGGGAGTGGACTAGAAGAACTCTGGAGGCCTCTTCCAATTCTGGTCTGTGATTCTATGACCTCTAATGTCCCATTCACTTCGAAAACTAGGATAAAGTCCAATATTCCTCAAGAGAGCCCTGAGGCCCACATAGGGTAAGTGACTTTTCCAAAGTCACACAGCTAGTGAAGAGCAGAGACTCGATTTAAACCCAGGTCCTTGGACTCTACAAACTGCATCTTTGGGGCAAATCAAGGTATCTATTTTCACAACATCCTGCATCTTTTCCACTGCAGCATGCCTCTCCCCCCAAGTTCATTACATGGAAAAATGCAGCCAAGGGTCTTGATATTAGTAACTTCACCTTAGGATGAATCTAATTTGATATTTCCCCGACATCATTTGTTTTCCCTTTGCCCCCAATTGTCCCATGATTTAGGAGTTTAAGGATTTGGAAGGAGGATTTCTTCCCCTTTCTTTGGATCCCTAGCACTTAGCACAGTGCCCAGCATGCTGTAGGTGCTTAATAAATGCTTGTTGACTTGAGAGATTTACCAAGGAACGAGTCCATAGTCCTTGAAAGAACTTCCCGGGGAGTCCTGTCTCAGCCCCAGAGGGAGGCATCAGGTCTCTGGCTTCTTTGCTTCAAAGACCAGCTCTCCCAAGGCCTTTCCCAGACCTCACCCACCTTAAACTGGCAGCCCCTGCCTATGGGCCAGACTCTTATAGGCTGTACCTTTGCCAGCTTCCACCTGCTGCGCACTGGCCCTCACGGCCTCATAGGACACAGTAGCACCACCTGCTCTGACTTACTGGAGGCAGGGTTTTGAGGGGTCTAATTATTTGCCCCCTCAACAGACCTCTCTCAGCCACTCATACTTGGCCTGAATCCATCTCTCAATAGCTGACATCCTCCCAGCCCCTCACACACTCCCCATCTCAGTTATTCCATCCATCCTGCTCCCCCTCTACCCTGCCCCAAAGGGTGCCACTCCAGACACATCCACTCCTTCCACTGGGCTCCCTTTATTTCCTCCATGAGGTCAGTGCTTGGCTCATAGCCTTTCTTTCCACCCCAAGTCTTATTTTCATATTAGGAAGCTTCATGTTGTTATTAACATGCTTAATGATAAATTACTATAGTGATCATACTGATAACTTGAGCATAGATATAGCTATAGATATTCTTTCCAATTCCATAATTTTCCAGTTTTACAATCTCCTTAGTCCCCATGACTTACTCCTCTACTCCAGCCTGGCTACCAGCAGAGATGGTCCTACCTTTGATCTTGCCATTACCCATGGGAGGTCCCCCACCACACTCCTGAATTTTGATCATAATCTTCCAGCATTCCGTGTTTCCCTCTGCCTCATGGTCCCCTAGTCCTGTTCCTCCTCACCATGATTAACACCCCCCCCCAGTTTTTTCCCAGGCCATTGCTCCCACTCTGGCTATACTCTCCTCCCTTCCCAATCTTTGTTTTTATTTTTTGGGGTTTTTTTTGTGGGGCAGTGGGAGTTAAGTGACTTGCCCAGGGTCACACAGCTAGTAAGTGTCAAGTGTCTGAGGCTGCATTTGAACTCAGGTCCTCCTGAATCCAGAGGCAAGTGCTTTATCCACTGTGCCACCTAGCTGCCCCCTCCCTTCCCAATCTTGACCCTAGGTAAACCAGTTCAACTGGAAATGACTGTCTGCTCTAGAGTGTGTTTCCCCATTGTCCTTTCTCCAATCATGCCTTGCCAAACCCCACACTTGGATCACTACCACCATCTGTTGTCTTCACTCGTGTTTCCAAGTTACTGAACAAAGCTGGAGAAAATCATGAGAACACGTTGACTGAGTCCACTATGAATTTATGTTACTTAATCTAAAGTGGGCCCTTATGACAGCAAGGCAATCCTTTTCATGCCTCCAAAACTGACTCACTGTCTCATTACAGCACTTTTTATCGCTCCTCAAGCCCCACATGGCTCCTTCCCCAACTTCCACCCACTCAGCCAAGAGCCTTGCCTCATATTTCGAAAAAAAATTTTTTTGAAGCAGGTCATAGAGAGCACTCCGTTTTTCACCTCTTCATCTCACATTACTCAAATGGCTTCCCCTCCTATCTCTTCCTTCACCTGGGTCTCATGCAAAGGTGGCCCTTTGTGTCCAGGCAACCCCTTCTCCATACACAAGTCAGGGTCACCCCTGGTGTGTTTGTGGCCCTTGTCTCTGTAAACAATTTGATTAAGAAATGTACAACAAAATTCATGTGCCCATTTAAATATACTAATGTATTGCTGGAGATTCAGAATAATTAGCTTATAATATTCACCTTCGCATAAGAAGCAAAATGATTTAAAACACTGAACTGTATGCAGCTGAAATTGTCTGACTTTGGGTTACTATTATTGCCCTCTCACATTACAATTCCAAGCAGCATGTGCAACCAATGTCATTTTAAAACTGAACCCACTTTTCCCCTTTTGTTCCATTCCTTCTTTCACAACATGACTAATGTGGAAATAAATTCACATGATTGCACAGGTATAACCTATATTGTATTGCTTACCATCTTGGGGAGAGGGGACGGAAGAGAGGGAGAAAAAAACCTGAAACTCTAAATCTTATAAAACAAATGTTGAGAGGCAGCTAGGTGTCTCAGTGGATAGAGCACCGGCTCTAGAGTCAGTAGTACCTGAGTTCAAATCTGGCCTCAGAACATTGATACTTACTAGCTGTGTGACCCTGGGCAAGTCACTTAACCCCAATTGCCTCACCGAAACAAACAAAGAAACAAACAAAAAAGACAAACCAAAAAAACCAAAAAAAAAACCAAAAACCCCCCAAATGTTGAAAACTATCTTTACATGTAATTGGAAAAAAATAAAATACTCTTTACAAAACAAACAAACAAACCAAAACCGAACCCACCTCATCCATCCCCAAGAGTATTCACAACACTATTGTAAGGTATTGTAGGAAAACAAATTATAAACCAAAATTATAAGTCGATCGTGCTGAAGGGGGCCAACCTTGTGATTCTGGGTGACTTTAATGCCAGAGTAGGCATAGGCTATCAGACTTGGGAGAAATAGAGTTGGAAAAAGCAACAGCAACAGCCAGTTACTATTGGAGATTGGTGTGTCTAATGATCTTCTTATCACCAATCCTGTCTCCCATTTACCTAAATGTGATAAAACTTCATAGGGTGTAGGGTTGCTTAGGGAAGACTAGTCTCCCTGGTGTGAGGGCTACTGAGCCCTTTTCAGGGCTGCTCTCCTCCTTTGGTATCCACCTAATTCATCCAACTCTCACCTGTGGCTCCAAGAAGCTGTGGTGTGCGCAGTAGCCACACCAGGGTAAGATAGGACTCAACCAAATTGAGGGTAACTGAGGTCCCAAACTTGTTGGTGAATTAAAGAGATTTCTGCTCCAAGCATGGGAAGACTTCCCCCAGTGGAATGGACTGATAAGAACGATTTGTTGCAATGGCTGTGAAGGTGACTGAAGGAGGCACTGTGACGACGACCTTAGAACTTGGTTAGTCATTGAAGATCCCAAGGTCAGCCACTGCATCCTGAGCCATCACCAGTGAGCTTGACTTTTGTCTTGCCACTGGCTATCAATGTCTCTGGAAAAGAGAATGAGGTGGGTTACTTTGAACAACTCTGCCTTACTTAAATCCAATTTATGTGTGAGTCAAAAGACATCACCCAGACCACTTTACCATTTCTGCCTACCTCAAAGTCCTGTGGCATCAGGCAGGTGGTGAAGTAGCAGGTGCAGATACACTGGGAACTGTGGTCACAACCCTGTACACAGGTAACCCAGACCAGAGGGTCATCTTCTCACTGGAAGCAGCAGTGGGATTTGGCAGCCCCTGGGTATCTGAGCAGCCTTTTTGAAGGACCGAACTTTTCACCTCCATCATGAGAAGGGGCTAGAAAAGGTGCCCTAAAAATTGTCTGCTTACCTAACCCTGGCCTGCTCATTGTGGCAGGTGGGGATCCCACTGTATGGTCAAAATACAAAAAAAATGTACAAAAACTTTTGCAAAGATGATTCTACTCGCCATCAATACATGGAATGTGCACACACTTATGGACACATGAAGTCCAGTAGACCTGAAAGACGAACAACTCTTCTTGTGGGAGAAATCAGCAGGTATCACATCCAGATAATAGCCCTGAGTGAAACAAGGCTGGCAAATGAAGGCCAGGTTACCAAAGTCGGAGCAGGAGACCCATTTTTTCTGGAGTGTGATGGGGAGTGCTGGGAAGCTGGCATAGGTTTTGTACTTTAAATTAATCTAGGGGCAGCTAGGTGGCGCAGTGGATAGAGCACCAGCCCTGGATTCAGGAGGACCTGAGATCAAATCTGGCCTCAGACACTTTACACACTTACTTAGCTGTGTGACCCTGGGCAAGTCACTTAACCCGAATTGCCTCACCAAAACAAAACAAAACTAAACAAACAAAAAAATAAAATTAATCTAGTCAACAAGCTCATTTGCCTACCAAAAGGAGTGAATGAGAGGCTCATGACAATGGGATTGCCACTTGCAGGAAAATGCCAAGCTACCACCATTGGTGTGTATGTTCCCATGATGAAGAACCCTGATAAGGTCAAAGAAAAATTTTATGAAGACCTGAAGAGCATCATCAATGTGCCAAGAGAGTTATGACAATAATATGAAGGATTGCAATATATTTTAAAAACAAATTTGAAGAAATCACAGCTTATTTTGTGAATTATTAAGAATTTCAGTAAAAGGGAAGACTTACATTAACGGATACAAAGTAAAATGAGTAGAAACAGGTGAACATTGTACACAGTATCAGCAACATTGTGTGATAATCAACTGTGAATGACTCAGCTCTTCTCAGCAATACGACGATCCAAGACAATTCTGAAGGACTTGTGATGAAGAATGCCATCCGTCCCCAGAGAAAGAACTGATGGCGTCCAAATGAAGATTAAAGCATAATTTTTTAAAACTTTATTATTTTGGGGGGTCTCTGTTTTCTTTTGTAACATGGCTAATATGGAAATGTTTTGCATGACTACACATGTATCATCTACATGAAATTGCTTGCCTTCTCAAGGAGGGAAGAAGAAAGGGAGGGAAAGAATTTGCAACTCAAAATTTAAAAGACCAAGTGCAAAACATTTTTGTTTATGTGTAATTGAGAAAAAAATAAAATAAGAATTAAATGTTAAAGGAGGGAGGATTTAGGCAAAGCATCCAGAGTGTTTAATCAGACAATGTGGGCCATATAAGAAATTCTAAGAAGCAAATAACTACTCAACACATAGAGTTTTGTTCAGCCATTTCAGTCTTGCCTGACTCTCCGTGACCCCATTTGGGGATTTCTTGTCAGAGATACTAGAGTGATTTGGAATTCCTTCTCCTGCTCATTTTACAGATGGGGAAACTGAAGCAAACAGAGTTAAGTGACTTGCCCAGGGTCACACAGCTAGTAAGTGTCCAAGGCCAGATTTGAACTCAGGAGAATGAGTCTTTCTGACTAGAGGTCCAGGACTCTATCTACTGCACCACCTAACTGCCTCAGCACATACGGAATATGTTACTTACATCAATATTTAAAGATTAAGATTCACAAATCATGGTATAATAGATTTTTAAAATTGAAAACCTAATGTATCTTAATTAAATCCTTAAACCCAGCAACAATGTTTCAGTACTTTCTTCAGGTCAGAAAACCCAGATTTTACTGTCAATATTCTTCATACTGTGCCCAACTGCTAACAGCCTCATTCATCATGCTATATTTCTCTTATGAAGCAGTGTCTTCTATCAACCCCTGCGGTTCTTACCTATAGTCCTTTGGGCATACACATTTATATTATTCTACATATCATCTGTGACAATGCATCCAGTTGACAGTATACATATGCATACACAGCAGTGTACTTTTAAGTGACTGATGAGAGTTGCAAATGAACAATAAATCTACAAACAAGCAATACTGATGAAAATGTGGGGCCTCGACTGTGAGGCATTTTCTTGGGATCTTGGGCTATCAGAATCCACAACTATCCCTTCTAATTTAGGACAACTGGCTGGCCCAATTTAGTTGTATTCAGATGTTCCCATATCCCATACAATATGTCCTATGTAAAATAAAGGAACTTTCACTTAGGTCTGCAGGTTACTCATAATTATTTGGTTTCATTCTACATAGTTCCTTTTTAATTTTTGTACCTATGATAAGTGGGGCCCTCCAAAGCATGCCCCCCTCCCCAGGCCAGGGCCTGGAGCAGGAGCCCAGCTTGCCCAGGGCTAAGGGCTGTATTGGAGCAAATGATCCCATTCCATCCCTCAGGCAGATGATAAAGTCAGTCAGGAAACATTTATGCAGGGAAATAAGCATCAATTAAGCACCTGCTGTGTGCTTTATAAACATTATTGTCAGTAAACATTGATTGAACTTGTGCAATGTGCTGAGCACTGTTCTAAGCACTGGGGATACAAAAAAAGGTCAAAGACAGCCCCTACTCAGAAGGAGCCCAGACTTGGATGGGAGAGACAACATGCAAACCACTACATACAGATAAGCTAGAGACGGGGTAGATTAGATTAGAAATGATCACCAGGGGCAGCTAGGTGGTGCAGTGGATAGAGCACTGGCCCTGGAGTCAGGAGTACCTGAGTTCAAATCCGGCCTCAGACACTTAACACTTACTAGCTGTGTGACCCTGGGCAAGTCACTTAACCCCAATTGCCTCACTAAAAAAAAATAAAATAATAATTATAAAAAAAAAAAGAAATGATCACCAGAGGTGGGCACTGGACTGGAGCAGAGTTGGAAACGGCTTCTTGGGGAAGGTGGGATTCTAGTGGGGTCTGGAGGATGCTGGGTAAGCCAGAAAGTGGAGATGGGGGGATGTTCTAGGCATGGGGGACAACCTGTGACAATGCCCAAGACCAGAGAGATGGAGGCCAGTGTCACCGGATTGCAAAGTGGAGGACTGGGAGTAAGGTATAAGAAGACTGTGAAGGGGTGCGCGCGCGTGTGTGTGTGTGTGTGTGTGTGTGTGTGTGTGTGTGTGTGTGTGTGTAGGCTTTGAAGGCCAAGCAGAGGATTTTACATTTGATCCTAGAGGTGACAGGGAAGCACTGAAGTTTATTAACTAGGGGGTTAACATTAGAAAGATCAGGCTATTGCAATAGTCTGGGTACAAAGTGATGAGGGTGGCAAAATGTATGGTACCTACTTTGCTGGGCTGTTGTGAAGAAAATTCTTTGTCGAGTTTAAGGTACTATATACAGGTTATGATGAACAGGATACTATCAGAAAAACCTGAAAAGACCCACATGATCTGAAGCAGAGTGACATGTACTGTATACAAAATAACAGCAATAGTGTAAGTTGATCTGCTGCGAATGACTGTTATTTTCAGCCAGGCAATGATCCAATATAACCCTGAAGGACTTATGAAAATGGCAACCCATCTATAGAAAAAAGAACTGATGGTATCTGAAAACAGATGGAAACATATTTTTAAAAACTTTTTTCTTTGACAATTCCTCAGTCTGAAGTTTTTTTTTTTTAATTGTTTTTTCTCACAACCTAGCTAATGTGGGAATGTTTTCCATGACTACTCAGGTATAACTTATATTGAATTGCTTGAGTTCTTGGGGGTGGGGGGTAGGAAGGGAGGGAGGAAGAGAATTTGGAACACAAAGTTTAAAAAAATTGATGTCAAAATTTGTTTTTACATATATTTTGGAAAATAAAATTCTAAACTATAAAAAGCAAACAAACAAAAAAGTGATGAGGGTGTGCACCAGCATTAGAAGAGAGATGCTATGTTGAAATCCATAGGTCTTGGGTATGGGAGGATGTGGGAGGGGTGAGGGAGAGTGAGAAGGTGAGGACGACACCCAGGTTTTGACTGTGGGGGACCAGGAGGTCGGTCTTGCCCTCTACAGTAATGTGGAGGGGCAGCTAGATGGCACAATGGATAAAGCCCTGGATTCAGGAGGACCTGAGTTCAAATCCAGCCTCAGACACTTGACACTTACTAGTTGTGTGACCCTTGGCAAGTCCCTCATTGCCCTGCAAAAGGAAGGAAGGAAGGAAGGAAGGAAGGAAGGAAGGAAGGAAGGAAGGAAGGAAGGAAGGAAGGAAGGAAGAAAGAAAGAAAGAAAGAAAGAAAGAAAGAAAGAAAGAAAGAAAGAAAGAAAGAAAGAAAGAAAGAAAGAAAGAAAGAAAAAGAAAGAAAGAGAGAAAATAGATTTAAAATTTTTTTAAAAAGAAAGAAAAGGGGTGAAAGAGTGCTATCAACCCCCCAACACACACACAAAGTGACTGGGATCAATAGACCAGACAGGACCTTTGCCCTGGGCCTCTGAGAAAGGAGAGCTCAGAATCAGGACTCACGTCCCTGGAGAATTTCATCCACTTTGGGGAGTAAAGGTCATTCAGTCAAGGATTGCAATGCTGTTTTCTTCATTTTAGTTCTCAGGTTTAAAATGAATTTTATTGATACATGTTTTTCTATCACCTTCATTTCTGGATGTACCATCCTTTCCCTCTCCTTTACCCAGACTGCTGGGTAAAGAAACTGTAGCATGTCCAGTGGCCACACTCTGGTACAACCATTTTGGCAGACAGTCTAAACCAGATGGAATGTCACCAACAGGCCTCCAACCCATTGGTGAGTTAGGGGGGTGTCTACCACAAGCATGGGAAGACATACCAATGCTATGGCTGGATGAGAACCATTTGTTCTAATGACCAGGAAACTGGCTGACGCAGGGGCTGTGGAGTGCCCAGAGCTTGGTCTGGCAGGAAGATGCCAAGGTCATTCACTGCATCCTGGGCCATTACTGGCTGTCTTGACTTTTGTCTTGATGCTGGACTTCAGTGAATCCGGAAGAGAGTTTTGCAGCTTTGCCTCACTTAAATGGAAATCAAGAACAAGCCAAGACATCACCCTCAAGACATCCTTTTACAGATGAGGAAACTGAGGCAAACAGGCTGAAGGGACTTGCCCAGGGTCACACCCTTAAGTGTTTTGAATTCAGTTCTTCCTGACTCGACTCTATGCACTGCACCACTTAGCTGCCCAGAACATAAAATACACAGCATCAAAGTTGAAATGGACTTTAGAACTCATAGTTTCAGAGCTAGGAGAGCTTTAGAACAGAGAAAGCAATGTCTCAAAGCTGAAACGGACTTTAGAACAGGGTCAGAACTGGAAAAGTCTTCAGAACACTCAGAGTTCCAGAACAAAGAATGCAGTCATCAGCAAGCACTTGTTAGGCACCTACTATGTGCACTGTGCTAACTGCTGGGTACACAGAGAAAGGAAAAAAGTACTTGCCCTTGAAGAGTCCACAGATTAATGGGAGAGACAAGATGCAAACAACTGTGGAAGACTAAAATAGAGATGGGCTAAACTGGGCATGGTCTCAGAGCGAAGCACTAAAGTTAAGGAGGCCCAGAAAAGGCCTCTTGGAGAAGGCGGGATTTCTAGCTGAGACTTGGAAATAAGGGAAAGCAGGGGTCAGAGATGAGGAGGGAGAGAGTTCCAGGCATGGGAGACAGCCGGTGAAAATGCCAAGTCCCGTGTCCTGTGAGAAAAGTAAGGAAGCCCGTGCCCCTTTTTTTGTGTTGTTTTTTTTTTAATTTTTAGTGAGGCAATTGGGGTTAAGTGACTTGCCCAGGGTCACACAGCTAGTAAGTGTTAAGTGTCTGAGGCCGGATTTGAACTCAGGTCCTCCTGACTCCAGGGCTGGTGCTCTATCCACTGAGCCACCTAGCTGCCCCACCCCGTGCCCCTTTTTTGAAAATGCGAAAGGTTACAAAGGGCTTTGAAGGTCGGGGTTTTTCACATTTATATTTGGTAAGATGAAGTCACTGGAGTTTATTGAATAGGGTGGGTGACATGGTCAGGCGTGCTTTAGGAAGCTCACTTTGACGGTTGAGTAGAGAACGGACTAGCGTTAAGAGAGACATGAGGCAAGGAGACCAACTAGAAAGCTATTGCAATACAGGAGTGAGGTGACAATTCAGAGTATCAAAGCTGAAATGGACTCTTCAGAACTGGAAAGAGTTTGGAACATGCAGAGTCTGAGGTGAAGGCTTTAGAACATAGAACACAGTATCAGGTTCAGACCTCATACTATCAGAGCTGGAAGGGCTTTAGAACACAGAACGCAGAGTATCAGAACTGAAGTTGACCTTACGATTCAAGAGTATTGAACTGAAATCGATCCAGACACAAGCCTCCTCCTGGCTGTTCCACGAACAGGATGCTGCTTTTCCCCACTCCGGGCATTTTCTCTGGGTATCCCCCAACTCTAGAATGCTTCTCATCTCTGCCTCCCGGCTTTTAAGTCCCAACTAAAATCTCACCTTCGTTCTACAAGAAGCCTTTACCAACCCCTCTCAATTCTAGTTCTTCGCTCCCTTCTTTATTTCCCATTCAGTGGTCTACTGCTTGTTTGCACGTATTTGTTTGCTTGTTGTCTCCTCCATTGGACTGGGAGCTCCTCGTGAGCAGGGACTGCCTTTGCCTTTCTTTCTATCCCCAGCGCTTAGCACAATGCCTACTAAATGTCTACTGGCCTTACAACGCTGCGTATAGGAGCCGAAACTGACCAGAGAACGCCGAATCCAGGGCTGAAACTGACTTTAGAACGCAGAGTATCAGAGCCAAAATTGACTATAGAACGCGGAGCTCTGGGATTGAAACTGACTTTAGAACGCAGAGTATCAGAGCCAAAATTGACTATAGAACGCGGAGCTCTGGGATTGAAACTGACTTTAGAACGCAGAGTATCAGAGCCAAAATTGACTATAGAACGCCGAGCTCTGGGATTGAAACTGACTTTAGAACGCAGAGTATCAGAGCCAAAATTGACTATAGAACGTGGAGCTCTGGGATTGAAACTGACTTTAGAACGCGGAGTATCAGAGCCAAAATTGACTATGGAACGCCGAGCTCTGGGATTGAAACTGACTTTAGAACGTTGAGTATCAGAGCCGGAAGAGGCCCCGTCTCACACCACAGCCCCGGAGGAAAAAAGCTTCCGGCCACGCGACGCGAAATGGACACTGCTCCGCCGAGGGTCCGAGCCCAAACTGGCCCTAGAACAACGCTAGTATCCTCGCCCCTCCTCCCGCTCCGCCCCTCCACTCCTCCGGGAAGGCGGGCCGGGGGGGGGGTGGGGGGCGGCCTCCGAGGCGACAGAGGGCGGGCTCGGCCCCCGGTTCTCTCCCCGCCCCCGCCCCCCCCCCCGCCCCCGGCCTTCTCGCCTTCTCCAGCGTGGGTGACTTTGAGCCAGTGTGTGTGTGTCGCAGGCTCGGCCGCGGCCTCTCTCTGCCCCGCCCCCGCGCCCGTTATGGCGGCTCTGGGAGCTGCCGCTACCGCTTCGCAGCTTCTCTGCCGGAGGAGCCTTGACGTGGTGAGAGCCGAGGACCCACAGGGGGAGGGGAGACACGTGAAGAGGGGGAGACCGGAGGAGGAGAGGGGTCCTGCGGGGGAAGGAGGACCTGGGGCGCCTCGGCGGAGGGGGAGGGGGAACTGGTGGGGGAGAGATATCCTCCGGCGCCGGGGCCCTCAGGTGGCGGAAGAGGAGGTGACATGAGGCGGTGAGGTGACAAGGTGACTGAGGAGGTGAGGGGAGGCCGGCGACCTAAGGCTGAGAGCGCTGAATCGAGGCTGCGGAGGGGTCACGTTTTGGGGGGGCGGGGCAGCGTGACTCCAGAGACTCCCTGGAAGAACGTGGGCCCCGAGTGGGGGAGGGGAGGTAGCCAAACCGGACTAATGGGGTCCGGGGGCTGAGGTCCCAGAGATCGGTGCAGATTGGGAAGAGCCAGGATCTTTGCAGAGACTTAGAGACCGGGGGATGTATGTGGGAGGGCTTGAGAAGGGAGTGTAGGAAGCCAAACCTGTGGGAGGGGGAAAGCCCCCTGTAATTCAGCCGCAGTGACCCCAAGGGGCTCTGAGGAGATCGGGGCCGCCACTGAAGTCCTGTTCTGGTGGTCATGGAACCTCAGCAGGAATCCCATCCCCTCCTCATGCAATGAGGGGGAAACTGACCTGGAGCTGGGAAGGGCGGTTGATCAATCAGCAAGCATTTAAGAACCACCCGGGCACTGGGCTAGTTGCTGGGAATACTAACCCAAAGCCCCAGCCCCCGGGAGCTCAGCGTCCTGGGGCTAGGACAGCACGTGTACTCGGGTATGTGCAGGCTCCAGCCTTTGCAAAGCGCCTTACAATACCCAGAACTACAACAGCCTGAGAGCTGTGACTTGCCCAGGGTCACACAGCTGGGCGGCAGAGTGGACCTGTGAATCCTTTGGTCCGGAGAACTGCTGGGGAAGGCGAGGCAAGCCCCCACTAGAGCCCTGAGAGGTTAAATGTAACCAGGCCAGGCGGGGGCCCCCACAGGGCCCTCCTGTGGGAGGGAAGGCCTGGCAGTCCGGAGGGGGCGGGGAGAGGGCAGGGACCGGCCGAGGGAAGGGGGTCCTTGGGCTGTTCCTGAAGGAGTGAGGGATTGGGGGGTTGGGGGTGGGGCATATGTGCATTCCAGGCCTGAGACACAGCCTGTGCAGAGACGGGAGTCAGGAGGACCAGGGTGCAGGAGGGAGGGATAACAGGAAGATCCGCCCTCTCTCTGCACGTGTTGTCTTCCCCGCCTTCATTTATTTCCTTAGTAGCCCCTGTCTAGCCCAGTGCTTAGTACACAGTAGGCACTTACTGCTTGCAGCTCCCTTGGTAAGACTGAAGAGAGGGAGGGCTAAGGTGTTACCCAGGGCTGTTCTCCAGATTCCCACTCCCTCCCGGTCCCAGCGGCTACTCCTGTCCTCAGAAATCTCCAGTGGCTCCCCGTTGCCTACCCAGGAGAGCCCCCATGTCTTGTCCTAGCCTTCAGCTCGACCCAGTCAACACTGATTGAGTGCCTGCTCTCCAAGGCCCAGCTAAGCCCTGAGGGGACAAAGACAAAACCCACACGTGGAGTGGGCGCTGTTGATGAGCGAGGTGGGCAGGAAAAGGGACAGGAGGAAATGGGAGGCTGACTGACAGCTGGACCATTGGGAGTATCCGAGGAGGTGGCGGCAGGACAGCGGGGAATGTACTCCAGGCCCCTGAATTTCAGGAGAGATGCTGATGGCTTGTGAGTTCATGAATCCAGAGCATCCCAGAGGGTTTGAGGAGACTCCTGGGAAGATAGCAAAGAGCAGGAGAGGCCAGACGGGATAGCATAGGGAGGTGACCTGGGATCTCATTGGTCTAGAGAACTCCCAGGTGAGGTAATTCCCTCCAGCGGTGCAGGTCGGTACCTCCTTTGAGAGCTCTGGTCTTAGAGAGGTTAAGTCACTTGCGCAGGGTCACACAGCCAGCAGGAGATGCCAAAGAATGTGTTTTACTCTAGAGGCCACAGGGACTCCTGAAGGTCTTCGGTTAGGGGAGTAATGAGTCCCGATCCATGCCTTAGGACCATTCTTTTGGCAGCTCGTGGAGGATGCATTGCAAAGGGACAGGATTCGAATCAGAGCAGCCAGTTAGGGGGCGTACCCAGCTCGGAGGTCACGGGACCCTAGATGGACCAGACCTCAAGACGTTTTATCCTCTTATGGAGAGGGAAACTGAAGTCTGGTGAGGCTCAGTGACTTGTCCAAGGTCATGCAAAGAGGAAGGAAGCATCAGAAGTAGGATTTGAACCCAAGCCATTTGACCCTAGAGCTTCTGCAGTACCACCTTGAACCTGGGTGGTGAGTGGAGAGAAGGGGCAGCTGTGTGGTGCCATATTGTACAGAGCCCTGAGCTGGGAGGCAGGAAGACCTGGGTTCAAATCTGCTCTCAGACACTAACCATGTGACCCTGGCACTTAACCCTGTTAAGTCACTTAACTCTGCCTCAGTTCCCTCTTCTGGAAAATGAGCTGGAGAAGGAAATAGCAAACCACTCCAGTATCTCTGCCAAGGAAGCCCCAAATGGGGTCACTGAGAGTCAGACACCACTGGAACTTCTGAACAACAAGTGGGGAGAAACAGAGAAGTCTCCCCGATGCCGGGCATTTTGGAGGTAGACTCCACTTGGCAGATGGTCGCGTCAGGGAGTGGACATCACATAAGCTTCTTGAGGGCAGGGACCAGTTCCATTTTTGGTTTTGAGTCCCCCGTGCCTAGCACAGGCCCTGGCACATAGTAGGTGCTTAATAAGTGCTTATTGATGGATTGATGAGAGAAATCGAAGAGTAAAAGATACTTTCCAGGTTGTCGGCCTCGAGTTTCCCTTTCGTCAGCTTGCCCTATGTTGCGTTTATACCCCTATTAGAATGGAAGGTCATTGAGGGCTTCTCTTTGTATTCCCAGTGCTTGGCTCTGAGTAAATGCTTAAGGAATGTTGGTTTGGCTAATTTGGAGAATAGTCTCGCCCTCCTCCGGAGTGAGGGTGTTTGAAGTTGGGGTGGGTGTAGGGGAGAGAGGATTCATTCTGTGCTTGGCACATAGTAGGTGTCTAATTAAATCCTGTTGACTGACCTGCTGACTTGCTAAGGGGGACATCCCGGGGGAGCTGTCCAGCAGACAGCTCGCTGGCCTCGTGGAGCCGGCCTGCCAGCGGGGTGAGGGCTGTCTGTGTACACATTAGAGTCACCAGCCCAGGGATGGTGTTTGATGAGTCGGGGGAGAAGGGCGGAGCTAGAAGGGAGCGGGGTAGGGAGAGAGATCCTATCAGAAGGGAGTTTCCACCTGGATGGGTGGCAGCTCAGCCACCGGAATTGGGGGAGCAGGAGGCGGGATTGTTAGTCCCGGGACTGTGTCAGAGGAGGACATAGTGAGGACATAGTGAGGAAGAGAGGCCAGCCATGTTCCAGCCCTGGTGACTTGGAGGATGGTGGTATCCTGGAGAGTAGCAGAGAAATTGGGAAGAGGGAGGATCTGGGAGAAACATGACGAGTTCCAGTTTGAACAAGTTAAGGTTCGGATGTCTAAACGTCAGAGATGCCAGGGCTGGACGGGTGCATCTGTGAGTTAGTAGCGTTGGGATAAGAATGGATTCCATGGAGCTGATGAGCTCACCAGGTGAAGACGTAGAGAAGAAGAGAAGGGGGTGCAGGACAGAGCCTTGGGGATCCCCACCCCCCCGAGTGGCTGTGACTTGGATGCGGAAGCAACAGAAGGGACAGAGGAGGAAGAGAACCAAGAGGGCGGTCCCTAACACCGAGAGAAAAGAGAATATCAAGGAGAAGACAGTGTCTGTAGAGATCAAGATGGGTGAGGATCTTGAGAAAAGGCCTTCAGACTTGGCACTTGTGTTTGGTCATTTCGGTTATGCCTGGCTCCTCATGACCCTGTTTGGCGTTTTCTTGGCAGAGAGACATAAGTGCTTTGCCATTTCCTTCTCATTTTACAGTTGAGGAAACTGAGGCAAACAGGGTGAAGTGACTTACCTAAGGTCACATAGACCAGATTTGAATTCAGGAAGATGAGTCCTGACTCCACTCTGCCACGTAGCTGTGAGATTCCTAGATGCATATTTGTAATAGGGGGGTTGTTTTTTCTTCTTTTCTTAGTTGGGTAGGAGGGAGAGAATTCACAGAAAATAAAATAAAATAAAATTTAATTTTGAAGGAGAGATCATTAGTACTTTCAGAGAGCACAGCTGTGATTTCTAAATATTATCTCATTTTATCCTCACAACAACCCTTCGAAATAGGTGCTATTGTTAGCCCCATTTTACATACAAAGACTGAAGGAGAAGGAGATTAAGTGGTTTGCCCCCATCCCGCTGCTAAGACAGGATTGAGGCTGGATCCAAAGTCAGCCCCCTCCCGGGCTGTCTCCAGCTGCCCGATGGGGTGTGGCCTCCTCTAGTCTATAATGAAGGGGTTGGATTAGAGCTGCGGTGGCTATTTGATGAATGGATGGACGCATGGGTGAATAGCTGCCCATCTACATGTAGTCTTCTGGACCAGCTTAATGATTCCCTTCTGAGCCTCTGGAGCCACTTAGTGAGTCCTTTGTGGTACAAAACCCCAGCTCCCCAGAGGACCCCCACCCTTTTTGTGGAGGGTGTTGGTTTCTGGGACAGACTGCATCTCGAAAGTCACTTTGCTGAAGTAGCTCGGCAAGTTCTCGTAGTCTTAGTCGGCCTGGGTCCCTGAGAGATTGAGCTGACCCGCCAGTATGTATCAGGGGAAGGATTTGAATCCAGGTTTTCCTGACTCCAAGGCCAGCTCCCTTCTGCGGCATGTAAAATAATCCATTATTTTCTCACCCTTCCCAGTGCAGACCCTGCCACCTAGGACATGTTTGATTCCAGGTGGCTTGGATTGACTGATCTCTTGTCATTTGTCCTTGCCAAGAGGAAGAGGGAGTGTGGTGCAGTGGAAAGGGCTCTCTCTGGAGTCAGTGGAGCTAGATTCAAATCTTGCCGTTGTTAGTTCCTGTCTGGCCTTAAGCAAGCTCTTAATCTCTCTTTGCCTCAGTCTCCTTCTTTGTAAAATGGTTTATACAGGTCGTGCCTGGCGAATGGTAAGTGCTTTACAAATACTTTCTCTCATCCATAAGCTCCCTGCCTTCTCTAAAGCTATTAATTACCCTTTGAGCCGAGGGCAAGGGGTAGGGGGACCCCCTCCGCACCTGTTGCTGTGGCCTTCTCTTCCCGGTGATCTCTCATCCCCCTCTCAATGTGCAGGTCCCCCTGCTCCGATGTGCCTGGAGAACTTTTGCCTCCCAGACCTCAGGGGAGCTCAAAGTGACTCGGGTCCTACAAGAGAAGTTTCCTAGGGCAGCGACTATCAAGGTCACAGACATTTCAGGTATGGCATTCTCAGTGACTTCCTCAAGACCGGAGTGTGTCCTTGCTGCCCCTGCAGCCGTAGCGCAGAAGAGCTCCTGGCCTGGGACATGGTCTGCTTCCTTATCTTTATCTTTTTTTTTTTTTTTTGTGAGGCAATTGGGGTTAAGTGACTTGCCCAGGGTCACACAGCTAGTAAGTGTTAAGTGTCTGAGGCCGGATTTGAACTCAGGTCCTCCTGACTCCAGGGCCGGTGCTCTATCCACTGCGCCATCTAGCTGCCCCTCTTTATCTCTACTGACCCACAAAAGGCTTGGGCCTGAGACGGCCTTCTCTCTCCTTCCACTGGGCCGCCTGTTGAGTGCAGGAGCGATAATGCAAGTTCACACTTCTGGGGCCCCTCCGAGACAAACCTCCATGGGTGGGGGTTGGAGGAAGTGCAAATACCATCCATGTCTAAATCAGATCTTCTCTTAGAGCCCACGTGCCCCCGGTGGTCAGACAAGAGGAGGACTTAGGGTCAGCAGAGGCCTGGGTTCAAGTCCTTCCTTAGCAATAGTCACTTGAGCTCCTGAAGCTTCAGTCAGTATTCCCATCTTGAAAAAGTTGGGGAGCCTGCCACAGCCGGTGGTTGTGGGAAAGGACTTGGAAGAATTCCAGGCCCCCAAGTTCTTACTCCACGCTTCTTATAGAGAGGTGGAAGGTCTGTCCTTCAGCATCCATCTGCTGGAAAGGAATTCCCACGGTCGAAGGGATCGTTGCCCTAGAAGTGGCCATTCTGCATCTGCTCAAAGACCTCCCAGGAGATGGGGGCAGCTAGGGGGCGCAGTGGAGAAAGCACCGGCCCTGGAGTCGGGAGGACCTGAGTTCAAATCCAGCCTCAGACACTTGACACTTACTAGCTGTGTGAGCCTGGGCAAGTCACTTAACTTCATTGCTGGGGGGGGAGGGGGGTTGGGGGGGGCCCAAGGAGGGAGTCATGAGACACTGTCCCCGGTGGACTGGGCCAGGGAAGTCCCACTCTGACACACATTGGTTCTCTATTTCTGGGCAGGGCCCTTAACATCTTGGTACCCCAGGCAGTGCTGTGGTCCGGTCTTTGTTCAGTTGTGCCTGACTCTTTGTGGCCCCTTTTGGGGTTTTCTTGGCAAAGATACGGGAGTGTTTCACCATTTTCTTCTCCAGCTCATTTCACAGATAAGGAAACTGAGGCAAACTGGATGGAGTGACTCACCCAGGGTCATGCAGCCAGTAAGTGTCTGAGGCCAGATTTGAACTCAGGTCTTCCTGACTCCAGGTATAGTGCTCTATCCACTACAGCTCCACCTAGCGCCCTCTACCCCAGGCAGTGCAGGTGACACTGAGTTGCTGACTCTGAGGGAGTTTCCTCATAGAAGTTCTTTCCACCAATGAAATCCCACTTCCCATCCCCCACCCCAACAAACAAGCGCTATTTGTTTCCTGTAGAACCGGGCCACACAGGAAGGCTGGAGCCGAGGGAGGCAGTGGGGGGCCGGGAGGAGGCCTGGCTTTGACTTACTCCTTGTGGGCAGCCTTGAGCAGGGCATGTCTTTCAGCCTCAGTTTCCTTTTCTGTAAAATGAGAGGCTTGGGCCATAGACCCCCAAAGTCCCTTGCAGTTCTGTCTTATGACTTCTGCTCTGTGACAGACACTAGGGAAATACACGGAGCCCAAAACTTGCCCTCGGCACCTTACATTTGACTAGGGGGAAAGACATGTCCACCAGGAGGGAAATACGAAATGATTTTGTGGGGTGGGGGGACGAGGGGTGCAGAGCCCCAACAACTGGGGGATTCCCAGGGAGGTTGTTGCTGGTTCCCCCAAACCACACATTAGAATTTAAGAATTCACAGTTACTCGTATCATGGGAATCTTTCAGAGTTCATAATTGAAAATGCCTGGGGCAGCTAGGTGGCGCAGTGGATAGAGCACCAGCCCTGGAGTCAGGAGGACTTGAGTTCAAATCCGGCCTCAGACACTTCACACTTACTATCTGTGTGACCCTGGGCAAGTCACTTAACCCCAACTGCCTCATTAAAAAACAAAAACAGAAAATGCCTGTGAGCTGTATCAGTATGTATTGGGGAGGGGAGCCCTGAACCCTGATGCTGCGTGGGCTCTGTGGGGCTTAACGTGGGAGCTATCAGCAGTGTCCAGAAACCCCTGCCAAGGAGCCCAGACATAGTGACTGTCAGATAGGCGTCTGGGCCTCATCTTTCCATACACCCACAAGTCTCTCTAGTCTGCTCCACCCTCCGGGTCACTGCCAAGAGCGGTTGCAAAGATATTTACCAATCCCAGCAAGGTTTGCAAAACAAATTTTACTTTGGGAACCATCAAGAGTGAACAAATTTAAAGTAGATTAAAAAACAAACAAAAAATGAAGGGCACTGTGATTAGAATAGATCATTCTGGACCTGAATTCGGATCCTGCCTCTTACTAGCTGGGTAAACATGGATGAATGTCACAAGAAAGAAACCTTGGAGGTCATTTTACAGATGAGGGAACTGAGGCACACAGAGCTGATAAGCAGTTTGCCCCCAATCACACAGGTAAGGCAGTAGAGACAGGATTCCGACCTAGGCTTTTGGGCTGCAAATCTAGTGTTCTTTCCATTACACATCCCGGCCCCTCCGAATTGTGGCCTACCTCTCGCCTTCTGTCTTGCCTGGTTTTTCTTCTGCCCTGTAGCTGCTCTGCAGTGTCTGGCTTCATGGGTGTGGCCTTTAAGTCTCTAACACCGAGGTTCGAATCCCACCTCAAACACTGGCTCAGTTTCCTTATCTGTAGAGTAACTCAATGGCCTCCTTTTCATCCCTAAGTTTACATTTACGATCCCGTAACCCTGGCCTCTATCCCACTGCCTGGCACACATTCGCCCCCTTCTGGGTGCTCCCCTCACCCGTCCTTTTCAGTTCACAGGCCTAAATGCATAAACCTCTGGGTAAAGACTTTCTTCCTAGCTCTCGATAGGTGCCCCCGTCCCTGGCCCGGAGCCTGGATGTTTTAGAAAGCCACAACTTACCCTCTCGCTGGATGATTAGAATTGGGATCTGGCTTCGTTAGGACGCACAGTCCTTAGCGTCTCCTCATCCATGGCCGCAGAAACAGCCAGCTTCGTCTCTCCGGCTTCCAGTATTTCCTCTTATCTGTCCGGACCACAGAGGACATTGCTTCATCCTGCCTGGGTTTGGGCCCCTGCCTGGCCGTCCAAAGGGACCGTTAATGTCATCTAGGAGCTGCTGGACGGCTGCGGCAGCAGGCAGGAGGCTAAGAAATTCCGGCTCCTCCAACCCCAAATCTGACCTTTAAACTCTTTTAACTTCCGTTTTATTGATACCTTTCGTCTCCCTGGGGGAGGGAGGAGACCTCTTCCAGCTCCTGGATTGAGATCATTCCTCTGATGTCTGATACGGGAGCGCATCAGACAGGGCAGACGACGTTCTGCCCCTGTAGCCCCCCGCCTCTTCACAGTGGGGAAGACGGCGTGTTTCTTTACGGGACCATCACTGGCTTTTCAGGTCCTCATAGTCTGGCTCCCTTTGGTGATTTTATACCTTATACCAACCGTTACACGTTCGGTTTTCAGGTGGCTGCGGGGCCATGTATGAAATCCACATAGAGTCAGAAGAATTCAGAGACAAGCGGACTGTGCAGCAGCACCAGATGGTTAACAAGGTCAGCACAAGGAAGTCCCGCTCCTGCCCCACGGGACGGTCCTCAAAGACGACCTGCCCAGGAGGTCCGGGTTCAGGGGTCATTGTCCCCATTTCACAAAGGAGCAAACTGAGGCCCAGAGGTTGAGTGCTCTCTGTCCCTTTCCCCAAGCTAAGGCCCTGGTAATGCTCAAAGACAGCATCATGTCCGGTCCTTCCTGCCGCCACCCCCAGCCTCAGCCGCAAGCCTTCTCTCCTCCCTTTAGTTCCATCAGTCGTCCTGTGGCCTAGACTTAAGGCCTTCCCCGGCCTCACACCCTCCTCCAGACTTTCTCCAGCTTATTTGTCCTAAAGCAGGGTCCCCAGAACTGAACACAGTGGCCCCCGTGAGCTGCCCGGGCCTCGTGGAGGAGATGGAGGGGAGAGCTTGGCCGTAGGTCTCACGGCCATCTCCAGTGGCTCTCTCTATGCCCTCTTGGAGGGGACGGGACGTGCCCAGGGCCTTTGCCTCCCCCCTCCATCCAGCTTCCTCCTCTGGGATTCTTTTTCGGGGATGGGCTGGACTAGAGGACCCATCCAGGGTCTGTTCTGGCCAGCCCGATGAGGGCCCTGGGCCTCTGCTGCCCGGTGCCTGGGCATGACTTGTGGGATGGCTTGGGCCTTTGCTCCCAGCCCGAAAATAACACAAGAGGTGACGACCCCATCCCCAGGGTCGCACGCAGCGAAGGTCATCCTTCATCCCTGTAGACAGAGATGCCTTCTGTGCCTTGGAGGTTCCTCCCCAATGAGGTTGCTCTTTTGTCTGTCTAGGCACTAAAAGAAGAGATTAAAGCCATGCACGGCCTGAGAATATTCACTTCGGTCCCAAAGCCCTGAGGCCCCACACCTGGGACAGCTGCCGGGAAGGGATGGACGCCCAAAGCCTTGGCCCTCGAAGGTCTCCCGTGGATTCACGGCCATCCCTCCCTCTCTCATGATCCAGGAGATCCTCATTAAAGACAAAAGACTCCCGTGACTTTGGAAACCTTCTCTTCCCCACCAAGGTCATGGGCCTTCTCTGCAAGCCGGGCAGTTGGCTGTGGATTGGCCGAGGTTTTCCATCCCTGGCACCTTCCAGGGCCACGTGCTGGTCCTGCAGATCAGATGGCCGTGTCCGTCCACTCGGACCTTGTTACCCAAGGGAAGGCCCCACCTCGGCTCCTTTTAGGATTCTGCCCGGTGCTTATAGGGGAAGGCACTGGCTTAAGTTCATTTAATAAACATTAGCTTACGTGGAGATGGAGTGTCGCCCCGTGCTTGCCCTAGGGTGTCTGCCCAACAATGCTGAGGGAGCTGGCGGGAGTATTGTGGGGTGGCCCTGGACTTAGAGTCGAGAAAAGACCTGGGTTTGAATTCTGCCTGTGACACTTGGCTGTGTGACTGGGGGTAGGTCACTTAACTTCTCTGAGGCTTAGGGCGAAGTGGGGGTCATGATGCCCATGGACCGAGCTCACAGGGTGGTTGTGATGATTACCTCCGGGACCCCAGCCGCCTTTCCAAGCTCCTTGAATGTTAGTCACTGTCGCACCTGCTACGGGGCTGCCAAACGAGCCTTCTCCATTCTTCATGCGCAGCATCCCATGTCTCACCTGTGTGCCTTTGCCCTGGCCGTCCCTCAGGCCAGCGGGCCTGCTCTCCCTTCTGCCCCTCAGTGCCCAGCTCAAACGCCACCGCCTCCCCAGGCCTCCCCTTCCCCCCCCCAGTGACTGTGCCTCTCCCCCCAATTCCCTTCTTTTGTTTATCTTGATGCTGCTCTCCCCAGCCGGAGCCTAAGCTTCTTGGGAGTAAGGATTATTTCCTCTTTGTCTCTTCAGTGCTCGCATACAGCAGATGCCAAGATTACCAAGTGATAAAATATGTGTAGAGCACTTTGAAACCTTCAAAATGCCGTAGAAATATGGGCTCTTAGAGTCATTGTCAGACTATTACACGCGCAGCTTCGACTGAACCTGACGATGAGCTCTGCCCACGGGAGGGGCTTGGCAGCAGCTTCCATCCCACAGAGGAGAAAACAGGCGTGGGGGGGGGGGGGGGGCGGTGATTTGCCAGGCCTACAGCCAGGTGGACATGAACAACGCGGTGTGGGGGATGTCAGAGGCCAAGGACCCGGTTCAGATCCCTCTCTGTCACTGGTGATTGGGTTGCCATTGGCTCTGGTTTCCTTGTCTCTAAAATGAGGCAGGGAGGGGGACTAGATCTGAGGTGCCGTCCAGCTGCATCATAGAGTTTTACCACAGTCTCTCCCATTAGACTGTGAGCTCCTGGAGGGGAGGGATGGGCTTTTGTCTGTTTGTATCCCCAGTCCTTGGCACAGAGCAGATGGTGAATGAACGCTGGCTTCCTGCAGAAGCACTGTCCTGGCTGCCGGGAGATAGAAATACGAGAGAGAAGCCCTGGCCTCAAGGGGCTTATACTTGGCAAGAAGAATACAGTGTGTACACAGATAATAAATGTACCATCTATATGTGTGTGTGCACAGCTGTATACTAAGTTATATAATGTATATACACATGCATACACAAACATCGCATACACGGTGACAGGGGAGAGGTGCTAACCACCCAGAGGAATCAGAAAAAGCCCATGAACTAGTCACTTCTCACGTCAACCTCGTCTTGCCTCAAAGCATATGATTTATTGGGTGCGGATGCTCTCTCAATGACAAGGACACTGCTTCTTTCTCAAAACCCTTTTTTTTGTTTTGTTTTGTTTTTTTGCAGGCAATGGGGGTTAAGTGACTTGCTCAGGGTCACACAGCTAGTACGTGTCAAGTGTCTGAGGCCGGAGTTGAACTCAGGTCCTCCTGAATCCAGGGCCGGCGCTTTAACCACTGCGCCATCTAGCTGCCCCCTCTCAAAACCCTTTTGGCTGCAGGTTTCATTGGTGCCGTTTCTTTTTGGTACCCATGTGTTTCCTAATACCACTTCTCCCATAAAATCTTCCTATGTGACAAAGAAAGCCATTTGTGCCCAGCACACAGACACAGCCGTGTGTCTGAAAAGGTGTAACATGCTTGGCACCTTAAGTCCAACACTTCTTATTAGCTGGAGGAAGATAATCTCATCGGTTTTCTAGTAAAAAGATTGATCGGTGCACTTAATATTAATTGATGTCTTTTAGTATTGTTTTCATTTACATTACATGGGAGTACTCATGTAAACTGAGATAGAAGGTGAGAAGAACCAGAGGGGTAATATGTACAATGACTGCAATAATGTAAATTAAAAGAACATCAACAGGAAAACAAATTCTGAGTAATTGTAATAAACACTCAGGGCAGCTAGGTGGCGTGCAGTGGATAGAGTCTGGAACCTGGAGTAGGGAAGAGTTATCTTCCCAAGTTCAGATTGTTTTATACACTTAGTAGCTGGGTGACCCTGGGCAAGTCACTTCACCCTGTTTGCCTCATCTGTAAAATGAGCTGAAGGAAATGGCAAACCACTCCAGCATCTCTGCCAAGAAAACCCCAAATGGGGTCATAAAGGGTCCTCCACTACTGAAATCACCAAACAAAACTATGTGCTGAGCAGTTAATGATTTTGATGTCCTATATTTGCTTCTTAGAATTTCTAATGTCCCGTATTGTCTGATCGAAAATTCTGGATGCTTTACCTAAATTCTTTTTTTAAAAATGCTTAATGCACTGGAGAAGGAAATGGCAAATCCACCCTGGTATCTTTGCCAAGAAAGTCCCAGAAGGGGTCATGAAGAGTCGGACATGACTAAAAGAACTCAACAATTTGTGCTATTTATTGTTTCTCTGATTCTGCTTTTTGCTCTGCATCAGTCCTTAAAAGAGATGGGAGAGAACAAGCATTTATTAAATACCTAGAGTGTGCCAGGCACTGCTAACAAACATCTCCTTTGATCCTCATAACAACTCTTCAAGGTAGGTGCCTATTTTAATCCCCATTTTGCGGTTGAGGAAACTGTGCCAAACAGGTTAAATGACTTGCCCAGGATCACATATCTAGTGTCTGAGGCCAGATTTGAACTCGTCTTCCAGACTCCGGACCCAGTGCTCTAATCACTGCTTTACTTAGCTGCCCCAGTCTATCAATTTGGCAAAGATGACACAACACAAAACCAGAAATTGATGGAGACGCTTTGGAAGGACAGGCACACATGCATGATTGGTGGAGTTGTGAATGTTTTAGCTATTCTGGAAAACAGTTTGGAACTAGACAGCAGCCACAAAGCCATACTTAGACTTTGACCCAGCGACAGCAATACTAGACTTATATTCTACGAGGACCAAATCATGGAAGCTAGGTCCATTAGTACTCAAATGGGAAACTGAACGTCCACAAATAAGCATTTACTCTGTGCCAGGTACCGGGGATGTAATTAGAGGATGGAATAATCCCTAGTAACAAGAGGTCCTGTTGTGATGGGGGAAATAAAAAGGGCATACGAGGGGCAGCTAGGTGGCGCAGTGGATAAAGCACCAGCCCTGGATTCAGGAGGACCTGAGTTCAAATTTGGTCTCAGACACCTGACACTAGCTGTGTGACCCTGGGCAAGTCACTTAACCCTCGTTGCCCTGCCCCCCTCCCCCCAAAAAAGGGCATATGAGTAATTATACAGAATAAAGAGGACAAGTACAATGTGGTTAAATACAAGGTTGTCTGCATATGGACAGCTCAGGAAATGAGCTGGAAACCAGCCAAACCGTTAGAGGAATGCGATGGAGTGTCATTGCAACATGAGAAATTGCAAATACAATTACTTCGATGACCTGATAGAGAGCTGGTTGTCATCTTTCGCACAGTGATAGAGGTGTCACCATCCTGGTCCAGTGTGTCCAGCCGTGGGTGGTAAGACCAACGTGAGCTCAGAAGGCTCGACCAGAGAACAGTTCACAGTGACTGCAGTCAGCCCCCACCTCCAATTTCCCCTCGTTGGCTCCTCCCTTGCCCTTCCCAGACTGAAGGGCAGCATCACTAATGAGAGGCTGCTGGATAGCACACCTCGAGCGTAACATTTCCACAACCCTCCCCAAACTCTTCCTAATTTCTTTCCCAATCTCACTCCATTCTCTCTTTCCAAGCTTATTGCTATTATTCCCCTTCACATACTTGGCCTCTCAGCCAAACTGGCCTGCACATTTGGTAAGTACATAGTAGGTGCTTAATAAATGCTTGTTGACCTGAATGTTGCTTATGGGACATGCTGCTCTCATGGGGCACACTCATGTGCGACCTGGTGAAACCTTATCACCCTCACCACGTGTTCTTGAACTCCTCCTAAGGGAGGCAGCACAAAGCAGCAGATGCCGGAGGCCCTGCCGGGAGAGGAGACTTCAGAGAAACAGACACGTGTGTCCTGGAGAAGATAATGCTTCGGGATGACGGGACCTGGCATGGGCTCTTTGGTTTGCTTGTTTCACATGGCTGCCTTTGAAAGGCTGATAAAGCCTTGTTCTGCCTGGCGCTAGGAGGCAGAATGAGGAGGGGTGGATGGGGGTGGCTGGACAAACGTCCTTGGGTTTGGAGGTGGCCACAAGCAGAATGGGCTGCCTTGGGAGGTGATGGGTTCACCTTCACCGGAAGTCTTCAAAGGGACTCCTTTCCCATTTATTGAGGGAGATGTAAAGAGAATTCTTTTGAGGTTAGGACTGGCCTAGATGACCTTTGAGCTCTGCCAAATCCAAGGTTCTGCTGGTCACCCAACGGGCATTTTTTAAGTGCTTACTGTATTTCAGGAGTGGCACTGAGTGCTGGGGGTAGTAAGGGAAAAGCATGGTCCTTGACCCCAAGGAGCTCACGTTCTAATTGGAGAATGCAAACAACGATGTCCATGCCGAATATATGTGAGTATAAATGAGGGGTCCCCTCAGGGAGAAGGTACCATCAGTGAGGGGAACTGGCAAAGGGGCGATTTTAGCTTAGACTTGAGGGAAGTCAGGGAAGACAGGAAGTGGAGGTGAGGAGGGGAGTATTCCAGGCTAGTGAAAAAACAGTCAACAAGCATTTATTAAGCACCTACTTATGTTCTAGGCACCATGCCTGGAAATACAAATCCAAGCAAAGTCCCAGCCTTCAAGAATCTTATATTCTGGGGCAGCTAGGTGGCACAGTGGATAGAGCACTGGCCCTGGAGTCAGGAGGACCTGAGTTCAAATCCGGCCTCAGACACTTAACACTTACTAGCTGTGTGACCCTGGGCAAGTCACTTAACCCCAACTGCCTCACCAAAAAAAAAAAAAAAAAAAAAAAGAACCTTATATTCTAATATGAATATAGCAGCAAGCTAAAAGAAGAAAGGAGTGATGGAGACACCCAGATCGTGCAGCCTGCTGGGAAATGAAGAGGGGACTGGCCTAGGTGCTCTCATTAGATGGAGGCTCTAGGAGGAACAAGTCCTCCATTTTCTAATTGGGGGAGAGGCAAGAAGACCAGCTGGACCATAGAGTTAGCCAAAAGGTATAAGGTATGAGAAAAATGAAAAGCCCCGAAGGAGCCAGACTGTGGAAGGCTTTAAAAGCCAGAGGATTTTATATTTGATCCTGGGGCAATGGTTGGTTGGTTGTTGTCCTTTGTTCTTGAAGAGGACCAAAATGACATCACTGTGTTGAGGTTGGAAAAGGACCTTAGTAGGGGCATCTAGGTGGTGCAATGGATGAACCACAGGCCTTGGATTCAGGAGGTCCCGAGTTCAAATCTGACCTCAGACACTTGACACTTACTAGTTGTGTGACCTTGGGCAAGTCACTTAACCCTCACTGCCCCGCAAAAAAGAAAAAACAAAATAAAAGGACCTTAGTGTCCTACCAGTGTCCTTATCCTGCCGGGTGATCTTCAGAATTTTCCTAAGACAATTCATTTTTATTTATTTATTTTTTGCGGGGCAATGGGGGTTAAGTGACTTGCCCAGGGTCACACAACTACTAAGTGTCAAGTGTCTGAGGCCGGATTTGAACTCAGGTCCTCCTGAATACAGGGCCGGTGCTTTATCCACTGCGCCACCTAGATGCCCCCCACCCAAGATAATTCAAATGGAAGCAATTCAGTTTCCTGGCATGGTAGACTGTCCAGGTTTCACAGGCATACACGATGAGGTCAGCACAATGGCTCTGTAGACCTTCAGTTGGGTAGGCAGCCTAATACCTCTTCTCTTCCATACTTTCCTTTGGAGCCTCCCAAACACTGAGCTAGCTCTGGCATTGTATGCATCAATCTCACCATCTTTGTGGACATCCTTGGAAAGTTTGCTGCCAAGGTAAGTGAACTTTATCCACAGTATTCAAAATGCCCAAATTTCTCCATCTGTTGTAACCAATGGTTCCAGGTGTGGATGGTGTGGTGCCGGCTGGGGGACAACCTGTGTTTTCTTGGTGTTAATTGTCAGGCCAAAATTAGCACAAGCAGCAGAGAATGGATCCATACTCTGTTGCATCTCAGCCTCAGAGGCTGCATTGAGTGCGCAAGCATCTCTGAGCAAAAAGTTATGCTCCAGCTCTCCTTTTGATGTAGCCTTGGCTTGTAGCCTTTTCAAGCCTCTTCTGTGAAGGAGCTGACCTTGATGCTGTTTTCATCCTTGTTGAAGGTGTCCAACAACACAGCTGAAAAGATCATGCTAAAAAGCATGGGAGCAAGGGCACAGCCCCGCTTCACTCCATCGGTGACTGGGAAAGTGAGAGTATCACCTGTGATCCAGAACCTGTGCATGCACTGGCATGAAACTGGGGTACAATACTCATGCACTTCTCCAGGCAGCGAGATTTTGCCATCATCTTTCACAAGCTTTCGTGACTGACGGTATTTAGTGGGAGCCCCTGAGAGTCACTGAGGTCACACGGTTGGACCTCTTGAACCTTAGGAAGATAAATTTGACAGCTCATGGACTGGAGTAGGGAGAAACTTTATGTAGAGAACAACTAAGGCAATAGCCCAAGTGATGGGGGATGAGTGGCAGCTGAGTGGGCAGCAAGGGCCTTTATGAAAGATGTTGGGAACTAGGATTAGGTGAGGGTAAGACTTGGCAGCAGATTGGATGTGGGGACAGTGCTGGAGTGGAGGCAAGGATGACTCTGGGGTTGCACGCTCAGATGATTGGGAAGATGGTGGTGCCCAGGACAGGGAAACTGGGGAGAGGAAAGGATTGGGGGGGGTGACTTCTGTTTTGGCCATGGTGGATTTAAGATGTCTATAGGACATGCAGTTCCAGTTCAAAAGGTAGTTGATCATGTGAGACTGGAGATCAGGAGAGAGGTTAGGGCTTGATAAAGAGATCTGAGAACCAACAGCATAGAGATAATTAAAGCCATGGGAATTGATGAGATCACCACATGATACAACACAGGGGGAGAAGAGGGTCCACAGTTTGCACGCAAGATCTGGTTGAAAATCCAGGAAAGGAGATGGAGGTGTGGTCAGACAGGCAGAAGGAGAATGAGGAAAGAGGTGCGTCAACACCCAAGACATTTTCCTTCCTTCATCAATGACTTCAGTGCCTGGTTTCATAGTCTTTCCACTTCAACTCCTGTTCTCATACTAAGGGACTTCAGCATATGTATTTTCACTCCCTTAAACACCCGAGCTTTTCCTGTCCTCAGTTTCCCATGTCCCACGACCTACCTCTCCAACCCATCTCAGCACATCCAGAGACGGTCGCAGCCCTGATCTTGCCATCACCCACAAGTGTTTCACTTCATGTTCATGAACCACAACCATTTTGAACTGATCACTATCTTTCATCGTTGCCTTTTTCCTCTGCTTCCTGTTGAATATTAAGATATGGTTTTCATACCCATCCTCTTACAAGATAAACAACAGATCAGAGACATCAATAATATTTCCTACAATTTGTTCACCCAGATCAGAGAATGGATAGGAAAAACATAACGATTTTGTCCCAAGAAGAAAGAAACCATGATCATGTTGGAGACCCCCCCTCCTCAGAAGGGAGCTCAGGGTCTCCCCCTTTCTGAGGGCATCTATGGCTTTTTTTTTGTCCATGGGTTAGTGTTGTCAGTTTCAATAGTATGATACAGAAGCAAAGGCACTTTAACAACTTGTTATAACAAGTATGGAGGAAATAGCGAAGCATCATAAGATTACAGGATTCCAAACAAGGGTTTGGCAAGGACCAGGATGCCCAGATGTCACCACAAGATAGGGACTCACTATCCTGAGGGAAGTCACGAGGTAGGGTCTTCCATCTGCCAGCTATCTGGGCTCAGCTTAGAGTTCAGTTGGAGGGAATTTTGTTCCTACTAACCCAGGGTTTCATAAAAAATACTTTGGGATAAGAAGGCACCTCCATCAAATCCAGGTGATTCATATATTCGTAACATTCCCAAGCCCTAAATCCCCTTCTTTCTCCTCACTGTGACCTTCCAGGCCAGCACCCCTTCAATGGCTACAATCTTCTTCCTTTGGTGACCCAATTCACTTCTATCCCACCCTTTTTATCTCAGCCAATCAATCAAGAAGCATTTATTAAGTGCAAAGCACCATGCTCTTTAATTGTCGGGGAGCTTTCTCTCATGAGGAGTTGACAGTTGTCTCCTTGTGGTTTCCACCCATTCACCCTGTTTTGGTCCTTTGAGAATGGATAAGGAAAACGCATCTCCTTGCACATGACCACCCCTCAAATCCTTGAAGGTTTCCCCTCCAGCTCCCTCCCCACACCCCAATCCCTTCAACTGATCCCATTGGGGCCCCATTTCTGGTCCCTCACTGTTTTAGCAATTCCAGCTGGCTCACGTCTTTGCTGAGATATGATGCTCAGACCCAGACATAATGCAACCTCCTTCATAAAACTTTAAAGCACTTACCCGGCGTGCAATGGCATTTCCCTCCTTGGTATTACTACAAGCCCTGTCTCTGACACCCAAATTCCATCCTAATTTAGCCCCGGACCTAGGTTAGCAGACTGATTCTGCATTCTGCTCACTGGCCAGTGGGGGGTTTCCTGCACATATCCCACACCCCCCTCCTTACCTGGACGCACACTTCCGGTGTTCTCCCTCTGTCTGAGGCTTTATCTCGGGACCCTCAGGCCCCCCTGAATGTCAGCCTGGGTGCACCTCCCTAGATCATGCCTCATTGGGAGGGCTCCTCTCCACCCACACCCTTGCCTGCAATTGCTTTGAAATGTTGGGTTTTACTTCTACAACCACAGGAATGTGGATTTAGATCAAGAGGAGAGTTTCTGAGGCCATCCGGTCCAACCCCTTTACAGATGAGGGAACTGAGGCTCAGGGGGGTAAGTAACCGGCCCCAAATCTCACTAGGGTTTGAACCTGGGTCCTCTGACTAAATCATGGGCTCTTTCTACTACATTACTGCCTCTCTATCCTCATCCTCCACACTCAAAGCCTGTTTTCAACTTTCTAAGTGACTTTCATCTGTTAACCAGTCCTTGAGTCGCGCCAAAGGAACGAGGTCGGGCTCTCCCCCTTGGGTACACTGCCCCCACTCCCAGTGTGTTGCATGCAGCAGTCACCATCATGACCCCTGGGAGCTTTTTTAGCCTCTGCCTGGGATCCCAGCTGACACCTTCATCTCCCTGAAAGGTTCAGACCCATCAGTGACCTCACTCCCAACAGACACCAGTTAAGCTGTGAGAGGAGACCCTGCCGAGGAAATGTCCCACGGGCTGTGTAGTTATGCCTTTGGTCTTCCAGAGAGGACAAACATGGCCTCACAGATAGGTTGTTCTCTCTGGTCACAAGTCACTAAAACGGATTGTTTGTTCTAGGGCATATCAACTCCACCTTTTTACCGATAATTCTGGGGCTATTTGACTGACGTGCTTGGGGCCCCCGGTTTCGGGGAGGGGCTCTCTCTAGTGATACAAAGTAAGAATACACCTTCCTGGGGAGATGAGCAGTTGCGGTGTAGTATACGATCCTCCGGGCAGCAAGCGGTGGTTGGTCAGTCCGTCCCTGGGCCCACACTTGAAGGCCCTCTGGCTTGGAGGTCCAGTCAGACTTCATGCTCTGCCGGCAATACAGCTTTCGTAACCCCAGGCCACGACGAGGCACCAACCAAAGAGAAGTCGTGGCTGTCGTCAGTGCCGGCCACGGCTCTGAGAAGTGGCCATTTGCCAACACACCCACAAGTCAGAGCAAGTCACAGTTTTCTTTCCACATGCTTTATTCTAGTGAAAATAAAGTTACAAAAGTTGATACAAAACACTCTTTTAAAAAGTCGAGGAAACTTACTGAGGGGAAAAGTCACTAAAGCTCCTGGAATTGATGTAAAAAACATTATAAAAACTTTCTGGGTCATTACCAAGGTTAACTGAGGCAGCCGACTTCCAAAGGCAGTGGTTTGTCTGAAAGGGGGAGAACAGGCTGAGCACTGAGCAGACGCGCCGGGAGGGACCAGGGACTTCACGCCACGGCCTCTCCCTCATTCTGCCCGCCACAGTGCATTCCCATTCACAGAGCACCCTCCGGGAACAGGATTTGGGATTGACAGAAAAGCCCCCAAGTGGGTATCAGGTGCAACACCTTCAATCTAATACACCACGGAGTGAATGACGTGGAAAACCCCAATGAAGTTAGGAGAGATGTCTACACCAAGGCAGCCTCTCCTCTTCTAACTCAGGCCCCGATAGAGACACAGGAAGACAGAAAAAATATGACCTATTCTGCTTTCGGTTAGGATGCTAAAAGGAGGCCCCAGGAGTCACGGAGAAGGAGCTCACTCAGTCACTCTGGTCATGGTTCCGGCCCTGGAGGAGCTCAGCCATCTCTTGGCAAGGTGGACAAAGAGGCCACAGACACTTCCAGTCTAACCCACCCTCAAACAGGAAGCTTCTCGACAATAACGCCAAACAGCTCCACTTTCCAGACTGGGTTATTGGCAAAGCCAAAGGACCAGTGTATTGAACCAGCCTGCTAACCCAAGGCCCACAGTCCCAAGGAGAGGCTTTGACAGGGAGGTGGGTGGGGAAGAGAGCTCCCTGTGATCCAGAAGGGGGTGTGTGTCTGTGTCTGAGAGAGAGGGGGCAGGCGGTAGAGGGCATGAAGGCCTGGAGAGTGGAGGATATTAGGAGGTAAGAATGCACCTCTTCCACCCACCGGCGTCCATGGGCAGAGGAGCCAGGAACCCTCCTTTTACCGCCCGATCAGAACACCTACACTAGGCGTACCCACACCCTCGGGCTGAGCTGGGAACCGACCTCATCTATCAAATCAAGGGGTTCCCTTCGGCAGTCGGAAACCCGTGGACCCCTTCTCTAAAACACGGCTCTAAATGCATGAAATAAAATGCATGGGATCACCAAGGCAGCCCATTCTACTGAAATAAAGTGATGGAAACAGAGACACACCGAGTTCTACGACTCCAGCCAGGTAAAGAGCCCATCTACTGGCCCCTTCCAGATGGAACTCTTAGGAATGAGTATAAGCACCTGGGAGAGAACGTGACCTTAGTGGTCAGAATCCCAGGCAGGGCCCTGGAGACCCAGGCTCAGGCTCTGACCCGGTCGTGCTGTGTGACCTCAGGAAAATCACTGCTCCTCCCTGTGCCTTCCAGGGCATGGCTGGATCCAGCTGGGCTACCTCATGTCAAGGGTGCCTTCTGGACCTCTGCTCCACAGGGGGCTGCTTGGATTGAATGCCAATGACTTAGGGAGAGGCTTTTACTGGGGACTGAGAATTTCCTAACACAGAAAGCTTAGGAGGTTCATCAACACTGTTGGCACTCTGCAGGGTTGGGGATTTCCCATGTATTTTTTTTTCCTTTTTTTTTTTTTTTGGTGGGGCAATGAGGGTTAAGTGACTTGCCCAGGGTCACACAGCTAGTAAGTGTCAAGTGTCTGAGGCCGGATTTGAACTCAGGTTCTCCTGAATCCAGGGCCAGTATTTTATCCACTGTGCCACCTCGCTGCCCCGATTTCCCATGTATTTTAATGTAAAACTAGACAAGATTAGGAACCAAGCCAACAGTTGGGCATACACCCTCCCCCCTCACAGATCTGAAGAAACAGTTTTCAAGCCAAGCAATGCAAAGTCCAAGATGGGACCTGAACAAGAACTCTGCTGACCACGATCACCCCAGTAAAGCTCAGAGGCAGCCGGCTCTCTGTTGGGCCGGTCAGATTGTCTGCCCCCCTCCCATCACCTGCTACGGCACGACCTTGGCAATGATGGATATGGGAAGAATGGGGAGGATTCCACAAAGAAAGATAAGCTGCACTGCATCCTTTGGGGCTTCCGTCTTGGGGGCCTACAAGGTGTTTTTAGGGTTCTCATCCAGTCAACACAGCCCTGGGGCTGCATTAGAATCAATGAGAGAAGTACCAGCAATGGTGAGATCCAGTGAGGGAGGCTGGGCCCAGAGCGGGGCTTCATGGAGGTAGGGGAGGGCTCACAGGTGGGGCAGCTGTACTGGTGATGCAGCAAACGTGAGAGCACCAGGGCAAGATGGGGGCGATGACTGCTTGGGGACGACTGCCGTCCCCTTGGTGGGTGGTGGACCTTCCCAATGGGGCTCGGTCAAGGACGGACGGTTTTACCTTAAGGTCCAGGAACCCCAACTGACCGATGACTAGGTGCTACTTCTCTCTTCTTTTGGTGCTGCCACATGGCTGCTCCCAACCCTGGGCCTGCCCACTGGGGGGGCGCTGGTGAAGGGAAGCTGGCCCAGCCCGATCCCCGTGGCCTGGCGCTCTAGTGTGGACCCTGAGGAGGCAGAGAATCAGAGGATCCCAGAGGCCGAGCTGGAAGCGATCTCTGAAGCCATCCAGCCCAATCCCCACATTTTACAGGTGAGGAAACTGAGGCCAGCAGAGGCTAGAGGATGTGCCCAAGGCCACCTGGGTGGTGTCTCCCCTCAGGTCCTTTGGCTGCCTCCACAATGCCAGCCTGACCCTCATTTTAAGCAGAAAGGAGGAGCCCAAGGCCACCCAGGTTAGGGAAATGGCGGCTTCACTAGGCCTCGAAGCCACGACTTCTCCCACTAACCCAAGGTTGTCCCCCCTCTTAGGAGCCAACTAGAAAAGACTTTTCCCCCAAAGAGAAAATATATTTTGCCCAGAGCGATGTGATACAAAAATACACTAAGCATAAAAAGGAAGTGCCTTTTCCCCCAGGGTCCAATGCCTTTTGTCCTGTGGGTGGAATCCAGCGGGGCAGTTGGTGACTGTTGGTAGCAAGCCCCTTAGGCTGGAGCCCTTCCGAGAACGCCAGGGACCTCTGCCCACAAGACGGCTTCCCCAGGGCCTCCCAGAGTCCCCCCTATGCTAATGGCCTGCTTCATAAGGCAGTTAAGGTTCATTCAAAGTGCATGGAGAAAACAGCCGAAAAAGAACCAAGTAAACCTGAAACCAACAGAGCATGCGCAGTCCTAAACACAAGTGGTTCCCATCCAGCGTGTCAAATGTTGTGGGAAATTTAAAGACAAAAACGCAAAGAGTGGCTCTGAGACCCGCCTCTGCACACAGGGCATTTCTGTTCTGCAAAACCCAAGTGAGTCCAAGTCCCGATCTTCCTAGAACACCCAAGCTCCCAAGCCTCGGGGAACTGGAACTGAAGGTCTCTATTTAGAAATCGTCTAAGGAGTCATGGCAGGGGGGAAGCACCATGCTCCCTCCCTTGAGGGAATCGATGCCCCAAAGCCAAGTCCCATCTGGGTTAGAAATTCCTTTGGTTGCTGGTGGGTGGCTGGTGCCACCTGTGGCTGGTTAGCAGTGGGCTGGGTCCCAGGAGGGGCAGCCTATCAGAGTCACTCCTCCAAGTAGTCCCGCACGCTCGGAACGGAGCAACACAGAGCTTTTTCCTCATCTCCTAATCAGCCCCTCCCCCATAGCGGACACCACACTGGGAAAAGGAGAGATCCTTTTCCCAAACTTGTGAGAGACTAGAAGTCACCCGGCCGTCCAAAAAGACCAAGTTCTGGAGAAGCTGACACTGCTTTTGAGATCTTTTCCCACAGCTCTAAGTCTACCGACGATGGGTGGGACATCTTAAATCCCAGACCCATCCCCACAAATACTGTAAGAAGCGGCTGGGGGGGGGGGGTGAAGGGGGAGCCTGGAACCAGAATTTCTGCCTAAAAAGAAAGCCCATACAGGACAGTGGAGGCCCGCCTCCCCCTCCAACCAGGGAACAAGTGACAGGTGACTTAGAAGAAATAACTGCGGTTAGGTACCCAGGATGCCCCACTAGGAGGAGCAGGAGGGGCCCAGGGCTGCCCCGAGGCAGAGGGTGCAAAGGCTTTGGCCAGTCTGGCTCCAGGCAAGAGGAAGAGGTGTTGGTCCCACTGAGGCACCTTGACTGAACAAGAGGAAGGCGTGGCAGTAGCAAAGGAAGCGACCCTTTAGATCGGGCTGTGCCGGGGGCTGGGGGCCGTCCTCCTGGGGCTGTCTATCTGTCCTTGGAGCCAAGCTTCTCAATCAGCTCCTGAAGAGGCGCCAGCTCCCGGCGGTCGATCAGATTGAACTCCTGGAGGGCGGGGAGAGGAGAAGAGAGAGGGAGAGGGGAGAAGGGGGTGGGGAGAGGGGAGACAGAGCCATCACATCAGTCCACAGTTCTACCTTCGCGGTGGGGCTGAGCCCAGGGGATCTTGACCCTGGCCTGGTGACACCCGTGGGCCAAGCCCTTCAGGCGCACTAAGATGCGGTCATCAAAATCTATCGTTTTAAAGTTCACGGGTCCTAGGTTAAGACCCAGGTAGAGCGTCCCTCGGAGCCAGGAAGACTCAGGTTCAATTTTTCCCGACACACGTCACTGCCCTTGACCTTGGACAAAAGGGTCTCTTAGCCTGGAGAGGGGGAAGCTTTCAGAGAAGGTGGACGCCTACACTGGTGCAGGGTGTTTCCTCATCTGGGAGTTTCCCACAGGAATGCGACCCCAGTCCGATCCCTAACCTCGTCTCTGTGTCCACAGAACTCGCCCGCCCCTTGGTCAGGCGGACTTTCCAAATCCAAAGCCCGGCTGAAGCCCTGTGCACAGTGGGGGGCACCTCCCGCCCCTGTGGAGCCCTGACGCACCTGCACGAAAAAGATGAAGTGCTTGAAGGAGGTGTTGAGGTGAGCCTCCTCCTGCAGCTGCATCACGGCGTCAAAGTGCTGGTAGTAGATGTGTGCGTAGACCCGGAACAGGCGCTTCAGGATGGTCTTGGCCACCGACATGAAGTTCTTGGGGAACGGCACCCCTGGGGCAGAAACACACCTCAGTCAGCTGGTCAGTCAGACTGCCACCTGTCTGCAAAGGAGCCCCCCGTGGGAGGGGCCCAGCTGCCTTCACTGTCCTGATGGGGCTCACTGAACGTGAGTTTGTTTTCCCCCAGGACTGGGGGACACACAGAGAGAGACAGAGAGACAGAGAGAGAGACAGAGAGAGATGGAGAGAGATGGAGAGAGAGAGAGACAGAGAGAGAGGGAGAGACAGAGACAGAGAGACAGAGAGAGATGGAGAGACAGAGACAGAAAGACAGTGAGACAGAGACAGAGAGAGAGAGAGAGAGACAGAGAGACAGTGAGACAGAGACAGAGAGAGAGAGAGAGAGAGACAGAGAGACAGTGAGACAGAGACAGAGAGAGACAGAGAGAGAGATGGAGAGAGAGAGAGACAGAGAGACAGAGAGAGAGACAGAGAGAGAGGGAGAGAGAGACAGAGAGAGATGGAGAGAGAGAGAGACAGAGAGAGATGGAGAGAGAGAGAGACAGAGAGAGAGGGAGAGACAGAGACAGAGAGAGAGGGAGACAGAGAGACAGAGACAGAGAGAGAGAGAGAGAGAGAGAGAGAGACAGAGAGAGAGGGAGAGACAGAGACAGAGAGAGATGGAGAGACAGAGAGAGATGGAGAGAGAGAGAGACAGAGAGAGAGAGACAGAGAGACAGAGAGAGATGGAGAGAGAGAGAGACAGAGAGAGAGGGAGAGACAGAGACAGAGAGAGAGGGAGACAGTGAGGGAGACAGAGAGACAGAGACAGAGAGACAGAGAGAGATGGAGAGACAGAGACAGAAAGACAGTGAGACAGAGACAGAGACAGAGAGGGAGACAGAGAGACAGAGACAGAGAGAGAGACAGAGAGAGACAGAGACAGTGAGACAGAGAGACAGGGAGAGAGACAGAGAGACAGAGACAGAGAGACAGTGAGACAGAGAGAGACAGTGAGACAGACGGAGAGAGACAGAGAGACAGGGAGAGAGACAGTGAGACAGAGACAGAGAGAGACAGTGAGACAGAGAGAGACAGTGAGACAGAGAGAGACAGAGAGACAGTGAGACAGAGAGAGACAAAGAGACAGAGACAGAGAGAGACAGTGAGACAGAGAGAAACAGTGAGACAGAGACAGAGAGACAGTGAGACAGAGAGAGACAGAGAGATAGGGAGAGTGACAGAGACAGAGAGAGACAGTGAGACAGAGACAGAGAGAGACAGAGAGACAGGGAGAGTGACAGAGAAACAGAGAGACAGAGACAGAGGGAGGCTGATGGTGAAGCACGCCCCCACCTCCTCTCCTCCGTGGCAGAGGGGCAGCCCAGGGGTGTCAGAGGAGGCCAATGAGCTGGTATATTTCAGGTCCAGTCACCAAGCACTTGTTAAGTGCCTGCTTTTTATCACTGAAACCAGGCACCGTGCTAGGCACCGGATTGATTCTGTCTGCAACAAGGGAGGGTTGCTCCACTGGGGAAGGGTGCCAGGTGTGTGACATCGATGTGGAGAGAGACTGTCCTCGGTGTTCTGGGCCAGCATAATGATCAGATGCCGCCCCCAGAAGAGACAAGGAGACGTACCTCACTCTACTCCCGGCAGGAGTTAGGGGGACCTATGGGTACAGAGCACTGCATATGCTTTTCAGATCATCCATGTGCTGAACTGATTTTTTTCTCTTCCTTTTTTATTCTTTGTTATAAGGAAAGGTTTGCTGGACAGGGGAAGGGGAGTGGGGGGGGGCTGAGGAATTAAGGTGAAAGAAAAACAAAAGCTTTTAATATCTTTTTAAAAAGAAAAAGCAGCAATAAAACTTTTTTTTAAAAAAGAAAACAATCCTTTGAAAGCAGGAGACCCCAGTGTTTTGGAGAGGAGAAGCTACTTCACACTTCACAGATGTGCAGGGTATAGATGGGGGTCCCAGGGAGCTCCTACAAGGTGAACCTTTGGGACAGAACAAAGAGCCAGTGGCTTCCATGGGGACTCCACAGAGGCCAAGCTGAGACAGCAGAGGGAACATCTGCCAGTCTCTGTCTGTCTTTCACTCATTCGCTCATGCATTCATTCATTACTTGCTGGGTGTTCCCAGGTCAACAGCAGTGATTCCACACCAAGCCTGTCTCCTTCCTTGCCAAAGGCCCAGCAAGCCCTCCTTAAGGGCCTCCCAAGGGCAAGGCACCGGGTGGTGGTCATCAGTCAGTCAGTCAGTCAACAAGTATTTATTAATAGTGTAGGATGTGCCAGGCACGGGCTCGAAGCTCTGACAGGCAAGAGAAGTAGACTGAAGCCAACTTGAGGTGGGGGCACAAGCCGAAATGCCGAGGGGAGGACCTCAAGGGCCCATGGAAGGAGTGTTAATGATGTCTGAGCAAGCTGGAAGGATGTCTGAGGTTGGCAAGTCCAACCTCCCCCCCTCATTTTACAGATGAGTCGACTGAGGCCGGCCTCGTCTGAGGTGCTGGATTCCAAGCCAGGGCTCCGTCCCCTCCCAAGGCCTGTGCTGCCTCTCCAGGGAAGGGCCATGCCCTCCACGTCTGTATTTCCCCCAAAGAGCCAGGCAAACAGGAAGCGCTATAGACACACTGCTTGAATGTCCATGGCAGACGCCACTGGGAAATGGATCACGTGGACAAATATGCCTGTGGGTCTCAGCATCCATCTGTGGAGAGGCCAAGGATGTCCACGAGATAGGAAGAGGCCATGCAGCCGGGCATAGTGAGCTCCAGCCTGGGAGGTAGGCGGCCCTGGGTTCCAGTCTCACCTTGGATACCTAACGAGGCTGTGACATTTCCCAGGGCCAAGCTGGCCATCTCTCCCCTATCACTGGCAAAGGTCCTGGAGCTCTGTGGGGTCCCCACACTCACCGATCTTGGATGGGAAAAGCGTCTCATCGTCCAGCTGGTCCTGAACCCACGTCATCAGGTAGTCGATGTACTTGGGAGCAGAACATTTAACAGGCTTCTTGATGTTGGTGCCGTCCGCCCAGTGGTACTCATATCTGCAGGAGAGACGCTTCCGTGAGAAGGCGGCAAGAAAGCTGTTCCTCCCCAGTCAACGCCATTTAACTCAATTCAACATTTATGAAGCACCTACTATGTGCCATTGGCTATGGCTACGAAGACCCTTTAAAGGGGGAATTGGTGCCTGCTCTCAGGGAGCTTACATTCAGAGGTCTGAAAGCAGAATCCCTTTGGACAAATCAGCATGCAGGGGCCAGCTGGGCTCCAGTTCAGTCTGGGGTGGGAAGAGTTCCTGGAGCCATTCCAGTTTCCCCACCCCCACAAATCCCATTAGCCCAGAATCATCTGCAAAGGACTTTGGGACGCAGAGACTAGAGTAGTGTAAGAAATGAAGCACGGTCCCTCTGGACACAGATCTACTGAGACCACTTAAAAGTCATAGCATCTCTTGGGGCAGCTAGGTGGCGCAGTGGATAGAGCACTGGCCCTGGATTCAGGAGGACCTGAGTTCAAATCCGACCTCAGACCCTTGACACTTACTAGCTGTGTGACCCTGGGCAAGTCATTTAACCCCAACTGCCTCACCAAAAAAAAAAAAGTCACATGTCTATCGTGCAGTCAACAAGCATTTATGAAGCACCTATTATGCGCTAGGTGCTGAGCTGAGAAGGACAAACATGAAAGGCACTGGCAGTCCCCCATGCCAGGAATGCATGCTCTGCTCCCTTCTCCCCCTTAGAATTCCTAGGCCCCTTCAAAGCATTTGAAGCCTTGAGCAGCTCCCAATCTAGCCAGTGATGACAACACTTATGCCCATGAGTATATACAGAATAAAGACATGGCTTTACAACCATACTGTGAGGAAGATATTCTTATCCCCATTCTCCAGATGCAGAAACTGAGACACCAGAAGTCACACAACTGCTAAGTGTCTGAGGGTAGGATTTGAACTCAGGTTTTCCGGACTCCCAGGTAGTGCTCTGCCCAACTGTGGGCTGCTTCTCACTACTCTTCAGACAACCCTTTTACACAGAGTAGCTTTTAAAATAATGTCTATTTTTATTCCCAACTTCACACCAAATAAAACCATATGCTGGTTATTCACCTCAGAGCATGCACCCGGGGGAAGCTCGCACAGGTATTTTACCTTTTCCACACGAAGGAGCTAGGGGATGAATAAATGCCTGTTGACTTGACTCAGAAGCAACTTATTAACAGGGGACACCTGAGACACTCCTTACTCACCCCCAGGCTGCCTTTCTGAGGAGAACCTGAACGAAGTCAACACCAAAGACAGGTCAAGCCAAGCATGACCTAGCCCATGGAGAAATGGCATCCCCTGATGCTGGCCCTGGGACCTAGCCCGGGCTGCTGGAGCAGAATCCTGAATTGCCCAGCCTACAGTGAGCCCCAAACTGAGTCATTACCTCCCCCCTCTTCCCTTCCCTCTTACTGTCAAGGGCCCTGCCATCCTCCCGGGCCCCAGGTTCATGACCTTGGAGTTATCCTAGAGTCCTCACTCTCTCTCATCCCCTATATCCAAAATGGTGCCAAGGTATGTCAGTTTCACCTCTGCCCCATCCCTAGTCAGTTTTACCTCTGTAGCATCCCTGATCTATTTCACCACCACCACCCCCCCCTTGCCCTCTCCCTGGTCTATTTCACCTTTGCCCCATCCCATGTCTATTTCACCTCTGCCCCATCCCTGGTCTATTTCACCTCTGCCCTCTCCCTGGTCTATTTCACCTCTGCCCTCTCCCTGGTCTATTTCACCTCTGCCCTCTCCCTGGTCTATTTCACCTCTGCCCCATCCCTGGTCTATTTCACCTCTGCCCTCTCCCTGGTCTATTTCACCTCTGCCCCATCCCTGGTCAGTTTCACCTCTTGTAGTATCCATCTCTCCAATATACCGCCTTCTCTCCTCTACCACCAGTACAGACCCTCATCCCCTCATGCCTGGACTGCTGCACTCCCTGCTGGGAGTTAGCTTGCCTGAGTCCCTCAGCCCTCCAGTCCATCCTCCATCCAGCCACCGCAGGGATCTTCCTAAGGCACAGGCCTTAATCCACTCTGGGGGCTCCAAGATCAAATATAGGCTCCTCGTCTGGTGTGCCAAGCCCTCCACAACCTGGCTCCTCCTGCCTTCCGGCCCCTTCTACAGTGTTCTGCTTTTTGTACTCTATGATCTTGCCGTTCCTCCCACAGGACATGCCATCTCCCATTACCATGCCTTTGCACAGGCAGTCCCCCATGCTGGGAATGCATGCCCTGCTCCCTTCTCCCCCCTAAAGTTCCTAGGCCCCTTCAAAGCTCAGCTCAGCACCAGCCTGGAGCCTGTCCAGATTGCCCAGCTGTTTGTGCCCCACCCTCCATTACCTTGTCTTTATTTGCTATATATTTGTATTTATACATGGGGGCTTCCCCTATGGAACAGAAGCTGTTGAAGGGAGAGGGCTGGTTCCATTTTGTCTCTGTATTCCCAGGGCCTGGCATATTTCCTTGGCATTAATGGGGAAAGGCACATGAAATGCACCAAGAGGCTGCCAAGGAGTAGACATTTTAGAGTCCTTGGGCATAGAGAGGGTGGAATCAAGGGGACCATCCTTCTCTGGGGAATGCTCTGGATGTGTCTGTAAGTGAGCAGAGGAACGCAGGACCCTGGGGAGCGCCTCTTACCTGGGGCCTGCAGACATCACTGGGCAGCTTGCTTCCGTGCAAAATTCAGTGATGGTCCCATAGAGCATGTTGATCTGATTAAAGAAATCCACAGCTGCGGAAAAAGAAGCAAGGTCTTGCATTAAATGGGGTCCTGTGCTTCCTTAATTCATTACTGTCTGGGTGACCCGGGACAGCTCGATGGTTGTGGGACCCCCATTCCTCCTCTGAAAACTGAGAGGTTTGCATGGGACAGATTCCTGGTTTGAATCTGCACCATGTGAACCTGGGAAGGTCCCATGGCTTCTGAGCCTCGGTGTCCTCATTGAGACAACAGGAATAACGATGCTGGTGACAGGACAGGCCGCCTGGATGGAGAGCTACCTTAGGAAGATCTGGCTTCAAGTCCGTGCCCCCTGAGGGCCCCACAGCCAGTACGTGTCTGAGGCAGGGCCGCCCCCGAAGGGCCAAAACCCAGAGGTGTGCCACAAATGTCCCTCGTGGTCATCATTATTCCCACAGAGATTCCTGCCCAGCTCTCAGCCCTTCATCGCCAAGTGCTCACAAAGCACCTATTGTCGTGTCAGGGACAATGTTGCAAATGTGAGGAAAGAGCAAACAGTGCCTGCCCTCACGGGGCTTTCCCTCTACAAGAGCAGGTCTCTTAAAGGCTCTGCATCCCACCCGCAAAATGAGGGGCCAGACTCGGCTCAGCTACGTTCATGGTCTTAGGGACACCTACAAGGTGGTCTGTGGACACGGAGAACAGAAACAAAACCAAGCTTTGCCGGCTGACAGGCACATAGCCCTCTAGTGTGGCCCACATCGGGCCGTACTTGGAGCCCCTTGGGGGGGGGGCCCTTGTCAGGGGCTGCCCAGCCCCCTGGGGCCCAGATGGAGGAAGGGGGAGGTGCTTCATGGAAGAGGGAAGGTGGCTCCACAGGATGTGATTCCACCCAAACAAACACAAACCCCAGCCCTCGATGATCGGCGGAGTAAACAAAGGGGCCCCCGTGTTGAGATCTCAGCCTACTTCAGAAAGGTCAGCACAGAGGCTGCTGTACCCAGAACTCCCGGGAAGGAAACTCCCTCTACCGGTGCAGGCAGCAACTCCTCTACAACTTGTAATCTTGGCAAGACACTCAGTGCCCCGAGAAGGGAGAAGTGTTGTGATCCGCCTTGGGTCACACGGCCTGCACGTGTCTGAGGCAGGACTTGAACCCGGGTCTTTCAGGACTGAAGGCTGACTCTCTCCAACATGCCACCGCCCCTTTCCAGTTCAAAATTAAAACATTTTAAATAGAAATGAAACCGGGGTAGAGACGGATAAATGAAGAGAAGCAGCAAACGTCATTTGGCGTCATTTTACAGAGAAGGCGATTGAGCTGAAGGAAGCTGCTCAGGGTCCTGGTTAGTAATCAGCAGAGCCTTGATGGTGGCTCCCTATGAAATACAAATGCCCAGACTTTGCTCCAAAGCCCTCTCCAGAGTTGCTCCATCCGCCCCCCTTCACACGCTCAACAGTTCGGCCAAACTGGTCATTCCATCTCAACTGTGCCTTTGCCCAGGCTGTGCCCCATGCCCAGAGTGCCCTCCCTCCTCACCATCCCTAAGGCATAGCTCCCATGCCACCTCCTACAGGAAGCCTTTCTTGATTTCCCCTCATGTTGGTGTTCTTTCTCCTCTCATTTGGGGCAGCTGGGGGGCACCACAGCACACAGAGCGCTGGTCCCAGAGTCAGGAATACTCCTCTTCCTGTCTTGTGTTCAAATACGGCCTCAGACGCCTAACTGTATGACCCTGGGGAAGTCACTTAACCCTGTTTGCCCCAGTTTCCTCATCTGTCAAATGCACTGGAGAAGGAAATGGTAACCACTCCAGCATTTCTGGCAAGAAACCCCCGAATGGGGTCATAGAGAGCGGGTCACTCCTGAAAACTGCGCTGTGATGATGCATCTGTTCAGAGAATGGAAGCTCTCTGAGGACAGGGGCTGCTGTGGTTTGCACTTGCTGCCTGGCCTGGCTCCCCTCCCCAGATAAGCTCGTCACCTCTAATCTCACCTCCCCTGCTATCTGAGGCCTCACTTCCCTCCCCCCTCTCTCCCCTCTGACTGAAGGCCTGGAAGGCGGGGGACCAAGCTCCTCCCCACGCCTTCACAGAGGCAGAGACTGGGCTCAGTTCCCTGTGTTCTGCCCCTCCTGCTCAAGTGCCTTCCAACGCGGAGATCCCACGGTTTTATCAGTCTGAGAAATCCCTCCACCAATGCTGATATCAGCCCGTCGCAGGGACAGGGGTAGGGAACTGCTGGATGAGGACATGACCCGTCTCAGCACAGGTGGTCAGCGTCTCTGCAGCTCAGACCTGGAGAGGGACGTTCAGGGCACCTAAGTCACACAGCCAGCAGCACACGTCAAGGAGAGGATCTGAACCCAGGACCTGAAGGTCTGCTAAGCATTTTATAGACATCCTTTCATTTGAGCCTCCTCAGACCCTTGGAGGGGAGGTCAAAGGTTATAATTCCCATTTTATAGGGGAGAAAACTGAGACTCAGAGTCCAAGTGACTTGTCCAGGGTCACACTGCTGCTAAGTGTCGTGGGTAGGATGTTGAACCCAGGTTTACCTGACTCCCGAGTCCAGCCTCTGTAACCACTTACGGTGCCCCGATGCCTCTCAAGGGATTGTTTCACACTATCTTTGCAGCCCCAGTGCCCACCCAGTGTGTGGCACATGAGAGGGGTTTGATAAATGTTTGCTGCTTGACCGCTACTAGGAAACATTTTTTTTTTCAGAGCAATGAGGGTTAAGTGACTTGCCCAGGGTCACACAGCTAGTAAGTGTCAAGTGTCTGAGGCCGGATTTGAACTCAGGTCCTCCTGAATCCAAGGCCGGTGCTTTGTCTACTGTGCCACCTAGCTGCCCTACTAGGAAACATTTTAAAAACATGGCTTAGTTAGTAAAAAGTTGTCCACATGTTTGGGGCTGGCTAAGAGCCAGAGGCAGGATTAGAACCAAGACCTCCTGCCTCCGAAGGAAGCCAGGGCTCTCTCTCCCAGATCCCCAGAAAGGAGGGTGAAGAGCAGGGCAGGATGCCCCCGGCCAAACAAAGCAGGGCCCCCCAGATGCTTGAGGGAGGAAGGAAGGACAGGTCAGCCTTAGAACAGAGGCGGAGGGAGGAAGAACAGGCGCTGCAGGCGCTTCCTGCCCAGAGTCAGGCACTGAGGACACACCAAAGGACCACGAACCAGAGGAGATGGGGGGGGGGTCTCCCCGAGTCTGGCTCTCAGGCCTGGCCCCTCCTGGGCAGGCTCCCATAAACTTGTCAACTCAGAGTCCACCAATAGCTGGCCACGGCGTCCCTCCCGGAGTTACCAACAAGGGTGAAGGAGGAGGACCACAACGAAGGGCTCCCCCCATCTTGGATGCCCGTTCCAGTTCGGCCTGTTTCTTCTCTCCGTGCCTCCCCCGCCACCCCAGGCCTATGGGAGGCAGCTCTGTGCCTGCCATGAATTACTTCCTCTGACCCCCAGGAAGGAGCCCTTCTGGCTGCGGCCCTTTGGGTCACAGTCCCAGGATCCCAGACGCAGGTGACGTCTTCATCTGCACAAGGATGGGGTTGGACCAGATTACCTCCGAGGTCTCCTTCAGGTCTAAACCCTGGCTTCCCACCAATGTAACCCTGGGCACGTGATTCTCCTTCTCAGGGCCTCACTTTCTTCATCGGTAAAAAGGGGGAGTTCAACCAGTGACTCCTCTGCGGCATCTTCAAGGTCTAAGTGTGATCCCCCTCCTGTGAGCTCCCTTCTAACAAGTTGGGAAGGCAAGAGCAGCGCAGGCAGTGACGCAGAGGGGACGAGATGTGTCATCAGTCACTTATTGTTTACACACCCGGGTCTCTCTCTCTCTCAGCCTGGTAACATACAAAGGGCAGAGTGGTCCCCCACAAAAGAGGAGGAGAACCCTCAGTGGGCAAGGGAAGCCCTGAGCAATCGGTCAGCAGGGGGAGGGCAGAAGTCTGCCCAGAGGAGGAAGAAATGAGGACCAGAGAAGAATGAGGCTCTTCCCCAGAAGGAGGGAGCTTCTGCCTCTCCTGGGGATGATGCCAGGCCTCCACAGGGGCCTTGAGAGGGGGCTCCTGCGGCGATTATCAAAGAAGAAAGAGGCAAATAGCAGGGACGGCTGACTACCTGCTTAGAAACACCAAGGCAGCTGCTGTCCCCCCAATGACCAGAGGCCTGACATCTTCCCAAAGCTTCTCATACAAAGTGCATTCGTTTTTATCACCTTTGCGGTCTCTTATGCCTGACTCCTCTCCACAAGGGATACAGGCATGCTTGCTGCTGTTCCTTTCATCTCCCACCTCCTAACCTTTGTCCTGCCAGTGTTCCCCACACCTGGCAGGTCTCCCTCCTCACCTCTGCCTCTTGGCTTCCCTCAAGATTCAGCTCAGACCCCACCTGTGCAGGAAGCCTTTCCTCTTCCCAAGTGTTAGTGCCTCGAATCTCCTCCCATTCACGCTCTCTATCTGTTCAGACACAGATGTTTTCAGGTTGTTTCCTGCTGTGAGATTAAGAGCCAACAACGCAGCCAGACCAGGGCCCAGAAACCGGTGTCAGGGATTACAAAGTTCTGGGCAAGAAGCCCCAGAGCACAGGTGGCCCCAGGGGATGCTGAAGGAAGAGGCTTCAGGAGGGACAGGAAGATTCAGAAAGTGAACAAACAGCTGGGCCCCAAAATGTCCCTGAGAAGGTGCTAGACTCAGCTCCAAGTAGAACGATGGGCTCCTGCCCAGGGATTCTCGGCCCCTCACCAAGCCTGTCCCAAGTCTCTGCCTGGAGCGACTGAAAGCTGGGAGACCCCAGCCTCCCAAGACCGCCCAGGCTGGAGCTACATCAGAAAATGAGGCGGTGGTCTGGGCAGTCAGAGGAGGCACATGAGTGAGTCGTGAAGTGGCCATGAGAAGAGAGCCGGCAGAGGGCTTCGAGGACCCTCTGAGGCCACGGAGTCCAAGCCCCTTATTAGTTAATGAGCCTGAGGGTGGCTCTGCAGGCATCCTCCCAACAGGTGACCGAGAACACTGTGCCAGAAGGCACAGGCTGGGCCCGAGGGTACAACTGGCAGAAGGGAGACTCGTGTGAGAAAATGCTGGAACCAAAGCATGGAGGGAACATTGACATTAGCAGAAAGAACGCGTCCTGCACCGCTCCCCCCCCCCACACACACAGTCAAAAGTGACAAAATCCAAGCCAGGCCGAGGCCGAGAGCCCCTCCCCCATCCTTGTGGAGGGGGAGGGGGAATGTCACATTGGTCTGACGTGTCCATTGCTTCTGGTGATTGTTCATTTCTCTTCCTCTTTTCCTCTAAAAACAGTATTATTTGTTAAAAGCAACGACTTTCTGGAATGGGGAGGAAATGTGAAAACAAAACATCAAGAACGTTTATTAAGGAAAAAGAGAAACTGCATCACAGACCCTGGCATCTGCCACAAACCACGTGAACTCAAGAAGGACGTGTCGGCGTCTGAGACGCGGGTCCGAGGCCAGCCGGGGACATGGAGCCGCAGTGAAGAGAAAGGGCAATTCTCCAGACACTGGCCCGGCCTCATTCTGTCTCTGCAGAAGCGGAACTGGGAGACACACAGGGAGACGCGTGCCCAGCCAGCTTTAACGTCCTCCGCCTTATTCAAACGGAGAGGACTTGGAGAGGGGACTGCCTGCTGAAGGGAGGACCGGAAAACCTCAGGATGTGCGACCCAGCCGAGGAAGGCCAGGCTTAGGGGATGGGCACGCCGAGATCTGGGGAAGAGATGTCAGAGTTCTGAGAAAGGACAAGTGGGGACCCAGGCCAAGCCAAAACGCCAAGCTGGCCCAGGAGGAAACAGGGATCTGCGCAGCACCACGGACCCCACCCCCCCCCCCGCCCGGGACACTGCTCCATCCTCCTATTATGTCCATTTTACACGCGAGGAAGCTGAGGCAGGCAGAGGGGAAGTCCCCAGGACCTGCCCGGGGTCACAGGGCTGGTGAGAGCCCGAAGCTGCATCTGAGCTCTGGAGCTCTATCCACCGTACGCCAGATTTCCAGGAAGAAGCCCTGGGCTCAGGCCCAGCCTCCTTCGCAGCCTTGCTCTGGGAGTCAAACCCTGCGATTGTGCTAGCGACTGTCGACTGTGGTACCAGCTCTCAGCCTCCACTAAAGCCCTGCTCAGACCGGGAGGCTCCTACCCACCAGGGGAGAGGTGCATTCAGTCAGTCAACAGTCAATGAGCATTTATTTGGCACTTACTGTGTGCCAGGTACAGTGCTGAGCATTGAGAATACAAGTCCAAACAGAAAGCAGTCCCTGGCCTCAAGGACATGACATCCTAAGGCAGCACATACAAGGAAAGGGCGAGGGGTAGAAAGTCCAGGGTACAGACAGGGCCCTTCCAAGTGTGACCTGGGGCAAATCACACTTCCCCTCCCGGGGCCTCAGTCTCCTTTCCTGTGAAAGCCAGAAGGAGCTGGAGAAGGGGTGGGGAGTATGGGAAGGAGGGCAGGCCCAGCGGGGTGGGTACGAGTTACGAGGAGGCAAGCTTGGGGCAGCTTGAAGGAGACCTTCTTAAGCAGGAGAACGGGGCTCCTCTACCATCAGGGGCAGAATGGGGGCTCACGCTTTTAAACACCTATGGGAGAAGCGGCATTTCTGTGGGAGGCGAGCGAGGGAAAGTCAAGATGCCATCCCCCCACCCAGGTTCACAGACCTCCGGGAGTCCCTCCGTGCCCCCTGCACCAGAGAGCCCCAAAGAGGAGTCGGCTCACCCCTTCTGCAGAGGCCTCTCTCTTCCACCCCTGCTGGGGCCGTCCCTCCAAGGGTACCCTCTGTGTGCTCCGGGTGCCCTGGATGGACCCAACCATGGACACGTCGTCTCCCCCATTACAGGGAAGCATGCTTTCCCCCTTTCTTTGTCTTCCTAGCACAAAGCACAGTGTCCGGCAGAGTGACTGCTTAATAAATGCTTGTTTATTGATTGACTGATAGTAGGTTCTCCCTCCTTGAAGATCTTCGAGTAAATGAGGGAAAATAATCTTAAGCAGGCACCCCGTGCCAGGCACAGGGCTGTATGCTGGGACACCACCAGGACAAGCCCGATGGCCCCTGCCCTCCAGGGGCTTACGTTCTGGTAGAGAAGCCGACCCACAGGCAGTCAGAAAGCCAGGGCTGGAGCAGGGAGGCCTGGCTTGGAGCTGGCCAGTATGGAGGCCCATGCGGCCCCCCAGGGTCCTCCCAGCTTGGAAGTGCTGGGCCGCTGGGGACCAGAGAGCAGACGCCTTTGCTCAACACGAGTCCAGGTCCTCTCAGCCCGGGCTGGAACATCCCCCAGTGTTGGAGGAGACCCCACCGATGAAAGGCTGGCTCTTTCAAAGTACAGACCTGTGCACATGACGAGAACCCTTTCTGGGATCACAAACTAAGAAAAGAGTCTGGTACAGATGCTGGGGTCCCCTTCTCCAAAGACCCTCATCTCACAGGTGAGGAAAGTCCAAGAGGCCCGGGTAGGGGAAGGGGTAGGGACTCGGTCAAGCCCACCAGTCAGTTAGACAACAAACTTTAGGGCAGCAAGGCAGTGCAGTGGATGGAGCACTGACCCTGGAATCAGGAGGACCTGAGTTCAAATCTGGCCTTAGACACTTCCATTTGCTAGCTGTGTGACCCCAGGCAAGTCACTTACCCCAATTACCTTAAACATCTGGGATCACCTGCAGTAGCCTCATCTGTATCTCACCACTGGACCCAGGTGACTCTGGGAGTGAGGCTGGTGACCTTGCACAGCCCTCCCTTAAATCTGACTCAGTGCGAGCCGTGACGTCACGCGACGTCACGTGACGTCATGGTCCTCTTCGAGAAGGAAGGACAAACAACAGACCTCTGGGAAGTGCTAAGGCGAAGCTCCCATTCTAGCGGCAGAGCAAGGGTCGCCCTAGTCAGGGCTGGTTCCTCCAAACCTAGCCGCTTTATCCCACAAAACCCCAGGAATCTGAGGTCCTGTGCACGCCAGCCACGGCAGGGGCCAAGCAGCATCAGCTCCCACTCAGCTCCAGCCAATCACATCCCTGCCGAGGTGCTGAGACAGGCAGTTTTCCCTTTGAGTCAAGGGGACAGGCCCACTTCCCGTTCCTCAGTCCAGCTCAGTCCAGCTCGGGTGGTTCCTGGCCATGATCCTTGAGGGGCCAAGCTTGGACAACTGCTAGAGATGGGGCACTGGTGCCCAGCAGCAATGGGCCAGGATCTCCCTACTTCCTGTTTGCCAAGGCTAAGCCAACCACCTGACAATTCCTTCAGGAACCCCTCCCTCCCATTCCCCTCCTCTCCATCCACACCTTCAATTTCTTCTCCTCCCCTCAAAGCTGGGTACCCAACTCTGGCCGCCATCTCCTTCCTTGGGGGAGAAAACATGTGAACCACTCTGTACTAACAAGACACCCGGGACAGACGGTTCTGGCAGCAGGAAGGCACGGGCTCTGGGGCTGGGAAAGGCTTCCTAGGAAAGGCAAGATTTTAGCTGGCACTGGAAGGCAGCCAAGGTCGCGGGGGAGGAGGGGGGAGAGCATCCCTAGCCTGGGCACAGCCAGAGACGATGCCCAGAGCTGAGATGTAAACAGTCTCGGGGCCAGGGTCACTGTGTCAGAGAATGGGAGGAGGGGGACGTGATCGGGCCTTCCACAGGCAGCATGGGCGCACCTGGCTCGCTGCATGGGGTCTTCCCTTTCTTTGTTTCCTCAGCGCTCAGCAGGGTGCCTGGCATGCAGCAGGTGCTCACTTAGTGTCTGCCAGACCTGAATGGGTCTCTGCAACACTGTTACAGCCACAGACCAAACAGAAGTGAGCTGGGCAAGTGAGCAATGGGACCTGGGAAATCAGGAACGAGGGAGCAGCCCTTGTCCCCAAGTGACCAAGGGGCCGAGGAGGCTGCTAAGAGGACGCGCCCAGGGCTCCAGGGCCAGGGCCCAGAAGAAGCGAGGCTGCTGGCAGACAAGGGCATCCCCCACGGTGGCACCAGCTCATGCGGGAGTGAGCTCCCTGAATCACTGAGGGCACCAGCAAAGGCGAGATGAGTGGACTCAGGAAAACAGGGGAGAGCGAACCTTCTACACTGACTCACGGAACTCTGCTGGCAAATCTCATGGCGCTGGTGCCCGCAGATCAGGCCTGCCAGGACTGATGGGCCAGAGCGACGGGGGCTGCCAGCTCAGAGGGCCCTCCCACCCCTCCCACACCCCAGAGAATGGAAGCTCCCTGAGGCAGGGGGGTTTGCTGTCATGTCTAGCACAGTCTGTGCCTGGTGTGTGGTGGGGGCCTCAGGGTGAGTCAGTGAGGCTCTGGTAGGTGCCTAGCACGTGCCAGGCACCACAGTAAGCCTTGAGAACACAGAAAGGCAGCCACAGTCCCTGCCCCCAAGCAGCGCATGGAAGCAAATGCCTGGGTCCCCACAGGAGCTGCATGGGGGGTGGGGCGGGCTGCAGACCCAGGTCCTCCTGGCGCCTCTACAGCGGGCCTGGGCTCCGAAGGGCGAGTCAGATGTCACGGGATCCACACCTGCCCCCCTGCTTAGCCACAACTTTCCAAAGCTTCCTTACCCAGAGGAGACCTCAGAGGACCTCTGCTCCAACCCCCTCAGTTTACAGCAAAGGAAACTGAGGCCCACGAAGGGGCCGGGACTTGCCCAAGGCCTGACAGTGTGTGGGTGGGGGCATCCACCGCATGTGACCCCCCCCCAGCAAAGATGAGCCAAGCACGTGTCAGGGGCCCTGGCCGGCGTCCCAAGGATCACAACTACAATGGTGAGTGATGGCACGAGGACTGGCGGGAGGCACAGGGGAGGCTTCCCCTCAAAACAAGGAACTCAAGGGGCACAAGCACTCGACCAACAGGCACTGTGAGACCAGGTGCGAGGCTGCCAGGGAAAAGCCTCCATTCTAAGAGGGAGATCTGTGTGAGTGCGTGTGCTGTACGGCTGTGTGTACGTGTGCACACACACCCACGCAATGCATGTGCACAGTGCACACCCACGCACCCATGCATCCATACCTCTAAGTCCACAGAACATACAGCAGGCACCAGCATCCTGGGGGGCCGGTTCAGGCCTCCTAGGGGTGGGCATGCAGAGCCAGAGGATGCAGGCCTGGACCCAGGAGATGGAGGCACGGGCAGCGGGGTTGGCCAGGCGGGGAGGAGCCATGCTGGGTGGGGGCTGCAAGACTGGCAAGCTCCTGAGGGCAGGCAGGGCTTCATTTCCGGTCTCCCTCCGGTGCTCACGACAGGCCTGCTGAGCCAACTTAATTAAAACGCGCCTCACATCGCTTGTGGGCAGAGAAGGTAAAGCACCGTCATTTTTTTCCAGAAAGAACAACGATGACGTTCGCAGCGTCCTGGACGGCGCGGGCCTCACGGTCATCTGTCTGGGGCCCAGTCCTGCTCCATCTGGAGGCTCACCTAGCCAGCGTCCCCTCTCCCCGACCTCTGCCCCCCACGGCAGACGGGCCGGGCTGCTGCCCGTTTCTCCTGTCAGCAGGACTGGCCATCCCTGCCAGCGCTTCTTTCATTTCCCTAAACGGCTCTGGAGCCGGAGCCAGAGCCGGGTGTGATGTAAGGGTTCATCTCTGCTGAACAAAGCTGACGGAAACCATGGTCCGCAGCAAGTCCTGTCAGCTCATCTCTGGGGCCCTCGCACGCACCTCCCGGCTGCTGGAGACGGGCTCCTTGTCTCTCAGCATCCTCCCTGGCGCTCTGCCCCACGCCCCTCTCGGCTCAACACCGGGCCTCAAACTTGGCCCAAGATGAAGGCCACCCCCTGGGGCCGCCTCACCACCCTCTCACGTGGCAAGGGGGCCCTTCTACTGGCCAAGGCTGACCCCCACACAAACCCTGGACCTCATCCCTCCCTCCCAGCCTCCTCGGCGGGCTGCCTCCCTATTCCCTGCCTGCTGGTCCTTCCCGGCTGCCACTGAATCCATTCCTGTCTTGTCCAGCTGTCAAAGGTTCTCTCTGGATCCGACCATCCCCGCTAACTTGTCTGCTCCCTCCTGCCTTTCTAAACTGTGCCCCTTGAGAAGCCCATCTAGCCTCGCTGCCTCCGCTTCCCATCTTCCCTCTGACAATGTGCTCCCCAGCCTCACCAACGACACCCCCGACTGCCTGACCAACAGTCTTCTCTCATTCCTCATCTGTCCCTGGGAGGGCACAGGCTCACCATGAGGGGTGCCCTCTGTGTCCCTGCTGCCTCTCCACCCTGGCCCTGGCCCTGGATGCCCAGAACTCATCCAGATTCTTGGACATGACTCCATTCCTCCTTGTGTGGGGGGGGTCCACCGGGCCCTGCCCCTCCAGCCTCCAGGCACCAGGCATCATCATCTGCCCTGCCCTGGGGCCTTGCCACCCACCCCACCCTGCCACCTTGGGCTTTCCAGGCCCTTTCATGAGCCTGAAGATGAACTTTCTTTTATGTACCATCTCCATCGATCAGAGTGCAAGATGCATGAGGGCAGGCACTATCTCGCCTCTCCTACTTATCCCCAACTCTGAGTGTGGTTTTTGGCAAACATTAAGCCCTTAATAAACCCCTTTTACTCATTTATTCTTTTGCAGAGCAATGAGGGTTAAGTGACTTGCCCAGAGTCACACAGCTAGTGTCAAGTGTCTGAGGCTGGATTTGAACTCAGGTCCTTCTGAATCCAGGGCTGGTGCTCTATCCACTGCACCACCTAGCTGCCCCCTTACTCATTTATTCTTTTTTCTTTAATTTTAATTTTTTTTTTCGTGAGGCAATTGGGGTTAAGTGACTTGTCCAGGGTCACACAGCTAGTAAGTGTTAAGTGTCTGAGGCTGGATTTGAACTCAGGTCCTTCTGAATCTAGGGCTGGTGCTCTATCTACTGCACTACCTAGCTGCCCCCTTACTCATTTATTCTTTTTTTTTTTAATTTAAAATTTTTTTTTAGTGAGGCAATTGGGGTTAAGTGACTTGCCCAGGGTCACACAGCTAGTAAGTGTTAAGTGTCTGAGGCCGGATTTGAAATCAGGTCCTCCTGAATCCAGGGCTGGTGCTCTATCTACTGTGCCACCCAGCTGCCCCCTTACTCATTTAATCTCAACCCCTCTGCAGCCTTAGGCACTTCGGATCACGCTCTCCTGCTCAGGACTCTCCTCTCTTGGTCTCTGTCTCTCTCTCCTGGTTCTCCTCCTCCCTCTCTTTCCCTCTGCTGGCTCCTCCTCCAGACAACCCCCTCCAAACTCAGGGGCCCCTTTCTCTGCTCCCTGTCTTGTGCTTCCCTTGGGGATCTCCCCAGCTCCTGTGCCTTGAAAGACGGTCTCAGATCTGCCTGTCCTGCCCACCCTCTCTGGCTGACCTCCAAAGGCTCATCTCCAGAACTGAGCTCATTCTCTTTCCCCCTAACCCCGCCCCCCATTCTTCCAGTCCCTCAGACTCTCAACCTAAGAGCCATCCTGGGCTCCTCCCTCTCTCCCCCCAGACCCAATAGAGTGCCAGGGCCTACCTCCATAGGACTCCCCACTTCAAGAACAGAAGGCGGCCCCCCACGGAGATCAAGGACTTACTGTTTACTGCGATCCACTCATTGAGGTCCTCGCCTTCAGGCAGCATGACGGCCTGTCGCAGGTTCCCACTCCCCAGAGTGGCTTCTGCGTGCTTGAGCAGCTCATACTGGTGGGAGCCTTCTGGGATGTTCTTCTTGGGCTTGAAGGTCTTGGAAGACCGGCTACTACTGTGGAGGGAGAAGAGGGACGGACCGTAAATACTTCTGCAGGCTGGTACCCATGTACAAGACGGGCTTCACTCACACTCATCCAGCTGGAAGGGAACTTAGGGCGGAATAATCTCTGCCAGCACGTAAGGAGTTCTGGCCTTGGAGTCAGGAAGACCAAAGTTCAAATTCAGCTTCAGATGTTAACTAGCTGGTAACCCGGATCAAGTCATTTAGCCTCTTCTTGCCTCAGTTTCCTCATCCGTAAAATGGGAATAAGAACAGCAGTGACACTATATTTGTATTCTCAGTGTTTAGCACATAATAAGCATTTAGTAATCCCTTGTCTTGGGCAGCTAGGTAGCACAGTGGACAGAGCAGCAGCCCTGGAGTCAGGAGAACCCGAGTTCAAATCCAGCCTCTGACACTTACTAACTATGTGACCCTGGGCAAGTCATGTAACCCTGACTGCTTCTTTCTTTCTTTCTTTTTTTTTTTTGGCAGGGCAATGAGGGTTAAGTGACTTGCCCAGAGTCACACAGCTAGTAAGTGCTGACTGACTGCTTCTTTCAAATCCCTAAAAACACTTGTCCATCTTTCTTTCTTCCTTTCTCCCTCCCTGCCTCTCAGGGCTGTGGTGAAGATCAAAGGAGATAATATTTGCAAAGTGCTCTGCAAATCTTAAATGGCTAAATAAGTGCTAGCAACTTCGAATTATGCCCAAAGGGCTATCAAACTGTGCATACCCTTTGACCCAATAGTACCACTGCTAGGTTTATATCCCAAAGACATCACCCGAAAAAGGAAAAAAGATCTATTTATACAAAAATATTTCTAGCAGCTCTTTTTGTGGTGGCTAAGAATTGGAAATCAGAGGGATGCCCATCCACTGGGAAATGGCTAAACAAGCTGTAGTGTATGATGGTGATGGACTACTACTGTGCTATAAGAAGTGACAAGCAGGAAGATTTCAGAAAGGCCTGAAAGACTTGGATGAACCAACATCTAGTGAAGTGAGCAGAATCCAGAGAATATTGTGCAGAGACAGCAACGCTGTTTGATGGAGAGCTGTGAATGACTTAACTACCGTCAGCAACGCAACGATCCAAGACAATCCCAAAGGACTAATAATGAAGCAGACCATCCATCTCCAAAGAAAGAACCATCCGCTTTCTTTCTTTTTTATCCTTTTATTTGAGTTTTCTTAGACAAAATTACTAATGTGGTAATGTCTGACATAACTGCACAAGTATAAGCTACATCTGCTTACTGCCTCAACGAGGGGGGAGGGGGAACGGGAAGGAGGGATAGAATTTGGAACTCAAAACTTTAAAAATGTTTATCATCAAAAATAAATAAGTGGGGGCAGCTAGGGGGTGCAGTGGATAGAGCACCGGCCCTGGAGTTAGGAGGACCTGAGTTTAAATCTGGCCTCAGACATTTAACACTTACTGTGTGACCCTGGGCAAGTCACTTAACCCCAATTGCCTCACCCCAAAAACAAACAAACAAATAAATAAATAAGTGCTAGCTATGATCATTGTTTTGTTATTATGATGATAATGAAAAAAGAATCCCAGACTGGGCCCATGGGATTACAGATTTCGAGCCCAAAGGGACATCAGAGCCCATTTAGTTTTATCCTCTCTTTTTACATATGAGGAAACTGGGGCACAGACAATTTGTGACTAACCCAAGGACTCACAGCTAAGAAGTGAGGAAGTAGGATCTAAATGTAGGGCCTCTGATGCCACAACTTGAATTTTCCCATAGAAATAAGGCCAAGGGGGCAGCTAGGTGGTGCAGTGGATAAAGCACCGGCCCTGGATTCAGGAGGACCTGAGTTCAAATCTGGCCTCAGACACTTGACACTTACTAGCTGTGAGACCCTGGGCAAGTCACTTAACCCCCCATTGCCCCACAAAAAAAACCCAAAACAAACAAACAACAACAAAAACCAAAAAACAGAAATAAGTCCGACCCTGTTCTGCCCCTCTCTGTTCTCTCTTGGGCTCTCTTCCTTCCCCGTTGGTTCCTGTTCTTTTCTGTGACTCCTGGATGGAAAGGACTTTGAATTCATTTGGCTGGACTAGATTTTGTTAAAAGGTAGGGGCTTTTATGAGGGGGAGGGGGCAGTGATATTTTTAAAAAGGCAAGAGAGGAAGTGCTATCTTTATAAAAATACACAGGAGACCACAGGGTTCGGGTTAGACAGAGATAAGGGGGATGCTGTCACAACCACTTTAGATGTGAGGAATATTAAAGTGAACAAATCACATGATCGATGGTATCCCTGCCCACCTCTGTTCTTTCTGTATGGAGACTTTACCATTTGCTGATTTTCTGATTTATAACTTAAAAAGGAAAATACATAAATTAAAGAGTAAATGCTCGCCAACTAACTGATGTAAGGGATTACTAACTTTGGGAGAAATCAGAAAGGATCTCTTCTGGGCCCCTGTGCTTGGAAGGCACTGGGGACTCATGGGGGGGGAGGAGAGTAGGCTCTGACTCAATTCAATCCATAAACACACAGAGTTGGCTGTGTGCCAGACACTAAGGGCTATAGAGCAAGAAAGATAGCCCCTGTCCTCAGGGAGATTCCATTCCGCCCCATCATACATGACACTCCCCCCCACACTGGCAGAGAACCAGATGTATGGCTGGAGAAGAGAACCAGGCCACCACACCTGGGAGGAGAAGAGAGCCAACCAGGAGCCATCTACCTACAAGAGCCACAGGGAGAGAGAGAGAGGGGAGGGAGAGAGGCCCTCGACCTTGGGGGTCCAACGTCAAAGGGGAGGGGGGCAGTGAGGGAGGGAAGCTCATTTTCATACATTATTCATTTCCATGCTTTTAAAGAGGCCTCTGGGATCGAGGATCCCAAAAGCTCTGCTATAAAGTGAGCAACCTCCTCACTCCCCTACTAACAATAGTCTGTGGCTCCCTACTACCAGCACAATGCAGGGGGCTCCTCCCTGGGGGTCCATAAACTTCTTTTTCAACCTTCTGGTAGCTGCATTCCAATAAAATGTTATTGCTCCAGCCTTCATTTTGTACTTTAAAAGCCTTCCTCGAAAAAGGACTGGAAAGGGCCATGACACGGGAGGGCCAAGATATGAAGTCCTTGGCCTGCCCTTAAAGGAAGTCTGCCCCCCATGCCAGCTTCCCTGAAGTGAGTCACTTCTCCCCAACAGAATGTAAGCTTCCTGAGGGCAGGGGTGACTTCACCTTGATCTTTGCATCCCCTATACCTTGTATACAACAGGAATTTAATAACTGCGTGCTGAATCATAATACAGAATTCTGACACTCCACGAGCAGTTCAGTGGTGCAGTGCAGTGCTGGGCCCAAGTTCCAATCCTACCTCAGACACTAGTGGGGTGACCCTTGTCAAAATGTAGAAACACTTCCTACCTTGGTTTCCTCAACTGTAAAAAGGGATGATAATAGCCCTTCCCTCCCAGGGTTGTTGTAAGAAAAAACATGCTGATCTCTGTAAAGAGCTTTGCACCCTCAGAGTGCTGCATAAATGCTAGCTAGCCCTATCACTGTGAAAGAATCACTTAACATTTAGCGTTGGATCAATGAACATAGAGCGGCCTCCCAACGGGATGCCCAAGAAGGACCCCCCCCCACCTCCTGACTCCTTCCTTCCCAGACACCGCTGCCTCCCCCATGCCAACGTCTGCTAAGTCACTGCAGAGTCCCCAGCACAGCCCCAGCACGGAGAGATCCGGAAGGAAGGATGACACTTGTGCCTACCAGGACCTCTTCTAAGCCGGGAGACAGATGCAGGGACAAGGACAAGGAGAGAGATCAAGCCAGAGAAACTCAGGCAAAGGCGAGGCTGCAGGGGAGGGCAGGTGGGAGGACTTCCTGGAGGAAGAAGCCCACTGGGGAGGGGGGTCGGGAAGGAGAGATTGGGCTAAGGCAGTAAGAGGAGAGTAGGGAGCCTGCAGGGTGGGCAGCTTCGGGAGGGAGGAGATCCTCTTTGGAATGGGAGGATGGAGGGCCTCGAAGGTCACGCTAAGTCTGACCCTGAGCCGACGGGTAACAACTAAGTAGCCCCCGGTGAGCCGAGTCACAAAACCCATCTGGCTGAGAGCTGAGCCCGGAGACCACTTCAGTGACAGGAGACAACGAGGCTGGCTGGGGCAAGGAGAATGCAGGATGTGAAGCTAGCTGGAAGGGCTCTGGAGGGAATAAGGAGGAAGAGTGGGAAAACAGACTTGTCCAGCTCTGGTTCCGCCCTCGCTGGAGCCTCAACAATATCCTAAGAAATGGGCATTCTTGTCACCCCCATTTTACATACGGGGAAACTGAGGCCGGGAGCACTTAAATGGCCTGCCTGGGGTCATACAACCATTAAGGGTCTGGGGCAGGTCTCGAACTCTGCCCCTTCTATGACCTGGCTGCCAAGTAACCATAGCTCTTTGGGCCTCAGTTTCCCTGTCTGTAAATCAAAGGGCTTGGACCCAATATCTGTCTCTAGATTTAATACCATCTGGTCCAACCCCAATAATTAAAGAAATGCTAGGCCAGTGAGGGTCCCAAGGTGATGCAGCCAGCAGATCAGCAGGTCCCGGAGGGAGGGAGGGAGAGAGGAAGAGAAGGAGGGAGAGAGGGAGGGAGAGAAGGAGAGAAAGAAGGAGGGAAGGGAGAGGGAAGGAGAGAAGGAGAGAAAGAGGGAGAGAGGGAGGGAGAGAAGGAGGGAGGGAGGGAGAGAAGGAGAGAAAGAAGGAGGGAAGGGAGAGGGAAGGAGAGAAAGAGAGAGAGAGGGAGAGAGAGAAGGAGAGAAAGAGGGAGGGAAGGAGAGAAATAGAGAGGGAGGGAGAGAGGGAGGGAAGGAGAGAAAGAGGGAGGGAAGGGAGAGGGAAGGAGAGAAAGAGAGAGAGGGAGGGAGAGGAGGGAGGGAGAGGAGAGAAAGAAGGAGGGAAGGAAAGAGGGAGGGAGAGAAGGAGGGAGGAAAGGAAGGGAGGGAGAGAAGGAGAGAAAGAGGGAGAGAGGGAGGGAGAGAAGGAGAGAAAGAGGGAGGGAAGGGAGAGGGAAGGAGAGAGAGAGAGAGAGAGAGGGAGGGAGGGAGAGAGGGAGGGAGAGGAAAGAAAGAAGGAAGGAAGGGAGAGGGAAGGAGAGAAAGAGAGAGGGAGGGAGAGAAGGAGAGAAAGAAGGAGGGAAGGAAGAGGGAAGGAAAGAAGAAGAGAAAGAGAGAGGGAGAGAGGGAGGGAGAGGAGAGAAAGAAGGAGGGAAGGAAAGAGGGAGGGAGAGGAGAGAGAGAGGGAGGGAGAGGAGGAGGGAAGAAAGGAAGGGAGGGAGGGAAGGAGAGAAAGAGAGAGAGGGGAGGGAGGAAATAAACATTTATTGAGCACCGACTCTATGCCAGGCACTGTGCTCTGTGGTGGGGATGTGTTATGACAAGACGTTATTTTGCCTGTTTTAGAAAAAGGAAGCCGGCCCAGAGAGGCGGGAGCTGAGTTCACAGGCCATGGGGTCCTCCCCAGGTCATTTGGCCCAATCTCATTTAGCAGAGAGGGCGGTGAGGCCCCCACAGGTACAGGGTCTGGCGTCACTAGGCCGGGCCCTGCCATCAGCCTGGGGGCTGGGGGGGGGACCAGTGCTGTCTCTCACCTTTCTTTGTAGTCCTGGGTGCCTGGTACACAGTAGGGGCTTAATCAGTGTGTGCTGGCCTGAAGAGGCTGGGCCAGGAAGGGGGAAGCTGGGGAGGGGGGAGGCGGGTCTGTTTGGTATTTTCCAGAGGGGGATGGCTGGGCATTCCCAGGGGGAGGCCGGGAAGGGTCAGGAGGGAGGGGTAGAGCCTCCTGCCCCCCCCAAGCTGGGGAGGAGCTGACCACAATGGCTTGTCACCGGCCAGTGATTAATGACCCAAGGGGGAACTGATGGAGACAATAGGAGTTGGGGGGTCCAATGGGAGACCAGCCCCCCACGAGCATCTCAACCCGCCAGCTCTACCTGTTTGCCCCCTTTCCTTTGTTCCCCTATCACCCCCTTTCCCTCAGTACTGACCCTAATGGCTCCCCCACTTCCTTTCCCTTTCCCGACTCCCTGCTAGAGCGGCAGGGACTGACCCCCGGCTATCTCCTCCGGCCCCCGGCCCCCCCCAAGCCCCAGCCCCGCCCTCTGGCACCTCCTCTCCTGCATCTCCACCTCGTGCCCTCTGGACCCCCAAATGGAGGCCCCCAGCTGTGTCCCCCAGTCTCTCAAACCCCGCTCCCTGACCCCCCCATACCCTGGCCCCCTCAGCCCGGCCGACCCCCAATGTCCCCCTCCGGCCGGGGGGCCCTCACCCCTAAGATCCCACACCTGGAGACCCCAGAAACGCCCGCAGGGCCTGGGACCTCCGCCCCTACTGTGGAGCCCTCTGAGCTCCTGTGCCCGGACCCCCGAAACCCCCAAACTCCCGGACTTCTGCCCCCCCCCACAGGCCCCAGTCCCCTCCCCCTCAGTCGAGGGGGACGTGGGGGGTGTCTCCAACCTTCCTCCGAAGTGTGCCCCCCGCCCCCCAGGTCCTTCTCCCCCACCCTGACCCCTCCCCACTTACAAAAGGAAACTCATCTCGTCGCGGGGCGCGGCAGCTGGGGGGGCCAGGAGGGAGGGCAACGGTGCCCCCGGACCCACACGCGCGCACGGACGGACTGACGGACAGACTGACGATCCCGGCCCGCCGCGCGCCCAGGAGCCGCCCACCCGAGCCCCCCACTCCGAAATGCGGAACTCGCGCAGCTCTCGCGAGAGGAAGCACCCCCTCCCCCCGCGTCCGCGTCCCGGCAGGAACGAGGAAGGGACGGGGAGCCCCGCCCGGCCCCCACAGGCCTCAGCCAATCAGCGGCTGAGGCCCAGCCCCCTCCCCCCCCCCCGGCCCCTGGGGGCTCTGCAGCACCTGCGTGGGCGGCGCGCAGGAGGGGGGGGCAAGGTCAAGGTCACGGCTGAGGGGCTCTCAGATGGGGGGGGCCGGGAGGCTGGGCGCTGGAGAGCGGCGGGGAGGGGGAGGACGGTCCCTCGGGCTCAGTTTCCTCCATTGTATAGTCGGGGAGCTCCGGGGTCACTTCTTGTCCATCATCCCACGCCCCAAGTCTCCTGCCCCCTCTCCCCCCTGCGCCTGTGGACCCAGGACGTTCCTGAGCCCTGTCCTGAAGGCCTCCCTCCGCACACACCTCGTGCTGTGAGGTTCCACATTCCAAGGTCCCTCCCACCCCTGACATCCCACATTCCAAGCCGCCTCCCAGCCCTGACATCCCACATTCCAAGTCCCCTCCCAGCCCTGACATCCCACGTTCCAAGCCCCCTCCCACCCCTGACATCCCACATTCCAAGCCCCCTCCCACCCCTGACATTCCACATTCCAAGCCGCCTCCCAGCCTTGACATCCCACCGTTCCGAGGGCATCTCCAGCCTTAACATCCTGGTCCTTATCCTAGGCCCCAAGGCATGCTCAGAGACCCTCACCTGGGGGCCTAAGTTATGCAAACCAGAAACTCAGATCCAAAGACTGATGTGAGGAGTTTTCTCACCCGTCCATCCTGAGCAGCCCATAGGTCTCATCTGAAAACCAGCCCCACGCTGATCAATCTGCGCTTGTCTACAGACACTTGCGGGGAGCGGGACACCCGCTTTTTCTGATTTCAGACAATTGAACCTGTTCCTTCTCCCCCTTCCAACCTGGAAATCTTTCTTACCTAATGTGGTATTGTTTCCTTTTAAGAATTGGCCTTATTTGATTGTTCTCAATGTACAGAAAAGTCTGCCTCCCCCTGGATTCGGGGTCCAGCCCTAAGCTGAGAAGATCTGGCCCCTGTTGACATGAATTGCTTAATGAATCGACATGTTCAGTCGTTTCATCTTTCACCCCCTACAACTCCAAGACCCCTCCCCACCTTGTGTGACCTCAGGGAAATGACCGACCTCTCAGTTCACCAGAAAGCTTTCAAAGACTAAGCTAAGAGGTGCCTCAGCCAATGGAATTCATTCTCCTCCCCCAAACTGAGTCCATGTCCCAGTTTTAGAGGTAAGCTCCCTCAGGGCCGCAACCAGTATTAATAAATGCTGATGGAGAGGTGAGGTCATGACTTGAAATGAGGTCTTCCCAACCTTACTCTCTCCTCCAGAGCCATATATTAGGACACCTGGAGATGGCCCGAGATGTTTAAGGAAGTTGTGGTTAAGTGACTTGCCCAGGGTCACAAGTGTCTGAGGCAAGATTTGAACTCAGGTCCTTGACTCCAGGGCCAGTGCTCTATCCACTGAGTCATCTAGCTGTCCCAAGTAAAGTTGGCTAGCCCTCTCTCCAATCACAACCAGCAGGGAAAAGAGCTTAGTGAAATAAAAGATAACAAGGAACATGTACACCAAGCACCCCGGATCTTTTGGTGTGCACACTCCCCCATCAATGCAGATCAGAACAAACCCCTCTAAGATTTAATTGATGGTCTGGAGAGCTGTTGTGTCTGAAAGGGGCCCGGGGAAAGTCTCGCTGCTTCTTAATCATCCCTTAACTAAAGAATGACTGAGTATTTCTGTCATGAGTAATTTTTCTTAGCCTGCCCACAGCTCAGTACGGTTTCGTATTTCCTGTCCTGAAAAAAAACTGACTCATGAATTAATTGGGCTGATGAACCCTCTCCTGCTGTCTGTGTCTGGGAGCTGTCTTTCCTGAGGCCCAGGGTGGCCTCCTACTTATCTCAGCAAAATGACTTGTGGGCATAGACTTGTGTCTATGCTAAGAGACCACAGGAAAGCTAATCTAGGGGCATTAATTGGTAATGAAGAAGCAAGGGCTGCCTCTAGCTCATGCCCTCTTCAAGAGAGAAGGATGGCTCGGGCAAACAACAGGACAAAAGGAAGGGGTGCCGAGGTGGGAGGCCCAGGACACAGAGACAGAAAGACAAAGAGATAGAGACAGAAAGAGAGAGAAAGAGAGAGAGACAGAGAGACACAGAGACAGAGAGAGACATAGAAACAAAGACAGAGACAGAGATAGAGACAGAAAGACAAAGAGATAGACACAGACAGATACAGAGACAGAGAGAGACAAAGATACAGAGACAGAAAGACACAGAGACAGTGACACACAGAGATAGAGACAGAGACAGAAAGACAGAAAGAGATGGGGCTTAGTTTAATGGAATTGGGAAGCCTGAATTTTGAGAAATGGGCCAGAAACTCGAGGCAGGAATAGGAAGCAAATGATGGTAACAGCCGACATTTATTTGATGGTGGTTAGAAATGTATAAGGCAGAGTAGTACCCTGGAGAGAGCAGGGATTTGGAGCCAAAGAATTGGGGGTCAATCCTGGCTTGGCCTTGTGCAGTGACCTTGATCGAGTCACTTACTTTCTGGGTGGTTGGACCAGATGCCTTCTCAAGTCCCTTCCAGCAGGATCCATTAGTATCTCTCTTTTTAAAATGAGAGTCATCAAATTCAGCCTCAGACACTTAACACTAGCTGTGTGACCCTGGGCAAGTCACTTAACCCTCATTGCCCCACCAAAACAAACAAAAAAACAAACAAACAACCCAAAAAACAAAAATAAAATGAGAGTCAATGGGGCATGACAGATTCCCGGCTTCCCTCTGAACTGGCCGTGTGACCCTGAGTGAGTTCCTTAACCTCTCAGTGTCTGTGTAATTGCTAAGAGTCAAAGTTAATGCATAAATAGCTGGTCTCCCATAATGATAAAGTGCATTATCCCGGTTTTGTTCCTCACAAAAATCCTGGTGGGTAGATTGTTCAAGAGTTATCCCCATTTCACAGAAGGGAAAACTGAGGCCCAGAAAAGACGATCTCTACAATCAAATACATAGTTGCCTTTTTTGGGCATTCGAGGCCCTTCATCATCTGCTACAACCTATCTTTCAGAACAACGACCCTTCAGTCTCCCAAGATGCCCTCAGTACTCTAGCCAAACTGGCTGGCTTGTTATTGCCCCCATAGGACATCCCATTTCTTACTTCCACTTCTCTGCCTAGACTTTCCCCAAAACTTGGAATGCTCTCCCTCCTAACCACCACATTTTGGAACTCCTAGTTCTCTTTAGGGTCCAGCTCAAAGGCCTTTCCTCATTCCCCCAGCTGTTGGTACTCCCATTTTACATTGATTTTTTTTTTTTTTTTTTGCGGTGAGGCAATTGGGGTTAAATGACTTGCCCAGGGTCACACAGCTACTAAGTGTTAAGTGTCTGAGGTCGGATTTGAACTCAGGTCCTCCTGAATCCAAGGCCAGTGCTCTATCCACTGTGCCACCTAGCTACCCCCCATTGATTTTGTATATCTCCAGTATTTACCTATATGGGCACCACTCCCCCAGTTTGGCGTCTATGTACCCCAGCACAGTCCCTTGGACGAGGGGAGGGGCTTCATTGATTGTCAATATGAGGGGCTGCCTCTTCGTCAGGTAGGTGACCTCAGGGTAAGTGCTACTTGGGCTAGCCACTGGTCCCATGCATTGATGGTGGCCTTGAACAGGCTGGACCCAGTGATGGGACAATGCTAGCCAGACTCCAGGAACCCTGGATGGGTGTTCTCTCTCCTGCTGGATTCTGAATCTGGTGCCTAGTAGGTGCTTATTAAGTGTGCACTGCCTGACCGTCTGAATCTCTACCATGTCAAGTCCCTGGGTGTTGTGTGTGTCCTCACAAACTTTCAAGGCTGAAGCAAAGTTGTTTTTCTCATGATCATAATTCATTTTACACATATATGGGGACTAAATAGCTCCTTTGGTCAAATTCAAATCGACAAATCTTTATTGCACTCCTGTTACCCAAAAGTCATATTACATGTACATTCAGGGGCTGTGTGCAGGACCCAGAACTCTCTGGTGGGGATGGGAAGTGGACTTGGGCTTTCATTGATAAATGGACCTCCCAGGTGAGGAAACTCCCTCTGCCAATGCAGGTAGGCACCTTCTCTGTACCTCCCAGTCTGGAGGTGCAAAAGCAACTTGCCAAAATGTCTCAGAGGTTGCTTTTCCTGCTGCCTCATTGTCATTAGATGACAAGGTCCTAGCTGTGGAGGGACCTCCAAGCCCATCCAGCCCCTCCTTCCTGCCCCTTCATTCTTAGAGGGAGAAAGGGAAGCTAAGAAAGGGGGCGAAGGCGGGACTAAAGCAGGCCCCCTTCCCCCAGGCCCACCAGGAGTCTTTCCCATCCCCATCCACCTCCCACTGAGAGCACAAGGGACCTCAGAGGTCAGAGAACTCATTGTACTGGGAGGGACAGGGAAACCGAGGCAAGGCCAGCCTGCGTGGGGAGAATTCACTCACCAGGTGCTTTGACTCCAGTTAGGACTTCTCCCACTGTCCCCACTGACAACTGCCTCCGGTATTATAAGTAAGTAGTTACTTAATAAATGCTTGTTGATTGAATGATTGATCTAGATAGGAGGAAAACAGTAGGCAACTCTAGACAGCCATATGAAAAGTTCCATAACCAGAACAGGTTTAAGTAACAGTTCTGGGCAACTGTAGGTGGCTGGTCACAGGGCAGGACACTATTAAGTTATTATTTGTTATTTATTTATTGTACTGATAATAAGTAGGGCAAGAATCCAGAGGAGGAGCAAAGAAAGTCACAGAAAGAGGCAGGGAGAGGAAGAAGGCCTTCGGCACCACATAACCTTGGCAAGTCTCTTCCCTTCCGGGCCTCAGCTGTCTCCCCTGTGAAATGGGCCCCCGGTCCCCTCCAGGCTTAGAGTGTTGGGTCCTGGGATGAGGAAGGAGCCGGGGCCTGGGGGTGGGGAGGAGCTGGAAGGCTCTGAAGGTGGGGGCTCGGATCTGCATGTCATATCTGCGGACCCAGGCTGCTTCCTTACCCTGTTGGCTGGAGATTGGGGGGGGCGGGGAAGGGAAGCTGAGATACTGAGAGCAATGCTTAAAAAAGATACCCACCTCTCCTCCTCTGCAGGCCTGCCCTGATGTTCAATTAAATCCATTTCACCTACAAAGAAGTGCATGGATTTGGAGGGTTGTTTTTGTGGGGGATTCACCACACGAATCACTTGCTGATCCCAGTGCATGATCATGACTCTTTGGGGATTCATCAGTTTTTATGGTCAATAAGCTAAAGAAAGGGAGCCCCCTCTCCCCACCCCCAGTCCTTATTCACGGCCGTGGTTTCCTTCCCACTTCCTGGCTGCTAACTTTTTTTTCTTCCTTTTCTTCTAGGTGTGACTCTAGCACAAAACCGGTTTCTTGGGGCTGGGGTGCACCCTGGTCTGTTTGAGATCTTTCAGAGCCCCTTTCTCACTCAGCCAAGGGCCAGGGTTCTATTTGTTTAAATGGAGCAGTGTGGTGGGCTGCGAGGCAGGGACCAAGCTTACATCTAGGCCTCCAGCCCTGCTCCCAACTCCTCCTCTTCCCTATCATCAATCAGCATTTCCACTGCACTTTTGGGTCGGAAGAGAATGTTCCACAGACGGTTTCACTTGATCCTCACCAACAATCCCAAGGGATTGGTGTGGTCACTGCAGCCAATGGCAGGCGCAGAGAGGGGGGCACCAGCAGCAGCAGCTCCAGTGACCCTGATGACAATATCTCTACAGTGCTTAAGGCTGGCAGATGTTTCATTTGACCTTCACAACTCTGGGGTGTAGATGCTGTTCTTATCCCCATTTTACAGGTGAGGAAACTGAGGCAGGCAGTGGTCAGGTGACTCACCCAGTGTCACAGGCTAACGAGCATGCCAGGCAGGATCTGAATTCATTCTCCTTTCCGACTACAGAACTATTGTGTTAGAAGTGGTTTATCAGGGGGCAGCTAGATGGTGCAGTGGTTAAAGCACCAGCCCTGGATTCAGGAGGACCTGAGTTCAAATCCAGCCTCAGACACTTGACACTTATTTAGCTGTGTGACCCTGGGCAAGCCACTTGACCCCCATTGCCTGCCAAAACCAAACCAAACCAAACCAACCAAACAAACAAACAAACAAAAAAAGAAGTGGTTTATCTGGTGGATGAATGGAATATCAAGGGGGGTTTGGGTGCAGAAAAATCCAGGAGGACTTCCTGGAGCAGATGGCATTTTATTTTGACTTTAAAGGATGTGTGGGCATTTGGGGGACGGAATTGGGAATGAGGAACAATGTGTGCAGCAACACAGGTGGGCACGTCCTGAGCCTGTACAGGGACTCTGAGACATTGGGTCAGCTGTAGCAGGGAGGGGGATGGGGTAAGGTGATGGTCAACCCTGACTTTAGAGGATTGGTGGCATGCCTATTCCCCCCTCTTCGCAAAGAGATGGGGCCCATGGGTGCAGACTAAGCTATACCCCACTAAGCATGGCCACTGTGTCCATTTGGTTTGCTTGGCTGTGCTTCTTTGTTTTGTTAGGTTAGGTTTGGGGAAGGGACTTTGGGAAGTGAGGAAAACATCAATTAAACATTTATTAAAAATGAAACAAAACAAAGAGAGAGAGGCTCTACAGTGTCCAATTGAGAAAGGCTATATCTTCCTTTGTTGAAAAGCCATTTCTTTAATTAGGATGCCACAGCTAGCAGCTGGTGGAGATGGGCTCAGCCAATGGAGAAGGGAGAGTCCTGTCCTCCAACAGCAGCTGAGGGCATCAGGTGACGAGAGACCCCTAACAACCCCTGGCACTAGATCTCTGGCTCTTCAGACTCTTTCCACCTCCTCCCCACCAGGTTTGGAAAAAGACTCCATCAGCTTTGCCTCCTGACACCCTGGAGGAGCGGGGGAGGGACCCAGGAGATCATTCAGTCTAAGTTGTTTATTGACAAATGGGAATGAGAATCTCTAGTACAGGGAGAGGGTCTCCACCTGCGGTCCGTGAACTTGTATTCTTCCTATTTTGATTGCTGCATTTCAGTATAATCTTTCCTTTGTAATCCTATGCATTTTGTTGTTTATGCATTTAAAAGCATGGCTCTGAGAAGGGATTCATGTATCCCCAGACTTCACTATGGGCCCAGGGGGTGGATGGCACCAAAAGGGTTCTGAAGCCCAGCTCCAGCGCTGACCTTGCAGAGCCTTTGTAAGGATGAGAGAAGCTCAAGGAGGAAACATGGCATAGACATCCGCTGTTCTGTTCAGCTGTTTTTACACAAGAGGAGAAACCGAGGTTCAGAAGAGATGAGAGAGTTACCCCTGGTCACAGCATTTGTATATGGCAGAAGGAGGATTTGAACCCAGGTATCCTTGACTCCAAGTCAGGCATGATGCCCACTATGCCTTAAGGATCCAGGAGTGGCCCAAGAATGGGAAGGGAAGGATTCGTTTTAGGAAGGGGCAACCAGGACCTTTGTGTGGCCTGAGCTTTTGTTCTGCAAGGATGGCCACAGGAGAAGCTTTGCAGGTGCACTGCCCCAGAAAACAGATTAATTTTCTTCCTTCCTTCCTTCCTTCCTTCCTTCCTCCCTCCTTCCCTCCCTCCTTTCTTTCTTTCTCTTTCTTTCTTTCTTTCTTTTTCTCTCTCTCTTTCTTTCTTTCTTTCTCTCTCTCTCTTTCTTTCTCTCTCTCTTTCTTTCTTTCTCTTTCTTTCTCTCTCTTTCTTTCTTTCTTTCTTTCTCTCTTTCTCTCTCTCTCTCTCTCTCTCTCTCTCTCTCTCTCTCTCTCTCTCTCTCTCTCTCTCTCTCTCTCTCTCTTCCTTTCTTTCTTTCTTTCTCCCTCTTCCTGGGCATAACCGTCAAACAGTCTGGGATGTCCAGGACAGCCTTCCTTGGTGTAGCAACCTCTTAGATTAAGCTCCTCCTTTAGGCTGCGCTGGCTCAGCTCATGAGCTGCCTTATTCACGATGCCTGGCTCACTGTACCCTGGAATCACAGAGCTGGAGTCTTAGAGTTGGAAGGGGCCTTAGCAGTCATCTAGCTTAATCCATGTACTAGAGGGCACAGTGGACAGAGTGCTGGATTCAGGAAGACATGAGTTCAAATCTTGTCTTAGATACTCCCTAGCCACATGACCCTGGACAAGTCACTTAACCTCTGCCACCTCGATGTCTTCATCTGTAAAATGGAGACAATAAGCACACCTACCTCCTTGGGTGACTGTGAGGATCGATTGAGATAATGTTGGTGAGGCACTCTGCAAACCTTAAAGGGCTGTATCAGTGTGGGCTTTTATTGCTGTACCTCCCACCCCCCAGAGCTCCCTGCTCTCACACACTCGACAATGGGCATCCAGCCAGTGCTCCGAAGCCTTCCCGTAGGGCAGAGCCGCTCCTGCCTTCAGCTGCCAATCCACTCTCGGATCCTTCTCATCAGGAGGGTCCCTGATCATGACAACAAAACTAACTCCCACTACTCTTCCTAGCTGGTGCTCTGGGGCCACACACAAAGACGACAGGCCCATCCTTGGAATACCTGAAGATGGTTGTCCCTCCTGCTTGAGTTTCCTCTGCCGCTCCTCATTCAATGACTCCAGATGGAAGCTGGGGCCCTTCCCACCGTCGCTGCCCTCTCTGCCGGCCGTTCAGCTTAGAATGACTCGCTCCCATTGGAACATAGCCTTCTAGAGGTGGCCTGACCAGGGCAGGTGCAGGGGGATTGTGGCCTCCTTATTCCTGGACGCAACGTCTCTCAGTGCAGCTCCAGAAGGCGTGTGCTTTCTTGGCTACCTGGATGGCCATCTTGACTGGATATCAAGCTTTCGATCCACTAACACCCTCAGATCTTTTTCAGACATGCTGCTACCTAACCATGTCCAAGGAGGAGCTAGGTAGTAGTATAGTGGATGGAGTACTGGACTTGGAATCCAGCCCCATATACTTACTGACCCTGTAACCCTGGCCAAGTCACTTAATCTTTCTAGGCCTCATTTTCCTCATCTGTAAAATGAGTGGGGTGGACTCGGTGGCCTTTGAGGTCCCTGGTCCCCCTTTAAATCTATGGTCTGATGAGCCATGCCTCTCACATCTGCTACTTGGGAAGCTGATCTTTTCAAACCCAACAGGAAGATATTATATTTCTCCCCATCTGATTTCATCACATTTAATTTGGTCCAAATGTTTGTAGAAATGAAGTGAATTGAATGACAATATCAAATGTTTACATAGGATTTTAAGATGTGTAAAGTATTTTACTAATCTCATTTCATTTGATCCTCACAACAACCCTAGGAGATAGGTTCCATTATTAACTTTATTTTATAGTTGAGGAAACTGAGACAGGCAGAGGTTAAGTGACTTGCTCAAGGTCACACAGCTAGGAAGTATCTGTGATAGGATTTGAACTCAGGTCTTCCTGACTGCAGGCCCAGTTGTCTACACACTGTGCTGTGTAACTATTATTGTTAAGAGGACGCTGAAAGAACAATAATTATGAAACAATGAGGAAATGAAGAATCCAGGGCTGAACCCAGGGATCAGCCAAACTGAAGAACAGGGAAGTCAAAGGACAATCCCAAGCCCCCTGGATTCTCTGTGCCTTAGCATGGACTCCCCCTTTCTTCTCCTTATTCTGAGTTTTTCCAGGAATTGGAGGTGAGTCCTACTTTATCACCCTATGCACCCAAAGAAACACCATGAGCACTTCTGTGCACCTTGCTGTCCCTCAGTGGAGCGTCCTATGAGGTAGAAGAGGGGAAGCCTTTTGAGCTCTATCAATCACATCCATGGGCCCCTGGTTAAGAACCCCTGATTTAGAGGGATCTGCACCGATTGAGCTCCTCGACGGCAGGGGCTGGGTTGTTTTTTGGTTTGGTTTGTTTTTGATCTTTCTATGTATCCCCATCACTTAGCAGAGTGCCTGCCTGCTTTGTTGCTGTTCAGTCATGTCCGACTTTTCAAGACACCGTTTAGGGTTTTCTTGGCAAAGACACTACAGTAGTTTACCATCTCCTTTTCCAGCTCATTTTCCAGATGTGGAAACTGAGGCAAACAGAATGAAGTGACTTGCCCAGGGTCACCCAGCTAGTGAGTGTCTGAAGCTGAATTTGAACTCAGGAAGACGAATTGTCCTGACTCTAGGCTCAGTGCCCTATCCACTGTACCACCTAGCTGCCTTCTTGGCCCATAATAAATGCTTAATAAATGTTAGATGATTTGATTTGATAGATAAGTGTGTCAGAAACTTCACATTATTGTTTCCACCAGTATGATTTCCAATGTATCCCGTCTATAGCTTGTTTGTGCAGTTTGAATGTTGCCCGCCCCCCCCCCCCATTAGATAGGGAACTTCTTGAGAAAGGGACTCTTTTTTTGCCTGTCCCCCCCCCAGCACTTAATATAGAGCCTGGTATACAGCAGGTGCTTAATTTGAGCTCAGAGCTGCTCTTCTTTCCCTTGTCACACAAGCTGTCTCCCTCACATTTCAGGGTAACATAGTGGAGCATGACTGTGTTTCCCATCCCTGGAGAACTTTGGGAGAGGTCCTGATGGAGTCAGTCAACCAGCATTTATTAGGCACCTTCTACTGTGCCAAGTTCTGGGGCTACAAAGAAAGGGGGAAAATCATTCCTGCTCTCAGGGAGCTCCCAGTCTAATCGGGGGAGACAACATGTAAAGAACTACGTGTACATAAGTTCCACACAAGATAAATCAGAGATCATCTCTTTGCAAGTTTCTGACACGGGGACTGATCCGGCTGAGTCAACCGTCATGGAGCCTCGACAATACATACGCCAGGCATCGTGCTCAACACCTGGAGTGCAAAGAAAGGAAGATGGTCCCTGCCCAGCCCACAGTCTGATGGGGAGAGACAATGTGACAGCCCAGTACAAATAAGATCCACAAAGGCTGATTCAGTGATGACCACAGAGGTGAAAGAAGACTGGGGAAGGCTGCGGCTTCCAGTCCACTTGTCAAAATGTTAAAGGATGATTGTATTCAGCTGCGGAGCGGATCTGCTGAGGAGTTCTTACTCTGGAGCTGTCCTCATGGTGTTTAAACAAGATGTCTTGGTAATTATTTCAGGATAATTGGGCTCCTTCATAATCCCATGCATTTGATTTTATACATTTCAAACCATCAACTCTGCGCAGGGGTGCCGAGGCTTCATTAGACCGGCTGCTAAAGGGCACCAATGAGGTTAACACCTCCAAGCTATTTTTTTTTTTCAACTCAGTCTCCTCTAACTGAGATTCTGAGAGCCTGGGATTCTGACCCACGCTACCTTTGGTTCCTAGTTTTTAATTTCATCTTAGTCTCGCCTTTCCTCCCCCCATCACTCTAGGGAAGGCAGCATGATGCCTTGGGCCAGAACCGGGACTTTGACTCAGGAGAACTGGAGGTAGATTCGGAGCTCATTGGACTGTGCTCTCCTCAAAGGCAGGGACCGACGTTTGCCTGTATGTGTATCTCCGGCACACTGTGTCTGGCACATAGAAGCCACTTACTGACTCATTAGAATTGAATCTGAGCCGTGGTACTTCCTAGTGGTGAACCTCAGTTTCTTCCTCTGTAAAGTGGGTGCAGTAATATTTAGACCATTTTCTCCAAGGCTGATTGTGCCCCCTGTGAAAGGGCTTCAAAATCTTCAAATGTTCGAGATACATGGGCCGCTATCATTATTTTTCTTCTGTTTGCGTCAATGACTTTGTGAATCATCTCATCCTTGGACCAGACGCCTGACGTCACTCCTTGTATTTCTTGCGGTCACTGGGCTCCCCCTTCTATCAAGGGAGGAGAGCAAATTCGGCTGCCCTCTGGGCTTGGCCCCATCCTCCCTGTCTACACCAGGGCTGGCTCAGTCAGGAGTTGGCTGCCCTCTGCTGGTTCCATATAGTCAATACAAGACTCTACCTACGGTGGTTATCACTCCCCATCTCCTAGGGCTGGTCTCTTTCTGCTCAGTGATCTATGCTTAATTTTATCATTTTTCCTGGTTTACAAGCTCCTCCTAGTCTGTGGTTCCTAGTGGTCCCTGTGTCAACCTTACGGACCAGAGTCACTAGAAGCTTGCTTGAAGCATTGCCAGTGGTCGATTTTGTCCACCTACAGCTTGACTTCAGGTCTCTTCAGAACTCTTAGGTGCTTCTTACCTGGATTGGGTGCTTGATCAATGGAAGGAGCAAGAGATTTGCAGTCAGTGGACCTGGGTTCAAATCCTGACTCATCACCCGAGCGATCTTGAATAATGAATCCAAGAGTATTTATTAAGCCCCTGTCATATGCTAGCAATTGGGAGGGGGGAGGGTACAAAGATGATGAATGAAATCATCCATACTCCCAAGGAGTTTACAGTCTGAGTTATTTGATCTCACTGGGCCTCAGTTTCCTCAAGTGTAAAATGAGAGCAATGAACTAGATGACCTCATAATTCTCTTCCCTCCCTTAATCTATGATCTTCTGATCTCTAATTCAGTATTTAGGTCTGCAATATGTCTGCATCAATCAAGCATCTTAGGCTTCTGTCTCCAACGTGTGTAATCAAGTATAAGCTCATTGAGGGCAGAAGCTGTTTTCATTTTTTCTCTCTTTGTGCCTAGAACAATGCCTGGCACACAGATGTCTCCTAATAAATTAACTTCACAGCGAGTTTAGGAACGGGGTTCCTTTAAAAGTCTTCCTTGGGGGAAACAGAGATGGAGCACTCCATCCTTCTCTTCTCCTCACCTCTCATTTTGGACCATTTCATTGAGAAAGCACTCTTGTCCATCATGATGTTGATGAAATGTCTTTATTTAGGGGGACTTCCCTTTTCTGAAATTAAGCAACTCTGTAAAAACCCAGGCCCCTGAGGAGCAAGAAGATGCCCTGTGAGTAGGCAAAGTAAAGAGGAAGTGGTTTGATTGGAGGAACACTAAAAGCAATGACTGTTTCCATACAGTAAATCTCCCCAATTACCCAGAATCCCCACTTCTATAGTCGTTCTTGTGGGCAAAGACATTCTATCTTTGGAAGATAAATGTTAAAAGGCCAACTTGTTACCTTTCAGGAATAGCACATTTGTCCTCTGGGCCTGACCCAGATCACTCTGTTACACAGGAGTTCCCAGAGTCTTAAACTATAGCTTGAGACCACACTGAGACTTTGGGGCCCCCCTGTATTGATAGAGTTGCCGCGGTCTAGAGGATGGAGAGTCGGTCTTGGAGTCTGAAAGATCGGGATCTGGCCTCAAGCATGTCCTGGCTGTGTGTCCCCAGCAATCACTTGACTCCTCTCCCCCCTACCCCCACCCAAACTCACCCACCCCTGCCCCAAATCTCTAGGTTGGAAAGCTTCAGAGAAGGTGCCGACTTGCATTGGTAGAAGGAGCCCCTTACACAGATGAAATCCCAGGTCCAACCAACCCCTCCCCTCCCCCAAGATGAAGTGAGTCAGCAGTTCCCTGGAGGAGGGGCATGAAACACAGGACAAGCACATTGGGCCAGAGTTGGGGGCAGGAGAGGTGGGAAGGGAAAATTTCCAGAACTGCATTGCTGCTGGTTCAATGGTTTCCTTGTCTTTGGTCTCTTAAATTTTGCAGAGCACCTTCCTCAAAATGACCATTTAAGGTAGATCAGTCAGTGGGTCAACAGACATTTCTTAAGCACTTACCATGTGGGCCAAGCATGGGTCCTGCACTGAGGTTCAGTGACTTGCCTAGGGTCACACAATTATAAGGGGGAGGCTCTATTCAAACCCAAGGTCCTGACTAAGCCTAGTGTTCTTTGCTCTGCTGACTCTCAGCATGGGCCAGGCCATGGGGGGGGGGGGCGGGGCAGTACCAAGAGGGCAACCAGAAGGCAAAGTTCAGAAGGGGAGAGGGGAGAGGGAGCCAACATTCTGACATCTTAGTAGGCCCCGAGGCAATCAAGACCAGATGGTGCAGGGCCTTGAATGGCATTTTTTTTTTTTTTTAGTGAGGCAATTGGGTTTAAGTGACTTGCCCAGGGTCACACAGCTAGTAAGTGTTAAGTGTCTGAGGCTGGATATGAACTCAGGTCCTCCTGAATCCAGGGCCGGTGCTCTATCCACTGCGCCACCTAGCTGCCTCCTTGAATGTCATTTCAAAGAACTTGGATGTTAGACTCCTGGGTGCTTGGCCATACTGTGAGGCCCTTCCCAGAGTTTGTGGGTGCTCTCCCTGCCCAGGCTCACAGAGGGAAGTGATAGCAGCAGGTCCACACACTTTGTTCAACATTTAAACCCAGAGAATGATGCTTTGAAATGGTCAACTTCCTTTGAAGACTTCACTCCACAGGAAGCTGATGGTGGAGAGGAAGAAATATGGGTCTGTTTCAACGGAACCACATGACATTTGCTGTCTGTTGTCACTTTCTTCCATAATAATTTTCGAAAGAGTTTAAATGAGGAGGTTGGGCCAGACAAACACCAGAGTCTCCTTCCAGCCCTGACGGGAAATGTCTTCACATCATTTTCAGCTCCGACATTGCATAGGCTAAGTTCTGAGGCTCCTCCCAGCTCTGATGCCCTGTGTTCTAAGTTCTAAGGCCTCTTCCAGCTCTGGAACTCTTCTGTTCTAACTTCTAAATGTCTACCCAGGGTTGACATCCCATGTTCTAAGTTCTTTTTTTTTTTTTTTTGATGAGGCAATTGGGGTTAAGTGACTTGCCCAGGGTCACACAGCTAGTAAGTGTTAAGTGTCTGAGGCCGGATTTGAACTCAGGTCCTCCTGAATCCAGGGCCAGTGCTCTATCCACTGTGCCACCTAGCTGCCCCCATCAACAAGTATTTCTTTTTTGTTTTTTGGTTTGTTTTTTGTTTTTTTTTGGTGAGGCAATTGGAGTTAAGTGACTTGCCCAAGGTCACACAGCTAGTTAGGTGTCAGGTGTCTGAGGCCAGATTTGAACTCAGGTCTTCCCGAATTCAGGGCCAGTGCTTTATCCACTTCACTACCTAGCAGCCCCCATGTTCTAAGTTCTAAGACCCTTCCAGCTCTGACACTCTATGTTCTAAGTTTCCACCCAGAGTCGACATTATATGTTCTATGGCTCCTTCTAGACTTATAGTGTTATGTGCTGATATCTCTGGTATTAAGTGTTTTTAAAAACATATTTTAAGGGCAGCGAGGTGGTGCAGAGGATAAAACACCGGCCCTGGATTCAGGAAGATCTGAGTTCAAATCTGGCCTTAGACACTTGATACTTACTAACTGTGTGACCCTGGGCAAGTCACTTAACCCTCATTGCCCTGCAAAAAAACCCCCAAAAAACAAACAAACAAACAAACAAACAAAACCCAAAACATATTTTTAAAAAATTGTGAACTTAGGGGCAGCTAGGTGGTGCAGAGGACAAAACACCAGCCCTGGATTCAGGAAGATCTGAGTTCAAATCTGGCCTTAGACACTTGATACTTACTAACTGTGTGACCCTGGGCAAGTCACTTAACCCTCATTGCCCTGCAAAAAAACCCCCAAAAAACAAACAAACAAACAAACAAACAAAACCCAAAACATATTTTTAAAAAATTGTGAACTTAGGGGCAGCTAGGTGGTGCAGAGGACAAAACACCAGCCCTGGATTCAGGAAGATCTGAGTTCAAATCTGGCCTTAGACACTTGATACTTACTAACTGTGTGACCCTGGGCAAGTCACTTAACCCTCATTGCCCTGCAAAAAACCCCCCCCAAAACAAAAAAACAAACAAACCCAAAACATATTTTTAAAAAATTGTGAACTTAGGGGCAACTAGGTGGCACAGTGGATAGAGCACTGGCCCTGGAGTCAGGAGGACCTGAGTTCAATTCTGGCCTCAGACACTTAACACTTACTACCTGTGTGACCCTGGGCAAGTCACAACCCCAATTGCCTCACACATGCAAAAAAATTGTGATCTTATCATTAAAACCCTCCCAAGGGTTCAATGTACAAAGGAGGCCACAGCAGAGGATTGGATATATAACCATAAATCTCTATTTCATTTTGCTTGTATCACCTGGCATCCTTTACCTCTGGTCAGAAGGTGGGTGGATGCTTCATTGTGAACCCCCTGGAGACATGGCCATTGCCTCAGTTGGTTCTTGAGCCTTTCTAAATTGCTTTTCTTTAAAATGTTTTTGTCATTGTGTAAATTACTTTCCTCGATTTCCTTTGCCTCAGTTCCTACTTCCCAGAACTCTCTGAAATCATCTCTTTGGTCATTTTTACATCTTATTACATTCATATGCCACAATTTGTTCGGTCACTGGGGGATGGGCAACCCCATGGTTTCCAGGTCTTCTTTTTCCTCTTAATCTTTTCTTCTGGATTAGAAAAATTGTTTTGCTTATGACCATTAGCAGAGTATGTGGAGGGGAGTAACATGTAAGAAAACTGGAAAGGTAGGAAGGAGCCAGAAGATTTTATAATTGGTCCTGGAAGTTTCATTGAAACATTTATTTAGTTCCCCAATTGAGAAATGGCCAAAGAATATGAACAGGCAGTCTTCAGATGAAGAAATCAAAGCTATCTATTGTCATATGAAAAAATGGCCTAAATCACTACTGATTAGAGAAATGTAAATTAAAACAACTCTGATGTACCAACTCACACACATCAGATTGGCTAATATGACAAAAAAGGAAAATAATAAATGTTGGAGAAGCTGCGGAAAAATTGGAACACTAATGCATTGTTGGTGGAGCTGTGAACTGATCCAACCATTCTGGAGAGCAATTGGGAACTATGCCCAAAGGGCTATGGGACTGTGCATACCCTTTGACCCAGCAATACCTCTAATAGGTCTATATCCGAAAGAGATCATAAAAAGGGAAAAGGGCCCACATATACAAAGATATTTATAGCTGATCTTTTTGTGATGGAAAAGAATTGGAAATTGAGGGGATCCCCATCAACTGGGGAATGGCTAAACAAGTTGTGGTATATGAATGTAATGGAATACTATTGTGCTGTAAGAAACGGTGAGCAGGTGGATTTCAGAAACACCTGGAAAGATTTACATGAACTGATGCTGAGTGAAATGAGCAGAACCAGGAGAACATTGTACATAGTATCAACAACATTGTGTGATGATCAACTGTGATAGACTTAACTCTTCAGTAATACAATAATCCAACATAATTCCAAAGAACTCATGATGGAAAATGTTCTCCACATCCAGAAAAAAGAACTGTGGAATCTAGATGTAGATTGAACCATACTGTTTCTCCCTTGTTTTTCTTTTTTGAGGTTTCCCCTTTTGTTCTGATTCTTCTTTCACAACATGACTAATGCAGAAATATATTTAATGTGATTTTACATGTATAACCTATATCAGATTGTTTGTTGTCTTGGGGAGTGGGGAGGGAAGGGAGGGAGGGAGGGAGAAAAATTTGGAACTAGAAATTGTACAAAAACAAATGTTGAAAACTATCTCTACATGTAAGTGGAAAATAATAAAACACTTTTATGATAAAAAAACAGAAACAGTTATTTAGGATTTCCAGAGGCAGAGCCAAGATGGCAGAAAGAAGCCAGGAAACCACCTGAACTCTCCCAAATTTCCCTCAGGAACAACATTAAATTAAGCCTCTCAATGGATTCTGGAGCTGCAAAACCTACAAGGAGATGGAGTGAAACAATCTCCTGGCTTAAGATAACCTAGAAGGTCTTCAGGAAAGGTCTTTTCCCCCTGGGTGAAAGGGGAGCCCAGCTCAGTGCAGAAGGTGTCTGGGCAAGCCAGCAAAAGACTCTTGGCCATAGCATGGATCAGCAACTCAGGACCCTTGGTCCTAGATCAGTAAGCTAGTGGCCCAGCAGGCCAGTTGTGAGACTCCCAGCCTTAATGCAGAAGGCAATCTGTCAGCTGCAGTATGTGCCACACAACATGCCCAACTAGGCTGGGTCACTGCAGTTCATTAAGCAAGTTTTAAGCAGCTGGGGCCTCAGAGCAGAAACCCAGTGACTAGGCCCCTGACCCCCAGCAAAACAAGCTTGGGACAGTACATGCTGTACCCCAAGAGCAGAACTCAACTTTAAAAGGCACAAAAGAGGGGAAGCCAGTGGATAGAGTACTGGCCCTGGAGTCAGGAGGACCTGAGTTCAAATCCAGTTTCAGACACTTGACACTTAGTAGCTGTGTGACCCTGGGCAAGTCACTTAACCCTAATTGCCTCACCAAAAAAAACCCGAAAACAACCCCCCCCAAAAAAAGGCATGAAAGAAGCTAAAATAGGAATAAGAAACAGAAAAGAACCCTTGCCATAGAAAATTACTATGGTGACAGGAAGCATCAAAACAAAATCTCAGAGGACAACAATGTCAAATGCCTACACGTGAAGTCTTTTTTTTTTTTTTTTTGGTGAGGCAATTGGGGTTAAGTGACTTGCCCAGGGTCACACAGCCAGTAAATGTTAAGTGTCTGAGGCCGGATTTGAACTCAGGTACTACTGACTCCAGGGCCGGTGCTCTATCCACTGCGCCATCTAGCTGCCCCCATGTGAAATCTTAAAGGGGAAGAGGAATTGTTGTGGGAATGTAGTTGGACCCCAAGAAACCTAACGGTCCCAACCCCCAAGGAATCCTTAAACTTTCCCAAGGAAAAGCAGCTCTGCCCCCCACCTCAGGAATGGGTATGACTGAGCTCAACCCTGGTACATGGATAAACAATAGCAAGGTCTGCAAGATGATATGCAGTATATGACTGGGTGCTGTATATCTTGTTGATGCCCCATTATTTTTTTTTTACACTTTTTTTTTTTTTTTGCAGGGCAATGGGGGTTGAGTGACTTTCCCAGGGTCACACAGCTAGTAAGTGTCAAGTGTCTGAGCCCACATTTGAACTCAAGTCCTCCTGAATCCAGGGCCGGTGCTTTATCCACTGTACCACCTAGCTGCCCCCCTGATGCCCCATTATTAACAAATCCCTTCCCAGTTGTTTGGCTCTTCTCAGAAGGTTTGGATTTCCCCACAGCTGCTTTATAATTCCCTCCCCTTTCTTTGTTTTGTAAACACACAAAAGACCAGGTCGTTTCTCACTCAAGGGGGACAGTTTTCCATAGTGATCTGTCCCCAGGCCATACATTCCTCTCTGATTCTTATTTATTTATTATTATTATTATTTTTTGCAGGGCAATGAGGGTTAAGCAACTTGCCCAAGGTCACACATCTAGTAAGTGTAAAATGTCTGAGGCCAGATTTGAACTCAGGTCCTCCTGAATCCAGGGCTGGTGCTTTATCCACTGTGCCATCTAGCTGCCCTATTCCTCTCTCCTAATAAATCTTTTTATTTTACAAGATTCCTGATGAGACTCCAATTCTTTGGGTGAGCTAGCCTCCTGATCCAGGTTGCAAGTCCCCCCAACAGAATTGGTCTCAAGACCAAAAAGCCCTCTTGGGAGAGCTCAAAAAGGATTTTATAAACCAAATAAGAGAGGTAGAAAAAATTGGGAAAAGAAATGAGAGTTATGCAAGAGAAAGTCAATAGCTTTGAAAAAGAAAATAATGTCTTAAAAATATAGTTGGACAAATGGAAAAGGAGGTGCAAAAGCTGACTGGGCAAAATAATTCCTTAAGAATCATAATTGGGCAGATGGAAGCTAAGGACTCAATGAGACAGCAGAAAGAAGTAAAACAGAATCAAAATAATATAAAAGTAGAAGAAAATGTAAAATACCTCTTCAGAAAAATAACAGACGTGGAAAATAGATGGCGGTGGGGTGGTGGGGGTGGAATTTAAGAATAATTGAACTAAGGACTCACATGTACAGAGATAATTATAGCAGCTCTCTTTGTGGTGGCAAAGAATTGGAAATTGAGGTAATGTCCATCAATAGGGAGATGGCTAAACAAATTGTGGTATATGAATGTAATGGAATATTATTGCACTGTAAGAAACGATGAGCAGGAGGAGTTCAGAGAAACCTGGAAGGACTTACATGAATTGATGCTGACTGAGATGAGCAGAACCAGGAGAACATTGTACACAGCAACATTGTGTGATGAACAGTGGGGATAGACTTGGCCCTTCTCAGCAGTGCAACAATCCAAAACAGTTTCAAAGAACTTGTGATAGAAAATATTCTCAACATCCAGAAAAAAGAACTGTGAATTATGAATGCAGATTGAATCATACTGTTTCTACTTTTGGACTGTTTTTTTTTTTCCCTTCTTGTTCGAGGTTTTTCCTTTGTGCTCTGGTTCTTCTTTCACAAGATGACTAATGTAGAAATAAGTTTGATGTGACTGTACATATACAACCTATATCAGACTGCTTTCTGTCTTGGGGAGGAGGGAGGGAAGGGGAGGGGGGAGAAAACCAATGTTGAAAACTATCCTTAGATGTAACATGTAACTGGAAAATAATAAAATTAAATTAAAAAAAAGAAAAAAAGAATAACTGAACTACCTGAGGACCATGATCAAAAAAAGAGCCTGGACTGCCCCAATGTCTTAGAACCAGGGGAAAAAACAGTCATTGAAAGAATCCACTGGTCAGTTCCTGAAAGAGACCCCAAAAGGAAAACTCCAGGATTATCATAGCCAAATTCCAGAATTACCATGTCAAGGAGAAAATACTGCAAGCATCCAGAAAGGAACAATTTAAATATCAAGGAGCCACAGTCAGTATCACACAGGATCTGGCAGCTTCAACATTAAAGGTACAAAGGACCTGAAATATCATATCCTGGAGGGCAAAAGATCTTGGATTACAACCAAGAATGTACTACCCAGCAAAATTAATCGTAATCTTTCAGGGGAAAAGATGGATATTCAATGAAATAGGAGACTTTAAAACTTTGCTAATGAAAAGCCCAGAACTGAACAGAAAATTCATTCTACAAATACAAGATACAAGAGAAGCACAAACAGGTAAAATGGGGGAAAAACATGTTATTCAATAAGGTTTAAATGTTTACATTCCCTACATGGGAAAGAAGATACTTGTAACCCTTGAGAACTGTATCTTTATTGGAACAGATAGGAGGAGTACACATACACAGAGGGTGTGGGTACAAGTTGGTGATATTAAAAAAATCTTTAGGGGTGAAAAAAAATTATACTAGGAGAAAAGGAAAGGGAAGGCAGAATGGAGTTAATAATATCACATAAAGAGGTGCAAAAGACCTATTACAATAGCAAGAAAGAAGGGAGGGGTGAGCATTGTTTCAAAGAGTCATCTGATTTGGCTCAAAGAGGTAATAACATACACTTGGTTGGTTTATCTTACCATACAGGGAAGTAAAAGGGGAAAGGGGAAAGAAAAGGGTGGGTGCTGATAGAAGGGAAGGTAAAACTAGTAGGTAAAAGGGGAAAGAAAAAGGGAGGTAGGGCTAATAGAAGGGAGGGTAGATTGAGGGAGGTAGTGGTCAGAAGCAAAACACTTGTGAGAAGGGACAAGGGGAAAGGAAAGAGAAAAGTATAAACAAAGAGGAGGGAAATAGGATGCAGGGAAATACACAGTTAGTAATCATAACTATGAATGTGAATGGTATGAACTCCCATAAAATAGAAGTGGATAGAATGGGTTAAAAAGCAGAATCCTATACTTTTTTTTTTTTTAACAAGAAACACATTTGAAGCAGAGAGATACACACAGACTAAAGGTAAAAGGCTGCAGCAGAATATATTATGCTTCAGTTAAAGTAAAAAAAATAACAAAAAACAACCAGGGATAGCAATCCTTATCTCAGACAAAGCAAAAGCATAAATAGACCTAATTGAAAGAGATAAGGAAGGAAAGTACCAGCTTGCTAAAAGGTATCATAGATAAAGAAGTAATATCAATATTAAACATATATGCACCAAGTGGTATAGCATCCAAATTCTTAGAGAAGTTAAGTGAGTTACAAGAGGAAATAGACAGCAAAATTATACTAATGGGGCATCTTAATCTCCTCCTCTCAGAACTAAATAAATCTAACCAAAAAATTAATAAGAAAAAAGTTAAGGAGGTGAATAGAATTTTAGAAAAATTAAATATGAAAGACCTCTGGAGAAAACTGAATGAGGATAGAAAGGGATATACCAGGGGCAGCTAGATGGCGCAGTGGATAAAGCACTGGCCCTGGATTCAGGAGTACCTGAGTTCAAATCCCGCCTCAGACACTTGACACTTACTAGCTGTGTGACCCTGGGCAAGTCACTTAACCCCAATTGCCTCACTAAACAAAACAAAACAACAACAACAAAAAAAAAAAAAAGAAAGGGATATACTGGGGCAGCTAGGTGGAGCAGTGGATAGAGTACTGACCCTGGATTCACGAGGACCTGAGTTCAAATCTGACCTCAGACACTTGACACTTACTAGCTGTGTGACCCTGGGCAAGTCACTTAACCCCAATTGCCTCACCAAAAAACCAAACCAAACCAAACCAAACCAAACCAAACCAAACCAAACCAAAACCCAAACCAGTACATCTAGAAAGGAATATACCTTTTTCTCAGTGGTACATGGGACCTACACAAAAATTGACCATGTATTAGGGCATAAAAATCTCAGTCAAATGGAAAAAGGCAGAAATAGTAAATGCATAATTTTCAAGTCATGGTGCAATAAAAATGATGTGTAATAAAGGGCCATGGAAAAAGAGACCAAAAATGAATTGGAAACGAAATAATCTCATCCTAAAGAATGAGTGGGTCAAACAACAAATCATAGAGACAATCAATAATTTCATCAAAGAGAATGACAACAATGAGATGGCATACCAAAACTTATGGGATACAGCCAAAGCAGTTCTTAGAGGAAAATTTATATCTCTAAATGCCTACATAAATAAAATAGAGAAAGAGGAGATCAATGAATTAATTGGGCATACAACTAACAAAGCTAGAAAAAGAACAAATTAAAAATCCCCAGTTAAATACCAAATTAGAAATTCTGAAAATTAAAGGAAAGATTAATAAAATTGAAAGTAAGAAAACTAGAATTAATAAATAAAACTGACAGCTGGTTCTATGAAAAAAAAAACAATAAAATAAGTAAACCTTTGGTTAATTTCATTTAAAAAAGAAAGAAGAAAACCAAATATCAAAAATGAAAAGGGTGAATTCACCACCAATGAAGAAGAAATTAAAGCAATAATTAGGAGCTATTTTGTCCAACTATATGCCAATAAATTTGACAATCTAAATGAAATGGGTGAATATTTACAAAAATATAAATTGTTCAGATTAACAGAAGAGTAAATAAAAGCCTTAAATAAGCCCATTTTAGAAAAAGAAATTGAACAAGCTATCAATGAACTCCCTAAGGAAAAAATCTCCAGGGCTAGATGGGTTTACAAGTGAATTCTACCAAACACATCAGGATCAATTCATTCCAACACTCTACAAACTATTTAGAAAAGCAGGTGAAGAAGGGATCCTACCAAATTCCTTTTATGAGACAAATGTGGTGCTGATACCTAAACTAGGAAGAGCAAAAAAAAAAAAAAAAAAGAGAGAAAGAAAATTATAGACCAATCTCCCTAATGAATTTTGATGCAAAAATTCTAAATAGAATATTAGCAAAGAGATTATAGCAATGTATCACCAGGATAGTACACTGTGACTAAGTGGGACTTATGCTAGGAATACAGGGCTGGTTCAATATTAGGAAAACTATTAACATAATTGACCACATCAATAACAAAACTAACCAAAATCATATCTCAATAGATGGCTAAACAAGTTGTATATGAATATAATGGAATACTAATGTTCTGTAAAAAATGATAAGCAGACATATTTCAGAAAAACCTGGAAAGACTTACATGAACTGATGCTGAGTGAAATGAGCAGAACCAGAACATTGTACACAGTATCAACAACATTGTGTGATGATCAACGGTGATAGGCTTAGCTCTTCTCAGCAATACAATAATCCAAGACAATGCCAAAAAAAAAACTCATGAAGGAACATGCTCTCCATATACAGAAAAAAGAACTACAGAGTATGAATGCAGATTGAAGCATACTATTTTCCCTTTTGTTGTTGCTTTTTTGCTGTTCCTGTTTCTTGTGTTTTTTTTCCCTTTTGTTCTAGCTCTTCTCTTATAACATGATGAATGTGGAAATATGTTTAACATGATTATAATGTATAACCTATATTAGATGGGAAGAGAGGGCAGGAGAAATATTTGGAATTCAAAATCTTACAAAAGTGAATGCTGAAAACTATCTTTACATGTAATTTGAAAAAATAAAGGTCTGGTAAAATGAAAAAAGAGAGAGAAACATTTGTTTAGTGTCTACTGTGTGTCAGAGAGGTTTTTGAACAGGTGCATGGAGTGACATGGTCGGATGTGGGGTCAAAGTCACAGAAACGAATCATGAAAGCTAATGGAAATCTCAGCTCAACCATTGCAGACCTCCCCATCTCACCCAAGGGGAAGCTCTCAGAAGTGTGTAGGGAAGAGCTGGCTTCCCTTACCCATCTGCAACTTCCAAAGTCTTTCCACGGGTCTGGCACTACAAGTATCTTCCCAAAGAAGAAGGCTTCACATCAATTCTGTTCTCTCACATGTGCTCAGTGTCATGTTGTACCCAGCATTAGCTTCATCCATTAGGAGTCACTCTCTGTTTCCATGTGCAGCCCATGCAAAATGCCTCAGGTTTGTTTGGAAGCCTGGTTATGCTCATTTTTGGAATGTTAGCCCTCCTTCATTTACAGCCCCTTCCAATTGTTCAAATAAATTTACCTTTCTAGGTTTCCCTTGAGTATTAGATTTGCATTTGAAAGTTTCTACTCAGCTCTGGTATTTTTACCAACCATGATTGGAAATTTTCTCTTCTATTAACAATTCATTTTTCCCCTATGGGATTATACTCAGCTCTGACTGGAAAGTTATTATTCTTGGTTACAATCCTACATCTTTTGCCTTTTGAAAGACCGTATTCCAAGACTTGTTCTTGTCAAAGTTGCTGGGTCTTATGTGATCCTGAATGGCTCTTGGCTACTTGAACTCTCTTTTTGCCTGCTTATGGTATTTTTTCCTTTAATTCGAAAGCTCTGGGTTTTTGACTATGACATTTCCAGGACTTTGGTTTGTTTTTCTTTTTTTTTTCCAAGAAGTAATCAGTGGATTATTTCTATATTCACTTTGCCCCCTGGTTCTAATTAATTGATTTGTGTAGTATTTATTTATAATTTCCTAAAATAGGATGTTCCCACTTTTTTAAAAAAGGTTTTCAGGGAGTCCAGAGATTCTTAAATTACTTCTCCTTCATCTGGGCTTTTTTTAGGTCAGTGTTTTTTGATAGTAGATACCTTACATTGCTTCTATTTTTTAATCTTCTATTTTCATTCTAATATTTCTTGCTGTCTCATGACAGGCAGGCAAGCAGCATACATTGATTAAGTGCCTGCTATGCACCACATACTATGGTACTAGAGTTATTGACTTCTGTTTAGTCTAGTCTAATTGTCCATGAGTTGGTTACTTGGGTAAGGTTGACCATTTTCTGTTCTAAGCTATTTATTCTCCTGTCAATCATTTCCTCCAGAGCTCTTATTTCATGTTTATTTCTTGCTTCGCTTCTTTGAGGTATTTACATGGTCCTTGTGGAAAATCCACTTTTCCCCTTAGGTGTCTGCTTTCCAGCTGTAGGAGTCTGTGTCTTCTGGTGTGGACTTTTCTCTTTAGTTACTGAAGTGGGGCTTTGTGTCAGTGCTGGGCTCCACACTTTCTGCACTGGGTGGGGGGGCATGTTTTAGACCCTGCTTGGTCTCAATCTGGGTCACCAGGCTTCCTTTGCTAAGTTCTACCTCCTGCATCTTCAGAGCCCTCTGTGTAACATCTGAGGCATCTGGGGACCTTGGGCCTGGGGGTGCCCCTGTCTGGGCACCCCCATGCCTCAGTGGTTATTGTCATTTCCAGTGGCTTCCATGGCCCCCCACCCTCTTTGGTTTTCTGAACCAGCTAGGGCTTTCTTAGTGGGTCCCTCTACTCTCACTGCCTCTGAATATAGAGCCAGACCGTCACTCCTTCATTCACCCAGGCATTATATGGCATCATCTACGGTTCCCTCTCAATCCTGACTGCCCTCCTCTTGATGCTATGCAGTTTATTGTTGACTTTTGAGGTGAGGAAATAAAATCCAAGTCATATGATTCCTTAGAAAACAGGCATAATGGGTCAATGGACTCGCCAGTCAGTCCAAAGACCCTGAATACAGAGTAAGGCAGATTTTATGTATTAAAAACAAATAAGGGGGGCAGCTAGGTGGAGCAGTGGATAAAGCACCGGCCCTGGATTCAGGAGAACCTGAGTTCAAATCCAGCCTCAGACACTTGACACTTACTAGCTGTGTGACTCTGGGCAAGTCACTTAACCCTCATTGCCCTGCAAGAAAACAAACAAACAAACAAAAACGAATAGGGGCAGCTAGGTGTCACGCTGTATAATAGATAGAGCACCAGCCCTGGAGTCAGGAGGATCTGAGTTCAAATCTGACCTCAGACACTTAATACTTACTAGTTGTGCGAATCTGGGCAAGTCACTTAACCCTGAATGCCTCACCAGAAATTTTTAAAAAATCAACTAAGGCCAATTAATTAAAAGAAAACAATAAACAGGATACAAACCAGGCTACAGTATTAGGTAATTTGGTTGCTAATTCAAGGAAAGATGGGTTTTCCATGTTGGGAGGGAGGAAGAATGGGAAGCTTTTCAAGTTGGGAGGGGGGAGAGTAGGTTTTTGAGGTCTTTCTTTTCCCAGAATTGAGAGATGCTGATTAATTACATCCACCTGCATTTATGAAACAATAGATGGCTTAAACCATCTAGTTTCCTATGGATGATAGGAAGAAAAACAATGAGATGGAGGATAATAAACATGGTAGCACAAGATGGAGTTGGTGTTTGTCAGATAGTGTCTGATTGGTTCTCTCAATTCCCACACCAAACCAATTGCATTTTGTAACTGACCCTCACTCTGTCTTGTCACCTTCATAAATATGGCCCCAGATCTCAGTGTACTTCTCCACCAGGGCAGCTAACAGCAAGTCTGTGACTTCCCTTCTTATGGATACTAAATTTTGCTTCATGGAACCTAAAATCTATTTGGCTTTTGGGGGTACCTCATAGTCCTTTTTTCTCAACTTGGGCTTGCAGTCTCCTATGACCTCCATATCTTTTTCATACTCTTTTTCAAACCCATGTAGCCTGTCTCATAAAGTGGTACAGTGGGAAGAACATTGGAGTTAGCCTCTGAGGACCTGGATTCAAATCCAGTCTTTGCTCCTTATTCCTTATTTATCCTTGGACAAGTCACTAGACTTTGATGAGACTCACTTTCTTTATTTGCAAAATGAGGGATTTAGGCATAGATAACCTCTGAGGGTGCTCCCAGCCTTAAATCTATGACTCTATGGGACTTTGCTGATGAATTGATCTGCTTTCCTCTTTAGTTAAGACATTTCTTATTTTTGTATTTCTTTAATTATTAGTGATTTAGAATTTTTTTCTTTTTTGTTTGTTTTTTTGCAAGGGGCAATGAGGATTAAGTGACTTGTCCAGGGTCACACAGCTAAGTAAGTGTCAAGTGTCTGAGATCAGATTTGAACTAAGGTCCTCCTGAATCCAGGGTCAGTGCTTTATCTTCTGAGCCACCAAACTGCCCCTGATTTAGAACATTTTTCATATGGTTCTTGACAATTTTGATTTCTTCCTTTGAAAATTGCCTGTTTATACTCTTTGACCATTGATTTCTTGGTAAATTTGGTAAATTAGAAACCTTCGATGTGAGAGCTTTATCAGAGAAACTTCTTGTAAAGATTTTTCCTCCCAATTTTAAATCCATTAGGTTTGAGCAAAAATTTTGTAATTTTATATCATCAAAATCATCCCTTTTATACTTGTGACCCTCTCTTTCACTTGTTTCCTCACAAACTTTCTTTGTCATCTTTCTGACCTGTTTGAGAAGACCAAGAGACAGACAAGAGTAGGAGAGAGTCAGGCAGAGGAAGAAATGGGTGAACAAAGCATTTATTAAGAGCTTACTGCATGCAAAGCCTGGTGCTGTGTGCTTCAGATACACAGAGAAACATCTAGCAGTCCCGGATCTCAAGGATCTCACAATCTAATGGGGGAGGTTCAGGCAGCACACAGCACAGGAAGAAGGGGAAAACAACTGAGCAAAAACAACTAACGTATTACCCATGTCTGACAGTGTATGTAATATTCTTCTCTTAGCAAAGGCGGGTGAGAGGTACATTTTCTTTACTCTTTTCTGAGGTCATGCTTGGCGGACCTCTCTGTGTTGTTTTAGAGAATGTCTGGTGAGGAAATCCCCTTTCTTAAGGCATATAGGCAACTTTTTGGCCAGGGTTAGCTGTCTGGAGACACATATTTATACAGACCCTCATTTATTTGGAACCAACAATTCAATCTAATAGAAAAGATGTTTCTTAAATCCCTTTTATGCTTGTGACTGCCTATTGTTACCTCGAGCCTGGTTCTGAAGTCTTTGCCAGTTATTTTCCTTTATGACATTATAGTCACTGTATGTATAAATTATTGCTCTGGCTCTGATCACTTCACTTTGTAATAGTTCCAAGTCCTACCAGGTTTCCCTGAATCATCCCTTTCATCATTTCTCAAAATACAATGATTCAGTCAGTTGGTCAACATGCTTACTAAGTGCTTACTATATATTCGAGCTATTGTTATAAGCAGAGGGACAAAGAAAAGGAAATCCACAGCCTGTGGAACTCAAATGCAAATAACTATGGATTTAAATGTATGTAAATGAAAGGTAATAATTTTGGAAGGGGGGAGCAGGACTGGAAAAAACGCTGTTCAGAAGGTGGGATTTGAACAGGGAAAGCAGGAGGTGGAGGCCAGAAGGGAGAGCATGCCCTAAAGATGGCAGAAGAATGCAGTGGGGTGCGGGAGGGAAAGCACCCGGATTGAAGAGGGGGTGGGGCAAAGTGTGAGAAGACTGGAAAGGGAGGAAAGGGAACAGGTCAGGAAGGGAGCCAGTGAGAGGGTTTCATAAACTGTCCTTTTTCTCCTTTTTTTCCATGTTATTTGTTTTTTTATTCTGAACTTGGACATGAACATAAAAAATATAAAAAAAAGAGTTTTTCCATATATGTTGTAGACCAGGAGGAGAAGATCATACATAAAGCTGTGAATCTCTCTTACCTGGAGTTTGCTTTCCTTTTCAAATATAAGATGAAGTCCGTAAGTAACTTTCAAAGCTGGCCTTACCTGTGACACTTCTGGATCACACTTGCCCCATTTGATCATTTGACAGGCACACAGTTTGTCTCCAGTTCTTTACCATGTACAACAAAAAGTGCTGCTATCAATATTTTTATAGAAGGATCCTTGGGTTCCTTTTTCCTTCTCTTTGGGATATTTGCTTAATTGTGCCACTGTTGGGTCAAAGCTGTTACTATGAATATATGGATCACCTGGATTTGATGGAGGTGCCTTCTTATCCAAAAGTATTTTTTAGTTTTTGTGTTTAGTAAGTCCAGGTTTCCAAATATTCATTTTGGGTGGGGGGTGGGGGGGTTGATCTGGGTTGGGGTTTTTTTTTTTTTTGGGTCGGGCAATGGGGGTTAAGTGACTTGCCCAGGGTCACACAGCTGGTAAGTGTCAAGCATCTGAGTCTGGATTTGAACTCAGGTCCTCCTGAATCCAGGGCCGGTGCTTTATCCACTGTGCCACCTAGCCGCCCCCCCAAAAGTATTTTTTATGAAACCCTGGATTAATAGGAACAAAATGTCCTTCAACTGAACTCCAAACCGAACCCAGATAGCTGGCAGATAAAAGCCCCTACCTAGTGATTTCTTTTCCCTCAGGATAGTGAGTCCCTGTGTTATGGTGACATCTGGGCGTCCTCATCCTAGCCGAACCCTTTTTTGGAATCCTGTAATCTTATCATGATGTCTCTGTTACAGTCATTCTTGTTATGGTATTTGCTTTTGGTTTGATCTGTAACTGACAACTTACTGTAACCCATGGATAAAGAAAACCTTATATACCCTCAGAAAGGGGGAGTCCCCGTGCTCCCTTCTTAGGAGGGGGGTCTCCACCATGATCATGGTTCTTTCTTCTTGGGACAAAATAAATTGTTATTATATTTTTCCTATCCATTCTCTGAGCTGGTTTCTGTGAGGTACCCACTTCTGGTAGGAGAGGAAGAAATAGCCTTCTCTGATCTGGGTGAAGAAATTGTAGAAGATATTATTGATGTCTCTGATCTGTTATTTATCTTGTAGGAGGATGGGTACAAAAACTATATTTTAATATTCAACAAGCACATGCACATTTTAGAGGCAGCATGGTAAAAGTGAATCTAGAGAGTGCTGGGTTTGAAGTCAGGAAGCCCTGAGTTCGAATTTTGACTCAGAAATTAGTGGCCATGTAACCTTGTTCTTTGGCTTTGGTGTCCTCATCCATAAAATGGGGATAATAATATTTCACACAATTGCTGTGAGTATCAAATGGGAAAATGGACTATCTTTGTAATTATATTTATGTGTTGTGATATAAGGCAGCTAGGTGGTACAGTGGATAGAGCGGCCGGACTTGGGAGTCAGAAAGACCTGAATTCAGATCTAGTCTCAGATCCTGTCTAGCTGTGTCACTTAACCCTGTTTGCCCCAGTTTCCTCATCTGTCAAATGAGCTGGAGAATTCTGAAAATGGCAAACCCTTCCAGGATCTTTGCAGAGAAAACCCCAAATGGGGCCACAAAGAGTGGGACGCGGCTGAACAACAACAAGAATCTTTGTAATTTTTATTAATGGATGGAAGCTAAGGTGTTAAATGGAGAGTGACTTAAACAAACCCCTCTGTCTCTGTCAGTTTTTTCAGTGGTTAAAATGGGGATCGTAATGGTAGTATCTATACCTCACAGTTGTTGGGGGATAACATGGGATATTTGTACAGGGCTTTGCAAATATTAAAGGGCCATAGAAATGCTACCTGTTTCAAAGAAGATCGGTGCCTCTGGGGTGAGGTCTTGCTGAGCCCTTTTCAGGGCTGACCTTTCACTGACCTTTGGTGTCTACCTGTCACTCAACTCTCACTGTAGCATGTCCAGTGGCTACACACCGTAAGCCTTCTGGGCAGACGGGCCGGACCAGGTTGAGGGTAACCGACAGGACTCAAACCTCTCGGTGAGTTAGGTTTTTACCTAAAGCAGAATGTGTGGATGAGAACAATTTGTGTGCTGTGGAGAGCTTAGAGCTTGGGCAGACATAGAAAATGCCAAGGCCATCCAGCCGTCCTGACTTTTCTCCTGCCTCTGGACTCCAGTGACTCTGGAAGACAGAGGGAGGCTGATGACTTTGCACAGCTCTGCTTCCCTTAACTCCAATTTAGAAAGGAGTCGAAACATCACCAGTGATGTCACTGGTCCTCTTCCAAATTGAAGGAAAATAACCCGCTATTGTTAATGTTATTACATCATGAGCCTTAAAGTGCCATGTAAATGTCAGCTCATGTTCCTGTTACTGGTTTGTTTTTTTCATTATTCAGTGACTTTTGCGGTGGGGAGGTATAGTATCAAACTGTTTTCCAGAATTTGGGGACCGTTTTTTAACTCCACAAGGCAGTACATAGGTGAGCCTGTGCTGGCAGCATAAGCTCTGATAGGTCCTACCAATCTCAGAGGGTTTTAAGTAATCATCCCAAGGATGATTTGGGTTCAAAACCCAGTATCCTTCAGTCAGTCAGTCCTTCAATAAGCATTGATTAAGTACCTACTATGTGCCTCGCACTGTACTGAGCTCACTGGGGATACAAAAAGCAGCAAAAGACAGTCCCTGCCCCCAGCAAGTTCACAATCTAATGGGGAGGCAATGAGCAAGCAAATACTTACAAACAAGCTATACACAGGATAAAAAGGTTATAATTAACGAAAGGAAGGCACTGGAATGCAGAGGGGCTGGGGCAGGCTTCTGCTCTCAGAGTAAGGGGTGACAAGGCTGGCATGTCTCTCCCAGTCCCTTCATGTGTAAAAAGAAGGGTTTGGACTGCTTCTGAGGCCTCCTCTCTATGCCCATCTTGTGTGCCGCCTTGGACAGGTCATCTCAGGGGGGTCGGGGCAGATGGTGTCTGGAGTCCTTTCCAGCTCGCCGATCTTCTCTGTCTGTCTCTTTCTTTCTTTCTGTGTATCTCTTTGTCTCTCTGTCTCTGTGTCTCTGTCTGTCTTTCTTTCTGTCTGTATCTCTTTGTCTCTCTGTCTCTGTCTCTATCTCTGTTTCTGTCTCCGTCTTTCTCTGTCTCTGTCTTTCTCTCTGTCTCTTTCTCTCTCTGTCTCTGTCTCTTTCTCTCTGTCTCTGTCTGTCTCTTTGTCTCTGTTTCTGTCTCGTCTTTCTCTGTCTCTGTCTCTGCCTCTCCGTCTCTGTCTTTCTCTCTGTCTGTCTCTTTGTCTCTACCTCTCCATCTCTGTCTCTCTGTCTCTGTCTGTCTCTGTCTTTCTCTCTCTGTCTCTGATTCTCTGTCTCTGTCTCTTTGTCTCTCTGTCTCTGTCTCTCCATCTCTGTCTTTCTCTCTGTCTCTGTCTTTGTCTCTTTGTCTCTGTCTCTCCGTCTGTGTCTCTTTGTCTCTCCGTCTCTGTCTCTGCCTCTCCGTCTCTGTCTTTCTCTCTGTCTGTCTCTTTGTCTCTGTTTCTGTCTCGTCTTTCTCTGTCTCTGTCTCTGCCTCTCCGTCTCTGTCTTTCTCTCTGTCTGTCTCTTTGTCTCTACCTCTCCATCTCTGTCTCTCTGTCTCTGTCTGTCTCTGTCTTTCTCTCTCTGTCTCTGATTCTCTGTCTCTGTCTCTTTGTCTCTCTGTCTCTGTCTCTCCATCTCTGTCTTTCTCTCTGTCTCTGTCTTTGTCTCTTTGTCTCTGTCTCTCCGTCTGTGTCTCTTTGTCTCTCCGTCTCTGTCTCTGCCTCTCCGTCTCTGTCTTTCTCTCTGTCTGTCTCTTTGTCTCTACCTCTCCATCTCTGTCTCTCTGTCTCTGTCTGTCTCTGTCTCTGTCTTTCTCTCTCTGTCTCTGATTCTCTGTCTCTGTCTCTTTGTCTCTCTGTTTCTGTCTTTGTCTCTCTGTCTCTGTCTCTTTGTCTCTCTGTCTCTGTCTCTGCCTCTCCGTCTCTGTCTTTTTCTCTGTCTCTGTCTCTTTGTCTCTCTGTCTCTGTCTTTGTCTCTCTGTCTCTGTCTCTTTGTCTCTCTGTCTCTGTCTCTCTGTCTCTGTCCGTCTCTGTCTCTTTGTCTCTCTGTCTCTGTCTCTGCCTCTCCGTCTCTGTCTTTCTGTTTCTGTCTCTTTGTCTCTCTGTCTCTGTCCGTCTCTGTCCCCCTCGCCCGTGACCTCGGTCATAAATGCCTCCGCCTCTCGGTGCCTCAGTTGGACTAGGTGACCTCAGCCCTCTACGGCTCACGGGCTGGCACGGAGAGCCACGGGCCGCAGAGGTTCTTGCAGTTCCCGGTCCACGACCCTGAAGGGGGGGTCCCAGTCCAGGGCGCTGCCCCCCCACCTCCTCCATCTCCTCTTCTTCTGACAGCTGTCAGGCTTACGCAACCTCGGCCCTCTCTTGCTTTCTCGCTTCTGGCCAATGAACGTTGGCCGGCCTTGTAGGGAGCGCCAGGCCACGCCCCCGCTCGGGCGTCGCCCAATGGCGGGGCCCGGTCGCCCCGACGCACGGCTCCTTCATTGAGACGGCGGCACCTCCGGGGGCCGTGACGTCACGCGCCGGCTTCACTGCGCGGGCCGGGAGCCGGGCGCCCCGCCCCCCCGCGCGGCCGGCGACTATAAAAGGCGGCCGGGGCGGCGCGATCCCCTTCTCGAGCCGGGCGAGGCGGCGGCGAGCGCGTGTCTCGGGCGCCTGCTCCTTTGTCCGACGGCCCGTCGGCCTCTCCGGGGGCGGCATGGCAGTCCCAGCAGCCCTCGCGGCCCCGCGGGCGGCGCGCCTCCTGCGGCCGGCGCTCAGCGCCTGCCGCCCGCTGCATGTCACGGCGGCCAGGTGAGCGGGGATCGGGCGCGAGGAGGTGACGGGCCGAGGTCCGAGGCGCGGCCGGAGCCGGAGGAGAAGGGAAGGGAAGCGGGGCGGGCTCGGGGTTCAGTGGCCGGCTGGACGGACCCGGGGAGGGGGGCGGGGCTGGCTGGGGGCCGGAGGGGGAGGGGAGAGCAGCTGCACCTGCTAGGAACCCCTCCCCCCTCGCGGGTGGGGTGGCTCCCTGGTCTACGCCACCCCCCCCCCAGCACCCTAGGTCAGAGGCGCTGGCCCGGCCGGGGGGGGCGAGCCCTGGAGTGGGGGTGGGGGAGGTGATGTGGCTTGGAGGATCCCCGAGGCCGGGTGGTGGGGGGAGGGCAGGCAGCGCAGGCTTGGGCTTTGGGGTGGCCTTGGCGGGAGAATCTCGGGGTTGGGCGGGGCGGAGACTTCCCCGGTGGCGCCAATTCTGACCCTTTTGGGTGCTTGGGGAGAGGGGGCAAAGAGGAGGGGATGGGGTAGATAGGATGCACTGGAAGTAGGAGAAGCCCTGAAGCCTGGCACTGGAAACGCCCCCCCCCCTCATTTTTACCGAGGAGGAAACTGAGGTTAAAGGAGGGGCAGTGACTTTACCAAGGTCTCTGGAGAGCTTAGAGGAGGCGCCGCAGCAGCAGAGCCAGGACTGGGGGCCCCTGCTCCGAAGAGCAGCATTGGAGCTCCCCTCTCCCGCCCCCCAAGACCGCCTCCCAGCTCCACCCCTAACTTATCTGATTGTACCATCCGTGGGGGGTCCTGGGCTGGCTCGGGAGCCGGCAGGAGCTTGGCTTCCTTCGTATGGCGCCGTGCCCGGCAGCATCGTTGGTGTCTGTCTCACCGACGTCCAGGGCATGCATGCTTTGGGCGCCCGAAGCGGCCCCGGCCCGCCAAGAAAGGGGCCGAAGACAGTCCTGGCCTCAAGGACCTCGCTGTCTCATGCGGGAGCCACCAGCCCGCAGATCGTGCCAAGCTCGCCGGGGACAGGATACACAGGATACGCGGGAAACACAGAAGGCGAGGAGAGAAGGCTTGGTGGTGGGGTTTTATCTGGGACTTTGAGGAAGCCAGGCCCTCATTTCAGGAGGGGAAGGACAGGAAGGATGGGACCTGCCCAGAGTTACACAGAGGTAGTAAAGATCAGAATTACACATCGCGATGACAGTGCACAATTAAGTTCTATGGTGCTTTAAAAAGCACTTGACATTCTTTGCATGGAAAGGGTTTGGTGGCAGGACCTGGGTTCAAATTTTGGCTCTTGTTGACTTTTGGTTGGGTGACACACTGGGAGTCAGGAAGACCTGAGTTCAAATTCTGGCTCAGACATTTACTTCGCTGTGTGACCCTGGGCAAGTAAGTCCCATAACCCCTATTTGCCCTCAGTTTCCTCTTCTGTAAAAATGAGCTGGAGAAGGAAATAAATGGTAAACCACTGCAGTATTTTTTTTTCCCAAGAAAACCCCAAAATGGGGTCTTGAAGAGTCAAACACAACTAAACTACTACAAAATAAGTCACCTTGGGGATTGGCACTTTTTCTGTCTTGTCTAAATCACTAGATAGCACTGTGCTTTTTACCTGATGATCCGCTTGAATAACCCTCCCTGGACTTAGTTACCCTAATCTGTAAAAAGAGGGAAAGCTGGGAGGAACCTTCCCCCCAGCTCTTTATTTATCCCACTTTGACCTAAGTGGAAACAAAGGCCCACAAAGTCCCAGTGTTGTGGGCCCTAGAGCAGCTCCAGACTCCAGAATTCCTGACTTCAAAGCTCAGCATTTGTGTCCATCACTGACTTTATTATAAGTTCTTCCTATGTAGGAATAGCGTTCAGATAACATACAGTGCCATTGGGATGGACAAATACTACCAGCCCCAATCCTGGGAGCTGATGATATTTTCCTGGGGAAGACAACTAGCTGAGACATTCATATATGCCAAGCAAATCTAAAAAGGGAGGTCTGGCTCTGGGTGAAGGAATGATGTTATAGGTAATTGGTGAACAATTGCTTAATGTATACTTGGGCCCCTCTTGTTTGAGGTCGTGGGGGTACGTGCCGCTCCTGCTCCCTGTAGTTCTGGCCAGAGAATCTTGGGTCCCTGGTAGCAAGAGGGTTGGAGCCTTTAGGGATGAGATGAGGTGTAGACAAGAATAATGGAGAATGATGGCCCTTGGAAGGGAATGTGGAAAGGAATATAAGGAACAGTGTGGGGGGGGACTTGATCACCTCCAAAAAATCCAGTTTGTTAGCTCAGAAGCAGACTCTTCATTCGATAAAGTTTTTAAAAAGGGTAAAAAAAAAAGGGTGGGCTATGCTTGGAGGGGAGAAACAGCTTCTTGGGTAAAAGGAACAAAGGAAGAAGGGCTCTGGGCTGTTCACCACCATCCCCCCCTTTGCCAGTTTTTTCTGCCCTCACTGGCTCACCCAGTGACTATAGAGGCTGCTTCCCGGCTGATGAAATCCCAGTGTTTACTTGCAAGCTGACAATGAATGGATGTCTGGAGTTCTGCAAGGCTGCCCCTCTTTGCCACTAGATGGGGAAAATATGTGTTAACAGTGGTGAGACTTCAGGCATTGCATCCAGGAGACAAATGCAGGATTCTCTGCCTTAGTATGGACTTTAGGCTCTGCCTGATTTGTCCCCTCACCTCACCTCCTCCTCTTATTTTTCTGCTGGTGGGTCATTGTTCAGTTCTAAATAGATACTCTGTAATTTTAGAGACAAAAAAAAAAATGTAATTACAGCTTGCCATTTAAACAGTTTAGTTTGATAAAGTGATTTCTTTAGTTACAGGATTTCACTTAATCGTCACACCTTGTGAGGTAGTTTTTAAGTACAAGAACTTTCCCTGTCTTGTAATTTCAGAGATAAGTCTTAGAGAATTGCTGACAGAGAGGGAGAAGTGTGCGTGCCTCTGTGTGTGTGTGTGTGTGTGTGTGTGTGTGTGTGTGTGTGTGAAGTAGAAAGTGATTTATATCTTTGGTCATTTAACCTAATTTTCAGAAGGATTTCCATTCTGGTCTTCCAACTCTAGTCTGGATCATAATATCCACTTTACAGATAAGGAAACTACGCTAGAAGTGAAACTCTACACAGCTGAGAAGTATCCAGTGGTATTTGCTCTGAATTGTCCTCAATCCTTCCTGCTCAATTCCTAATACAGTTAGACCCTTTCTGAGTAGTTTGACCACCTGACCATTATTGGCTAGAGCATTCATTCTATATTTCATAGGGAAGGGAATGTTTCTTGGTCTTTCCATTTTCAAACCTCAGATTCCCAATCATTAATAAAAACTTAACAAAAATCAAGCTCCTGAAAAAATTGACCTTTTAAAAAATTAAAAAAATTAAACATTCTTTTAGCCAATGAAAATCATTTTTTCTTTGTCTCACCTGTATAATGTTCTCTTGGTTCTGCTCACTTCACTCTACATCAGGTCATGCAAGTCTTCATAGGTTTCTTTGAAAACACCCCCCACCCCCTGCATCATTTCCTACAGTGCAATTCATAGTAGTTCCATAACCTGGTCAGCTGCTCCCCAGTTGATAGGCACCCCCTCGGATTCCAGTTCTTTGCCAGTTTAACATATTTGTATTCTGTATTTTGTGGTTTAAACCATGATTAGTGTAGCAGTACTTAATTAATCCTTGTTAACTTGACTTTTAACTGTTTGTTTTTGTTTTTGTTTTTGCTTCGTAAGCAGTGCCTAACAGCATTTTAACTAACAAACAAAAAACCTGCTAAACAGACCTTGAACCTGCTGGTCTAGGCCAGATTTAGGCTTAGCCCACAATGCCCGTGGGGGAGATTTCAGCTCCAGGTCATGTGGCACTGTCACCATGGGCCTCATGAGGTGGCTGTGGTACTGAGCAGAGCTGGCATCTATGCTGATAAAATCTTACCTGTTTTTACAACAAGCACCTGCCCAAGCAGTTGCCAGGGCCAGTCTCCGAATGAATTCCTTCCTTGGATGATGGCTGGGTGGGGCTGGATCGGAGGAGCTACCCTGCATGCCCAGAAGCTGGCATTGGTGGTGACTGGACCCCCCTTTTCCACAGGGGGTTGCCTCCCCTCCATGATAGCTGCAGGCACAGGGCTGGGAAGTGCTCTGGCTTGGGATCTGAGGAGAGGTCGTGGCTAAGGGTGGCCGAAATGGTCTGCATGCTTCCTTCAGCCCTAAAGGTGCCTCCCACATCTCTCCTTTCACGTCTTCTCGGTTGCCACGCTCTGTGGTTTTTACCTCCCCAGACAGCTGCCACCTCACCCACTTCCTGACTATGGCCACGGCCTGCAGTACTTGAATACTATGTAGCATCCTGGTACTCTATTTAAGGGCACCTGAGAGTGTGTGGGGGTGAGCCGGCCCTCCATGCCATCCTGAAGGAGATATGGAAGGGACCCAGGGATGTTTACCTTGGATAAAGTGAAGGCTGAGAGGGAGCCATCATTGCCTTCCTGTATCTGAGAGGCTGTCTAATTAGCACTGGGGTATTTGCTATGCTCTGCTTGGCATCAGAAGGCAGAACTTGGGCTCCGTGGAAATCTGGGACCTGGGACCCAAGTAAGTCATCTGTGGGTGTCAGTCCAGTGTTCTTTTCAGGGTGCCAGGCACTTAAATCCATCTCTATGCTGAACTTGACTCAGCACCAATAACTTCTATGGATGAAATCCCTGTGCTATACTCTGGCCATTCCAATGCAGAATGAGCAGCCATCCCTGCCCCTCAAGGTGGCTTCCATTCTGGGAGTTACAGCTTGTAAACAGAATCAGAAGGGTTCGAGGAGAGAGATCACTAACCCCCAGGGCAATCAGGACAGGCTCCCTGGAGGAGGTGGCTTCTTAGAAAGGAACCGTTGGACTGTGAGAGGAGAGAGCAGGAATGCCAAGTTTGGAGCAAAAAGCTGGCCAGCCTGGGCTGGAACAGAGAAGTGTTGGGGGACAATTCAATGTGAAATGAGTGGAGAGAAGGGGGACTGCCTACAGCTGAAGGAGGTTGTTGTGGTTCCGCTTGGACCAGGCTAGGACGAGGGAATGGTCACTAAGTCCTTGAGCCCCCAAGGGACAGGAATGGCATAGGGTGGTGACACAGCACTGGGGGAGTTATTTATGCTGCTGATAAAATCCTCTATCCTTTAGAATTGACCTGATTGGGTGCAGTGCAGTCAGAAAGTCCTGAGGTCAAGAATCTAGCCTCACACACTAACTAGCTGTGGGAGCCCTGGACAAGTCACTGCTGTTTGCCTCAGTTTCCCTAAGTGTAAGAATGAGGATTCCGATGGCACCCACCTCACAGGGTTGTTGGGAGGATTCAGTGCTCAAACCTTAAAGTCCTATACAAATACCGGCTACTAAAATGTTGTTTTTCTGAGATCTTAAAGCTGGAATCCTTTCAAAGACCCGCTTTGAGCGTGGCCCTCCATGGCCAGGAGCCAGGTCTAGTCCTTCTGCTCATGCCTAAGTTAGCCACGTTTGTGAGGCTGCTCCCAGGAGTTGGGGCTTTGCTTTTGGTCCTACTTTGCTGTCAGATGGGGACGTTCCACGAAGCCTGTGGTTCCTGGTGTGCTGTGGACACTCAGCAAAGTCTCGCTGTGGCCTGTTTTCCTGTTGGAATAGCATGGGATGCTGGCTCTCCTCTGTTGCTGCTGGCTTACTTAGCACCCCTGGGGCGCGGTGTCCTGCCAGGGAACACTGTAGCCCTCTTCCTTATCTGCTCCACCGACTTGCTGCTTTTGATCACTAGCAAATGGCCTGCAGCCCTCTTGGACCCCGCTCCTGGGAACGCTTTGCCGTCGGAAGGTCCCCAGCAGGTTTTGTTAGGCACTCCCAGCAGTCCTGGAAAGCTGGGGGTGCTTGTAGAGAGACGCTGATGGTGTGGAACAGCACAGGTGCCTGGGCGGGGTTCATGGCTTGGGGCTGCTTGTAAGTCATCTTTAGTGAATGGCTCCTGACCTTTCCTCCTCGCTGATGAGTCACTGCTTGAATGGAAAGTTTTCAAAGCAAGATTTTATGAACATCATAAGGTCTTAAAGGGCTACGGATATTCCCTCTTTTTTCCTTTTAAGGTCTCCTGTGGCGACAGCCATTTTACCTCTTCCTTGTCAGAAATGGGCCTGGTGAAGTCAGGTGGCCGTTAACAGTTTACTGATAAACACATTGTTTCTCAGCATCTTTCAGAGCTGTGGGTGAAGGAGAAGAGAGGTTAGATAATACAGTAGAATGAGGCTCTTCCCTAAAGGTCCAGTGATTCTATAATTGGTTCCCTGAGATCTTTGGTTGCCATACTGGTCTGGGCTTTTCTGGTTGTGGTCATTTCTTTTGAGCAAATAGAATTCACTAAGGAGTTGGGGAAACAACTAAGAACCTCCCTGAGAAAGCCAATGATACCAGTATGATCAAATCTATTCTAATTACTCACATAGTGTGTTAAGTTTGCCAAGGGCTTTAACCGTGTGATCTCATTTGAGCCTCACAACAGACCTGTGAGATGTGCTATTATTTGGTTTGGCGGTGGTTGTCTGTTCTCAAAAAGGACCAAGATGACATTGCTGTGTTAGAGTCAAGTTACAGTGTATCCAACTGTGGCAGATGAGACCAACTCGGACGAGCTCGGAATGCTCTACCACAGGTCAGGCACAAATAGTCCGTGTGACCATGGTGGGGAATTCTCTAAATTTGTGCATCTTGAGTTTCTTTGGAGCTTTTTCAATTCTGCTTCACTCATAGAACTCAGGGCCTTCTCTGATGAGAGCCCGTCATGCTGGGCGCTCCTGTGCCAGTGTTTCCCATGTCATAAGATTCCAAAGTTCTTCAGAGAGACCTTGAATTCAAATGTCCTTGTACCAACATGTGAGTGCTTGCCCTGTATAAGTTCTCTGTAAAATCGTGTTTTAGGCAAGCGGACATTTGGCATTCAAACGGTGTGGCCAGCCCATGAATGCTTGTCAGTTGAATTCAAGAGAGGACCACAGTGTGTGAAATGTTCCTTATCCTGCCAGATGATCTTCAGAATCTTCCCAAGACAATTCAAATTAATGTTTTGTAGGTAGCTTAAGAAAGAAGGGGCAGGGGGCAGCTGGGTGGTACAGTGGATGGAGAACTGGCCCTGGATTCGGGAGGACCTGAGTTCAGATCCGGCCTCAGACACTTAACACTTGCTGGCTGTGTGACCCTGGGCAAGTCACTTAACCCCAATTGCCTCACTAAAAAAAAAAAGAAAGAAAGAAAGAAGGGGCAGCTAGCAGATGGTTCAGTGGGGTAGAGTGCTGAGCCTGGAGTCAGGAAGACACCTTCCTCTTCCTGAGTTCAAATCCAGACAAATCAGACACTTCCCAGCTGTGTGACCTTGGGCAAGTCACTTAACCTGTTTGCCTCAGTTTCCTGTAAAATGAGCTGTGGAGAAGGTAATGGCAAAACACTTTGGGATCTTTGCCAAGAAAACTCCAAATGGGGACCCGACTGAAGGGCATTTATCAAGGCATATAAAGGTAAAATTTACTACATACCTGCTATGTGCCAGAACTGTGCTAAGAGCTTTAGAATGTTTCTGAACTCTAGAATTTCTTTCCTTTCATATCGAATGGCTGTCCTGAGGAGATTCCCACAGAAGCCCAGCCCCATGTAAGCCCCGCTGCTCCTCCCACTCAGTCGGCAGCTTTAATTCCTTTGGGACCTGCTGCTCCTGTCTGCATAGTTGTTTCCCCATCATTCCATTCCCTGGTCCAAGTGGGATGACAGGTGCTGCTTGCCAAACAAAGCCCCTTTTACTTGGACTAGAAGCTGAGCATCCCGAGATGGAAGATCTGAAGTCGAGGTATAAATAAACCAAGAGGCTCCAAAAGGCAGCTGTGACCTGGCTCCCTTTCTAGTACGCTTTCCTAGGTCGCTGCCGGGGACCGGTCTTTTATTAATAGAGATATGTTTGTACAGCACAGCCAGAATGTGGAGGGCCCCAGGAACACACCAATGACGGATGACCTGGAATCACTGACGGGCCCATCCCTGCTGCTGGAAGTGTTTTATAGCTGGGGCTTGCTCCTTCCCCCACAGTGGTCAGTCAAATGCAGCCTGGCCTGGAGTAGGCTGAGTTACAGATTGTTCTCCTACTCCCCTCCCTCCCCCAGTCTTCCAGTGATGAGGGCGTGGGGCTGGCCCCGCAGTTCTGTCGCAGGCTTCTGCCCCATCCCCGAGCCCTTTTCTGTCAGGGTGAGGTGTCATCCCTTAGTGGAGAGGTGTTAGATAAGCTGGGGAGAGGAATGACTGGATTCTCTCTGGTAGCTTGATTCAGGCTTAGCTGTTAAGGACAGGGCACGCTAATTATAGGTTGTAGATGCTTACACATCTCTTTTAGTTAATATTTAGCTTCAGAGTAAAATCGGACAAATGACAGTGTAGGAGAACCTTGGAGAAATACAAACCATAAACAACTTGAAAGGCTCTCTGATCTTGGTAGGAGTACTCTCTTCTGTGTGCCCATCCACACCTTATCCTGCTGGAATTTTAGCCTTACCAAGCCAGAAACCTTTCAATTTATTGAGGGAGGGCGGGAGAGAGAGCATTTTAAGTAGGGGCACTGGTCCCAGAAAGCCTCACAGATTATAAGTTGTTGTTTGTCCTTCGTTCTCAAAGAGGACCGTGACATCAGATGACTTCCACTGACTTGGATTTAAGTGAGGGATGGCTGTGCAAGGTCACCAGCCTCCCTCTCTCCAGAGACATCTGAATCCATTGCCAAGATATATATCGGGACAACTGGAGATGGCCCCGTAGGTTTAAGGCAATCGTCCAGGGTCACACAGCTAGTGAGTGTCTGAGGCGGGATTTGAACTCAGGTCCTCCCACTTCAGGGCCAGTGCTCTATCTAGTGTGCCACCTAGCTGCCCCTGCAGATTATAAGTTATAAACAATGCATGGCTAGGTCCAGAGATGCAAGTCAAGATTGGTTTTGCACAGGGAAATGTAGTCTTTGAGAGGGGGAAGGTACCGGTGCCAAGTTCAAATAGAAGCGGGCCACTAAACCCTAGGTAAGGATCCTGTGGGCAGGGATGAATAGTGAGTGACTCAGAAGACTGGTGTTCACATTCTGTTCTGTTGGATTTTTATTTGTCTGGTGAAATGTTCCCCAGTTCCCATTTGAGCCCATTACAGCCCACTTGGAGTATGGTGGGCCCCGCATTTGCTACTTCTGCTGTAAGGGTCTGAGAGGAGATTATGTGGGTCAGTATTTCTAGAGACCAGTGCCAGGACTGACCACTCAGCTCCCCACCGACCATTTGTGGGAAGAGGAGTGGGCCAAGGACAGGGAAGAGGCAGCTTTTTTGTGACTTGGTGGGCTTTTAGAGGGACCTTTTGTCAAAGTTTGGCAGATGGGTATTTGGCAATCACTAATGTAAACCCCTCTGAGATTCAGGTTTGAAGTGGCAGCCACCGTCACCCTTAGGTAGTAACACAGAGTCTTTGCTGTTCTCCCAGCCATAGGTGCCCCTTCGCGCCCCTCTCCTCCTCCTGAGGCTCTGCTGGCTGCCCTTCCTCACACTCCTCCTTGGCTCTCTGTGCCCCCCGCTCCCCAGAATCAGCTATTTTGCCTCCACATTGTCCCCTGGGCCCCATCTGCTGTGTTGGGTCGTCAGACAGGTTTATCCACGTGCCACCCCCCATCGTCTCATTCTGCTTTTTGCTTACGTCCTTTCCTGACCTGTCCTTAGTGTGGCTGCCCGAGTCATCTCGCCAAGGCCCAGCTTGGACCTAGCACTCTCCTGTACAGGGTTCCTCCTCCCCAGCTCCCCTTCTGGTCTCCAGCACCAATGGACTCAGCCGACCAGGGCAGACTTTTCAGTCTCCCCTTCCCTTCCTCTTCAAGAGTAACCTGCTTTTTGTTCCCCTCCTACCTTGGGGCTTTCCTGCAGATTGTTCTTCATGCCTGCCTTTCAGTAACCTCACACCACTATCATTCTCTTCAACATCCTGGCCAGCATTTCGACAGATCTTCAGGATTTGCAAAGGTTTGAGATTATCTCATTTGATCCTCCCAACCACCCCGGGTTTTATCCCCACGTTATAGGTGAGGACACTGTGCGAGACAACCTCAGTAACTTGACCAGAGACTCAAAAGCTAGTCAGTGTCCGAGGCTGGAGTTGAACTTGGGTCTTTATTGTTTTGTTTTGTTTTGAGTAAATAGTTTTAAATTTTTCCAATTATATGTAAAGATAGTTTTCCGTTTTTTATAGGATTTTGATGTCCAAATTTTCTCCTTCCCTTCCTGCTCCCTTTCCCAATCCAGTGAGCAGTCTGATGGATAGAGGTCATACAGAAAAAGCGTGATAAACATATTTCCACATTAATCATGTTGTGAAAGAAGAAATAGAGCAAAAGGGAAAAAACACTCACACAATTGAAAATAGCATGCCCCTCTCTGCATTCAGACTCCACAGCTCTTTCTCTGGGTGTGGAGCCATTTCCATCCTGAGTCCTGTGGCATTATCTTTGGGTCATTGTACTGCTGAGAAGAGCTAAGTCTATCACAGTTGATTATTGTACAATGTTGCTGTTACTGTAAAATGTTCTGGTTCTGCGCACTTTACTCAGCGTCTGTTCCTGTAAGTCATGACTCAGTTCTTAGCTAGGATCCTTTAAGTCCCAGTTTAGGGCTCCCTCCTCTGAGAAGCCTTTCTTGGTTGTTAGTCTGGTTAATGTCTCCTCAGTTCTCCAAATACCTTATTTGTGTAAATCCTCCAGGTGGTAAGCTCTGTATTTCTAGAGCCTAGCTAGCATAGTGGCTAGGGGATTGCATATGGTCCTTAAGCAGTGCTTGCTGAATAAAAGAATCCATTGAGCAGTGTCTGGGAGCAGTAAGTATTGGAGATTCAAAAGACCTCGGTGCTCTAATGCTTCCTAGCTCCCCAGTAATCTTGTGTGTGGCTCCTCACTTCTTGACCTCAGGTTATTTACTGTAGAATTAGGGATTTGGGCTCTAAATCCTTTCTTTGATCTCAGTAAAACGAATTTGAATGTTTATTGGACTGAAGTGATACTCTTGACAAAGAGTAAGTTCTCAAACAGTTCCAGAAAGTGAAATCCCAAGGTATTTGACTCTTTGTCTTTGAATGAATGAGTTCAGCAAACAGTAAATGGCCAGAGCGGAGACAAAGGTGAGGAGACAAAGGTGAGGTGAGGCGGTCTAGCCTGTCCCCTCCCTCCCTCTCTCTCTCTCTCTCTCTCTCTCTCTCTCATATAAATGGGGACTTTGTTTCCATCTGCAGAAATGAAGCTGTGGTGATTTCTGGAAGGAAGCTGGCCCAGCAGATCAGGCAGGAAGCCCGGCACGAAGTGGAGCAGTGGGTGGCCTTGGGTAACAAGAGGCCGCACCTGAGTGTGGTTCTGGTTGGAGAAAACCCTGCAAGTCACTCCTATGTCTTGAACAAGACCAAGGCTGCCGCAGATGTGGGTAGGTCACTGGCATGATCTCCTCTAAAACTGACTTAGTGTGATATTGTTGTCCACGCTCCTGACAGTGTGAGGCCTTCAGGGTCTTCCCGCACTACTATCCATAGTTCTTGACTTTGCCGGGGCCGGGGTTGTTAAGATTAAAGTGAAGCAGTACCTGCTTTCAGGGAATGTAAGCTCCAAAGAAGAGACAACATGAGGCTGTGCTTGTAGGGCTGCATGTGAGGTGACTGTGATGGGGGGATCAGGAAGGGGTCTCCTGTAGGAGGCTGGGCTTGAGGATGAGTCCTGAAGGAAACTAGGGATTTTAAGAGGCAGTGAGTGTGTGTGTGTGTGTGTGTGTGTGTGTGTGTGTGTGTGTGCGCGCGTGTGTGTGTGTGTGGTTGTGTGTCTATGGGGAAAGGCCTGGAGGTGGGTAAGGGACAGCAGAAGGCATGGGGCTGGAGTGCATGGAGTGGGGGATGTGCAGTGAGGCTGAAAAGGGAGAAGGGCACCAGGAGTGAAGAGCTTTCAATGCCCAATGAGGAGTTTCTCTTTGATCCTGGTGGTAGTGAGAGGGCCACTGGAGTGTGACTAGTAGGAGGCCAGAGTGTGCAAGTGAGAGAAACGATTGGGGGTTTAAGAAAAGCCCTTTGGTAGCTGATGGAGGCTGGGTTGGAGGGAGAAGGGACATGGGTCAGGAGACCAGTGAGAACGTTACTCCACTAGCCCTGCTGTGACGTCACAAGGGCCTGACTGACCGTGGTGGCGGTGCAGTGGATGGGGGGTGAGAGAATGGGTGGCGGGACTAAGGAGGGCAGTGCTTCCCCCCATAGTTGGATTCAGCATCATTGGGATGGAAAAAGTATCTGGTGACTGGAATAGTTTTATAATGACTTCCATTTCTTTTATTTCTTTCTTTCTTCATTCATTCATTCATTCATTTATTTTTTGGTGAGGCAATTGGGGTTAAGTGCCCAGGGTCATACAGCTAGTAAGTGTTAAGTGTCTGAGGTTGGATTTGAACACAGGTCCTCCTGACTCCAGGGCCAGTGCTCTATCCACTGCGCCATCTAGCGGCCCCATGACTTCCATTGCTTGAGCTCATACACGCTTTTTCCACAAAAGAGGCACGCATTGCAAATCTCTCCATTTGACTAATTAGGAAACAGAGGCTGAAGGAATTGTGTTGACATGGTTGCACATGTCAGATCGGGGATTCAGCCGGGTGGTTCAAATCAGGTGCCGTTTCCTGTAATTCTGCTACACTGCCTCTCATGCAGGCAGTGATGACATATGGGAGAGGTTTCATAGCTTCTGAAATGCAAACCCCTATGTATTGCTGGAATTGGGTGTGTGTGAAATATTTATGGAGAGCCGTGTGTGACTGTGGCCATATCACATAACTGACCGGGGGGGGGGTGTTTGGGTATTTGTGGCGAAAAGTTGTTGAGCAGATTGCGGATAGAGACCAGATGAAGGGGGGCAGAACCGGCATTGGGTGAGGCTTTTGTCATGACTTTCTCACTGACCAGCCCTTTGGTGTGGGTCAGGCCATCGACTCTGGGCCTTAGTTTTCTGTTTGATCTCTGAGGTCTGCTCTCCCACGAAGCCTCACGTGAAGGGAGTTCTTGCCCTGTTCGTTCAGGTATGCAGCTCCCAGCCTGCACTAGACACTCGTTGGGTAGTGACGGGAGGCTGTGTTAGGATCAGCAGTTAGGCAGTCGTGATCCCGAGGCCTGGGAGGCTCTGGCCTTCCTGACTAAGGAGGCTTTGTTGTCGGGTGCAATTCTTCTCATAGGCACATCCCAGCTACCCTCTGGCTGTGGGTCCCAGGGCGAGGGTGGCCAGGGTGGCACTTTGTCTGGGGCTTCACATTCATTCGTTTGTTCGTCTGTCTTAATGAAACAGGAATCAGCAGTGAGACCATTTTGAAACCCGCTTCCATCTCAGAAGAGGAGCTGCTGGATTTAATCGGCAAGCTCAACGATGACGACAATGTAGACGGCCTCCTGGTTCAGCTCCCTCTGCCTGGTGAGTGTGGACTTTTGTCCATTGTAGATGCTTTCTAGGTAGCTGAGGGCGCCACAGGCCTGGAGTCAGGAGGGACCTGGGTTCTAGTCTTGGCCCTGGGCAAGTCACTGAGCCTCTCTCTGCTTCAGTTTGGTCATCTGTAAAGTGAGGACAGTGATAGCAGCTCCCTCCTGGAGTCACTGCGAGCACCCAGGGAGGTCCTGTTTGTGAAGGGCTCAGCACACAGGCTACTTCTGAGATGTTCGCATCCTTTCCTGATTCGCTCTCCTGTTCAGGGAGATGCCGTGGTTTGTGCTCGCTGTGACTAAAAACAGATTTTGTGCTGACCCCAAGTGTGTGTTTCAATGTTGACCAAGTGTCCTTATTAATATATAGGCCTCTGCCATCTACCCCGCCTTTTGGGCATAAGGAGCCCCTCAAAGATGCTGAGCTCCACCATTTCTTATCTACAAACATTATTCAGAGAAAGGCGCTCGTGACTCCATCAGTCAAGAGCCCCGGTCTTACTTTACCTCATGAATGAATAGAGTTAATTAATAGACTTTGGTTACCGTTTAGTCGCCTACAAATTTACCTGTAATTTTCCATCCCACATTTATCTGTTTTGTTCACAAGGCTATGAGTGACTTTATCGGAAGCCAAATGTATGGTCTACAGCACTCTTCTGATTTGCCAGTCCAGTATCATTTCCAAAAAGAGGGAAATTAGGTTGACCCACACTGTGTTTCTAGTGAACCCAAGTGGGTTCCTAGTGATTGCCACTTTCCAAGTTGTTCACCAGCCATTCGGTAGTTCTAGGATGTTGCCAGGGATCTCGGACAAGTCCAGCAACCTGTGGTTTTCCCTAAGGAAGAAAACCAATTTATGTTCTTCAGTTCACTAAAATCCAAGAGATACACATTTTATTAACGTATAGGCATTTGCAGAGAGTGATTCTGACCAATAGAATTAATTCCTCTTTCAAATCACAAACCCCTCTTTCCAGCATTAATTATTTAACTCACATTTTATAGGCATTGTGAAACAAAGAAAATTCTTCCATAATAAAATAAAAGTACATGCTTGTGAGTTAGGTTTTTGACTCATTTGTGGTGGTGACCAGTAGTGATGGGGAGATCCCGTGGGAGAAGATTGGTCTTTTCCAAAAGCCAAGGAGCCTCCCTTATTTTTCTTTAAAGATAGTCACCAATAAGTTGTGATTAGTGTCCCTCTGGATTTAGTCCCTATTTTCATTAAGTTACAAGGTTCCAGGCAGAACTGTCCTCCCTCTGGCTGGTCTGGTGGTTCAGGCTCAGGCCTGAAAAGAGATGAGATACGTAGCCCAATTAACATTTAACAGAAGGAGTCTACTCAACAATGATATGGAAGGGCTATTCAGTAAGGATGCTGCAGCCTTGGTTCTGCTGACCACAGCCTCCGGCTCCTTAGGGCTGCTCAGGAAGGCATTCAGACTCCCCTGACAGACAGCCTGGATTCCTCATGTGCTTGGCTTTCTGGGCCTCAGGTAAACGAGAAGCTACATCCACATCTGGAGCCTTAGTGCCCCAGATGGATTATGTTGCAAAGACAGCGCCATGGCCACTTTATGGAAAAACTGGCCTGGCGTATGGGGCAGGGCCCTTAGTAGATGGAGCAGGTTTGGAATCGATGTTGCTTCTGCCGTGGCAAGGACACCGAACAAGACTGACTCTCGGTTTGCATGACATGGGGGGCCTGGGCTCGGTAGCCCGCTGTGCCCCTCTCTGAAAAGGGGCCATTGTGAGAGCCACCTCCCTTTTCCTTCCCAGAGCACATCGATGAGAGAAAGGTGTGCAATGCTGTAGCCCCAGATAAGGATGTGGACGGCTTTCACGTGATCAATGTGGGGCGCATGTGCCTCGACCAGTACTCCATGCTCCCTGCGACGCCCTGGGGCGTGTGGGAGATCATCAAGCGCACGGGCATTCCTACGCTGGGCAAGAACGTGGTTGTGGCCGGCAGGTCCAAAAATGTCGGCATGCCCATTGCAATGTTGCTGCATACAGACGGCAGGCATGAGCGTCCTGGAGGTGAGCACAAGGTCCCCCGTCTGCCCGTGATCTGTCATGGGAGGGAATTCGGTGGTATTCCCAGTGTGTTCATTCGGTGCTTTGGAGGGCTGCTAAATTGGTGTTCCCTGGGATCAGAGTGTGCACTGTTCATGACCCAACGGGATGCTCCCGAGGCAACATCCCTAGAGTGGTGGAAGGAGTTGGGAGGGGCCCCTCCCTGAGGGGGGGCCACAGGCAGGGCAGAGAGTCCTCTGAGCCTGGAAGGCGCACACCCTGATGGGATGTCTGAGTGTCCCTCGCGATGCTCAGCCTTCCCACTTCTGTGGAGGTGGCTCAGAAATAAGGTCACCTTCTGCTGGTGTCCCAGGCAGCTTGGGCACCATCATTGACTTGTTAAAGGGGGGGCGATGCCCTCGTGGACATGAGTGTTCAAGATAAAAGACATTCCCCTGAATGGGAATCCGACAACAAGCTGAAGGTTTCGGTTTTCCATAGGGGATGCCACTGTGACCATCTCTCACCGTTACACTCCCAAGGAGCAGCTGAAGAAGCACACAATTCTTGCCGACATCGTGGTGTCGGCCGCCGGTAGGTCCTGGGGTGCAGACGGGCAGCTTGGCTTCTGTGTGGCTCTGTGTGTGGAGTCTGTGGGCTGGACGAAGGCGCTCGTCACGTCCCTTATGGATGTGGATTTTGTGAGAAAGACGCCCCCCCCCCCCCCGCCTGCTGTGAATCAGGTGATGTTGGTAGGCCCCGACATTGGTTTGAAAAGGGCTGCTCTCTGTGCAAGAGGAGACAGCCAGAGCTCTTTTGCCCTCCGTGAGAGATGCCAGGGGCTGGATGGTTTGTGGTACTAGGCCAGTTATTTATTCCTTGTTCTAAGTAGTAATGTGACATGTCCTTCAGGGGCCGTCTTATGGGGGGGGAAGCAGTGTGCTTGGAGGCAGGATTACCACCCTGTGGTGTGCCAGGAACCCCCCACCCCCCTCTAGTGTCTCTCTCTCTCTGGTCCTATCTAGTAGAGCCACAAATCTTTGAAATGTGAATGGTAAAGTTAACCCTGGGATGTGCTGTTAGGCCAACACCTACTCCAGAACCACCTCCTGGAGTTCGGGGAGCGAGAGGGAACTGAGGGAGTCGGGAAGGTAGAGCTGTGCGGGCCGGGAGATGCTATTTAGCCAGGAGGCCATTGAAAGCCTGGGCTGTGCAGCAGAGGGGACAGGAAGTGGAAGAGAGGGCCATGTGACGATTAAAAAGGGCGAGAGACATAGTTTCTGGGTAATTTCATCATTTTATTAATAAGGCCAGTAGGTTCTAATACAAGGATGGTCATTTGGCCTTGGCCATCTCTCTCAGGCCAAAGGGCCCTAATGGGATTGGGGTCACATTTTATATGCCCTTCAAAGAGGAGGCCTTCCTGAGGGATACCTAATCCCCTCTGATTGGTTCATCAAAAGGAAGGTGGGCTATCTTGGGTCACTCAAATCTCCGTCAAAGAGACACCCAGACATCCATTTCCATATCACCTGTTTTGTTAACAGGGAGAACCAACATTTTCCTCAGGACCTGTCTGAGCAAATACAGTGAACAGGAATACACCCATTGTTCCAAACTTCGAATTTCTTTTACTGTCTGATTCGCTCTTGGCCTGGGAGGTTTAGCTTCTGGATGAGGAAGTAGTAAAGGGGAACACCTTGGTCCTAATACAATCATTAGCTGTTAAATATGAGAGAGAAAGTCGTTTTTCATAGCTAGAAGGGAGGGAGATGGATGAAGGTGCCTGAGCCAGGGCCCAGGTCTTCTGGAAGGCTTTAGCCCTCGTCTCAGCTGGGAAGAGAAGAAGATGCTGTGGCCCTGAAGGGCGTGCGCCCTCTGAAGCTTCATCTTCATGCTCCCTTGAAGGAGGCAGAATCCAGCTCTTGGGGTTGACGGGTCCCAGAATCCAGCCGGAGGTGGCTGAGGTGGAGATTCAGGAAAATGTCGTGGAAATAGTGTTGCTTTCGCCCTGCTTGAAGCTTCCCGGCTGGTCCAGAGCCTGCTGCTGTGGACCGCTCTGGAGAGATGTTGTTTTGCTTCCTTCTCTTATAGGCATCCCCAATCTAATCACAGCAGATATGATCAAGGAGGGAGCTGCGGTCATCGACGTGGGGATAAATCGGGTTCATGATCCCATCACTGCCAAGCCCAAATTAGTGGGAGATGTGGATTTTGAAGGTAAGCGGCACCACGGTGCCCACGCTGGCTGGTCAGCAAACTGATCCCGTCCTGAGAGTCAGGGCTGGAGTGACCGCTTGTACCAGGGCCCAGGCCCTGAATGGCCCACTCCCCTGTGCCTAATTTGGTTTCTTCAGTTCTTGATGGGAGTTGTGATCTCACCGATAGCTCCTCAGAAAATCCGGCTCTCCTGGGTGCCAACCCGAGGGGCCTCTTTCTCAGTCCTCATTCTCCTTGGCCGCTCTGCAGCTTTGACGCTGTTGGTTGCTCCCCTCCATGGTAGGTTTGCTTGCTAGGTTTTTCTAGGCTTTTAGGCCACCTCTCTCACTCCTGGCCCTCGTTCCTCTCTGGCTGCCCCTGCTCCGTCTCCTTGGCTGGGTCTTCCAGACCATGCTCTCAGTAGCACAGGTGTTCCCTCAGGGTTCTGCCCTGGGCCGCCTTCTCTTCCTCCTATGCCACTGCACTCGGTGATCTCACCAGCTTCCCCGCCTCGCTGCCGACCTCCTACTGCCTCTCCCTGCTGCTGTAGAAGGAAACACCGGCCTTTCATCCTTCAGGCTCACACCCTCAGTTATCCCGGACGCCTTGCTGTCCAATATGGCACCAAGCACTGTCGATTTTACCCTGAAGCATCTCCTCTGACCCTGCTCCCACCCTGGTGCAGGCCTTCAGCCACTCCCCATTCTGGTCCATCCTCCTCTGAGCCACTGATGTGATTTTCCTAAAGCACCGGCTGATCACGTCCCTCCTGTGGCCTCCAGGATGCTGTCAGGCACTCAGCCCTCCTGCCATCCAGGCTTCTTCCACCTTCCTTCAGCCTCTGTCTCACCCCATCTCGACCATTTGCCCTCCCCACCTCCCCGGCGTCTGTTAAGTCCTCACTAAGATGTCATCTGTTGCAAGACTTCCAGTGCCTCTTGTGTCTAGTGACTTCCCTCTTAACTATTTCCTCTCTCTTTTCCGGGACTGTCTGTATGCACTTGTTTGCTTGTTGTCTCCTCCATCACCCTGGGAGCTCCTTTTGTCCAGCACAGTCCCTGACGCATAGTAGGCCCTTAATAAATGCTGACTGACTGGCTGGCTGATGGGCGGGGCTCGTCCCGCGTTCTCATTCTGGTTTACTCAGATTTTACAGTGGGCAGGCTGTTTTTTTCTGGAAAAGATACAGGCTAGGGGATTGCATTGTTAGGTGCCTTTAAATGGATTGAGTGGACGGACCCAAGGAGTTGTTGGCTATTAATGGTGCCGTGGCCTTAAGAGGTCTGCAGTGGACCCCAGGGATCTCTGCTTTGAACAGAATCTGGATCTTGGTGGACAGTATCCTTATCAGGTGTGCAGATAACACAAGGCTGGGGGGAGAGCTAAGGCCGAATGAGTCAGGAGCTAAGAAAGTCTGGATGGGTTTAGAGCATGGGGCAGAATTGAATGGGACACAGTTTAAAAGGGTTCAGAAAGTTATCTTCACATGTACAAGATGGGGGCAACAAAGAGGAGATGGAGAGCTGCCCGCAGAGTTAGGAGGACCTGGGTCCGTGTGAGGCCCTGAGCCCAGTCCCTTTGCCCCAGAGTGCCTCCCCCACCCCACTGGCAACTCTCTTAACCCCAGAAGTCACAGAGAAGGTGTGGGCAGCTCTGCCTTGGGCGGGACACAGGAAGTCCCTGACTCCACCGGAGTTCCCTGGGCTGGGGAAATAGAGTCATTTAAAAAAAAAAAGAATCCAACTTTTATTGGTAATTTGGATGCAAATATTTTTGCACTCGTAGTTCAGCCATTTATTCCGTCTTTCTGGATTTTTTATTTGTGAAAAAGCTTCTCCGTTTCATGAGCTCAGAATTATTTTTTCTGGTCTCTGTCTCTTGGTTGGTTAAGCAGTGTTCCCCCTAACCTTGGCTGGGGAAATGACTTAATCTCATTCTCTTTCGAGAAGTGCATATTGGGAGCATCTGTATTCAAGCCTTGGATCCATTGAGTTTGTTGTGCAAGATGGTGCCAGACATTTGGCTCAGTCTCATTGCTTGTCCCTTGCCATCCCCGTCACGTAGGGTGACCTCCCACTAATTAGGTTCTTGGGTTTGTGAAAAGCCCGGGCACCTGTGGTTTGCAGGTCCTCATCCTTCTGCCCCATCTAGTCTGTTTTTAACCAACACCCTCCAGATCTTTCTTATACTTAGACCTCCCCCTATGGACCCTTCTCTAATGGTGCCAGGCCCCCCCTTCCAGAAGGCCCCTCCCCTTCCTTAGACTACTTGGCATCGATCTGGCACGTTTCGTTCTCCCAAGAAAACGTACGACATTTTTGTCCTTTGTGTGTCTCCGTGTCCAGCAGAGCTCATGCAGTATATATGTATGCAGTGCTTAATAGATGTTTGTGTCGGACCTGATCCTGAAGCCCCTGCCTTCTTCTCTGTCTCCTGCAGAAGTTAAGAAGAAAGCCAGCTACATCACTCCGGTTCCTGGGGGTGTGGGGCCCATGACGGTCGCCATGTTGATGAAGAACACCATCATTGCCGCCAAGAAGCTGTTGAAGCCCGTTGAACGGGAGGCTGTGAAGGCCAGAGAGTTGGCAGCAGCCACCTCTTAATGGGTGCCTCTTTATTTAAAACAAAACGAAACATTCCAAGTCATTTTTTTAAAAAAGAAGCAAACAGGCCGATAGAAATGCAATATTTTAATTTATTCTACTGAAATAATTTTCAGATGTTTGTTTGCGGTCAGGCTATTTATTGAAAGCATGAGTGCGAGCCACTCTGTGCGCTCAGACCCGCATCTCCCCTTCTGAGACGGCTGCAGGGCGGGCCTGAGTCCTACAAACTAATCTTGGCACATTGGCAAATTGACTCTTAGGAACTAAGGCCATTAAAGCATATGTGGCCTGGGACCCCGATCACTGATTGCGAGGGTCACTGAGTCATGGGGGGGTGGGGCTTGATAAAATCAGGTTGTCTCATTTATCCTCCTGACCCTCATCTGTGGCCCCTCTTGAAGGCTTTTAGGGTATAGTCTCAGCAGTTCAGATGAAGGGAAAAGAGAAGCCATGTCTAATCTAGAACATCTTAGCCGGACCCTCCACGCCCCCAGAAATCCCGGCCTGCTAGTTCCCAGATGTGCATAGCCACCCAAAGTGGGTGATCTCTTTCAGACCAAAGCTCCTTGGTGGGGCAGGGGAGCAAACAGGCAAACAGGAAATGGTCGTTTTTGAAAACGGGCCCCTTCGTGTGGGGTGTGGGGGACTTAGTGTCCTGTGATTAATTACAAAAGGACTCCTTGTTTGACTTCAAGGTTGAGATTCATCCGTGGCTCTAACAAAAGCGAACCAGACTTGAAAGCTCTCACTGGGGGACATTTTGTACTCTGGGGGATGTTGGTTATTTTGGGCACATCCTCCTCAGACTTGTGGAAAGGGGCTGGTCCAGGCAGGCTGTGCTTGGGAGAGGGCCTGGCACTCTCCTTTAATAACCAAAGAATTTGCAGTAGCAGCTGGCTTCTTTCCACATAGGTCCCTGTTGCCTTTCCTGAAAGTCTTTGAAAGCTTGCAGTGCTTACTGAATTACCCCACCAGATTTTTGATTAAAGCAGGTTTTTTAAAAAATAAACTGTGTAGTGTGGTCTCTTCTGCTGGAATGTAATGCGGCCACTTTTCTGTAGCCGGGTAGGCCTCTCTTCATCCAGCCTCACGGGGCCTTGTGGGACAAGTGCCCTCTAAGGAGGCCCAGACCTTGACACAAAACCCTAAGGTGTAACCCTAGTCTCTGGCCTCGAACCCTGGGGTTCTTGAAATCCTGAAGCCTGCGGCCCCGGTGGACTTACTCTGACTCACGGACGTCGTGCGCCAAGGGCGGAGGCATTTAGGGAGTCATGGCTGCCAACTGCCTCACCCTCCGGCAGGCACTCGGTGGCTGATTATAGCCAAGGCCTCATGGGGCAGGTGTGGAGATGATCTTTTCAACATTCCCCTGAGTTGCCTTGCTGGTGTGAGGTTTATAAGAAGGCACAATCGGTCCAGTGAAATGGCTGGTGTTTGGAGGTTTATCCATGGAAGGAACTCTGAGTGACAGCCTGCACTGTGGGGAGGGTACATGCTAGTATCCCTTCTGCCGTACACCTGGCTCTTTGGGGGTGATTGGCGGGTGGTGGCCCAGTGGATAGAGCTTTGGGCCGGGAATCGGAGGACTGTCACTAGCTGAGTGACTGGGTTTATTTAACCTTTAACCTCAGTTTCTTCCATGGTAAAATTGGGATCATAAGTACCTGCCTCCTGGGCTGGTGGAATCAAATGAAATAATTATAATACAAGTGCTTAAGTGCCTAACACATGTAGGCACTTCATAAATGTGTATTCCCTTCTATCTCCCATGGGGGACGTAAGTCTTGGCAGTTATGAGGCGTGAAGTATTTGGGGGAACTAGGAGTAAGTGCATGCTTACACGCTGGTTATGAGACCTTGAAAGTTCTTTAAAACAGTGGGGCAAGGGGGCAGCTAGGTGGTGCAGTGGATAAAGCAGCAGCCCTAGATTCAGGAGGACCTGAGTTCAAATCAGGTCTCAAACACTTGACACTTGCTAGCAGTGTGACCCTGGGCAAGTCACTTACCCCCCCCCCCAAACAAACAAAAAAAACCAGGACAAAGTAAACAGGATTTCATTGTTTATTGGATTGTTGGAAACATGAAATATAAAATATTTCCTGGCTTGCATGTGGTGCCAACTAGCAGTGTCTAAAAAACCTGTTAAGACACCATTGAAATCAGGTCATTTTCATTCATATATGTACAAAATATAAACAAGTACCATGAAAATTACAGTGATTGATTTGTAAAAAGGAAAATTAATAAAGCTATCGTCCCAGCTTCGCTAATTCACCAGACAGAGGCTCACTTCTGAGCATTTCAGGTTTCTAGATTTCAGAGGCAAGGAAGTGCTGTCAGAAATCAGCTGAAGTTTAGAAAACAAAAAATGCCAACTTTTTTTTTTTTAATTTAGCCCCTCAGCTATCAGAGTATTGGTTATGAAGAAAATGTGCCTGTGATCCCAAGTGATTGAGTTGTTATAGAAAGGAACCAGGGGGAAGGAGATGTGTGTATGTGTGTGTGGGAGGGGGGGTGGGAAGGCTGGTGGCTCTATCATTTATTTGGCTTAAATAGAAAACATCTGACTTGTGTGTCTTCATGTGAGTGATTGTAACACCATAACCAAAACAGCCTGTTCTTTGAGCTCTAGACCCAGGGTTTGGGGTAAGGCAATATACTAATGCCCTCTCTTTGTGTATGGAGGCAAAGCTAGTACTGTATGTATATGGTGACACATGTCCAATCCTGTTTGACACCCAGACTTGGGCTGAATCACAAAGTTCTAATTGCTGGTATTTAATATTGTTAATTCAGCAATAAACCATGCTGAAAAATTGTCCTTCCAAGATGTAACCCTAGACTACCTGACTAAAGCTAAAATGAACTCTTGAACATTGATGTGAACCCCGTGCGGGAAGGGAGACACTTGCCAATTGGCAGATGGGGATGTGCCCAAACGCAGGCATGGTTTGGGAATTAAAAACGCAGCACTTACAATTCCTGTAAAAGAGTTTTTTTGGTTTGTTTTTTGATTTGAAATAGCCGTGAGTTCTAAAACTACAAGTGGGTTAATGCCGGTTTTTCTTAACTCAGAAATTAAAAAAAACAAAACACCGTTAACAGTCAGTTCCAAAGTGTTCCACCGACAACGAATGGAACTCATTTGCCCAAAGTGAGAAGAGAGGCAGAGTCCTAACAGTGTCAACAGTGTTGGTCTTGGAGTCAGGAAAACTTGGGTTCAAATCCCACCTGACATTTGACCGGCCATCTACGCCCTTGTGGGAATGGTAAATGTAGATGCTCTCTACCTCAAAACTGTGAGAACTCGGTAAGATGAAAGCTGGAAAGCAGAAAACAGCCTTTCAAATGCTACATCAATGCCAACTGTGATTATTGCTCCCCAGCTTGACCAAGGTGTGTGGAGCCCTGAACCCTTGTTTGTGTAGACCTAGCCTGCCACGTGAATTCTAACACTTTGTTGAATGGGCTGGTATTAGTCTAAAGAGAAACGTGACCCGTTTTCTGTCCCCTGCTTATGGAAGGAGAGATCTTTGGATTTTGTCACTTTCCCCTGCGTGATCTCCACCAAAGGGGATCTGACTTTCCTCCATTTCAGTAGTTCTAACCATTTGGAGTATAAGCACCCCTTCTTAATGTTAAACTTCACTGGCTCCCTACACGATATATATGGTTGACCCATATACATCATGCTGGAATGACTGTTCTTGATGTGAATATATTTGTGGAGCCCTTGGAGGGGGACCATAGCGCACAGGTTGGTAACCACTGGTCCATGTTGTGAATGGGGAAACAGGTACACCAAAAAATTGACCTTCCTGACCTTCACTTGGGACCAAGTTGTGAGACTGCACCTCTCTGTCTTCTCTGTATCAACCAGCTTGTGTCCTTCCCCAGAGAAGAGACTGGGTCTCTCATTGAGGTTTAAAAAATGCACAGAGCCTAGTACCTTGTTTATTGAGTAGCAGGGCTCAGTAGTGCTGTAAGCTGACCTAGATGTTAAACCCTAACACTTCCCTTCATAGCTGCCTGTTTGTTACTTTTGGATGAATGGGATAGAGTTACAGCAAGGATTGTGCTTAGCAAGTCAAGGGAGGCTCTGATGGCCAGCGTCCCAAGAAGAACCCAAGGATATCACCAGTCACTGATGGGGCTGAGGCTTTCAGGAACCTTTGAAAACATTTTTGGGAAGAGAGGACTGGAGGATTTCTCAGTGTTCAGCAGGAATGGGGTCATGGTTTGCTGAGAAGGCATATCTAAAATCAGGTCTGACGCCATTTTGGTCAGTTCATAGGTCTTTACAGTGGGCTAAAGGGAAAGCCTGGCTTTAACTAGCTGTCAGCTTGACCACCCCAAGGGACAGAAGGCCTGGATGTCTCTAAGTCATGCATGCACAGTACATGTGGTAACTGTTGGCCAGACTGCAAGGTTTTGATGCTAGATTCCCGAGTGGAGCTGGCAGTCCATCCCAGCTCCTTCTTCTGCAAATCCCAGAGTTGGTCCCCCAGGAGAATGTATACCAGAGGATATCCCTGAGGATGGGTGTGTCCGACCGGCCCAGATTTCTGTCAGGCTTGGGATTTGGAAATGGAAGCAGGGAATACCAGTATTTAGTGTCTGAGCCAGCAGGGCAGAGCAGCAAACAATGGGACTGGTTCTATTGACCCCATCTAGGGTTCTGGATTCTATCCCTTCCTAAAGTTATAAAGAACTTCACTGTCACTTGCTTGGGAACAGGGGTGGGAGTGGGTGGGTGGGTGGGGAAGCTGGGGCTTGATTGATGGGAAGGAGGTGAATGAAAGTAAGAGCTCAGCTCCTGCAGAAAAATTTTTGGAGTATAGGGAGGTGGGTTGGTGCTGGGGGTGGCGGCGTGTCAAAGGGATCTAGATTTCTGCCCCTAGAGGAGAATGAGAGAGTGTGTGTGTGTGTGTGTGTGTGTGTGGACTCATATCTAAGAGACAACCAAGCCCCTATCAGGCCCTCAGATAGCCAATGCATCCCAGAGATGAGGGCTGGACAGTGTAATGGCTGAAACGCTGGAAGCTACAGGGTGGTTTCGCTGCCGATGTCTCTGGGATGTTTCTCTCCATCATGCTCATAGTCTGACTCCATCTCAATCTTCACTTGTGGCATTGGAAAACCTAGGCTTCGGGAATAGTTGAAGGCAGGTGAAGGCGGGCAGGAAATCTTCAAGTGTAAGGTGATGCTGTGGGGGAAACCAGAGAGCAAAGCGTATGGGAGGATTTTCCTGACTGGGACCTTCCGGAAGTCTGGGGCCAGCATCCCTCTTGCCTACTGAAGATGTATACAAAAACCAATGATAACTAGACTCAATCCTAAAAGTTCCAATTCTTCTGCAGTTCTGACCGCAACAGATTACTCGGAAGAGCAATTTAAGGGGTGCCTCCATTCCTAAGAAAAATGCTCCCCCATAATACCTAAAATTCTATCCATTGAAGCTTCAGTTGGGTAGTTACTAAGCTTTGTAGTGTTAGCTTTGCATGAGTCAGTGTTCCATGAGATGGCCTTCATTTCCAAATCTAGAGGAACATGTGGGGATACTGGCTCCTTCTCACCTGGAGATGCAGGGGACTCAGTCATAGGGTTAGAGGTCATCAGGTGCCAGCCGTACTCAAAATAAGGATCCTGTCTAAATGTTCTTGAAGAAGGGGTCGTAAAGTCTCCTGCTCCATCTGGTGTTGGGACTCATATCTTTCCCACGCACGCCCTCCCCCAAAGGTGACCTATTCAGACACCTGTCATTGTTAGGATAATCTCTGTACCTCTGCCAATGGTCCTGGCCTTCAGGGTAAAAAAGAACAAATCGAATCTCAACGCTGCTTCATCTACTTCATACCCTTTCCGCCTTTTTTTTTTTTTTTTTGGCAGGACAATGAGGATTAAGTGACTTGCCCAAGGTCACATAGCTAGTAAGTGTCAAGTGTCTCAGGTCAGATTTGAACTCAGGTCCTCCTGACTCCAGGGCCACATAGCTGTCCCTCTCCCTGACTTCTTAACTCTAGACTGAATACATTCAAACCCCTTAACTGACCCTCGTGTGACATGGTCACCAGGCCTCACCACCCTGACTGCCCTCCCCTACATGTGTTCCAGATAGATGTCGCTTCTGAAATGTACTCTGCACTAGACCCTAGATATGAACTGGCCAGGGTGGACGCCGGTGGGCCTATCAACTCCTTAATTCTAAATGCTAGACTTACTATATTTGTATACCATAAGATCTACGAGCATCTGGATGTTGAACTAGATAGGGCGCTGACTTGGAGGCAGGAGAACCAGAGTTCAAATCCTGCCCACGAGATTTGCTAGCTGAATTACCTTGGGCAAGTCATCTAACCTCCTCCTGCCTCGGTTTTCCCATCTGTAAAAGGGATGATACTTCACAGAGTTGTAAGGAAAAGGACATTCGATTTAGCGGTTTGGATAGAGCTGGCAACTTGGAAGACGAGAGTTTCAGTTTGCAAGCCTGGGAAATGAGTGGGTGGAGAGAGAGTGGAGGCCAAGACTGTAGATGGTTCTTTCTAGGAATTTGGCAGTGGGAGAGATAAAGGATGACAGCTCCAGGAGTCAGCTGAGGACATTTTCAGGATGCAGAAGCCCTGAGCAACATAAGTGAAGGGCTGACCTTGGCAAGACCTTGTTTCTTCTTCAGAGAAGAAGGGGAGGAGAAGCCAGGGTCCTGAGATAAGGACGGGAGGGATGCGGAAGTCCTTGCTGGTGGCTTTAATTTGCTCAGAAAAGCAGAAGGCAAGGGCTTCTGCTGAGAGGGAGGCAGCAGGGAGTGTGGGGTTGTGGGCTTGAGAAAGAAGGGTTAGCGACGGAGGCTAACCCTGGGACAGAGTCAGTCAAGGGGCCCAGCGGAGAATAGAGTATGTGGATTTTGGCAAAGCATTAACAGCGGATGGGCAGAGGAGGAGGACAATGCGGGGATGCCCTGAGCTAAGAGCAAGGGCAAACTCTCCTGGGCCTCTTAGTTGTTGTCCTGAAATCATGCTGTCCTTTTTTCTCCCCAAGTGGGACATAGGCTTCCAGGGCAGGGGCCAGTTTTCTATTTCTGTCTTTGCATACCTGGTACAATCAGTGCCTAATTAGTGCTTGTTGAATGAATGAGTGAATGAATGGGGGGGAAAGTGGGACTACAACAAGAAAGATGGCCTGGGAAAACAGAGGAGGATGGAATGACTCGTGGTAAGGTTGAGGAATACATTTTGGAGAAATGAGGTAGAGGCAGAGATAGAAGGACAGGATATTTCATTAGAGGTGGCCAAGCTCTGGGAGATGGGGACATCCCAGGGGGTGGTGAGGCAGAGTAGGTTTGGAAATGCTGGGGTTTGAGGAGGTTGGTCAATGGGGAGCACAGGGTATTCACAGGAACATCTGCATGCATTTTGGGGTCCCTGAGTGTAAGGGGAGGGAGTGGGATGGAGAGAGAGACAGTGAGCCGGGGGGTGATTGCCATTGGAAAGGAACATAGCAACAAGGATTGGGACCAGCTGAGGACAAGAGGGTGCTAAGAGAGAAGGCCATGGGGGGGGGGGGTGGAGTGGGGCGGGAAGCCTGTCACCTGCTCCCTTGTCCCAGCTTGTCTGAGGAAGCAAGCCTTTTTTATGCCCACTCAATATGGCCTTGCTAGATTCAGACCAACGTTCTGGCTTGTCAAGGCCATCTGGGGTCTTGGCTTCAGACCTAGGCTGTGCCTCGCATCTGCATGCTTGGTGAATACACTTTCTGCCTGCCAAGTCATTGAAAACAATATGAAAGGGGCAGCTAGGTGGTGCAGTGGATAAAGTACCAGCCCTGGAGTCAGGAGGACCTGAGTTCAAATCTGGCATCAGACACTTGACACTTACTAGCTGTGTGACCCTGGGCAAGTCACTTAACCCTCATTGCCCCACAACAAAAAATAAAACAATAAAACAATATGAAGCCGTGCAGGGCCAAGGCCAGATGCCCAGGCCCAGATTGACTCCCTGGTCCCCATTAAGGGTCTGTACTTGGGTATAAAGCCTCAGGCCTCCCATGGGAGCGTACTGCTCAGATGAGCTAAGGGTACCCTGCCAACCTTCAAACTCTCAGTGTCATGGTGTGACTGGCCTTGAAGAGAACACCAAGAGCCGCCTCCCTTCTCTTCCCTTTCCCTGAGTCACTGCCTGGAAAGTGCATTCCGAGGCCTGGGAGTCGGGTGGGATGGGGAGCAGCTGAGTGACAAAGCTCCAGAGCTTCCCAGAGGTTAAGTGATCGGGCCAGCGTGTGTGGCAGGTAGGCCAAGCTCTCTGTGCTATCTCATGCTGCCTCACAAGGCACAGACATCACCCTTGTGATGTCACTGGTCCTCTTTGAGAGCGAAGGACCAGCAGCCACCTCCTCCTCATTGCTGAGCTCCCTGTGGAGCTGGGCCTTCCCTTCCACTCTCCCCAGTGCTGCCCCCCTGACTCCTGGTTCATGCTCCTCCCTAATACCTTTCTGGACAACTGGTTTGTCCCTGTCCTGAGCCACCTCCTTGGTCACCTCCTTTCTCAGTGCCAGAGAGCTGGTGGGGCCTTCCCTCTTGCACATTCTGGGCAATCCCCTGCTGCATCTTCCCTTCACTCATGCGGATGGCCAGTCCTCCAAAGCTTAGAGGATCACTATGGTCAGGTGTATTTGTTACCTTTGGGGCTCACTGTCTGCTGAAGCATCTCTTTGAGAGGAGCTTGGTGGGCCACCACTGCTCATCTCCAGAGCCAGACCCCAGCAGGGTCAGGACAGCTCAGGCCTTGCAGGACCTGAGGTTTGGCCCTTTCCTGCCTGATGAGGCAGCTGAGGGATGCGCCTCCCACCAGGGCCATCGATCATTAGGCTTCTTAGAAGCATCTTTCTCATCCTGCCCCTGACCTTTTCTCCCAACCAGAAGCTCCTTTTTCTCCTCTCTCTTCCCCGCTCCGGCACCTGTTCTTTCACCATCATCACATGAGGTGAGGCCGGAAAGGCTGAGGCTGGGCCCGAAGTTTGGCTTGGCCGTCCATGCCCAGGCCCGCAGTACATAACCCCAGCGACCCGCCCAGGGGACCAGACAATTACCTTCGATCTGCGTCAGAGTCGCTGAGGAAGGGGTCAGAGGGAATAACTCCAGCTGGAAGATCTTTGTTCTGGGGGGGAAGAGCAGAAATGGAGCAAACCTTTTCCTTCAGCCCTCCCCCCTCCCCCTGCCCGCCCAGTCCAGTCCCTTCCCTTCCCAGCCTTCAGTCTTAGAACTCTTGATAAAAGAAAGTTCACAGAATGAAAGACAGGCCTGGCCTGGGGGCGTAGCCTCAAGGCCTTAAGGCCTCAGGGCCTTAAGGCCTCAAGGCCCTGGCAGGGATGCTTAAATCTGCCTGAGAAAAGGTTGGGAGGTTTCTCAAGGAGAGAGGGAGGGAAAGAACAAGAAAGATGGGAACTTAGAGGAAGCGAGAGGGATAGGGGGCACCTCAGAAGCCGTCCAATCCAGTGCCCCTCTCTTGTACCCATTTTACCATTGGGGAAACTGAGGAGCAGAGATGAAGTGACTCCCTAAGGTCACATAGGGATGAGGCAGCAAGAGGCAGGATTATATAGCTTGTTATAACACACAGCCTGGGACCCCAGGTGTCTTTCTGTCCATGGCGACACCCACCCCTGAGTCTGTGGCCTGGGGCCACATGACCTAGTGGGTAGTAATGCCGGCTTGTGCCTGCTGAGATCTGAGAAGGCTGGGAGGTCAGTGGTCTAAAAAGCATCATAGCCATTTTATAGGAGCCAGAAGGACCCTCGACACCATTAGGCCCATCAGACTGGGCGTTCCTTGGGGCAGGGACTGGCTTTGGCCTTTCGTGGTATCCTCAGCTCTTAGCCCAGTGCCTGGCACATAGTAGGTGCTTAATAAATGCTTATTGACCGACCAATAAGATTTTCTTCTGACTCAAACTTTCAGTCATTTCCACAAAGCTCTAAGAAGTTGGGAAGGGCCCACTTGGCCATTTGCAGATAGGTCAGTGTTCAAACAGCAAACTTCTCATGTGGATGGAATTGGCCTGAGGGTTATCCCAGGGATCCTATTGCTATAAAGGGCTCCCACATGAGGAAACTCCCTTCACCAGGGCAGGACAGTACATTCTCTGCAAGTCAAGCCTTAGGGAGCTACCTAGAACCCTGAGAACATGACCTGTCCAGGATGTCCAAGGAGTGACCCAGCACCTCACAGGTGATATCACAGGTGAATGCAAACAAAAGCGCTGCTAGGAAATAGAAACAGGAAAGAACAAACCCCGGGCAAGAAGTTAGAAGACCTTTATTTGAAAGTTGTGTTTCCTTCTTACTACCTGAGGGACCTTGGCAAAATGCCGGCCCCACTTGGGCCTTGGTCTTCATGTTAGAGAGATTGTGACTGGAGCCGGGCTTCTTCCCCTTTTTTGTGTCCTGGGCCCCTCTGGCAAACTGGGGAAGCCTATGGGCCTCGCCCTTCTCAGAGATGAAATACACAGGGGGCAGCTAGGTGGCGCAGTGGATAGAGCACCGGCCCTGGAGTCAGGAGGACCTGAGTTCAAATCCGGCCTCAGACACTTGACACTTACTAGCTGTGTGACCCTGGGCAAGTCACTTAACCCCAATTGCCTCACCCAACCCCCCCCCCCCCAAAAAAAAAGTAAAAAAAAGTTTGTGGACGCCAGGGTAAGGACCTTTGGATGAGATCTTTCGATTCTAAACCCCGTTTCAGAGAATCCTATGATGTTGTGGAAGCCAGCAAGGCTTGATCAACAAAAAGATCTGACCTGGTCACTGAGTCTGAGCTGATTGGCTCGGCCCCCAGCTCTGCTCTGCTGCCCCATCCCCACAAGCTCAGGCCCCCAAAGCTGGTAGAAGGTTAGAGCAAGTAGGAAGGTGTTTTACTTACTGGAAATGCAATTTTGGGGATCTGACTGGACAGGTTCCATGGGGATCTTTATGACTGAGGGAGAAGGGAACTGGGGCTGGGAAGAGACATCAGGAAAAGCCAGTAAGTACCCTGGAGTTGAACAGTGTGCACGCCTGGCCAGCCAGTTGGGAGATAGAGGGTATCACAAAATGGTACCCGCTTCCCAACCCAAGGGAACACTGAGGGTAGGTCTGAGGGAACACTTATCTACAACAAGCCAACATCTCCCCCATCCCGGGAGGTAAAGCACCCCTGGGACCACTGTCATCACCACCAGTGCCCCCTCCCAGCAGCCCAAGGAGGGAGCTAAGGCAAGCACTGGGGTTGGCCCTTTACAGAGGGGAAGCCCTGGCCCAGAGAGTAAAGTGACTTGTCCAAAGTAGGGCTCTTTCCATTTCAGGTGTGCACTGTGACCCCCTTTTCCCAGAGACATGAGTGGGCTTCCTTTAGTAAATCGCTCGTGATCCCAGGTGGGAGGTAATTCTCAGGCTAGTCCCATTTTCACACCGACAGGTCTGCTCCAAAGGTATGTTCACACCCTTCTAATGCATGTTACATAGTGAGTGCCCCCCGCCCCCAGCCTCTGCCCCTTCCTTCCAGACTGGACTCTCCGAAAGCATTTGTCCTTCAGTCGTTTTTACTGAATTGTTCTCAAATGGTCTCATCTGCCTCCACAACTGACTTTAAGATCCCACGAGGCAGGGTTCATGTCCTAAGCTCCTTGGGTAGCTTAAGCTTTGAGCAGTCAGGTGGCACAGTGGATAGAGCAGCAGGCCTGGAGTCAGGAAGACCCCAATTCAAAGCCAGCTTCACACTCACTTGCTGTGTGACCCCGGGCAAGTCACTTAACCCTATGTGCCTCGGTTTCCTTATCTGTAAAATGAGCTGGAGAAGGAAATAGCAAAGTACTCCAGTATCTTTGCCAAGAAAACCCAAATGGAGTCACAGAGCATTAGCCACGACTGAAAAGCTTAAGCCTTGGACACCCCAATAGTGTCCAGCACAGCCCGAGCCTCGTAGCTGGTGCTCATTGGTAAGCCGGTCAGCAAAGGGAAGAACCCTCTTGGGAAGGACTGATGTAGGTGCATTGAAGGTATGAGGTTCCTAGACAGTGTGTAGCATTGTCACCAGTGGGGCCCAACTGGACGAGACAAGAGCAACGCTCATTTCATCGGTAGGAGGGGCCGTCCCACGGAAGCCTCCTGTGAGGGAGGCCTTGTGCTGACTTGGTGGAGGGCAGGGTAGCGCCTCGGTTCCCACAGACCACCCCAGCAGTGGCTGCCATGCTGCAGAATCTGGCCTTGGTGCTCCCTGGCCCCCTGGGCTCCCCAGGCCCAGCCCCACCCACCTCCTCACTGCTGCTGCTGCTGCTGCTGTGGTCCTGGGCCCCTTTCCTCTTCTTCTTCTTGTCGTCTTCCTTCTTCTTCTCCTTCTCGGGGATGATGTTGTCAATCCAGGCCAGGTCATGCTGGGAGAAGACCAGGTCCAACAGCTTCCGCACAATGATGAGACCCAAGATCTGAAGGGAGAAGGCACAGAGAGGAGTCAGAGCTTGGAGAGGGGATTGAGGAGGAGAGGGAAGGGGAGGAGGAAGAAGAGGAGGAAGAGGAAGGAGAGGAAGAAGAGGAAGGAGAGGAAGAAGAGGAAGAGGAGGAAGGAGGAAGAGAGGTAAGGAAAAGAAGAGGAGGAAGAGGAAGGAGAGGAAGAGAGGGAAGGAAAAGAAGAAGAAGAGGAGGAGGAGGAGGAAGGAGAGGAGGAAGAAGAGGAAGAGGAGGAAGAGAAGGAAGGAGAGGAGGAAGAAGAGGAAGAGGAGGAAGGAGGAAGAGAGGGAAGGAAAAGAAGAGGAGGAAGAGGAAGGAGAGGAGGAAGGAGGAGGAGGTAGTGGAGGCAGCAGGCTTGAGGGAACTACTGTCACATCTTTCGTCCACCTGGAGCCCACCTTCTTCCCTCAAACCACTGAGCTCAGGCTTCCCTTAAGGTTTGTGCTACCTGTTAGTGGCGGCAGCACATCTCAGTGGAGAAAGAATGTTACATTTGAAGTCACCTTCAACTGAACTCCAAACTGAGCCCAGATAGCTGGCAGATAAAAGACCCTTCCTAGTGACTTCTTTTCCCTCAGGATAGTGAGTCCCTATCTTATGGTGACATCTGGGCATCCTCGTCCTTGCCAAACCCTTGTTTGGAATCCTGTAATCTTATCATGACGCTTCTGTATTCCCTCCACACTTGTTACAACTGAAATTGTCAAACTGCCTTTGCTTCTGTATCACACTATTGAAACTGACAATGCCTGTAATCCAAGGACAAAAGAAACCTGAAAAACCCTTAGAAGGAGAGTCTCTGAGCTTCCTTAGGAGGGGAGTCTCCGCATGATCACGTTGTATATTTCTTCTTGGGACAAAATATTAAATTGATATTATGTTTTTTTTGTCTGTTCTCTGATCTGGTTTGTCTTGTAGGAGATGTCGTCCTCTGATCTGGTTAGTAGGAGATAAGATATTATAATTTCTCTGATCTGTTTATTAATTTTGTAGGAGAGATTAAACATTATTTCTCTGATCTGTTTGTAGGCAGACACAAAAGCTATATTTTAATATTCAACAGTTCTAAGCTCTCACATCATCCCTTCCTATCTATGCACTCTCGGACTCAGCATCTAACCTCTCTCAGGCTGTTTTCCAGGCAGGGGCCAGGGATTTATTTGTCTCTCAATGAATGTCACCTGGTCAGGGATAAGCAAAGGCTCTGCCACTTGTAGCTGTGCCACCTTGGCCAAGGCACTTGACCTCTGTCAAATTTGGGGGTTGGCCTGATGGCCCCTTCCAACTCTCCACCTGTGCTAAGACAGGGGGCTTCTTTTCTTTGTATCTGGTGCTTATCACAGCAGTTGTCACAAAGACACTGTTTCCTCCCTGACTGATCCTTTCAGGATGAGCCTATCCAGGGGCAGATGAGGAGAGGCAGGGATGGAGGTGGGGACAGACCCCCTGGGGTCAGTTCTCACCATCACAGGGAAGATGATGGCAGCCACGGTGGACTTGAGGATCCAGAGAATGGTCAGGCAGAGGATCTGCACCAGGGTGAAGAGGTGGATGCGGCGCAGGGGCACGTGGCGCAGGAACACGTAGTCGGGCTGGTGCTTGGCCGGCATCAGGAAGAGTTTGCAGCGTTCCCAGAGCTGGCCAAGAGAGCACAAGGCTTAGCAGGGCTGCGCCGAGCACCTGGCATGCTTGGGATGGGAGGATGGCCGCGAGGGGCCAGGCCCAGGGCTTTGGGCTGGGAAGGATGCTCAGGATTGGGGCCAGGGACCATCAGGGCACCTGTGACAGTCAGCCGGGCACAGGGGCAGGAAGGGTCAGCCTCAAACTCACACACCTCACTGATAGAGGAGAAGGCCTGGAGCTGAGAGGGGACTCCCAGATGAGTAAACCCCTCCACCAAGGCAGGCTGGTACTAAAGCATCTTAGAGACTTGTGATCATTGAGAGAAGAGGTGACTTGCCCAGGGCCACCCAGTCAGTGCGTGTCAGAGACAGGACTGGAATGCATGGCTTCCTGGCTTCAAGACCATCTCTCTACCCACTGTGCCACCCTGTCCAAGTCTGGTCAAAAGCCCTGGGACTGAGTTGTAGGCTCAGCAATGCTCACAGCAAAGCTTTCTGAGCTGATCCCATGAACTCCCCAAGGGAGAGATGGTGCTTTGTGACATGAGAACATAAGGACCACCAAGAAAGTAACTGCCCCTTTAGGGAAAGGCGTTGGCGTGCTTCCAGGGCATTGGAGAGACTTGGCTGCTGAGGGTCAAGGGAGGAATGGCCAACCCCACTTTGGCCCTTGCCCTCTTGCTCCCTGTGGGAGCGTCCTGGCCACATCGGGCAGGGAGCCTTACCTGGATGCCATTGAGGGAGGCCACACCCATGTAGAGGAAGACTCCATAGAGCACAGGCATTGGGATGTACTAAGAGGAGAAACAGGAAAGGACAGCTCTCAGGGGGGAGTCCTGCTGGCTCTGACCCCCACAGGACCAGGGAAGCTCAGGGTTGGAAGGCCCTCCGAGGTCAGTGTCTGGCTCTAAGAGGTCTCCTCCCTGCTATCCACGCCACCCAAGCAAGGTTGCCTCCCAAGGGGATTTGGGTGATTCCATTTGTTGGGGAGGCACCTTCGCCAAGTCCAAAGCTGCCTCTGCAGATTGTGGTCTCTCATGAAGCACACCCTCCTGGAAGCTGCTCAGCTTCCCCCTCCCAACCACATATGGCGTGATGACATGAAAACGGCCCCGGGCTGGGTCTCCTTCCCCTCGAGACGCTAAGAGGCAGCTCAGGGCTGCGGCTGCTGCCCACGGGGAGGGGGCCTGGGGCCAGGCTGCCCCCCGGGGACCCTTCCCCCCCTGAGGCCTTCCCTGGGGGCGAGGGGGAGCCTCACCTGCAGGATGGGAGCCAAGAAGACAGAGATTCCCGTCAGGATGAAGACGACAATGCCCGTCACTCTCTGCTCCCTGGCAACAAAGAGATGATTGGCAAGGTCAAGGGGAAGCCCAACGGCCGGGCCCAGACCCAACCAACCCAGACTTTGTTCTCTAGTGTTCCCTCCTCCATGACAACGTGGGGCCCTTGAGGCCAGAGGCTGCTTGTTTCTGCCTTTCTTTGTAACCTCAGCCCTCAGCACACACTCCCTGGCACACAGGAGGGACTTAATCCATGCTTGTTCCCCTCCCTCTTCACTGGCCCACACCAAGGACCCTGGGCCTGCTCTCTCTGACCCTCATGAGCGGGCCTAGTCACCCAGGCCCTGCTTCCTGCCCCACAAACTGATCGCGGCACCGAGGGCAAAGCACTGAGTGGCGCTGGATGGGCGTCGGGCAGTCATTTAATCAGGGATCATTGAATGGACTGAGGGGCCTTCCAGGTATTTACGTTTGCTGTCTCAAAGACCGCTGCCCCCTGGAGGGAATGGAAGGGAATTCAGCTAGTTGTGGCCGACCGTGGCCATGCTGGTGGGTCCAGGCTGGGCCTCAGACTAAGCACGGGCAATCTTTCATGGAGTCCATGTTCAAAGCCTTCCCAGCTCGGGAGCATCTGCCAGAGCCTGTGTTGTAGGGGCTTAGCCCTGGAGAGCCCAGGCTCATCTCTGTCACGGTGAGATCTAGGGGTGGGGTTTCAGGCTCTCATAGATGTGCATTTTTAACATTCAAAGTGGCCTTCTGGGGGGCAGCTAGGGGCACAGTGGATAAAACACTGGCCCTGGATTCAGGAGGACCTGAGTTCAAATCTGACCTCAGACACTTGACACTTACTAGATGTGTGACCCTGGGCAAGTCACTTAACCCTCATTGCCCCCCAAAATAGATAATTAAAATAAATAAAATTTAAAAATTCCAAGTGGCCTTCTGAGACAATGCCCCTACACCCTTGGGGTCTAATCAGGAGGAAGACTCTGTAGGGAGGCTAAGGGGCATTTCAGCACTGGAAGGGGACTGTGGCCTTGTTTTGGTGTTATTTACTTCACTACTACAGCTAATGGTTCTTCCTCAGCTTTGGAATCTGCTGTGTTTAGAGACATATCAGCTTGTGGCTAGGCTGGTCCCAGAAGAAGCCCTGTCCATCCCTGGGCTGGCCTGGCCTTTGTAGGTACTGACACTTGGGGATCACTCTTCCCCTGATGAGGAGGCATGGAAGGACCACCCCTGCTGATCCCTTGCCACATGGGCTGTGCTTAACAGGTGGTGATCCAATGATGCCCATTAGGGGAAACAGAACACCAGGGATATTGAGCTCCTGGAACTGATTGTGTTGGGCAATTCTCCCTTAACTCTCCAACGTTTCATGGAATAGTGTGTTTTGGGGTGATCTGCTTTGGTGTCTCATCCCCCTACCAGACTGGCAGCTCAGAGAGAGCAGACTGCAGACAGATGTGTCATACACATTCATCGCATTGCATTAACCCAAGCACAGGTACATGGACTCACCTGGACCCGCCGGGGGCATCCTCATGCCCTACCTCCCAGCTACTCTATATTTATTTTGTGCATCCTTATCTGTGTACATGCTTTTGGCCAATAGGATGCAAATCCTCTGGGGATGGGACTGTCCTTTGGGTCATTGGATCCCCAGAGGCTGGCACATAGTAGGTGCTTCCCAAATGCTTGTTGATTGATGGGGAGACAAGTAACTTACCCAGGAGAAGGTAACTGACAATACCAATGACCCCAGGTGGTCTGTGCTCAAGGCCAGGTGTAAGCACTGTGGGAGCTCAAAGGAAAGAAGACCTTTCTAGGTAACAGAGAAGGCTCCCTGGAGGTGAGAGTTGGCTGGGCTATGATCTAAGCAGGTGTGTGTTGGGAGGGGAGATGGGAGGTCATGAAAATAGTGTGGTCAAACATGTGGAAGCTGGAAAGTGGGAGATGAGTTTTTCTGGGGCAGAGGAGGGCACTTGTGTAGGGTAGTTTAGAGAGTTTTCTGTGCCAGGCTAAAAAATGTGGTCTTTATCTTTGCAGAGAAGGAAAGAGGAAGTGTGGGACCTGCATCGTGTGATCTTTCCCCTGCGTGCCCTCAGGGTCTATAGGTGCAGCTCTCCCTCCCATGCTCCCTCTCCCTCTCTGTGGGGTTTGGCCAAGAGCCTCTGGGCTCCCCGATCAGAGCCCGCTGCCTTCTCCTACCTCACCCCCAGGAACTGCGGCTGCTCCCCAGGGGCACTGGTCTCGGTCTCCATCTTGAGGCTGTCGATGTGGGCAATGGAGATGACGGTGGCAGCCACGTACCAGGGCAGGCCCATGAAGGAGCACACAGCCATGAGGATGCCCACCCAGAAGAGGTCCAGGTGGTAGCCTGCAGCCTTCTGTGGATGGAGGAGAGAGCACATCAGCACAGACCACCATGTTTTCTGGCCACAAGCTTCCCCCTGGACACAGTCTCAGCTGAGGGTCTCCAGAGGAACTCAGAGAAAGTCATCATTTCTGACTCAGAGGGAAGGCTGGTGGCATCTGCAGGCCATGCACAGTTCTTGGGCCTTTGGCTGAGCCCATGGGAGTCCTGGGCTTCCTGAGCTCAGCATAAGTGGGAAGCCTGCCACTGTAACAGCTGCAGTGAATGACGGGCACTACCCACAGGGTAGCCTGGTGTGGTGTAAGCCCCCAGGCTGGAAGGACCCTGGGGTACCAATCCAGGATACTCACTAGCTTGGTAACCTTAGACAACTCTCACCCCCTTCCCACCTTCCCACCCCACCTCAGTTTTCTCATCTCTGAGATGGGCACAATAGTACTTACTTCAGCTACTTTACACAGCTGTGAAGGCAACTAGGCAGAGAAGCAGATGGACCGCTCTCTTTGGAATCAAGAAAATCTTGAGTTCAAATCCTGCCTCTGATACTTACTACGGGACCCTGGGCAAGTCACTTCACTTCTCTTTGCCTCAAGTTTCTCATTTGTAAAATGTGGATAATAGCAAAGATTTTTGCAAGGATTCAATGAGATCACATATATATATATATATATATATATATATATATATATATATATATATATATATATATATATATATATATAAAACATTTTGCACACCACAGACTACACTATCAGTGTTAGCTATTGTCAGTAGTAGTGTTAGTGAATTTTACAGCCTGATGAATTTGACCTGTGATAGTAGCTTACTCAGGGAACCATTTTCCCCAGTCCCAGAAAGCCCTATCTGGTTCTGCCTTGGCCTGGTAGAATGGGCCTGGACCAGGGCAACCAAACCAACTCAGGGGCTGAGGGGGAGGTGAGGACGGGGTTGCTCTAGCCTGGGCTGCGGCTGTGTCCTGATTCCATTGTCCTCTGGGAGAAGGGTCCATCTGGTTTAGCACAAATCTCTGCCCACCTTGGGGCCAGGGACTACATATCGTTCTTGATGGAAGCCCCAGGCTTGAGAGCGCTGCAGGCTCAGTCTTGGACTCAACCAGGCTCAGGTCAGGCTTTGACCTGATTTCCCGGTTTCTTGGGGGAAGGGAAACCTCAGGGTCTTCTAGAGGGAAGGGTTCTCAGCCCATACCTGAACACAAGTCCCTCCCAAGGCCTCCCCAACAAGTGGTCACTTAGTTGTTGCTTGAGACGTCTGGAGGAACATGAGGACGACTCACCCCAACTGACACATGAGAGTGACCTCACTTGCTTTCCCCTCAAGGTCTCCTCCGAGCCTGAGGTTTACTGTCAGATGGGCAGGAGGAGAAGAGGTGTGTGTGTGTGTGAGGGGCAGAGAATTCCTGGGTTCCTTTGGAATCTTCCTGCCTTGGGCCTCACCTCCTGGATGGCCCCGTTATTCTGATTTCAAACCTCCTAAGTCCAGGAAGGACGGAGGCCTCTAACTTTGCTTCCCCAGAGGTAGTCGATTTGTTAATAATGAGTGAACACAGGGAGGGATTTTGTTTTTCTTTCTTTCTCAGTGGAGAGGAGAAGGTGGGGAAAATGGTGAATTTTTATTGATGATTGAAAAAATGTAAAATTATAATAAACATATATTAGCCTTCCACGTTTACAGAATATTTTACCTCCACGATCTCACTCAATTCCCAAAACCACCCTGAGAGACTTCTTGTTGTTCAGTCATTTCAGCTTTTTGACTCTTTGTGGCCCCATTTGGGGTTTTCTTGGCACAGCTACTGGAGGGGTTTGCCATTCCCTTCTCCAGCTCATTTGACAGATGAGGAAACTGAGGCAAATGGGGTCAAATGACTTGCCCAGGGTCACCCAGCTAGTAAGTTTCTGAGATCAAATTTGAACTCAGGTCTTCCTGACTCCAGGCCTGGCATTCTGTGTACTATGGTACCACTTAAATATCCTGGGAAGGGGTTCTCTTATTATCCCCATTTTACAGATGATGAAACTGAGGCTTGGAGAGGTTAAGGTGGTGTCACAGGCAGGTGGTGTCACACAGGTGGTGTCACAGGCAGCCTTTGAACCCAATCCTCATTCTAAGCCCAGTGTTTTATCCACTAGAACACGCTGCCTTTTTAAGTGTCTACTGGGGATGACAAATGCTTTCTTCATAATACCTCTGGGGGGGGAGGTGGTGTGAGCATCATTAGCCTAATGGTGGTTAAAGACTTTAATCTTTAGACTGTGAGCTCCTTGAGAACAGGGACTGACTGTCTTGCTTTTCTTGATTTCCAGTGCCTGGCATACAGCAGGGGCTTAATAAATAAACAATCGTTCCCCTTCCCCCTTCCCTTTAAGGCCAGATAGCCTGTCTGCCTCCGATTAAGAAATGAGACCTCGGCTTCCCTCCCCTTTGCCAGCCAGGAGCGCATCCGGCTCCTGTTTGCCTGCCCCCTCAGCCCCACACTGCGACCCTACCCTCAACTTGTTCTCCTTGCGGTTGACGATGACGGCGGTGATCTGCTGATCCATGAAGATGAGGATGGTCACCAGGAGGGCAGGGAGGGTACTGGCCGGATAAATCCACCAGGGGTTCTTTCCGAAGGGGAAGATGAACCAGCCTCGGTCTGCCCGGGTAGGCTGGAGCAGAGAAGCAACAGTCACTCCTCCCCCTCTCCACTTGCTGACGCCTCCACAAAACCACGGTTCATCCCCTCCCTCTCCTTTTCCCTTAGAAACGATGGCATTACCTTAAACACCGTTGGCACCTGAAGCTTCGGGGTATTGAGCCCAAAGAAACTGTCGAGCGCCACGAATGTGAGGATGGACATGAAGATGGAAAAGTCGCTGATGAGCTTCCGCATCTAGAGGACGTGGGGAGGACGGAGAGTCAGGGGTGGGGGGCGGGGAGACAGCGCGGCCACAACCCGAGCTCAGGGAGGTCAGGTCAGGTGCTTCCCACTCCTGCGGGCTCTTCTAAGGGGTCCGACCCTCTTTTCATCGTTTTTTGCCTGAGTAACCTTGGGCAGGTCCCTCTCTGGGCCTCCTTTTCTTCCTTGGTAAAACTGGGGGCTTGAAGTAAACGACCTTCAGGGTCCTTTCTGGGTCTAGATCTATGAGCCTTCCAGAGAGCTTGGGTAGGTAGCTAGGGTAGCGGCAGGGTGGGACGAGGTGATGGCTAAGGTGGCTTCCTGATTTAAATCTGTCTTCGGCTATCTAAAGCACAGTACATGCCCCTCAAATCATCTGACCTTGAGATATCTAGACAGCACAGTTGGGTCAATGGTTAATTATAGATGAATGAAGGTTTTGTCAAGAAAATGAATAATGTCAATTGGATTGTAGGGAAAAAAATGCTTCAACATCTTAAGAGAACAAAACATTTTCCCGAACAGTCATACTTCCTGGTTCCATCCTTCCCAAGTCAGTGATGAGCACTGTGAGGTAACTGACCAGTGTTTGGGATGCAAGCTAGGTAGAGCCATTACAAGGATGGGGTGGTCAGGCCTTTGGCCTAAGACACAAAAATATATACACAGGGGCCTTTTGTTCAGGGTCAGATCAGAGCTGTACAACCAGAGAGAGAAACTTGATTGGGGGTGTTAATTAATTAATTGATCAATTGGGGGAGGTAATTGAAGAAAACAAGACATACACTGAGTTAAAGACTGGGTTAAAGAGGAAGAGATGGGGGCTGGGAAAAAGAATGACGAAGTAGTAGGAAGTTTCTCTACCTGCATCCTGAGGATGGTGGGAATGGCGAATGGGGGTGCCTTTTGGACTCAGTAGGACTCTGGGACAAGTAAGCCACAACTTAGGGCAGGAAATAGAGAACTGACCCCCTCGGATATTACATCCAGGCTCTGCTTGAAGAATTCTAGGGAGGGTCGCTACCAGCCCGCAAGGCAGCTTTTCTACCTCGGGTGGCTTTGTTAGGGAGCTTTTCCAGACCTCAAGCCTCAGTCTGTCTCTGAGGTTTCCCCCCATTGCTTCTGGTTCTGAGAGCATGTCCACTCTTCCACAGGACAGCCTTTAAAATCCTGGAGCACTGCTATCATGTGCCCTCCCTTGTCCCCCTTCTTCCTCATGCACATCTTCTCTGGTCTAAATACCCCCAATTCCTTCCACCACAAGGCCCTTCTCCATCTTTCTTTGCCCTTCCCTGGACACTTTCCAGGTTACCAATGACCTTGCCATACTGTGGGGCCCAAACTGAACCCAATCCTCCAGACATATTCTGACCAGGCTAGAGATCTAGCAGGACTAACGCCTTCCCAGCTTGGACACGCCATCTCTCTCAGTCTGAGCATCTTCCGTGGCCTCCACAGAGGCCCACTATTGGCATATTCTGTGCTTGCAATCCATGAGCACGCTCAGATCTCTTTCAGCACATCTGCTCTCCCTTCTTATCCTCTCCATTTGTACTTGCAAAGCTGATTTTTTAAGCCCAAGGGTGCTTTACATTTGTTGGATTAAATTTAATCCACTTAAGGGGCAGCTAGGTGGCGCAGTGGACAGAGCACCGACCCTGGAGTCAGGAGGACCTGAGTTCAAATCTGACCTCAGACACTTAACACTTACTAGCTGTGTGACCTTGGGCAAGTCACTTAACACCAATTGCCTCACCAAAAAAACAAAAATTTAATCCACTTAGATTCTTCCTTATGTTGTAGCCTGTGGAGGTCTTCCTGAAGCTGAATGCACTACTCCAGAAGGGGGCTAACCATCAGGGCAAAGGTCACGTGCTTACTTCTGAAAAAGTATCCTGGATTTTGCCTTCTTGGCCTACCTTGCTCACTACAGTAAAAAAAAAAAATGATGAATTATTTTTTAGTTACATGTAGAGATAGTTTTCTTTCTTTCTTTCTTTTTTTTTTTTTAGCAAGGCAATTGGGCTTAAGTGACTTGCCCAAGGTCACACAACTAGTAAGTGTTAAGTGTCTGAGGCCAGATTTGAACTCAGGTACTCCTGACTACAGGGCCGGTGCTCTATCCACTGGGCCACCTAGCTGTGCCTGATAGTTTTCAATATTTGTTTTTGTAAGATTTCTAGTTTCAATTTTTTCTCCAAAATTAAAAAAAATTAAAAAATGATGAATTAGTGGCAGAGCTAGGCTTTTGTCCTAGGTTTCCCATCTCTAAATGAAGTATTGGTTTCACCCAGGACCACTAAGATTCCTTTTGATAAAACGTCAGCCTAAAATCTCTCCTTTAGAATCCAAAGGGTGATAACTCCAGGAGGTTTCCTATCTTAGGTGGTGTTCTTACCTTGGTAGGGAAATAGCGGCTGAACTTGAATTTTTTCAGGGTCAGGGTCATGGAGTATGTCCCGAAAAAGAGGATGAAGGACATGAGTGCCAGGTCTGGGACAAACTGGCAGGAGTTCCCCAGCAGGCTCCCTCCATACCTCAGGCACTCCTTCTTGCTCAGCTGGGACCAGTCCAGAGCTGTCACATTAAGAGAATCGTCCTTGGGGTCCAAGCACAGAAGAGAATGAATCAGAGTCTGACCGTTCCTACATACAGCCCCCATGTTTTGCCCTACTATGGTGGTGCCCAAACTCCTAGAATCATCATCAGGAGCCTCCCTGGTGGGTTTGACCAGGCCCAATATCTTTCTTTCTTTTTTTGGGGGGGGGGGAGGAGAGGGAGGCAATAAGGGTTAAGTGACTTGCCCAGTGTTGCATAGCCTGGTTAGTGTCAAGCGTCTGAGACTGGATTTGAACTCAGGTCCTCCTGAATCCAGGGCCAGTGCTTTATTCACTATGCCACCTAGCTGCCCCCCAACATCTTTCAATGACTCCAACTCAACAGATCTCTGAGGACCTCAGAGACCACCTAGTTTGGTACACACAGATCAAGATTTTCTTTTAATGCTTCCCTGTCCAAGGTCCTTATGCTTTTATAGAAGATTGCCAGGAAAGTGGAGATTAGTTTTTCCTTATCAACTCATTCACTCTTGGACAGCCTAAATCTGCCCTAAATGGAAATTTCTACCCACTGCCCCAAATTATACCTTCTGGGGCTAATGAATGAGTCAATCAGCAATCATTTATTAAGCATCTACTCTGTGCCAGGTGTTGTCGAATCCCTCTTCTTTGTGAAGACACCTTTAGTGTTTGGTTCCCCTTCTACTTTTTCCTTCTAACATCCCCAGGCTTATCAAGGAGCCTGGCACATTGTAAGCCCTTAATAAGTGCTTGTTGATTGGCCAACTCCTTCTACAGATCCTTGTTTGAATATGTTCCTCAGACTCCTCTCTAGTCTCTAGTTTGTAAGCGTTCTTGGCAAAATGGGGAGCCCAGAATCAGAAACAAAACTGTGGATGTGGCTGGACCAGATGGGAGCTCACACCTTCTGTGTTCTGGATACCATGTCTCTCGAGGGGACCTCAAAGCAGGTTGACTTTTGTGCTTATCAGATCACACTATTAACTAATTGAAAAAGCACCCACTATATGTTAGCCACATCCTGAGCTAGACTAAAAGAACCAAGCTCCTCTGAGTGGCATTATTATTTGTGATCTGGCTTTCCAAGTGGATGTTTCCTTGTATAACAGAACCTTAAACCTTTTCATACAAGCAGATTCTTAGTGAGTAATAAAAGAGGTCTCAGAGACCATCATTTCTTCCTAACTTGGTAGCAAGCTCCTTCCATGAACAAATTCAATTCATCAAACATTTATTGATGACATAGTCCCTGATTGCCTTCAAGTAGCTTTCAATCTACTATGTGGTTAAGATGTGAATACAGAGAAGTATAATGAGTGAGGACGTTAGGGGAAATGCTGGACAAAGTGCTCTGGGAGTGGCAGAGAAGGCTTCATTTATTCATTTATTCAAAATCACCCAGCCCTTGGATTCTTCATGGTTATGCCAGGAGAGGCAGGTAGGTGGTCCCTGAGCCTGGAATCAGGAAGATTCATCTTTATGAGTTCAAATTCAGTCTTATATATTTGGTAACTGTGTGACCCTGTCCAAGTCATTTAACCTTGTTTGCCTTAGTTGCTCATCTATAAAATGAACTGGAGAAGGAAATGGCAAACTACTCCAGTATCTTTGCCGAGAAGAGTTGGACACAACTCAACAACAACAGACTTGCCAGGAGAGCGTGCACTCTGATATGATCTACCCAGCTAAAAACAATTGAGTATGGAGTATTGAATCTGTTATCTGATGATGACATGCTAAGGACTGAGGGGCTCACTACCAGCTTAGCCATGTTCTTACCACCCTAGACTCCCCCAGGAAATCTAGATAAGACGCCTCTGGATTCCATCTTTGAATCCTCAGAGTCTGAATGATCCATTTTATTAGATGTAGAATATCAGAATAGAAAAATGCTGAAGACAACAAGAACCCTTTAAAAAATCACGTTGAAAAAAAAAGAAAAAAAGAAAAAAAGAAATGAGACCTTTGTCAGAAAAAAAAAAAATCATGTTGATGGGGCAGCTAGGTGGTGCTGTGGATAGAGCACCGGCCCTGGAGTCAGGAGTACCTGAGTTCAAATCCGGCCTCAGACACTTAACACTTACTAGCTGTGTGACCCTGGGCAAGTCACTTAACCCCAACTGCCTCACCAAAAACAAACAAACAAACAAACAAATCACATTGAGGATGACAAAGAGGTGGAGGATCAAAGAAGAGATAGGACTGTTCCTCAAGGGAAGCTGGAGAATGATAATGCCCAGGAGAGAGAAGGAAGAACTACTTAACTTCCTAGGCAAGGAGACTATCTTTTGGTCTGGCGAGGGCTAAACAAAAATGGCCAATAGAGACATGAGACAAGGAGGAACAAGAGAGATAGTATAAGAGCCCCTCCCTGCTGCTTTCCTCAGCATGGTATCATTAAGAACAGGGCACACCAAGCTAACTCAGCTTTCTTTTCTAGGGGGACTATGAGACTTGCAGACCAGAGGAATGGTATAAATAGAATTAACTTTGGTTTTGGAAGGGTATTTGAGAAAGTCTTTCTTGTATTCTTCTGGAAAAGCTGGAGAGATGTGGGCTAGGCTGTAGTAAACCTGGATGGTCTCAGAAATGGCCAGGCTCCAAGAGCGGCTGTTATGGGTTCGATGTAGCTTGGAAGGATGCCCTAGTAAAATATTGTAGTGTCCTGGGCTTGCCTCTGGGCTGCTTAGCTTTTTATCAGTGACTCAGAGAAACGCTACCCTTTTACTGACCATGCCAGTCTATACCATGAGGGAAAAAAAAGGCACTTACCAGAGAAATATTAGTGTTGTTTGGTGTGAGTGCAGCTGAAGCATTGAATATCGTTGTATTTTCTGTGGAAAATGAATTTGTGAGTGAGTCAGCAACATCTGTAGGGCAGCTTCTCCATGTACACCCCTTTCTTTCCTAACATTCCACTTCCCATGCCCATGGCCCTCCAGAACCAAGACTCCAGGGACACTCCATTGTCAGACCTCATATCTTGGCCCGATCATTCTGATAACAATAAAAATGATCATGATGATAATACTATTAAGAGCTCACATTTATACTGTGCTAAGGTTGGGGAAGTGCTTTACATCAATCTCATTTCTTTTGGTCTATACTTGGGCTGTTGCTCAGGGAGATGGGAGTTGAGGTCATAGCTTTTCTTACTGGATTAGATGTGCCTGACTCATCTATGATTGTTAAACTTTCTGCTGGACACTGAGGAGTTGAAGACCGATGCCAAAGCCCTCCAGGTTCATCAGCAGCTGTTTTGTCTCCCCACTTAATGGGACACTGGGGGTGGGGGGAATTCACTGTGGGGTAGTGACCCCATTTCTGGCCAGTGGGGCTGGTCCTGGCTTCCCAGAAGACCATGGCACATGGTACCAGGGGGAAGAATGACGTGATAGAGCACTTGGGTGGGAGAGAGAGAACTTGACTTGTCAGAAGCCTTAGGCTGAAATCCTGGCTCTGCTATCTACCTACTGTCAGACCGAGGCCAAGTCCTGTACCTGTCTGAGGGTCAGGGTTCTCACAGGTCAGGTGAGCATTAGCAGGCACTGACTGGTTGTGGGGAAAACTCTTTAAGTGTAGCTGTCACTGAGAGGTGAGTGAACAGGCAGCCTAAAGCTCTGCTAGATGCCCACCAACTCGGATACTTGCCCTTTTCTTTGCTGCCTCCCACCCTCCTGGGAGCGTAGGAATCACTGTTGGAGACCCCTGGCACCAGGCCCCAAGAATCTTCTGCTCTACTTAGTCATGGAGGAGAGCCACAGCCTGGGGTGATGTCACAAGGATGCCGATGGCTTCCATGGATGCCTCAGGTGAAGGTGGCCAAAGCCCCCAACACCATCCTGGCAATCAGGAGACCCAGCTCCTGCCCTTGGCTCCTGGTTCTCCCACTTGCTAGTTGTGTGACCCTGGGCCAGTCACTGCCCCTGGAACACTGGTGAAAGGAATTCTGGTTCTGAGGATGTGGGTTTGAAGCCTTTGGAGACTTGGGCATGCCCATTCACCTAGAAGGGCCTATTTCCTCACCTGGAAAAGGAGCTGGAATAGAGGATCCCCGAGATCCCCGCAAGCTTGAAATAAACGATCCTATGGCCTTGCCGGGGCCTTGTTTTCCTTGCTGTAAAACACATGTTCTACCGGCCTCAGAGCCATGTGCGAGGGCCCTCTCAAAACTGAATCAGGGCAGGATTGGGTTTCTGCTGCCATGAGTATAGGGGGAGGTGCCTCTACCAAAGCAGAGAAGCCCCTTCTCTAGAACCTAGATTCTTAAACTGTGGGTTGTGACCCTGTATGGGGCTGCGTAACTGAATGTGGGGTCGTGAACAATTTGGCAACAGTAAAGGATTTTGTATTTTACATTCCTATATGCCCTGGGTTGTGTACAAAGTGTAAGAAGCGGGGCAGCTAGGTGGCGCAGTGGATAGAGCACCGGCCCTGGAGTCAGGAATACCTGAGTTCAAATCCGGCCTCAGACACTTAACACGTACTAGCTGTGTGACCCTGGGCAAGTCACTTAACCCCAGTTGCCTCACTAAAAAAAAACAACAACAACAACAACAACAAAAACCCAAAACAAAAGAAAGTGTAAGAAGCCCTGCTCTACAGAGCTGCTTAGAACATAAAGAGATATGTGACTGGCCCAGGGTCACACGGCCAGGGTGTGTTAGAGGCAGGGCTTGAAGGCACCTCTCCTTACACCATGCCACAGGCTCTCCCAGAGATTGACCCCTGTCAAGAGTATAGGACCAGATTTAGAGCAGCGAGGGACTTACTTAGACCAAATATCTCATTTTAAAGATGAGGAAACTGAAGACACTTGGGAAAACCTCTACTAACAGTAGCTGAGAGGGACAAGGAAACAGGTCTTCTCCCGGGGAGAGCTTCTAACCTGGGCACCCTTGTGAAAGCCTCCATTTCACAAACTCCCACGGATTGAAACTGATGGCCAACAGGGAGCATAACATTTTCAGGTGTGGAAACTGAAAACAAAGTCTGTTCTACCGGCCCAAAGCTCGTCGGGCTGAGGGTCCCTACAGGGGTATTGTGGAGAGGTGGGAGGATGGATGGGGTACCCTCCTGGTGGGCTGCTCTCCATCCCTTCCCTCAGCAGGCCCCTCTTCCTTTTCTCTTCCTCCTCCCCTGCCCTGTCTCTGTCTTCTCTTTTCTTCTCACAGGGTCAGAGAGTTGGAAGGGGGATTACAGATCACCTGTCCAACTAGACCTCAATAAGAATCTCCTCCCACCGCACTTTCAGTCTCTTCCACATGACAAGACAGCATAGTAAAGGCAGCTCTCAGAGCCCCCCATTCATAAATCTTCCCTTTACCCTTTGTCTATATCTCACATGTACCTTGTTTTTTACATATTGTCTCCTCCCTCATTAGAATGTAAATTCATAAAGGGCAGGGACTTGCCGCTTTTTTTTGCTGTCTCCAGCACTTAGCATGATGCTGGGCATATATTAAGTGATTAATAAATGCTCGTTGTGGGCATATACTAAGTGATTAATAAACGCTCGTTGTGGGCATATGCTAAGTGATTAATAAATGCTCGTTGTGGGCATATATTAAGTGATTTAATAAATGCTCATTGTGGGCATATACTAAGTGATTAATAAATGTTCGTTGTGGGCATATATTAAGTGATTAATAAATGCTCATTGTGGGCATATGCTAAGTGATTAATAAATGCTCGTTGTGGGCATATGCTAAGTGATTAATAAATGCTTGTTGACTTGACTTTCCCTTTCTGACTACACGCCTTCCTAGGTGATGCACACCTTTCCGCAGGCTTCTGTGACCCTATTTTAGAGTTTCTTTTTAGCTTTTCCCTCCTGCAGCAATGGAAGGGAAGGTGTGGAACTGAGGAGAGAGTCCCCCGGGGCAGCCTTGAGCATGGTCTGGGCCCAGCTGCTGCTGATTTCGGTAGCACTTGGTGCTAAGTGAGAGGCGGAGCCATAATGATGACAATTTGGCCTCAGAGTCCTTGCTGTGAACTCTGAGGTTTCTAAGACACACAAGGACTACTGTCCTCATCTGACACCAGCACTCCTCACCCTAACACTCACACGACGTCTAAAGTTGGCAAGGCGCTTTTCCTATATCTGCTCTTCAAAATAGCCCCCACTTTACAGATGAGAAAACTGAGCCTGACAGAGATGAAGCAGGATTTGAATCCGGGTCCTTTTTAGAGGCTTCCTGGCATAGTTGTTGTTAGGTCCTTTAGCACGGTGCCTGGGACATCACACCCTATTGTACTCTACACCCTATTATACTCTACACTGGGCCCAGGTAGCCCAATGAACCATAGAGTGGGTGGGTGCCAGACTGAGAGCATTGTCTGAAGGCCAACCACTCCCTAGACGTTAGACATCTCCAAGGGAACACTCGGCCCTAACAATCAAGGAATTAGTTGCCTGGTGTCCTCTGAGGCACCTTCTGCTTTAAACACTGATTGTCCAACTGAAAAATACCGTTTGGAGGAAAATATGGACAGTTGGTGGGCAACACGGTGGAAAGTCCAGTTAAGAGGGTTGTTCATGCTTTGTCTTGATACTCACTTGGGTTTGCAAGCATCCAGAGAGGAATGTGCGGCAGAGATAAATAGGGTAGAAATCAGTTACAGTAATAAAAAAGCCACAACCAGAGAGGAAAAAGGTTCCCCAAGCGGGGGAGCTTGGCTCCCCCAAGATGAGTTTTACCATTCAATAGAGCTTGACTATACGTCTGGAAGATAGAGAGACTACCGGGAGGCCAGTGGTCCGTGGGCTATGACGGGAGGAATGAGTCTTTGTGTAAAGAAACATCCTCATCCTTCCCACCCTGCGCCCCACCATGGGAGGGAGCTGCCAAGGACCCTGCACTCGGGATCGGGGGCCTGAGGTTTGAGCCTGGCCCTAGGGGCCACTGGGAGGCTCTGGACCCTCAGCCAGCCAGAGTCACAGAGTTAGCTGGAGAGGGGATTGGAGCCAGCTCGGTCGGCCCCTTCCTTTTACAGATGAAGCCAAGGCCAGGAGAAGGCAAGAGGCGTGCCTGGCACTCTACAGGCGGTAGACAGGGGAGCAGGACTTGAAGCTAGGTCCCCTGGCTCCCTCAGGCCTCTTGCCACTCCCCTGGAGGTCTTGGTTCTCGCCCCTATGAGATGGGAGTGAGCGAGCTCTGTGCTCCGGCTGCTCCAGGGCAAGTGTGAGGAAAGCCCCTCATTAGTACCAAGGGGCAGGGTGGTGACCCTGTGCTTCTGGGCATGCACACACGCTCATACTCAAACACATGTGCCCATGATGCTCTGGGGCCTGGTTGGGCATTAGCCACAGAGAAAAGTCCTCATTTCATCTAGAACCCGCCTCCTCTTACTAAGCTCTGTCGGGTGCCTTCCGGCTTGCCCCGGAAGCCCAGAGACCAGACCCAGAGTTCAGACCGGGGCAGCCCCGCTTTGGCAGCTGCCTGGCAGGCAGGGAGGATGGGTGAGTGGGGGGAACATGGCAGATCAGCAAAGACTTCCTCGTGGGTCACCTGTATCGGGGGCGACACACTCGCATTTGTACAAGGTGATGAGGTCGGGATGGAAGTTCATGTTGATGGGGTAGTAACTGAAGGCACCGATCATCTTCTTGATGGCGTCATAGATGAAGATGAAGCTGATGAGGGTGGAGAAGCCTTCCTCCGTGAAGCGTGTGATATACTTGATGATGAAGCTGGCGTCCGTCGCCACTAGGATGAGGCATTGCAGGGCGGAGTGCAGGCCTATCCAGAGGCGGAACTCCATGTAGTCGAAGCCGTTACTCCTGGGAAGGTGCAAAGATAAGAAACCTTGGAGCTGGAGACAGCGTGCAGGTGGCCGGAGGCCGGAATAGAAAAGAACCGTCTCATTCCCTACTGACCACCGCTTGCCTCACCATGGTACCCACTGGACAGGGAGAGGTTGGTGGAATGGTGATGGACAGTAGGAAAGGTACCGAGGACCTGGTACTCTGCCTTAGACTTTGAGAATTCTGGGGAGAGAATAGGGGGGCAGAGAGGAGGCCATAAAGTGACCTAAAAAGTGAGCATCACCATTTTTCCATTCTCCTTAAGGGTGGCTAGGTGGTTCCGTGGATGGAACACTGGACCTGAAGTCAGGAAGACCCGAGCTCAAATCCGGTCTCAGCCACTTACTGGCTGAGTGATACTGGGCAATTCATTTAACCTCGAATTGCCTCAGTCTCCTGATTTGTAAAATGGAGATAAAAGTAACCCCTTCTTCTCAAAGTTGTTGTGAGGATCAAATGTGATAATAGGGGCGGCTAGGTGGCACAGTGGATAAAGCACTGGCCCTGGATTCAGGAGTACCTGAGTTCAAATCCGGCCTCAGACACTTGACACTTACTAGCTGTGTGACCCTAGGCAAGTCACTTAACCCCTATTCCCCCCCCCCAAAAAAAAAAAGTGATAATAATTGTAAAGCACTTAGCACAGTGCCTGGCACATAGTAAGTGCATTATAAAAGCTATTATTATTATTAATATTGTTGTTGTTATTACTATTATTATTATTATTATTATTTTAAACAAGCAGAGAGGGGAAAGGCTACAGAATCACTGGAAGCATTAGATGTTTGGGGAGTCTAGCGTTGCAGGCTCGCAGTACACATGTTGGTAACTTGAGGCCTGATTTGGTTTTGATATTTCACAAGGACAGAGATTGGGCCCATGATTTCATTGTTACAGGGACTCTTGGGTGAGGAAACCCTCCCCACCAGTTCAGGTTGCCACCTTCTCAGCCGCTGAAGCCTAACAGAGATGCCTCAGGGATCATCACAGAGTCACACAGTTCCCCTGGGTCATCCGCAGGACCTGAGGCCAGGTGTTTTTGGCTTCAATGCCAACTTTCTCTCTTCTCTGTGCTTTCTCTACATTTTCGTGATGTGATATAATCTTAAGGGTTGGAAGAAAACTTAGTGGTCATTTAGGTAGACTCTGTCTCTTGGAGGATCCCCCTGGCCAATGGCCATGGGGTCTCTGCTTGTACACTAGGGGGCCCAGGCTGTGGCCCTCGGGCCTTGCCTGCCCTCGGGCCCTTGGCAGACTCTGAGGTGGTCAGGGGTGGTGTACCTACTTGCTGAAGTCAAACAGGAGTTTTTCAAAGATCAGAATAGGCCCAGTGCTGCTGAGAATGATAAGAGGTTGTCCAGCAAAGAAACAGAACAAGGAGCCGGCCATCGCGGTGCCCAGGAAGCTCTCCATCACCCCCTGGGGAAGGCAGACAAGGTGGGCATGGTCAGTGAGCCCCCACGTTCTAGTTCCCTCCTTCCTAATGTTCTCTTACTCCTTAATGCTCCTCATTATCCTCCCAGCCCTGGTCCTGGATCTTGTCTCATCTTAGCACCCAAGGCCTCCTCACCCCGGAGCCACCGACAAAGTTACAAGTTAAGGCTTGATTTATTGTTATGTTTGTTGTCTCGACTTGAGACTTCAGAAATAAGGGATAAAATGTTAATGACATAGATTAAACTTCAAAGTGAGTGTGTCTTGCTTATGATATTTTTTGGGGGGGAAGAGGGGGAGATCTTTCTTCCATTTCCCAGCACACCCTGGCCTGAGGACTTCTAAATCTGGAACATCCCTTCTCCCATTGGGGATTTCTTCCCGGGTCCTCCCAGGCTGGCCTTCATTCCCTTCTTGGTCCTGGTCTTGGCTTCTGAAATCCAAACCATGCCCCCATCCCATGTATCCCCTTCCGTCTTTGAGTTCCCTTTTGTGTGCTCCCCACCTCTAGAGAGCAGGGGCTGTCTGACCTTCTCATACCTGTGCCTGAGACATAAATGCTTGTTTCTTTGCTTCCCTATTTACTTTTCTCTCACCCAAATTACCATACTCACCTCACCTAACCTGGAACTCCTGCCCCCATTCCCGCCTAACATCTCAGGACTTTGGTGTCCCCAAACAGTTTCTAGCCTGATCACTACACGGGGGAGCCAGCATGGGAGAGAGAGTGATGACAGCTAAGACTAGGGAACAAAGGCTTCCATAATTTCATTCCTTAGGGTGTCTGTGACTGAGCCAAGCTTTTCTCTAGGAAAACCTGAACTGCAGTCAGAAAACTGCCCTCCCAAATCCTGCTGCCTCCTGACCAAGGATTCTGGGTTAGCTTAGAATTTACAACTCTAACAGAGCAGTCAGAAAACTGCCCTCCCAAATCCTGCTGCCTCCTGACCAAGGATTCTGGGTTAGCTTAGAACTTAGAACTCTAACAGAGCAGTCAGAAAACTGCCCTCCCAAATCCTGCTGCCTCCTGACCAAGGATTCTGGGTTAGCTTAGAATTTACAACTCTAACAGAGCAGTCAGAAAACTGCCCTCCCAAATCCTGCTGCCTCCTGACCAAGGATTCTGGGTTAGCTTAGAACTTAGAACTCTAACAGAGCAGTCAGAAAACTGCCCTCCCAAATCCTGCTGCCTCCTGACCAAGGATTTTGGGTTAGCTTAGAATTTACAACTCTAACAGAGGTCTGGGCTGAGATTACGCTGTGGTCTGTACTATTTGAACATCACTGAGAGAAGGGATCGCATTGTACCTCTGTAGTTTCCTTTAAAAGCCTGTTCTATGTCTATGCAGCATCTCTGGACTTAAACAATATTACCTACAGAGATGCTATGTACGAATGATTGAACTCAAACAGTATTATCTACAATCATTTGATCAAAGTCCTATAATTGTGATTAAAAATGGGAGATTCCCTCCTGTAATCTGTCTCTCTGCTAATTATCAGCCACAGGTCGGAGGCACCTGTGCCCTCTCCTCGGCTCTATGCAGTCACAGAGATGGACCCTAAACACCCGCAGATGGAAGCCAAGGACCTGACATCATGGCTCCCCTTTGCTTCCAGGCGTACCTGGTAGTTGTCCGTGGCATCCCCCAGAAGCCCGCCAAAGGTGATGGCGTTGGTGATGCAGCCGAGGTAGATGAAGAGGATGGTAGAGATCGACTGGATATGAAACCCTTCATAGAAGTCACTCAGGAACCAGGGCAGCTTCCTCTTAATATCCAGGAGCAGACCCCCGAAAAACCTGTTCAACACAGGAAGGAGCCGTCTTTGTGGTTGGGGAAGAAGGGGCTGAGCCCCATGCTCCGAGGTTATGAGGAGAGTAGAAACTCCCTGAGGGGAAGGGGATATCGCTGGCTTTCATTCTATGGGGTCTAATCTCAATCAATGACTTCACAAATGGGTTTGAATACAGTACAGAGCAATGAAACCTTGCCCGATGGTGCTTAATAAATACTTGTTGATGTAGAATATGGACGCTGATTGGACCATACTATCTCTTTTGTTTTTGGTGCTGTTGTTTTTCTTTTTGGAGGTTTTTCCTTCGTGCTCTGATTTTTCTTGTATTACATGAATAATGCAGAAATATGTTTAATGTTATATATCAGATTACCTGCTGTCTAGGGGAGAGAGGAGGGAGGGAAGGGAGGGAGAAAAATTTGAAATTGGAAATCTTATCTAAACAAAGGTTGAAAACTTAAATAAATAAATAAATAAAATTTATAAATAAAGAAATAAACATGAAAGGCAAAATAAATAAATAAATACTTGTTGGATTGAAATGGTGGACTGGAGTCCTGGTAGTTAGCTGGTCCATAGTGGGGAACAAGCATTTATTAAGCACCTACTAGATGCCAGGCACTGTGCTAAGCACTTTACACATATTCTCTCATCTGATCCTCACAGCAACCCTGGGATGTGGGTGCCATTATTATCCCCATTTTACAGATGAGGAAATTGAGGCCAACAGCAGTTAAGTGACTTGTCCAGGTCACGCATCTAGTGAGTGTCTGAGGCCAGGTTGGAGCTTTCTGACTCCATCCCTGTCTCTACTGCACCACCAGGTGTCTCAATAAAGAAGAGAATTGACATTGAGAACTGAATACTATCCCTCCTCCCAAAGCCGAATTAGAGCCCAGGAGGATGAGCAGAACTGGAGACAAAGGAAGGAACTTCTAGGGTCCCAGGGATATATTGGGGTGGGGGTGAGGTGGGGAGGAAAGGCAATTTAATACAGGGCATGTGACCCTCTAGGTGAGTTTTTGTTGGAACTGCAACTTTCAAGTCAGCATCATCCATACTAGAAAAGGTGGTATGCCAGGGGACTGATCCCTCATTCCAAGGCACATGAAAATCTTGGGCGGGGGGTGGTGTCCAAGGCTTTAGAGTGGAAGCACATGGAGGAAGCTTAGCTGACGAAGGTTTGTCGTGCTTAAGGAAGTAGGAACATACAAATTCTGGGATGATTTCGTTGTGGCCAAGTGTTTTGGTGATTGACCAGGAGTCTATTGGGTCTCCCTGCACAGGGAGACTTTGGGGTTGTTCTGGAATGATTATCAGCATTACAAAAAGCTTTCTCAACTTATGGAAGAATTCCTTTATGCTTCTCAAGGGCAGCAAATGGGGTTTTTGAATTCACAGAATTTCATGGCTAGAAAAGACGTCAGACACCATCTTGTTCTACCCATATTGGGACAGGAATCCTCTTTGCCAAATTTTCTGCCAAATGGTCATTCCGTCTCTGCTTGGAGACCTTTCGTGTTGGGGAACCCACTCCTTTACAAGGAAGTCAGCTCTAATTGTTATAAAGTTTTCCCTTATATCAATCTGTATTTCTGAAATTTTTACTCAGAGCACCAAGTTTTGTTCACTGGGGCCAAGCAGGACGTATGCAATTCTTCTTCCCTATGAAAACTCTTTAGGACTTTTCAATCCAGCTAACATGTCTGAGTAAGGTTTCCATGGTAAATGGATCCACCCTAGGATGGTTTCGGAGGTTGGTGATGGGGACAGAGCCAGTGTCTGCAGAGCATGAGGGCGTAATAAGGAGAGAATGGGGACAAAGGGTAGAGCAGCCCAAGAGTAGGTCTGCATTGTACCTCCCAGTCCAGACGAGCTCTTCTCCAATTTCATGAACGGCTGGTGTCTCTCCATCTTCACCGCCACTGTCTGCCCCACCTCCTCCTCCGGCTCCAGCCCCAGCTCCACCTCCCACGGAGCCATTCATCTGTCCCAGGTCATTCAGAGAGAGCACAGATTTCCTGCAAAGAGGAGGTGGGTGGGAGACAGATGCCAAGGTGATTCACCCTCAGCCCCACGTTCTGCCTGTGCCCGGGCCTCCCTGGCCTTTAGGCTCTGCTCCTGGATCCCAGGCGCCCCTCCTACCTCTTGTCGGCAGAGAGAACTTTCTTTGGGGGCTCAATCCGGATATTTGGGTCCCATTCTCCAGGAGGAAGGACAATCACCTCGTCGAGGAACTCGTCGATGCCGGCAATCAGGTCATCTCGGTTTCGGGCTTTGTAGGCCACGTCACTAAAAAGCTGAAGCCAAGAGTGGGAAGGGAAGAGACGAGTGTGACGAGATTTTGAGGCCCTCATGCCCACAGGATCAAATAGGAACTCACTAGTTTGGAGTTTGGGCCTTCCTTTTGGTCCACAAATCCCTGCCCTGATCTCCAGAGAAGTTCCAAGCGATTGCTCCCTCAGCGTCTCACTAGGATGTTTCCTCTGCATCTCTCACTTTCTATTTTATCTTTTTATTATATGAGACTATTATTTGAGATTATACTTATATGTACAGATGCCCTCTCTTTCTTCCCTGCCCTATTGACTTGATGGTAGGCATGGTCTTTAGTCCTTGGATCCTGAGTGCCGAGTGCCAGGCCTTGCTGCATAGCTCTGAGCTCCCAGCAGACTTGTGCGAGGGGCTTAGATTTACCTTGGCTGAACTGAATGACCAGTGGAGTACACCAAGGCCAGGAGCTTTCCTCAGCCTCCCCAGCCCTTCAAGTCACTGACATTTCCTAGAAAAGCCCTGGAAAGATCATCACTGGAGATGTGTAGGTGTTTAAAATCTATTGACAGCTTTCAGAGCTTTGGACTCTGAGGCTTCCAGCCTCCCTTCTTCCCCTCGTTTGGTTCCTAGCTCTAGCATTGTCCTCCACTGGCACAGCTCTCTCTGACTCCTCCTGCCTTTGCTTCTAGCTCTGGGGCCCCATTCCTTAGCTCTCCCTCTGGCCTGAGGAGTCATCTGGTGTGATGTTAGAAGCACCCAAGGGGGCCAGGCTACTTACATCATCCACCATGAGGGTAGCAATGGCCCGGCCAATTTCATTGTAGGACTTGGCTTTCCCAGAAGGGCCTAGCAGGATGAACAGGAATCTGGGAAGAAGATGCAGAGGGAGGATAACAGCTCTTTAACATCCACAAAACAAGCTGATGAGGTGCCGGCCTTTTTATTCCCATTTTTCAGATGAGGAAGAAGAATAAGGAGGGAATGGAGACATCTTGGACACAGAGAAATGTCTTTTCTTAGAGTCTTATAACGTGCCATCTTATTCTTTTTGTCCTTTAAAATCTATGTGTGTTTAGGACTAGAGTCTGGACTTACAATTACAATATGATTATAATAGTATGGGGAACTCCCAGGTGAGGAAACTCTCTCCACTGATGCAGATTAGCACCTTCTCTGCAACTTAGTCTTAGAGAGGCATGTTGAGCACTTCAAGGTTAAATGACTTGCCCAGGCCACACTCAGTGTGTGTTAGATTCAGGACTTGAACCCAGTCCTTAGGTCAGCTCTCTTCCCCTCTGATTTCTCCCTTCTTTAGCTCTTTTCTCTCAACCCCTCCGTGTGCTAGCTCCAATTCACCAGCTCTCATCAGGCTCCTCAGTGTTTTTCCATATTTCCTTCTCCATCTATTCTGAGAGCCCAAGAAGACAGTGGCTCTCTGCACTTCCCAAGCCTGGAGGTGTCTGGGTCTCCCTTCTCTCAGACACAGCTGTTGTTCCATTGATTCACTCCTCCTTTTAGAATGGATCATAAAATGTAGATCCAGGAGGGACCTTGGACGACATCCTGTCCATCCCCCTCATTTTACAGATGAGGACGCTGAGAACAAGGGACATTAAAAAGGATAGTTTCTCTGGGGCCCAGAGCAGGTGCCCCAGGAATGTTTGTTGACTGCCTGACTGACCACCCCACTACGGTGGTGGTTGGCTTACGTGACCACTCACCTGGTGGGAACAGGCACCTCCGTCACACCTCCCAGCATGGTGGACTGGATGAGACGGACAAAAGCGACGAAAGGTTGCTCCAAAAAGTCGACCTCCCCCACCAACACATTGGAAGCTTCCGAATCCTTGGGGATCTTCTTCATGAATTTGTTTTTCAGCTATTTTGGGGGAGGTAAGAAACACAACAACATCCCACTCACAACCTACGATGCTTCAGCTTAGATCTTTCCATCACTGAGCCACCTCTTCATTCTTGAATCCTGAAATTGAGTTCCCTGACCAGTCTCCTGTCTCCCTCCATCTCCTTATACCTTCACTCCTATGGTCCCTGCCTGTGACTTCTAGCTGTTCCACCATCTTGACTTTCCTGGTCCATCAGCCCTGTTCTGGCTTCACCTGCCACCCTGTTCACAGCCACCAGCTTCTCTGTTCCTCTTCCCAGGCTCATGTGACTTTCCTGTGTGAAGCCCTCCCTCATCCCCCTTGGTACTGTTGTATGTAATCTCCCTCCTCAAATTTATTTCTCTGGATAATGTTGTATCCCCCAAGTAGCTGGATGGAGAGAGCATGCATTTACTGAGCACTCACCATGTGCTGGCTGCTGGTGAAGTGCTGGGGCTACAAACACAAAAAACCCCAGATGGTCCTTGCCCTGCCCAGGGCTTTCTTTCAGACCATGGAAGAGGGAACAGAATAAAAGCCCTGGAGGGCAGGGTCTGTTTTGTTTTCATCTTTGTAGCTCTAGCACCAAGCTCAAGGGTCCATAATGAATTAAGATGAATTTCTAGCCCATGACCCTGACTCTCCATCACTCCATGCTGTTTTGCCTTAGGTGGGGGTTGGGGAGGGAGGAGTGGGAGTGAGAGGAATAGGGCCAGGAGTATAATGTGGAACAAGCTGACCTTGGCTCACAGGATGGGTCTTTCTCTACCTGGGCCTTTTGGCCAACTCATAGTTTCACTGACATAGTTGATGGGCCAGCTGCCTGTAGGCATCAGAATCCGTACATCAACATGGGGAAGTAGCTTGGAGGGAGCCACGGCAGTCTCAGTGTTGACATCGCCCAGATGCCTCCTAATGCTAAAATACTGTGATTCTTTGAGAAATGCAATTTTCAACTGGCAAGTATATACAACCAGCTAAGGAGGCGTTCCCTAGGAGGGGCTCTCAGAAGGAACTGCCTCAGAATCATAGATTTAGACCTGGAAGGGGCTTTGGAAGTCATCTAGGCTAACAGATAAGGAAACTGAGATGGACAGAAGCAAAATAAAGCCCCACCATAACACACCCATCAAGTGGCCCTCCAGCTTCTGCCAAGATCTGGAGATAGCCTGTTCCATGTTTGCATAGCTCTACTTATTGGGTCCCCCCCCACAATGGTAAATATAACTCTACTTCTCTAAAAACACTTATTTAGACTGTTAATATGAACATATGGATCACCTAGATTTGATGGAGGTACCTTATTATCCAAAAGTATTTCTTATGAAGCCCTGGGTTAGTAGGAGCAAAATGTCCTTCAGCTGAACTCCAAACCCAGATAGCTAGCAGATAAAAGACCCTACCTAGTGACTTCTTTTCCCTCAGGATAGTAAATCCCTATGTTATGGCAACATCCTTGCCAAACCCTTTTTTGGAATCCTGTAATCTTATCACATTTCTTCCATACTTGTTATGACTGAAATTGTTAAACTGCTTTTTGCTTTTGGGTTGATTTCTGTCAGTGGACAAAAACCCCATATATCCCCTCAGAAATGGATCGTCTCTGAGCTCTCTTCTCAGGAGGGGAGTTTCCACATGATCATGTGTTATATCTTTCTTCTTAGGACAAAATATTAAATTGATATTATGTTTTTTCTGTCTCTGATCTGTTTCGTAGGAGGACAGGTATGGATATCATGTTCTCTGATCTGGTTAGTAGGAGATATTATAAGATATTATAATTTCTCTGATCTGTTTATTAATATTTTAGGAAAGATTGAACATGATTTCTCTGATCTGTTTGAAGGAGACAGGCAGATACAAAAACTATATTTTAATATTCAACAAGAAATATTCTCAAATTCAGACTTTTCTTTTCTTTGCACCTGCATGCCTCCCCAATTTCCTTTCTCCTTTAATAAATGCATTGTTGCCACTGGCATTGTGGCCACCAGGGGGTGTTGATAAACCTAACTCCAGCATCACCTCTGGCATCCTAGAGGTGGGCTGCTAAGGATGGTCAGACAACATTTCTGCATCGCCAGCTCTGCTCACTCCTCTCCTTCCCTGCTCCTGGACTCGAGTGTCTCCCACTACTTCCACTCTGAGTTCCCCATATTCTCTCATACCCCACTATCTCCCCATCTAAAGGCATGGCCATAGCTCCCACCCAGGGGCTCCAACACCTTGGAAATGAGTCTGCCTTGCTATTCCCTCCCTCCTCACTACAGGGCACATGAGGAAGGGCTTTCTGGTTGTATGGCCTCAAGGGGCAGCCATTCCTCACAACTCACAACCTGCCACTGTTGAGAAGACACTGTGGGTCCCACCAGGATCCTCCCTCTAGGGAAAAGTGGCATCCTATAGACATCTCTGAGGGAGAGGAAACCCCAGCGGAGTTATGATCGATCTCACAGTTGCAGATGGTCCCTCCAGAGATAGAGATTGTGACCAATCCAAGCTGGCCCATCCTGTGTCTTCTCACCCAATGTGCTGGAGGCCTGCCTCATGAGGATAACTACAGGGCTCATGGGTGGTCCACAGGTTTTTCCTTCTTCATGCTGTGTCCCATCCCTTTTTTGTGATGGTTCATTTCCCTTTCTCTCTATTATTAGGTGATTTAGACACAACAACTTAGACCTCATTGTCAGAGAAGCTCTGAATTATTCAGGGAGGGTCATGTTCTTTTCAGAGTGAGGACACCATTTTACACGTCGTTTCATCCACCACAAGGGATAATTCAGTGCCTTGTACAGAGTAGGTACTGCAGAAAAATTTGTTGATGCTTGGTGCATAGTAAGCACTTAATAAATGTCAGTTGATTGACTGACTGACTGACTGACGGATTAATTTTTGAAGGTGGGAAATGGAGACAAGTAGACAAAGGCAGGTTTATGGATGGGGTGGATTCACTCATTCAGCTTCTTCTTAGGGCTGGTATCAGTCAGAGGAAATGGAGAAAAATGGCATTCTTCCAGTCCACTCCATTTGCAACCATAAGGTTCTCCCTGACCCCACCCTTCAAATTCAGTTACCAAGTCCTGTAGATTTTCTTTCTTTCTTTTTTCTTTGAGGTGATCAGGGTTAAGTGACTTATCTAGGGTCACATAGCTAGTAAGTGTCTGAGGCTGGATTTGAACTCAGGTCTTCTTAACTCTAGGGCCCATGCTCTCATCACTGCCCTCTTATGGATTCTGTCTTTCCAGCATCTCACATCTAAGTTCTCTCACATGGCCATTGCCTTGGCTCAGGCTCCCCTTACCCCTTACTGGGACTGCTGCAATCACTTTCTAGCTGATTGATGCCCCAGCCCTTTCCATCCCCCCCCCAGCAGTCAAAACCATATTCCTAAGGCATTGGTTGACCATTAATCCAATCCCTATCACCTCCAGGTTCCAACATGACCTGCTCTGATGTTAAAGCTCTCCGTGCCCCGGCCCCTTCCTTCCATCCGGGCATCCTGTGACCCATCTCCACTGGCCTCCTTGCACTTCCTCAAACACAACCCATCTCCCCTAGGATGCCCTGCTGCTCACTCCCTGGCTCCCTTCCAAATTCAGCTCGATTCTCAGCTTCTTTCCCGATAGCCCCAGCACCTGATGCTTTCTCCTCCCACACTGCCTAGTGACTCATCTGCTTTCTCTGCCACAAGAACACAAGTTTCTTAAGTGCCTTTCTCTGTATTCCCAGAACTTAGGACAGTGCCCGGCACACAGAAGATGGTTAATAAGTGCTTGTTGACTGACTGGCTGACCCAACCAGACTGGCCAAGCCGATGTTCTATCACCAGCCTGTACACCTTTATCCAAATTGTGCTAAGGGTCCAGAAAACAGCTTCCTCAGCTCTACCTCTTCTAATTCCCAGCTCCCTTCAGGGCTTGGATCAGATGCCACTTCCCACATGAAGGCTTCCTGATCTCCTCGATAATTCGTGCTCTCCCTTAAATAGTGTTTTATGCTCTGTCTCTTGGTCTGTCTGTCTCTCCCCCATCTCTCCCTCTCCCCAGCAGAATGTGAGTGCTTAGAGCAGTCATTGGTCTCTGCTTCCCCAGGCCCAGAATAGGGCTTAATAAATATTTACCAATCTTCATTGGAAACTCCTCTCTCAGCACACAAGGCTTCCCCAACTCTCACCCCATGGCAACCACCCGAGCTCTTAGGTTTTACTACCTACCTGATTTGGGTTTGGGGAGTCTGAAATATCGTTCATGCTCCGGCTCTGGGCGTGATCTAAAGGAGAAAAAAGAAGGGCTTCTTTGGGCGAGGGGGCTACTCTAATCCTGGGATCCCACCAGTCTTGTGAGTGTTGGTCAGGGTGGGGAGGTCCTTCCAGCCCCTCAGCAATCTGCCCGCTACTTGCCCCTTTTGTTCCTTCTGGGAATAGGGGTGAATGCAGTGGTTTGGCAATCAAGGTCACCTTCGGCACAGCCCAGCCAGGTCAGGAGCAGCAGGCAAGCGACACCTCTGGACACATGCTAATGCTGGCCTCGCTTAGGAGTTCTAGCTCATGGAATGTAGAGCTGGGAGGGCTCTTAGAACATAGAACACGGAATGGGAGAGGTGGAAGGGAACTTAGAACATGGAATACAGAATGACTAAACTGGGAGAAAATTTAGAAACTTGGACAGATAATCAGCATCGGAAGAGACCCTAGCTCAGAAGGGCCGCCAGGTGGCACCAATAACGCACAGAGTGCTGGCCTAGAGTCTGGAAGACTCATCTTCCTGAGTTCAAATCAGACTTCAGACACTCACTGGCTGGGAGACCCTGGGCAAGTCACTTCACTCTGTTTGCCTCAGTTTCCTCATCTGTAAAATGAACTGGAAAAGGAAATGGCCAACCACTCCAGTATCTCTGCCAAGAAAACCCCCAATGGGGTCATGAAGGGCTGGACATGACTGAAAATGACTGAGTAATATCTATAACAACAATTTCCCGGCAGTGAAGCAGGCTGATTTTTTTTTTGTGTGTGTGTGTGTGTGTGTTTTGTTTGTTTTTTGCAGGGCAATGGGGGTTAAGTGACTTGCCCAGGGTCACACAGCTAGGAAGTATCAAGTGTCTGAGGCTGGATTTGAACTCAGGTCCTCCTGAATCCAGGGCCAATGCTTTACCCACTGCGTCACCTAGCCGCCCCCTGAAGCAGGCTGATTTTTAAAAGTGGCTAATTAAATGTGGGCTATGTCAGTGCCCATCTCTCTACTGTGCCACCCTTTTTGGCTTCAGCAGTATAATCCCCATAAGCTCCTGTGGGTTCAGAGACCACTATCCTGGAGCTTGAGCTAGGGATGCTTCCCATAACCTTCCTTATCTCTTGCCAACTCCCAGGCTAAGCCTAAGCCCAGGGACCCCCACCTAAGTCAGTGGCACCAACCCCCTGCTGGGATTGAAGTCCACACTCTCTCCACCTTCCCTGTGGCCTCACCCAGCTCCCTGCTTTATCTTTTGCTATGTTTAAAGTCTATTTAAAGGAGCAGCTAGGTGGTGCAGTGGATAAAACACTGGCCCTGGATTCAGGAGGACCTGAATTCAAATCCGGCCTCAGATACTTGTCACTTACTAGCTGTGTGACTCTGGGCAAGTCACTTAACCCCGATTGCCTCACCAAAAAAAAAAAAAATCTATTTACGATCATCTGTGTTTGTTCCTCCCTGGGAGACAGAGCTGAGGTCCAAATCCCTTCTGCTGCTCTGCCCTCATTTTCAGGGGGAATCAACACAAACGAATTAGATGATTCTGCTTGGCCCCAGTGGGCAGAACCAGGAACTATGGGGGTTGAGGGAGAGGAGATGAAGAGAGGGCAATTTAAGCTGGAGGTCAGGAAAACATCCTCCATGGAGACCTGTCCCAGAATGAAGAGGGCTGCTTTGAGAAGGGACAGCTTCCCCTTCCCTGGAGGTCTTCGACCCGATGTTAGCCAGCCATTGGCAGAGGGCGGCGGAACCTTGCTGTGTGGGGGGTGTACTAGACAGCTACTGAGGCCCCTTCCAAATAGAAACCTCCTGAAACATTACAAACATGGCCACATCGTCCCCAAGCAGGAGCAGAGGCAATGAAATACCTAAGTTGGGCTTTGCAGCCCTATACCTGCACTCAGCTCAGTCAGGTAACCCAGGTCAGAGACTTGTTTTCTTTCCCCCAGAATTACCTCGGTTCTTTTCCCAAATCTCTGAGAGTTCTCTTTGGCAGTGGGAAGGCTGGCAGACTGGAGTTGGCACGGTTCATGGGGCACTTACGCAAAGGCCTTTCCCCCCAGGAGTCTGTGAGGTGCATTTGATTGTTCTCACTACAAGGACCATTTACTGGGGATTGATGGCACTCCCCTGGGGGAACCTTGGAACTGGAAAACCTGTGTCTGCTATTCCATCCTGAGGATGGGGGCCTTGTCTATGGCTGGTGCTCAAGAAGTGCTTGACTGATTAGTCCTTTGGGCACTTGTCCGTCCCAACCTGCCTTGGACCACAATGATCTGTTACTAGTCTCATCTTCTCTCCCAAACTGGTACGTACCTTGAGAGCAAGGACTGTGTCTTTCTTTCTTTCTTTCTTTCTTTCTTTCTTTCTTTCTTTCTTTCTTTCTTTCTTTCTTTCTTTCTTTCTTTCTTTCTTTCTTTCTTTCTTTCTCTCTCTCTCTCTCTCTCTCTCTCTCTCTCTCTCTCTCTCTCTCTCTCTCTTTCTCTCTTTCTTTCTTTCTTTCTTTTTGGCAGGGCAATGAGGGTTATGTGACTTGCCCAGGGTCACACAGCTAGTAAGTGTCAAGTGTCTGAGGCTGGATTTGAACTCAGGTCGTCCTGAATCCAGGGCCAGTGCTTTATCTACTGCACCACCTAGCTGCCCTAAGGACTGTATTTCTCGATTGACATTTGGGTAGGCTCCAGTGCATAAGGCAGAGCCTTGGACAGGGTAGGTGCTTAGGACTTCTGCCCTCTCCCTTTGCCAAAGAATCCTTTGCCATCTTCGGTGGCTCCCTATTGCCCCTAGATGAAATGCTTCTTAAACTGGCATTCAAGGCCCCTCAGAACCTGACCTCAGTCTACCTTTCCAGACTTATATCCTGTTACTCCCCATCATAGACTTCAGACTCCAGCCAAACAGAACTACTTGTTGTTCCCCCATCTTGCCTCTTGCCTCTGTGCATTGGTGTTGGCTTCGTCTTTGGCTGGAATAAGCTCCCAAACATTTGAAGGGCTCTTTCATGTTAAAGAGAGATTGGACTTGGGGCAGCTAGGTGGCGCAGTGGATAAAGCACCAGCCCTGGATTCAGGAGGACCTGAGTTCAAATCTGCCCTCAGACACTTGACACTTACTAACTGTGTGACCCTGGGCAAGTCACTTAACCCCCATTGCCCTGCAAAAAAAAAAAAAAGAGAGAGAGAGAGATTGGACTTGTTCTTTGTCCCCACAGGGCAGAAGCAGAAGCAATGGGGGCATGTGGCAAAGAGCCCACTTTGGGCTTGAGGCCAGGCAGCTCAAAGGGTTGCCATGGGCTGCTGCCTTGGGAGGGAGTGGGGAGGCTAGCCAGGAACTTGTTGACTTGGGTATGGGTGCAACTAGGACCTTTCCTACTCTGAAGTCTAGCTCACTCTTCTCTGTGAACTCCCTGAGGGCGGGGGCTGCCTCATTTTGTTTTTTGGATCTCCAGTATCTGGGACAGTTCCAGGCACACAGTAGGTGCTTAACAAATGCCTGCTGGGGGCGGCTAGGTGGCGCAGTGGATAGAGCACCAGCCCTGGATTCAGGAGGACCTGAGTTCAAATCCGACCTCAGACGCTTGACACTTACCAGCTGTGTGACCCTGGGCAAGTCACTTAACCCCCATTGCCTCACTAAAAACAAACAAAAATCCCCCAACCAAAACCAAACGCCTGCTGGTTGATGGCCTTGACCTTGATTCAGCGAGCCTTCTAAAGCCACAAAGAACACAGGACCTATTACACTTTTTGGCAACACTTCCCACCTGCGGATTTGAAATGTCGGATTTCTGATATTCTCTGTGTGAATGAACCACGGGATTGAGCTGGAAGGGACCCCGGTGGTCATCAGCTCCCTTATTTTACAGGTGAGTCAAGCAAACAAGGGCAGCTGGTGGTGAGGTGGATAGAACACCAGGCCTGGAGTCTGGAAGACCTGAGTTCAAATCTAGCACCAGACACTTCCTAGTTGTGTGACCCCAGGCAAGTCATTTCATCCAGTTTGCCTCAGTTTCCTCATCTGTAAAATGAGCTGGAGAAAGAAATGGCAAACCACTCCAGGATCTTTGCCAAGAAAATCCCAAATGGGGTCACGGAGGGTGGGAATGAGATGATTGAACAATAAAAAGACTGAACAAAGAAAGCAATCCAGTTGGATACTTCGTCTTTCCTCCTGCATCTCTGCCGAAATCATACATCCAAAGGAGTTGAGAGAGCCCCGAAGCTCTTAGGAGGTGGGGGGCTCCCCAGCACTTGAGGTCATCAAGCAGAGACCAGATGGTCACTTGCCACAAATGGGGTGGAGAGAGTGGTACTAAGGCCAGGGTTGTACTAAATGCCTCTCTGAGATTCATAAAGCATTTTGGGTTAAGGATGTGCAAGGAACATGTCTAATTATGTGAGATTGGGGGCCACCTGGGCAGCTTGTATACTCTTTCCTCCACAGTGCTTGAGAGTCCTTGCCAGAGACAGAACACTGACCTGGGTGAGCCACAGCACAGACTGACCCTCCCACGACATGCGCATTGCTTTGATCATAGAATCAAAATGGACACATCCTCTTACTTCTTCATTCTTCTCCCCAGACTTCAGAGGAACCTTTCTCCAGGTTCTCCCACTTGCTTCTGGGTTAATCCATCCCTGCCTAAAAAAGCCTGCGGTATGCTTCTTAGCCCAGGGCTTCACTCACTCAGCAGCCTGGGCCTGATCTCCTGGACAGAGACCCTCAGCTAGCCCGTGACCAGAGGGACAACCTAAGAAAGCCAGAGCCTGGCCCCAAGCAGAAAGTGCTTTTTCTACCTTCCCAGGCAAGGCAGGAGGGAGCGAGGTATCTCTTAGGTGCCTCAGTTCTGCTGTTTCACGAGGTTGTCAGGTAAATGTTGTCACAAAACACTGCACAGTGACATGTTTACTGATATCAGAGGCGCTGTTGGAATTCCTGACTCTGAGAGAGAAGGGAATGATAGAAAACAGCTGGTCTATGTGTACCTAACCAGAAAACCCTGTTACAACCTCAGCAGGAGGTGGCCATCTAGCGTCTCCTAGAGGTACTGCAGTGTGTAGCTCCTGTCTCTCCAGGCTCAGACAATTGTCAGGAAGCTTTTCTTTATGCCCAGTCAAGCCAGTGTTTCATTGCAGATCAACATTCCCAGACCTGATCTCCAGGGCCAGGCAGAGCAAACTTGCTTCCTTCCATGCTCTGGCCAGCACAAGGTTGCATTGGGATGCCCGCTTCAGTAAGCTCTAGAAGCTTCATAAGCAGCAACTGCAGCCAAGGGGCTGCCTTGGCTTTGGGCATTGGTTTTACTTCCCTAGATGCTCCTGGGGATACTGGGCAGTGCCATCACAACACTCCCCTAACACCTGAGCTGGCACTAACACAGAGCGGCGGGCCGAGGCAAGAGAGACACTTACGCAGTTGTCCATAGCTGGTGTTCTGCCTGGTCCACAAGTCTTCAGAAGAGTGGTGCAAATTGGGGCCAGATGCTGCAGGGCTCCGTGCTGGGGTCCGGTCTGCAAGGACAGAATGCCTTGGTGAGTAGGGACCCTGCTCAGCTGTGACCATCCAGACCCACATCTTTGTACTATTTAGGAAGAGGAAACTGTCCATGAACATCAATAGTGTGGACAGAGATTGTAGGGGAAATGTATCCTAAGTGGTTTGTGCATAAAATTCCACATCTTGGACCAGGAAGGCTCACATCAGATCCATCATTAAAAAGACCGGGCAGCTAGGTGGCACAGTGGATAGGGCACCGGCTCTGGATTCAGGAGGTCCTGAGTTCAAATCTGAGCTCAGACACTTAACAATTACTAGTTGTGTGACCCTAGGCAAGTCACTTAAGCCCAATTGCCTCACCAAAAAACCAAACCAAAACATAATTAAAAAGACTTTCTTTCTCCCTCCATCCTTCCCTCCTTTCTTCCCTCCTTCCTTCCTTCCCCCTTCTTCTCCCTCTCCCTCTCCTCTCCCCCTCACCCCCGCCCACCTTTCTCTCTCTCTCTCTCTCTCTCTCTCTCTCTCTCTCTCTCTCTGTTCAATAACCCTTCTCTAGAATTCTAGAGACTGTCCATAGTAGCCATGAAGGAGGTTAGGGCTGGCCTGGACTGTCTCCCTTGACCTGTGAGGGTCCAACTTACTGGAAGTGGATGAGACAGACTTTCCAATGTCCACCAGTGAGCGGTGGATGGGCTTCTTGGTCTGGTGCCGATGTTTTCTCAAGAGGACGTAGCAGACTCTGTCTCTCAGCTCTGGCTTCAGAAGTCCATCTTCTATTTGCTTCTTGACAACATCATCTGATGGAGAAACAAACACCTTCAACACAGGGCATTGCCTAATGGGAGGAGGCAAATGGTCCATGACTCCCTCCTCATCCCTCGAGAAATCTTGGAGGCAGCATCATTGGGTGGATGGAGGAAGAAACTACAGTTTAGAAGTCAGTAAAGTCTTGACAATCCCCTCTACTTCCTCCAGTGAATTGGTCATGCCTATGTAATGACCTAAGGGAAAGAGCACAGAGCTCAGAGCTCTGCTACCTGGGATCTTGGGCAAAGCACTTCCAAATACTGGCCTCAGTTTCCTCCTCTGTAAAATTAGGAGATTGGACTAGATGACCTCTCCAGTGGCTCCCTGATCTTGATCCAGGGTTCAAGTCTTGGCTGCAATATTTATTACTTATATGTATGGCCACGGCCAGTGATTCTGGCTGTTCCTGAGGGTGTCCCATGAACAAGACTCTATCTCTTAGGATCTGGGCATTCTCTCTGCAGGCCCCCCCCCCCCACTGCCCCATGCCCCTAACACTCTCCCTTCTCTGCCTTGTGACCTCCCTGGTTTTTCTTAAGTCCCAAACTAAACCCTGACCTTTTATAGGAAGCTTTCCCCAACCCCCTTCAATCCAGTGCCTTCCATCTATTAATTTATTCATTATGTAGCTTGTTTGTCTGTATTTATTTGTTGTCTCCTTCAATAGATTGTGAGCTCCTTGAGAGGTATGAGGTAATGTCATATTTATCACCATTTTACAGTTGTGGAAACTGAGGGATGAAGTGACTTGTCTAGGGTTACACAGCTAGAAAATGTCTGAGGCAGGATTTGAACTCAGAACTTCCTAACACTCTATCTACTACATCACCTCACTGACCTTGTAAGAAACAGCATAGCATACTAGATACTTCCGGCTTTGGAGTTAGGGAGATCAGGGTTCAAGTCTTTCCTGTGATACATGCCATATGAATAACCAAGGACAAATCACTTCATCTCTCAGTGCTCCTAGCAACTCTTTTAAGTCATGCATTGGTGGGGGGCATTTCCATACTGGGAGCCCTCCCTCCAAAGAAATCCCCATACTTCCTGCACTCTTTGGGTTGTCTTGGAACTTCCAAAAGTTATCATTAGCCAGAATCTAGATAATGCTTAATGGTTTACAAATGGCTTTCCTCACAATGGTTCTGGGAGACTGGCAGTAAAAGTACAATACCTATTTCGCAGATGAGGAACTGAACTTAGAGGGATCTAAGTTCAGGAGAAGAGCCAGGACCTTAAGGGGAAGTCCAGTGTTCTCCCCATTATGCTGCCCTACCTCACAACATTTGGTTTAAAATCTGGGGAACTCATTTTTTTTGGGGTGAGACTTTGATAATTGGAAATCCATCCAGGGCCAGAGCTGGATAATTGGCTGAAAGAACCTGGTGTGGAAGTCCACACCAGGCCTCTGAGTGCCCTGGTTGCCAGCCCCACCAGGATCAGCTGCAGGGGCCTGAGCCACTGAGCAATCAGAAGGGAAGATGTGGATGGGGGCATGTTGTTTCTATCTTTAAATAGTCCAGGTGCTGTCATGTGGAAGAAGGATCAGCCAACCTTGTTCTTCTTGGCCTCAAAGGGCAAAGGGAAAAACAGGGAGGCAAACTTTGGCTGGACATAAGGAATATGCTTAGGTGCACTTGCTGCTTAATAGGCTCTGCTAGTGAGTTTTCATCATCATTGTCAAATTTCAGAGCCAAAATTAGGGTGGGGCAGCTGGAGCTTTGCCTCTGGCACTGAAAATTGGAGGGTGCAAAATTTTGAAATAATGATTTTAATAGATTGCGTAATTTTCAAATTTGTTACATTTACATTTTGACAGCATGTTCATTCCTTCAGGAGTATAGAAACTTGTTAGTTTAATTAATTCAGTTAGGAAGCCACCATATGTTATACTCTCTCTAATCCACCTTGCAGGCTACATACCAAATGAGCTCCTCCCTAACCTGGCCAAACCTGCTCCTTCAGGGCTAGTAGCTTCAACAGTAATCTTGAGGTATCTTAGTGTCTCCCCTCATGGTGTCAGGGCTGGCGGTCTCCGATATCTCCAGGGAGGTCTGTGTCTCAGGATCTCTTTACCCACAGGGATCTTCTCCTACAGCTGAGCTGAGGGTATATTTATAAAGCATGACATAACGTCTTGGTGCTGATTGCCCCTGGCGCCAAAACCTATAACCCAACAGATTCAGTTCCCTTCACCAGAGGCCCATGCAGACCCAGTGAGATAGGAAGGTTTGTCAAAACTTCCTTCAGGAGGAGAGGTGACCTGAGCAGTGAAATGGGCCATTCGATCAATCCTCTCTTACCTATGATCTGTGGTAAGGAGCAGCTATCTAAATCCAGGAGCACAGTTCCAGTCTGGAGGCAGGTTCGGAGTTCAAACAAGCTATGCAGAGACAGTGTGGACACATGGGGTTTACTCCATCTCTCACCTCCTTCTTCAACCTTCTCTTCAAACTTTACCCACCTAGAAAGAAATGAGGAGGAAATTCAGTTTGAGCAGGGCTGGGGTTTGGGGCAGGGTATGTGAGAGCAGTGGACTTGTCTTGGTGGGCTCCATGTTCCGGGGTCAAAGGTGAGGGAGCATGCAGGGGTTCCTCACACCTGTGCTATCTCTAAAAGATCTTTGCAAAGGTCCTGGAACCAAACAATTGTCACAAACCTGGTAGCCAAGGCTGATCTCGCTCAGAGTCTATGACACATTTATTAAACACATGTGACAAACAATTATGCTAAGCAAGCAAGACAGTTCTGCTCTTATCAGGAAAGACAACACATCAAGGGGAGCTGGAAGGTGGGGGTGGTATTTATCACACTTGGTGTCCATCCACCTCTACTGTTTGTGACTTGAAGAATGCTGGGACAGACTTGAAAACATCTTCACCAAGCACCCTCCACCACCCCCCCCCCGCCCCCCACCTTCTGAAATTTACAAATTACTGGTCCTCTGGCCTGAGAAATTGAAGTCCCATATAAAAGGGATCTGGGAGGGCAAAGGCAATAAGCCAGGGATCCTTAGATGTTCTTTTTTTTTTTTTTTTGTGGTACTGGGGGGACTATAAATTTTCTTGGAGCCTTGAGATCAATGGTACCTGAGGGAAACAAAATGACAATTAAGGTAGAAATATAGTCAGTTGCTTAGGTGCAACAAAAAGGAAGGAGCAATGAGGGATAATTTTTTTGGGGGGGGGGCAATGAAGGTTAAGTGACTTGCCCAGGGTCATACAGCTACTAAGTGGTGTCTGAGGTCAGATTTGAACTCAGGTCTTCCTGAATCCAGGGCTGGTGCTTTATCCATTGTACCACCTAGCTGCCCCTGGGATACTTTTTAAATATGAATTTTAGTTGATCCACATGTTATTAGTAACTAAATTACTTACTATAACTTATAGTCAATTAAAATAATCCATGTAATGAGAAAGGTGAAAGCCTTCTGGTGAAAAAGACACCCACTACCTGTGTGATTCTGGGCAATGATTTTTCCCTCTCTGGGCCATAATCTTAGAATGAAGTCCCTGGATATTGAAGGCTGCCAAGGGCACAACTTTGAAGCTTTGTCTACACTTCAAGGATTTGTAAACACACCTATCCTTTATCTGGTGAAGAATTTACCCCTGTGCAACAGTCATGAAAGGTGTCCCATCTCCTTCTTTCCCATTTTTTTTTTTGGTGGTCTTATTTTTAGTATTCAGGTCATGCATCCATTTTGCATTTATGTGGTATAAGGGGCTGGTCTAAACCCATCCTCCATCTGGCTGCTTTCCAGTTTTTCCAGAAATTATCAGATAAGGAGCTCTTCCCTAGATAATTTATGTTTTCAGGTTTATCAAACTCTGGGTTATCGAGTGAGTTTAATGCTTCCCAATTCTTGCCTCATCTTTTCTCTATTGATCATCTTTTCTAATTCTTAATCAGGATTAAATACTTTTCAGGATCCCAGCCTTATAACAGGTTTTAATCTGGAAGTTCTATTCTGTAAGAGTTATTTATTTTTAATGTAACTGACACCTGGAAGGTCAAGGGTCACACTTAAACAACTGCTTTAATTTTGTTTTTCTTGGAAATTGAAAATGCTAAAGTCACATTCCTTTCAAAGCAAGCACATGATACAAAAATATTTATAGCTGCTCTTTACGTGGTAGCAAGGAATTGGAAGTTGAGGGGGTGCCCATCAATTGGGGAATGGCTGGACAAGTTGTGGTATATGAATACAATGGAATACTATTGTGCTGTAAGAAATGATGAGCAGGAAGAGTTCAGAGAAACCTGGAGGGTCTTACGTGAGCTGATGATGAGTGAGATGAGCAGAACCAGAAGAACATTGTACACAGTATCATCAACATTGAGTGTTGACCTACTGTGATGGACTATATTCTTCTCACCAATGCAATGGTACAGAAGAGTTCCAGGGAACTCATGATAGAAGAGGATCTCCAAATCCAAGAAAAAAAAAAGAAAGAAAGAACTGTGGAGTATAGATGCTGATTGAACCATATTATTTCTTTTGTTTTGGGTGCTGTTGTTTTTTTTTTTTTTCTATTTTGAGGTTTTGCATCACTGCTCTGATTCTTTCTCTTGTAACAAGATTAATGCAGAAATAGGATTAATGGTATTATGTGTATATATATATGTGTGTGTATATATATATGTATATGTATAGAGATATATGGATATAACCTATATCAGATTACCTGCTGTCTAGGGGAGGGGGGAGGGAGGGGAGGGAGGAAGAAAAATCTGAAATTGTAAAGCATGTATAAACAAAAGTTGAGAACTATCTTTACATGTAACGGAAAAAATAAAATACTTCATACATTTAAAAAAAAAAGCAAGCACATGAAACCTAAAATTGTATTCAGTACTGCCAATTAAATGGGGATAGACAAGAGTCAGTTAGTCAATAAACATATATTAAGTGCTTGTTTTATGCTAGGCACTGTGCTAAGCACTGGAGATATAAATATGGGAAGAAAAAAGAGAGGCAGGGAAAGAGAGAAATGGATAGATGCTACAGAGAGCTGTATGTAAAAGAGGGGAATGAGACAGAGCAGGAAGAAAAGGAGCTCAATGGGATTTGAAATGAAGAATTCATGTTCATGCTTCCTATTTATTTAGTAGCCTTATTAATGGTGATCAAAGATTATCACTACAAACCTTAGAAATGGAGATTAGACCTGAGACCATTGAACATAATTTTAGATTCCTCTGGCCACATCTTGACTTAGAAAACCACAAATTAACATTATGTTTTGTTGTATTATTTATTTTATTAAACATTTTCCAATGACATTTTAATCTGGTTTGGACTCAGTTTGACACCTCTGACACATCATACCCAAATTTGTGTAATAACAAACAACTAAAGTACGGCTCTAGCTTCACTTGGGTGCACAGAGAGCCTTTCCAAGAAAGAGATTGAAGCCCATTCCCATATATTGGAATTAATCAACAAACAATCATTTGTTAAAATCCAGCTGTGTGCAAACTGCCATGGTGGAAACCTTAGGTATAGACAAAGCATGGTCCCTGCCATTGTGGAGTTTATTTTATTTTATTTTTTGAAGGTAATTGGGGGGGTTAAGTGACTTGCCCAGAGTAAAAGCTACTAAATGTCTGAGGTTGGATTTGAACTCAGTTCCTGCTGACTGCAGGGCTGATGCTCTAACCACTGTGCCACCTAACTTCCCCTATTGTGGAGCTTATGGTCCAGCAGAGGGATGAGAGTCAAACTCAAGTCACTCCAGTACAGTAGTACATAATAGGTGTGCCAGGTAGTTGTATCTGTGTGAGGAATGGGGAAGACCAGGGGAGTCATCATGGAGAAAGGGGCATTTGAGTTCACTTTGTTTTTGTTTTGTTTTGTTTTTTTGTGTGTGTGGCAATTAGGGTTAAGTGACTTGCCCAGGGTCACACAGCTAGTTAGTGTCAAGTGTCTGAGGCCAGGTTTGAACTCAGGTCCTCCTGAATCCAGGGCTGGTGCTTTGCCCACTGTGCCACCTAGCTGCCCCTTGAGTTCACTTTGAAAGATAGTGAAGAGGGTGAAGAAAATAGGGCATAAAGAACAGTGTGGGGGCAGCTAGGTGGTGAAGTGGATAGAGCACTGGCCCTGGATTCAGGAGGACCTGAGTTCAAATCCAGTCTCAGACACTTAACATTCACTAGCTGTGTGACCCTGGGCAAGTCACTCAACCCCAATTGCCACACAAAAAAACCAAAACCAAAAACAAAAAGGAGGAAGGACAGAGACCATACTGGGAGTGAGAGTAATGCATTTTGATGCCCAGAGGGTGTAGAAAGGAATAATAAGAGATAAAATTGGGAAGGGAGGAGAATCCTAGGATGCAGAAGCCAGACAGCAATGAATGGGAAAGAAAATGTGTGGTGCTGAAGGGGAGGTGGCCAGGGTGGGTGGCTAGGAGTTTAAGAGTGAAAAGGAAGGGGGCAGCTAGGTGGCACAGTGGATAGAGCACCGGCCCTGGAGTCAGGAGGACCTGAGTTCAAATCCGACCTCAGACACTTAACACTTACTAGCTGCGTGACCCTGAGCAAGTCACTTAACCCCAACTGCCTCACCAAAAAAAAAAAAAAAAAAAAAAGAGTGAAAAGGAAGAGATACCTTGAGGAGATAGCAGGGTCAAGAGAAGGGTTTCTCTCTCTAGCTCCCACACCATCTCACCCCAAAGAATAGAGGATCCCTGAATAGTCTGGCAAGCGTCTTGCTGATTGGGAGAAATTGAAGAAGAAAGAGGAAAATACGGATGGCCAAGCTCTTGGTTGAGATGTGTGGAGAAGGGATAAAGAGGGGATTATCCTTGTTTCCTCCTTGGAGGTTGGAGCAAAGGAGGAGAGAATGGGGAAAGATATCGGATTGGTTTTGAGGTGTAGAATAGGGCAGATGAGGGACTTTACAAAATACGAATCTTCTTCGGATTGGAGGCATCTGAGCATATTTGTAGGGAAGTGTCCAAAGATGCACTGGGGGAATGTGGGTGGGTTACTGCTTGAAAAAAGGACCTAGAAGGTGCCAAATTTCATCTCCCCTCTGAGCCTAGTAGGTGCTACCACATCCCACTATCATTGAAGCAGAGTTTTCTCTGCTTTGGGGTTCTCCTCAGCAGACTCAATAGAAAAAGCCCCCCTTTGGCACCAATATTTCTCTCATGGCTTCCCTCAATGCTACCTCCAGTGCTGTGGATGGAGGTTAAACACAAACATGTCTGTCTATCTTCCAGATCCTAATCTCTGCAAAGATATTGTCAAACCGACCAGGGCAGAGACATCACAAACCCATGGATGAGGATGCAAGAAGCAGCTGGAAACTTTCATCACCTGACAGACTTCCTTCACCCTCCAGCCAGTAAAGGCAGCTAGCCTCTAAGAAGGAACAGCAGGCTTCCTGTCCCTGTCTGAGGCAGGATTTGAACCCATGCCTATGGCTTCCCTAGGACATGGGACAGGCAACTTAGTGTAGAGAGAGTGAGGGTGCGGAACCTGATATCACAAACATGTGGATTCAAATACTGACTCTGAGCCTAATCATCCATGTGACCATGGGCAAGAAATACAAATTCTGAACCACAGCTTACTCATCTATGAAATGGTGATAATATCTATATTATTAAAAATTATTAATTAAATGCCTACGAGGTGCCAGGCACCGTACTGGGCTCTGCAACCAAAGTGACAAAAACAACACAGTCCCTGCTCTGAAGCAGCTGATAACCACCTAGTGCCGTTGGATATCTTGCTGTTCCTCACACACCATGCTCTATCTCCCAACTTTGTGCTTCTTCACTCACTCTTTCCCATGCTGGGAAGGCTCTTCCTCGTCCTCTCTATTTCTTGGCTTCCTTAAAGACTCAGCTCAGATCCCACCTTCTATAGGAGATCTTGTCTTCCCCCTCACCCTATGTGTCTTCCCTCTGAGATTATCACCCATTTACACCATATGGAAGTGCATATATGTATACATCATTGTCTATCTATAGTTTGTACATAGTTACTTGCATGTTGTTTCCTCTATTAGCATGGGAGCTCCTCGAAGACATCGATGGCATTATTGCTTTTTATTTTTTACCCCCAGCACTTAGCATAGTGCATGGCATGTAGTTGGCACTTAATAAATGCTTATTAATGATGATGAAGTAATCACGATAAGCTAGTATTGATATAGCACTTTCTGAGGTTTGCAGAGCACTTTACACATATAATCTCATTTGATCCTCACAAGCTTGGAAGGTAGTGTCATTATTATTCTCATTTTACCAATTCAGAATCTGAGGCAGAAACAGACTAAATGTTTAAGGTTATACAGCTGGTATATGAGGCCAGATTTGAACTTAGATCTCCTGACTCTTGGTCTGGTGCTCTAACTTGCAGGGAATTTTCTTAAAGATTAAATGAGATAATGTTACAAAGTGCTTTGCAAATTTTAGATCATCATATGAACATAAATTACCATTATTCCTCTCAAGTGATTATCCAACCTTTGTTTGAAGACCACCAGTAAGTGTGTGTGGGTGGGGAGGAATGTGAAGTGCTGCCTCCAATCTAATTCAAGCCCTTTTGTAATGTATTTATCCCTCTTATAACATCCTCAGATAGTCACCTAGCCTTTGCTAGGTGAGGGCTTCTGGGATGGGTAACTCAACTCTGCTTTGGACAACTCAATCACTAGAAAGGGAATAGCTAGGGGGCGCCACAGTGCACAGAGAGCTGGGCCTGGAGTCAGGGAGACTCCTCTTCTTGAGTTCAAATCTGGCCTCAGACCTTACTAGCTGGGTGACCCTGGGCAAGTCATTTTATCCTGTTTGCCTCAGTTTCCTCACTTGGACAATGAGCTAGAGAAGGAAATGGAAAGCCATTCCAATGTCTTTGCCAAGAAAACCCCAAATGAAGTTGTGATGAGTCAAACATGATTGAAACGACTGAACAACAACAAAAGCACCAGAAATGTCTTTTTAAAACACACTGTGCTAAAGTCTTTTGTAACTAACTCTCTCCCATGGACATTGTTTTCTCCTTTGGGGCCAAACATAATAGCTTGAATCTCTCTTTCATAAGATGGACCTTCAAATATTGGAATAGAAGTACAAGAAGTTACAATAATTATCCTATCCTTGATATTATGTTGCATAATATATTCTTTATATTATATCCATTAGAATATCCTTTGCTATCCCCATCCTTCTCTTCTCCAGGGTAAATGGTCCAAATGATCCCAGTTCCTTCAGCTGATCTTTATTTAGCAAGGTTTTGAGTGCTATGTCTTTGTTAAAGAAATCAAGAAGCTGACCTTTGCAAGCCAGGAGCATGTTCCCTATTTCCTGGAACTGTCTCTTAAGCAATCTCTCCTTCTCTGTTGGTTCCATCTCTAATGCTTGTAAACATGCCCAACTTTCCCTCATTTTTAAGAAACTTTCCCTAGCTCCTACCATACCCACTTACTCTTGTCTTTCTCTCTTCTCTGTCTGTCTGTGTCTCCCCCATCTATCGAGGTCAGGAACTGTTTTTGCTTTTTCTTTGTATATGCATACTGGCTGTGAGAGAGTAACTTAACTTTTCTGTGCCCTAATAATAATAATTAACATTTACATAGAGCCTACTTTGTGCCCAGCACTGTACTAAGTATTTTACAAATACCATCCATTTTATTTGATCCTTACAACAACTCTGGGAGGTAGATGGTATAATTATGCCTGTTTTACAGATGAAGACACTGAGGCAGGCAGCAGTTCAGTGACTTGCCCAGGGTCACATAACCAGTAAGTATCTGAGGCAGGATTTTGAACTCATATCTCCCAGACTCCAGGACCAGTGCTCTAACCACTGCACTGCAAAAATCAAAGAAGCAGAATCGATGTCTACATAGATCATAAACGTAATAAATGTAGCATCAATGAGGACTTTGGGGTGTACCCAAATGGGGGACAAGACATCCTCTCCGAACCAGTGTTGGGCAAATACCCTACCAGGTCACTAGATGGAATCCAGGAGCACAATAGCTCAGAGCATATGGCGCCATTGTCCTCTGCACTGATATAATTCAATTCAGCAAATATTCATTTCAGTGCTAGATGATCTGAGGGAACACAAGGTTCAGATGAGAGAGACCCTTCCCCCTTGGTGCAAGAGTGACGTAAGGGGATAAGATGTGAATTCAGATCACTGTACTATTTCCAATGACTTGATGGGAGCCACCAAGGGACATCCTGCTTTAGTGATGTGATCCTTGTCCACCCCAACCCTCCATAAAGGAATAGTGAAAGCCCTTCCTCAATAGGGTACATGCTTAGAGTGAGATGGGTTTATATGGACCCACAATCTCTTCCATGCAAGAGCTTTAGTGACCAAGAGTTGTGTGCAGCTGGGCAGTGAGGGTCACCTGAGCTAACCAGCTATCTGGAACTCTACAGCCTTCCCATCCCTGGCCAAAGGAACTGCAACTAGGCTGTCTCTTGGCTTTCACCCCCAGAATTCCCCAGCCAAGAGTTTCTCAGCAGAGAATACCTGTTCACAGGCAGACAGCTGACCATTCTTTAGCTTCACTTTGTAATCGTCAATCACCATTCCAAGGAAGCTGTCAGGTCTGCCCTGCCCTTCACTGCCTTCAAACTACATGACCAAGCATTCAAGGCCCCAGACTTTTTCCTCCTACCCCTCTCTGGCTATTCCTTTCTACTAACTCTTTTCCTTCAGCCAAAATAGTCTACTCATTGTTGTTCAAGTAAAACCTCCTCTTTCTCACCTCCAAGTCCTTATTTATGTTGGCTGGGATGCCCTTCTACCTCTTCTCATGTACAGGATCCTGGGTCAGATACAAGTCAGAAAATGAAGAAATCTTAAAGATCCCCATCTCTCAAATTTTACAGCTAAAAAACTGAAGTGAGTAAGCCATTACTCCAACATCTATCACACAGGTAGTTAAGTAGCACAAATGGGATTTGAGCCTAGGGACTTCTGACTTTAAATCCATCACTTGTTCTATCATGACACTATGTAGGCCATCTCCAAACACAAGTCAGTTTTCTTTCTTTTTTTTCTTCAGTGAGGCAATTGGGGTTAAGTGACTTGCCCAGGGTCACACAGCTAGTAAGTGTCAAGTGCCTGAGACTGGATTTGAACTCAGGTCCTCCTGAATCCAGGGCCAGTGCTCTATCCACTGTGCCACCTAGCTGCCCCCCAGTCAGTTTTCAAAGGATGGCTCAAGTTCCACATCTTCCATAGTCTTTTCTGATCACCCATCTTGTGGATTTCCCCTTTTCCTGAGATCCTTTCTATGACATGGTGATGAAATAATGGGATTTAGCAGATACTCAAAGATCCACCTGGAGATTAATCTATATTGATTGAATCAAGTGAGAGTGATTGACTGCTGATTAAGCCTACTTCAAGTTAATTGGATTGTAATCACACCTGGCTATCCCTTAAGAAGGTATTGTTCTCAGAAACTAGACTGTGAACTAAACTTGAGAACACCTTCAAAACCAATGGATTTGGATGATGCCAACCAATCAGCTTGAAGCAGTGTGTAAGGACCGCCTCTGTTTCAGACCTATAAAAAGCTTCCACAATCAGTTTGCTGGAGAGTTCCTGATTAAAGCAGGCTCGTGGAGGAGGACCTGAGGAAGAACCCAACCAGGCTGGAACTCTAGGCTAGATAGACCTTTTCTTAACTTTCTGAACTCCATGTTAATACCTGTATGCTTTAATAAATGCTTAATGCCCAAAGACTGGTGCTGAATCTTCTAATTTAAGGCGATCACACAATATAGATTTTAAACATCACAACATGTATTAATCTTGTCATTTAATCACATACTGCCTCATGATACTCAATTAAATTGTGAGTTAACTTTTTACATATCTTAAGAGGAAAGACAGAGAAAAAAGAATAGGATAAAATCCATAACAAATTAAAATAAAGGACAAAGATGAGAACAAACTGCAAATAACAGTAACTCCAATCTGACTTATTAAAAAGTTATTGATGGGGCAGCTAGGTGGCACAGTAGATAGAGCACTGGCCCTGAATTCAGGAGGACCTAAGTTCAAATCCAGCCTCACCCTTGACACTAACTAGCTGTGTGACCCTGGGCAAGTCACTTAACCCCATTTGCCTCACCAAAAAAAAAAAAAGTTATTGATGCTACAAAGTGGAAATGGATAAAGGAAAAGATATTGACATAGTCTCCTACCATTTCCTACTGAACTTTAACCCATGAAAAGTAATTAATTATCACAAAAGGAGCACAAAGGCCTCCTTATCCAGCAAATTTTGCCAAGTAGAGAGACTTGACAGTAAGGGGAAACATCAGGTTAGACTATAAACTCATTTGAAAAATGTTACGGAGAATGCTGAAAGATCGTGAGCAGAATCTCATTACAAGATAAAGCACGGTGGATGGGAAAATGAGTCACATTAAAACTCTAATAAGAGAGATAATCCCAGAGCATTTAGAGAAGAAACTTGGAAGGAAGAAAATTTCCCAAGATGGAGTATTTCTGCGCCAGCATTTGTATAGTGATCTCTTCTCTTTGACTCCACTTTCTGTTGCACTATCAAGTGGAAAAGACACTTGAAAAGTTGAAGTTGGAAAGAGCAGCTGGACTTTATCAAATATATGCAGAAGAAATCTGTGCCAGCTGGGGTGTTGTGTGATAATTTCAAAGACACTGAAGGACTGAGAGTCTCAAAATATCTCAAAGACAGGAAGACTAGAAGCAATCGCAGATGGTATTACCCCCAACAAAAAGTGATTGAGAAGATGCCAACCACTCCTGACTCATGTATCTATTTTCTCATCTTGAGACTATCTTTATAAACATTTAAGAAGGAAAGAACAAGCATCTATTGAGCACCTACTATGTGCCAGGCGCTGAGTTAAGCACTTTATAAATATTACCTTAATTAGATCCTAACAACCTTGGGAGGTGGGTGCTGTTATTAACCCCATTTTACACCTGAGAAAAGTGACTTTCCTAGAGTCACACAGCTAGTAAGTATTTGAGGTCATATTTGAACTCAGATCTTGACTTCAGTCCCAGTGCTCTATCGCTTAGCTACTTAACAGTCTACACACATATCAAGAATATTCTTAATGAAACTATGAGAAAGGAACAGGCACATTTTGCATTGGATTCTTCTGTAGCAGATGGCATCTTCAGAGTCACACAATTGACTAATAGAGGGACAGAATGCAAGATCTCATTGCATTTTATTGTTCACTGACTTAAAAAGACTCAGTAGATCAAAAGGAAGTCTTAAAGACTGTACTTCCATGTTGCTGTTCAGTCATTTCAGTCATGTCTGGTTCTTCATGACCCCATATGGGGTTTTCTTGGCAAAGATGCTAGAGTGGTTTGCCATTTTCTTCTCCAGCTCATTTTACAGATGAGGAAACTGAGGCAAATAGGATTAAGTGACTTTCCCAGGGTCACCTAGCTATCTAAGTGTCTGAGGCCAGATTTGAACTCAGGAAGATGAATCTTCCCGACTCCAACCTCTATCTCTGTGCCACCTAGCTACCCCCTAACCCTTCCATAAGAAGTCAAATATATGTATATACATATATATCTGATGATTACTTAAGATTTCTTGATAGATGCAACCATAAAGAACTTTGTTCAGTAATAAATGGATTATTGGTACCAAGAGAGGCACAGAAAAAGGAAATGTCAGCTTGCCAAAGAATCCAAACTGATTCTACCCCTGAAATTTCTCTCAGAGACTTCTCTTCTTTATTCCCAACTGCCAACACCCTGGCATGTGTCCTCCCTAGCACCCACATCGACTGTTTCTGTAAGTTCCCACAAGACCTACCTGCCTCCTTTCTCACTCCACTACATTCCATCCTTCACATTAGCAGTAGGCAGCTTAATCTTCCTTATTCAATTCAATAACAAACCCTTATCATCTCAGTTTCAGGCATTGTGCTAACTAAGTGTTGGGAGATTAAAAACAAAACAAGAAAAGCCAAGACCCATCCTCAAGAAGCTTTTCTTTTACTGAGAAGTCACAGAAACAAATAAGTAAACAAAACAAATGAGTTTGGGTAGAAAGGAAGGCCCTGCCGACTGGAACAAGCAGGAAAGGCCTCATGTAGCAAGTAGAACTTGAGTGGATTTGGAGGCAGTGAGGGATTCCAGAAGAGAGGGGCAAGGAGGTGATAGTCTTACAGGGATGTGCATGAAGTCTGGAGAAGATCATCTATGGGCAACAAGCAAGACGATGATTCACACTGTAGTTCTGTTAACTACATCACTGGTGTCAAACTCAAATAGAAATGGGGCCACTAGACTGTACATAAGAATCCTTTCGGCCTTTGTGTTGACTTAGAGAACCACATGTTAACATTACCTATGTTTTATTGTATTATTATTTTGTTGAATATTTCTCAATGGAATTTGAATCTGGTTCGGGCTGTGGCCTAGAACATAGGGCAGTAGAAAGAAAGAGGGACTATAAACGCCAGGCTGAGGACTTTGTTTTATCTTGGAGGCCAAGAGGGAGTCACTGAAGGGTCTTGATGAGGATGAAGAATTGGGCCCTCAGTTTTGGAATGGGAGAGATGGGGGATAGATGAGTATCAGTTCTGTATACGTGTGTGGGGTGGATTGGAGAGAAAAAGGACTAGAAGTGGGGCATCCAGTTAGAAAGAGACCATTGCAGTGGTCAAGGCAGAAGGGAGAGGGGCCAGACTAAGGGGGCGGCTGTGTGAAGGGAGGGAAGGGACTGAATGAGAGATTGTAGACATAGATCGACAAGACTTAACAAACGATTGGCTCTGGGAGTGAAGGAAGCAGAGGACAAGTCAAGGATGACGCTGGTTTTGAACATGGGTGCCTGGAAAGGTAGTGGTGCCTTCACTTCAGAGATATAAGGAGGCATAAGCTTAGGTGGGCATATTCCTGAAATTCATAGAATCATACATAGATTGAGACCTGGAAGGTCACGCCCCCCCCTTTTACAGACGAGGAAACTGAGACCCAAAGGAGCTTGCCTAGGGTCAAACACTAGCATTTGAGGTGGGATTTGAACCCAGCTCTTCCTGACTAAATTTGGGTCTCTATCCACTCCAATAATGCCTCTTCTGGTCCTGAGATTCTCCCAAGTCTGTGAGTCTTCTTACACTCTTCTAAAGTGTAAGCTCATGAAGGCAGGGAGAGTATCTCATTTAAACTTCATTCAAGGGGACAGCTGGGTGGTGCAGTGAATAAAGCACTGATCCTGGATTCAGGAGGACTTGAGTTCAAATTCGGCCTCAGAAACTTGACACTTCCTAGCTGTGTGACTGTGGGAAAGTCACTTAGATTTCATCCAGGGTTTGGGGGGTGTGGGGATCCTCATGAATGGACAGATAGTCCACAGACAAGGTACCTATTTCCTCTGTGGCTAGCCCTTCAGGTAAAGTCATTAATGCCTCCATAGATACCTCTACTATCCATGTGTGAGTGCAAGAGACAGAATTAATAAAAATCTTATCTTATTAACTGCCTGACCTCATGGCATTGATCGAGTTAGAAATGGCATCCATGTACACAGCTCCCTTTGTGTGAGCAGAGAAGAGCCTCAGCTGAGCTCAAAAAGCCATTTAAATCCGTCTTGGCGGAAGAGTGACTCCTTCTCCTGAGGAGCGAAGCTCCCCCCAGACTAATAACCCCTTGCAAAATGTGGCCCAGGGAAAAATTCCTCACGGATTTTGGATTTTCACTTTGTTTGTTAATCTCATAATTCAATAAAGCGAACACTCCTTGTGGCCATTTTAATACTTTTATTAAATGTTTTTCTTCCCTCCCTGAGGTTTGGGAATAGTAGGGCACATTAACTCTTTAACTGTCTAACACAGGCGGGATGTGGGACACAGTGGGAATGTCCCATCTCTGAATGGGTGGGATTCCCCAACCTGCTTTCCTCATTCCCCAAACCCCTTGTTTGATGCATCTCCAAACACTTGTTGGTTCTGAGATGTTGTCACCTTCACAGAGAGCTGACTTCCCTGAGAAAATACTGTAGGTCTTTTCTCAGTCAACTTAAATGAGCAGTCCCTCCCTCATAATTTCCCACCTGGACTAGCATAATAGCCTCTTATTTTGTCTCCCTGGTTCCAGTCTCTCTTCACTCCAATTCACCCTCCACTCAGATGCCAAAGTTAATTCCCTAATGCGCAGGTCTGGTCATGTCAATCTTCTACTCAATCAATTCCCTGTTACCTCTAAGATCAAATATGAATTCCTATGATAGGAATTTAAAGCTCTTCACAACCTGGTCTCAACCTATCTAACTTTCCAGTCTTTTTACATGTTCATTACTCCTTTCCATGAAGTCTGTGATCAGCCATGTTGACCCAAATGCTATTCTACACACACAATACACTATCTCTCATCTGTAAAGCTTATTCTCTTTCTTTACCTCACCTCTTGGAGCCTCTGGTTTCCTTAAGACTCAACTCAGTTACCACCTCCTACTCTTTATATTCATTTTGTCTATATCCTGAATATAATACAATACCTCCTTCAGGTTAGAAATCCCTTGAGGGCAAAGGAGCATATCCTGAATGCCTAGCACATCATAGGCACTTTTCATCTCCCCTATAAACCTAGGGCACACTTGGAGTATAAATACACAGATCATCAAGGAGATGTGGCCAAGGCAACTTACAAGCTTAAAGGGCACTTTCCCCATCCCCCATCCCTTCTGGTGATGCCCTTGCAATGCTCCTTGTGGCATGTGGTGTTTGCTGGCAAGTCACTTTGATGGTTCCTTTGAGCCTGCTTCTAAATAGAATGGGGTGCTTGGGCCACAGTCACCACCATCCCTGGCTCTGAGCTCTGTGGAAATCTTGTCTTAGGAGATTGCTATAGACTTTTAGAGAGAATTAGAGCCTATACCCTAGAATTAACAGAAGTCTGGGCTCTGGGGCCTACAATCTTTTGGATATGTCATAGTAGGGATGGCACATCTTGGAGAAGATGGCTAGTGAAGCCACTCCCAACTCTCAAATTTGGTGATACTGGGATTTCCCAAGGAGGATTCCCAGTTACTCACAGTAACACAACTGAGCCATTAGACATGGGTTTTGCTGCCAAGATAAGGGAGGAAAAGAAATCCCCTCCTCCTTCTCCCTCCTTGTGCTCTTTAATAGGCAAGTACTTAAGAGCTGGGGTCTTCCTCCATGGCTGACTCTTCTTGACAACTTACAGTGGGTTCAGTTTGCATCTGATCTAGGCCACAAGGAGTGTGGCTAAGGGTTTTATTTAATCCTCAGCTGCCTTCATCCAGTGCTCAATACCCTAGTACAAATTGCACATGCTCTGCTCGAAACCTGCAAAGTATAAATAAACTACTCTAAGTGTGGAAGGGGAAGAGAAGGGCACATACTATGTGCCAGGCACTGCATTAAGCACTGTATAAATATTATCTCATTTCATACTCACAATAACCCTGGGAAGTAGGTGCTGTTGTTATTATTCCCATTTTATAGCTGAGTAAACTGAGGTAACAGAGATGAACCAACTCCCTAGGATCACATAACTAATAAGTGTCTGAGGTCAGATTTGAACTCAAGTCTTTCAGACTGGGTACCCAGGGCTCTAACACTAGTTAGAAGATGATTCATTCTCTTAAATCTCACTAGCTCAGGGCCATTCTGTAATCTTGTTATACTGTACTCTCCTCTTGCATTAAATATCTTAAGGTGAGAAGTAGTATTGTTTAAAATTGTTTCCTTGTGTAATAATAAAAATGGGCACTTTTCCATAGTGCCTTAAGGTTTGCAAAGCCCTTTACATTCATGATTTCATTTGAACCTGGCAACAACCTTAGGATGTAGGTGCTATAACTACTGTTGTACTCATTTTTAGGGATGAGGAAACTGAGGCACATAGAGATCAGGGCACATGCCTAAAGTTCCTTATCTGCTCTCAGATGGTTAGAGCCAAAATCTGCCTCCCTAAAGCCTCCCTCCTGGCACTCAGACTGCTCCCCTGGGATGGAACAGAACAAGTCAGGAGCCTTAGGAAGAGGCCCAATGTTTTAAGAGGGTCACACAACCACTATGTGTCAGAAGTGAACCTTGAACGTCATGAAACCCCCTAATTAATGCCTGGTGGTTGCTTGATTAGTGCAGTATAAGATCATGTTAGCTTTTTCAGCAGGTAAGTGACCCTGTTGGCTCATATTGGGAATCCTGCCCTAGTTGGACGGTGGGAAATGGAGGATTTTTTATTGCAAATGCATTAGGTTCCAAGTTTCAGGGGTTGGATCTTAACCTGTGGCCTGTGATTTTGTTTTTTAGATACTTTGTTAATTGTATTCCACTATAATTGGCTTCCTTGATAATCCTATGGGTTTATTTTTATGCATTGAAGCACAAGATTCCAAGCAGGGATCCACAGACTTCGCCAGACTGGTCAAAGGGGTCCAGGCACAAGAAAAGAGAAAGAATCCTGCCTTTGGACATCAGCTTTCCTGAAACAATCACCATTGCCCAGGCTTGGCACACTCTTCCTCCTTACCTTTGCCTCTTGGAATCTTTGATCTCCTTTGAGACTCAGTTCAAGGACAAATATGATGCTGATACCCAAACCAGGAAGAGCCAAAACAGAGAAAGAAAATTATAGACCAATCTCACTAATGAATATTGATGCAAAAATTTTAAATAAAATACTAGCAAAAAGATTACAGCAATACATCACAAGGATCATACATATTCTATGTCCAGGTGGGATTTATACCAGGGATGCAGGGCTGGTTACTAGGAAAACTTAGCATAATTAACCATGTCAATAACAAAAGCAACAGAAATCATATGATTATCTCAATAGAAGCATAAAAGGCCTTTGACAAAATATGGCACCCATTCTTATTAAAAACACTCGAGACTGAGGGGGCAGCTAGGTGGCACAGTGGATAAAGCACCGGCCCTGGATTCAGGAGTACTGGAGTTCAAATTCAGCTTCAGACACTTGACACTTTCTAGCTGTGTGACCCTGGGCAAGTCACTTAACCACCATAGCCCCACAAACAAACAAACAAACAAACAAACAAACAAACAAACAAACAAAACACTAGAGAGCAAAGGAATAAAAGGAGCTTACCTTTGAATGATAAGTACTATTTATTTAAAACCATCAGCAAGCATTATGTGTGATGGGGATAACCTAAAAGCCTTCCCAATACAATCAGGGGTGAGTCAAGGATGCCCATTATCACCTCTATTATTTAATATTGTATTAGAAATGTTAGCTATAGCAATAAGAGAAGAAAAAGAAAGAAATTAAAGGAGTTAGAATAGGTAATGAGGAAACAAAACTATCACTCTTTGAAGATGATATGATGTTATACTTAGAAAATCCCAAATAATCAACTAAAAAGCTACTTGATAAATTAACAATTTTAGCAAAGTTGCAGGATGCAAAATCAACCCACATAAATCATCAGCATTTCTATATATGACCAATAAAGTCTGGCAACAACAGATAGAAAGAGAAATTCCATTTAAAATAACTGTGGCAAATATAAAATACTTGGGAGTCTACTTCCCAAGACAAACACAGCAACTATATAACCAGAACTACAAAACACTTTTCACAGAAATAAAGTCAGATCTAAACAACTGGGAAAATATTAATTGCTCATGGGTAGGCAGAGCCAAAATAATAAAAATGACAATCCTACCTAAGTTAATGTGCTATACCAATCAAATTATCACTATTTTTTTTTTGTGAGACAATGGGGGTTTTGTGACTTGCCGAGAGTCACACAGCTAGTGTCAAGTATCTGAGGCTGGATTTGAACTCAGGTGCTCCTGAATCCAAGGGCAGTGCTCTATCCACTATGCCACCTAACTGCCGCTATTTTTTTTCTCTATAAAATATTTTTGATAATTTGATTGGTAGCTAGGTGGTGCAGTGGATAAAGCACCGGCCCTGGATTCAGGAGGACCTGAGTTTAAATCTGGCCTCAGACACTAAAAAACACTTACTAGCTGTGTGACCCTGGGCAAGTCACTTAACCCCAATTGCCTCACCAAAACAAAACAAAACAAAACAAAAAAAACCCCCCAAACCAACCAAACAAACAAACAAAAAAAGAGAAAAGAAAAAATAATGATAAAATTCATCTGGAAAAACCAAAGTTCATGGATATCATGGGAATCAATGAAAAAATACAAAAGAAGGTGGTCTAGCAGTACCAGATCTCAAACTTTATCATAAAGCAGGAATTATTCAAACAATCGGGTACTGGCCAAGACATAGAGAGATTAATCAGTGGAACAGAATAGATAGAAATTACACTATAGCAAATGACTATATTAACCTAGTATGTGACCAACCCAAAGATCCAAGATTTTGGAAGAAAAACTCATTATTTGACAAAGACTGCTGGGAAAACTGGAAAACAGTGTGGCAGAGACTCCTCTCAAACACCAGCTTCTCCTGGTACCCTGGGCTGTTCATGCCTTCCCACACAAGGTTACCTTGTGTCTTCTCCGTATGAATCTTTTATCTACTTATATATATGTTCATGTTGCCTCCCCTGATAGAATACAAGCAACCTGAGGACAGGGACTGATTAATTTTTGTCTTCATAGCCTCATGCCTAGCACAGTGCATGGCACATAGTAAGCAGTGAATAAATGAGTGTCAATAGACTGATGGAAGAAGGTAAGATTTGGTGGGCTAAGGATGGGTAGGACTTTAGCAGTTGAGAAATAGTAGAGGGAACATTCCAGCCCCAGGGCTCCCTCTTGTCAGACCAAAGTGAAAATTCATACTCCTTTGCCTGGCATTCAGGGCTCTCCAGACTCCTCTCTCATACTGCTCTATGTACTTTGTGCTCCTGCAAAACATGTCCCTTAAATTGTCTTGGATCTTCCTGTCTCTATGTTCATCCTCAGGCTGTTCCAGATGCCTAGAAGGATTCATCCCTTCCATTTATCTGCTGAACTCCAACCTATCCTTTAAGGCTGAATCTCTTCCATGAAGTTTTCCTTATCTTCCTTCAAACCTCATAGTACTTTGGTACTTTCCCTAGGTGCTGGACTCTGCAGTATTTGCCACCGTGGAGCCCCTTCTCCTGCTCAATACTCTCTTATCTCTAGGTTTCTAGGACACCCCTTCTCCCCCTATCTGTCTGACTGCTTCTTCTCAGTCTCCTTTGATAGTTTTTCTCCTAGGTCATGCCCACAAACTGTGGGTATCCCCTAAGGCTCTGACGTATGTTCTCTTCTTCCTCCTTCCTATCTTCTTTGGGGATCTCACCAGCTTCCAGGATTCAATTCACTTCTCCATGCACATGATTCCCAGATCCAAATATCAAGCCTTAGTCTCTCTCAAGTTAAGCATTTATTAAGTGCTTACGATGTGCCATGACTCACCATCCAACTCCTGGATATCTGAGAGCGTCTCAAATTCAATATGGCCAAAGTAGAACTAACCAACATTGTCACTCACCTCTCCTCTTCCTTTAACTTCCCTCTTAGTATTCCAGGCACCATCCTCTTCCTCATCATCCAGGCTTACCACCTTGATGTAACCCTTTCCCACCCTTGTTCTCATTAACCCCATGTAGCAGATCTCTTGCCAGATCATTTCTTGGCTCACAACATTCTCTACTCTTATTCTCCTTCTCTTCACTCACAATGGCAGCACGCTAGTTCGGGTCCTTATCTCTTCTCTCCTCTTACTTGGTCTTCCAGCTTCAAGTTTCTCCCCCTCAAATCCTTCCTCCATTCAGCTGCCAAAGCAGTCTTCAAGTGTACATATCGGACCGTGTCACTCCCCTATTCAATAAACTCCAGTGTCTCCCTATCATCTCCAAGGTCTCCAGGTCCTCAGTTTGACCTTTAAAGCCCTGCACAGCCTGGCCCCCTTCTAATTTTCCAGTATTTTTACACCTTAATCCCTCCCTTTCTAGCCCCTCCCTCAGTACCCTGGACAGCTACCCTGGTTCCTCCCTGTTCTACGCTCAGAACAGTGCATTTATAATTTTCCTTGGCTTGGTGTGTCCCCCATGCCTGGAATGCTCTCCCTCCTCCCCCTACCTTCTGCGGGAGGTCTTTCTCAGGCCCCCCAAGTGCTAATGCCTCCTTGTCCCCATACGACTTTGTATTTAGTCTCTGAAGACATAAATGCTCTCTTGCCTGATAGAGTGTCAGCTTCCTGAGAGTAGAGGCAGGTTCATTTTGTCCTTGTGTGCTCAGCGTCACGCTTGGCACATAGTAGGTGGGAAGGGAATCAACGTCTTATAGCTCCTACTGTGTGCCCATGTACTCTGATAAGCTCTTTACAAATATGATCTTATTTGAGCATCACAACAACCCTGTGAAATGGGTGCTCTTATTATTCTCATTTTATAGTTGAGGAAAGGGAGGCAGGCAGAGTGACTTGGCCAGGGTCACATAACTAGTAAGTGCCTGAGGTCAAATTTGAACTCAGGTCTTCCTGATTCCAGGTCTGTGCACTGTGGCACCATCCAGAGGCCTCTAGGAAGAACCTTAATAAGTGCTGGTTGGCTGATGACTGATGAAGCTTCCCTGACCTCTCTAGCACATGGCCATCTCTTCCAAATCTGAGCTCCAAAAAGGACAAATACTTGGCATTGTCCATTGGATGCCTATCACATGCATTCAGCCTCTCAGTGTTTCTAAATTTTGTATCATTACTTCATTATTTCTGTGAGTTCTGCTTCTTCCCAGTAACTTTGGCCCACTGTTCCTACTTCTGTTCTCTAAGGGCCAAATTAAGCCTCTTTCACATGAAAACCTTTGGACTATATGAAGACAACCACTGTATCTCCCCCCTACGTCCTTGTCCCCAGTCTAAACATTCCTACTTCTTTCCACGTGGCCTCCTCATGGCAGTCTCCAGCTGCCTCACCATGATGACCAACACTCAGCTTGTCAGTGTTTTTTCCTAAATCAGGGCACCCAGAAATGAAGACAGAACTCCAAGGCAGCCTACAGCAGGTCTCTCTTCTTTCTCATTCTGGACACTACACATCTAGAGACAAAGGTCAGGATCCCATCAGCTTTTGTGACCAAAATATGAGTCTCACTGAGCTTGCTTGTGGTCCACTCAAGCCTTTGGGTCATTTAGAACTGAACTCCTGCCCAACTATTGCTATTTCTATGCTCAGGAGAAAAGGTAGGATGAGAGATTTGGATGGGGTGTCAAAGACAATCTCTTCCAGCCCACTCATTTTATAGATGAAGAAACTGGAGAAGTGAAGGCAATTTCCCAAGATCAGAGAAGTAGTAAGTGTCAGAGGTAGAATCTGAACCCAGGTCCTCTGACTCTTCAGTCATACTCTTCATTGAACAACACTGCCTTCTTGGATAGCATGAATGGTTGACTACAAGAGCAAGACTATGTGTTTAATTTCATCTCTTTATAGGCTTGGCCCAGACTCTCACTTCTCTCATGTTTCTGCCTGTTTTTCTCTTTTCTGTCTGCCACACATGTATACTTGGCATTAGAGCTGATATAACGTATGCTAGGTTTAGAGTGCATAAGACCTGAGTTAAAATCCTGCATCAGGCATACATCAGGAAGTATGACCCTGGGAAAGTCTCTTAACCTCCACTGCCTCAGTTTCTTCATCTGTAAAGTGGGGATAATAATGGCACCTGGGGTGGCTGTGAGGGTATCACGAGATCATATTTGTGAGATGCTTAGAGACCCTTAAAAGTTCCCTATATCTGCTGCTGCTGATTCTGCCCTTCTTTCTACTCACATGGCTCCCATCCTTGCTCAGTCCTCTCACCTGGAATATTTGGGTAGACTCTTCCAAGAACTCCCTGACTCCACACTCTCCCCCTTCCCACCTGTCCTCCACACAGTTGCCAACACAGTCACTCAAAGGCACAGGGCCACCATTTACTTCCCTGCTCAAGAGTTTTCCATAACTTCCTGTTGGCCGACATGAAAACACAAACCCTACAGCTTGAGATTTCCAACCCTCCAGAGCAGAACCAACCTTTCCAGAATTACTTCACACCACTCTCTTTAGTCAGACTGGTGTCCTGCTATTCCCTGACCTTGGGATTCTATTTCTTGTTTCCATGCCCTGTACAGACTCCTCATTTCCCTTACCTCCCAAGGCTTAGAATGCACTCTCCTCGCTTCTCTGCAGAAGCTCGCAATCCTAACACCTTCCAAGGTTCTCCTCATGAGCCACCTACAGCAGAGAACCCTTCTTGGCCCTTCTAGGGCAGAGACTGCTTTTTGTTTCTCTCTTTCTATGTGCCCAGCTCCTAGCTCATTGCCTTGAACCCGCTATATCTAGATCATCTATCCACATGCATATGTAAATCTCTGTACTTGTAGATCTCTATGCACATCTGTATAGTCTGTCTCTAGCTTTCTATCTCTATTTGTTGAATTCAAAGTTGCCCTCTACAGCCAAAAAGAACAAATGGGTTCCCTTCCAGATGAGATAGCCCTTCAAATACCAGAAGACAGATTATCAAAAAGGTTCTAGACCCCTTCTCTAGAAAATAAACATCCTTAGTTCTTTCACCCAGTCCCTATGACATCATTTTGAGGCTCTTCACCACCTTGGGTGCCCTGCTCTGGATAGAGACAGAGGATTTTCACACAGGAAGGAAATATCAGAGTCAGGATTTGAACCCAGGTCCCTCTGACTCCAAGTTCCCTTTCCATTAATGGGTTTACAGTAGAGTGAGAATGGTAATAACTATGACATAAGACAGAATGCAAGAGATGCTTTAGAGAGGAACAAAACATTATGGGAATTTCAAAGAGTCAAAGATGCTCTTCGTTTGGGGGCATGAGGGACAGGCTCAGGAAGAAGAAAGCACTTGAAGGGTAGGAATAGCAAGAGATCATGTAAAGAGAGCATTCTTAGGAGGGACAACTCAAGCCAAAATGCATTAGTGGCAATTGGTCTAGAACAAGGGGTCTTCATCTGGGGTCAGTGATCTTAACTTTTTTTTTATCTTAACTTTTAAAAATTATTTTGATAACTGTATTGCAATAGAATTAGTTTCCTTTGTAGTCCTTTATAGTCTTATTTTACACATTTAAAAATATGATTCTGAGAAAACAGATTCACCAGATTGTTAAAAAGCTCCATGATACAAAGCAGGTTAAGAGCCCCTGGTCTAAAATAACAGAAATCTTAAATTAGAAGGGGCCTTAGAACACAGTATTACAGATTTAGGGCTAGGAGGTGTTGAGCTACACCCTTTCATTTTACAGAGGAGGAAATTGAGGTCCATATTGGTTCAATGACTTTTGGGAGCCTCATAGACAATGAGTATCTGAAACAGGATTGGAAAGGAAGTTG